>NC_139351.1:72831385-73431385 GCF_055883805.1 Amblyomma maculatum
TATTGACAGCGCTCTTCCATGAAGCCTATGCAATGAATAGATTGCCACAATCTTTCGAAATATCTAATACTATTATTATTCCCAAGACAAATGACGAGGAAAAGCTGAAGAAAGTCACAGCATATAGGCCAATTGCTTTGACAAACGTAGATTACAAAATATTGATGAAAGTGTTAGCTAGAAGATTGCAGTCAGTTATTACAAATATTGTTGGTCCTCACCAAACGTGTGGTATAAAGGGGAGGTCAATTATGACAAATATACACACGGCAAGATCGGTGCTCGAGTGTAGTGAACTAATGGATAAATGATTAGCCATCCTCCAACTGGACCTCGAAAAGGCTTTCGACTATGTAGCCCACGAAATATTGCTGTGTATTCTGGATCACGTGAACCTAGGTTCAGTAATCAGAGAGGGCGTGGCCATGGCGTACCGTGGATGCACTACTAGATTAATCATTAACAAGAGTCTGGGGGCCCCCATTCAGGTGCAACGCTCGGTACGCCAGGGCTGCTCCCTCAGCCCACTTTTGTTTGACATCTACATACAGACACTATGTGTGAACATTATCCAAAACGAGGCAGTTAAAGGTTTTAAGTTGCAGGCAGCTGAAGTCAAGTTGCTCGCATACGCGGATGACCTAGCGGTCTGTGCTGTGGATCAGCATAGTATACGCGAGGCAGTGCTGTGTGTCGACAGTTTCAGGAAGGCAACCGGGAGCAAAGTGAACTGGTCAAAGTGTGCTTGGCTCGGTGCAGGTACGCGTGTAATGGGTTAATACAACCATATGAATGTTCAACGTTCGAGAAAAAATTTCAATGTTTTTTTGGAGAAAGCTACACTGCGCTAGGTTTTCAAGCCGTTGGCGTGGTACCGTGGCACCGTGGAAGACGAAGAAGATGACAACGAAGAAGACGAAGAGGAAGAAGAAGAAAAAGAAGAACGCTCGGTCACTCGAAGCTAATGCTTTCATTCCACATTCGGTTCAGGAGCGTTGAACCATAACATATTTTTTCTTTTCGTAGTCCACACTTCATTTTTATTTGTGCATGTCGACTTCGCGGATGACGTGCGACTCACATGAAAACGAATTACGATGGCACACGAAGAAACAGATGAACTGAGCTTTATTTATTTATTTTATCCTCAGACCCGTTAGGCGTACCAGAGGGGATTAGGTATCACATACACGAAAAGACACAAAAATGCAGCAGATAATAAATAAAAGTAGTACAGGCACACACTTATATAAAATCTATAACAGCATTTCGAAAGGCAACAGTATCAGTAATTTAAGCAATATTATGGGGAAGGCGATTCCAGCTGACAGAAGTTTTAGTTATGAATGAGTCATGAAAACATCTTGTGTGACTAGGAGGGATGCATAGTTTTTGGCGGCGATCAGTGCGTGCTGAAATATATGGTTGTCTTTTTAAATAACTTGTCTTTAAGACGAGGATTATGATAAATCTTGTGAAAAGTACACAAAGAAGCTATTGATCGGCGATGAAAAAGAAGGGGGAGAGAAAGGTCAGCTTTCATGGCAGTAACACTACTAGTGCGATGGTAGTTGGAAAGTGTGAAACGACAACCGCGGTTTTCAACATATTCTAAGTCAGAAATGAAAGATTCCACCCCGAGGTTCCACATTAATGCTGCATATTCTAATTTTTAGCGGACCAATGTTTTGTAAAGAAGTAATTTTAGTCACCTTGAAGCACATGAAAACTTTCCGCGAAGATATCCAAGCATGCGGTTGCCCTTATTTAGGATGTAGTCAACATGAGTTTTCCAAGAAAGGTTAGAAGAGGCGTGAACGCCCAGGTATTTATAAGACGACACAGTTTGAAGAGAGATGCCTTTAATGTGGTAGGTAGACTGTGTAGTAGATAGACGAGAAAGGGGCAAATGCTGGAATTTAGTAGTATTTAGCTTCATATTCCACAGGCGACACCATTCCTGTACCTTGTTATTATCTGACTGAAGAACAGATACGTCGTTATCATCAATAATTTCGCGGTAAATAACACAGTCATTGGCCAAACACAGTCATTGGCAAAAAGACAAACGGAAGACGATATATTAGTTGGTAAGTCGTTTATATAAATTAGAAAAAGGAGGGGCTCAAGGTCGGAACCCTGAGGCACACCAGGGAAAACCGGCAAAGCATCTGACTATACGTTATTGGCTTTTACGAACTGACTTCGGTTAGAAAGGAAAGAATGCAACCATGCAAGTAACGTGCAATCGATGGTAAGTCTTTTTAGTTTAAGAAAAAGAAGCTCATGAGAAACCTTGTCAAATGCCTTTAAAAAATTCATAAATATACAATCAGCCTGAGACCCACGATCTAGAATGCAATGCAAGTCATTTGTGAAACATATGAGCTGTGTTTCGCATGAAAACAATTTGCGGAAACCGTGATGGGCATTACTGAAAAAGCGATTAGATTCTAAAAAGGCAACAAGATGAGAATAGATGGCATGTTTCATGATTTTACGCGGAATGCTTGTGAGCGATATAGGGCGAAGGTTATCAGGGCAATGTTTATCTCCAGACTTGTGCAGTGGAATCACCTTGCCGACCTTCCAGTCATCGGGAATGCAACCTGTTTCCAAAGGCTGTTCAAATAGTTTGGTAAGGTTGATTGAAGCGTATATCTTTGTATTAACAAGAAATTTGGAAATAATGTTATCGACGCTACAGGAGAAGGAAATCTTAAGGTTTTCAATTATTCTCAGAATACCAGTTGTATAAAAAAAATTGGATCAATGGGAAAAGCATCAAGAACATGACACTCATGATTGGTAGGGGAAATATTGTTAAAAAAAGCCCCAACAAACACTATTCAGAACACTCGTAACCCCACAAACCAACCAACCAACATTATTTAGGTGTAAATGCAACAGCGTCAGAAGATCGAAGTAATATTTACGAAGTATCTTTCTTGTGGACAGTGTTCCAAAACTGTCTAGGTTTATTAATCAGTAGAGCAGGCAAGGTAGTGTTAAAGGAGGAGTCCTTAGCGTTTTTCAGAGCTAGTTTGTACTCAGCGGCAGCAGAAAGGTAGGCATTCCAACGTTCTTGAGAGGGCGATAATTTGGCAGAGCGAAACAAACGGTTTTCCTTCTTGGATAGCCTTTTTAAAGTGTTATTAAACCATGGAGATTGTTTATTGCACCGCAAAAGTCTTAGCGGCACAAATTTATTAGTGATACGTTGAACAGTGTCCCTAAACAACTGCCAGTTAGTGTCAACAGAACACTGTGAAAAGTCTGGTAAATCATTGTTCAAAAAAAGAGCTAGTTTATGATTAATGGCATCATAGTCGGCTTGTTTGTAATCTCTAATAGACTTGAAATGGCTGCGGCGATTAGGAATATGCATTTTTACATCACAGTGAAGCAAGGAGTGATCACTTAAAACAGGTAAATATGAGATAGAAAAGATAAGATAAAGTGCGTTACAGAGAGGAGTGGGTATAACATACACGAAAAGACAAAAAGCGGCAGATGATGGTGAGGTTCGAGTTGGTTTAGTAACCAACTGCAACAGGTTGAAGTCAAAACAGGTCGGCAAGAAGTTATTGCATTCAGTAGAAAAGGGGCGAGGATAAGGCAATGTATTAGTCCACACGATACTGGGATATTTGAAGTCATCAGCTAGAAGAATTGGCGTACCCGGTTAACGTACTGCGATCCTGTTAAGAGCATCATGCGAATCGTTGACATGAAGACGGGGAACGGTGGCATATTCCTAGAATTAGTTTCTTACAATGAACACAAAGTTCGACTCAAGCCAACTCTAAAGTGTTGGAAGAATAATGGGGGAAGACACGATATAATTGGCGATGGCTATTAGGACACCTTCTCCACTTCTCTGACCTCTATCAGAACGATCAACATTTTAACGCTTCTTGCAATGAAACATTTCCTTGCTTTTTATCTTAGCAGAAAGCCACGTTTCTGTCAATAATACAACATTGGCAGCACATGAATCAATGACACAGTTTAGATTTTCCCGCTTAGGTATTATACTTCTTATGTTTGTAAAAAGAAATGAAAGTGCTGTCTTATCACAAAGCGCCCGTCCACTGCCCCTCCCACATTGGTATGGTAAAACCCGTGGCGAGATAGGCGTAGCGCGAGCTGATTCTTGGTGAGAGGCCGATAAAAATCTCGGTGGGCCAGCTTGATCAAAAACGTTATCATGAATAAGGCTATAGCCGTAGCATTTGTCGCTACTAAACAGTTTGTTATACCTCAGCTTATACTTCAAGTCAGACTTCTTCGTGAACTGCAGAAACGTCTTCCTGGCCACTCTTGTCTGCCAAGAATAATCTTTACTTACAGTTACCTTTTTATCTTTATGTTTGGCAGACTGAACTAGGATCTGTTTTGTTTTGAAAGACCGGAACGTCACAACAATCGGACGACATTTTGCGTCCAAAAAACCGCCAATCCTGTGAGCTCGTTCAACCACGTCCTTTGTACGAACAGGAACAAAGCAGCCTGGAATTAGGTTCAATAATTTTTCTTCCGATTCATCCCATGATTCGGACATATAGTCGGGTATACCATAGAAAAGAAGATTGTCCCTTCGCTGCCTGTCTTCCAGCTCAGCTTGTCCAAGACGTATCTTGTTACTTTCATTGAGAAGTTTATTCGTTAGCTCATGCAAACTACGTAATTCCTCATGGGCACCATCACTGACAAATGATTTAGATGCCACTGCCGATAGTCTTGCGTGAATATCAGCAATATTTCTAATAATATATTCTTGATTTAGTTTTATTTCATTTATAGAGGCTATTAAATGCGATTGCTCTAATTTCATTTTAGCGGTCCTTGAATTAACGCCTTCTAATAAAGTCAACATGTCGTTAGGCTGTTTATGCATAGAATTATCAAAAGTGCCGTCCTTGGACCGCGTGACAACACCAGCGCCCATTTCAAGTCCAGGGTTAAGTTCAATATCCTCCGACACCAAAAGCACTTGTGTAGAAACATCGATGCACTAGACAAGTAAATGCAAAATCATTTCCGGGTGTGGGAACAGCAGTAGGCACCAATTGCTCGATTTCTTAGCGAGCATGAAAACATTATTACCAACCTGCACGAAGAAACGCATGCTGTGAAACAGCCGAATGACGACGTTGTCCCCACGTCCACTTAAAGGCGCGGGTCGCTGCAGTTCCTTTTTATTTATTGGACTAGATTGGACTGGTACTGAGGCTTCCCTTTTTTACCAGGTGGACCAGAAAGGTCCTAGCCAAGTCAAAGCCCTACTGTAACGGAGTCTGTCCCGCCATGGCGCAAAGCCACCAACACTATTTATCTTGTATGCCTTATCTAGTTCTCAAGGCGTCGTTTGGTTGTCTTCACAGCCACAGCCCTCTCATCTCACTGTGTCGCATCACTGTCCACCGGGGCGTCTCCTTGCGGCTGTCCAGACGTGAACCCCGCGCCTGCGGCAAAGTTGACCCGCTAGGCTGACATGGCATGAGCACTTGGCAAGTCAACACAATATGTTCGATCGTCTCTGTCTCCCGCCCGTACACCGCACACAAGACATCCCAAGCAGGAAGGTGATGTGGACGATGCGCAGGGCTTGTACGATGGAGCCATGGTATAGCAGGGTTGCCAGAACTGTTTGTGGTCCACGCTGTCAACTTGACCGTCGGCAGTCACAGGCGCGGCCGAGATAGTGTCAGCCGGTGCCTTAGATCCGTCGCTGAGTTCAAAGACTGCCATTATCTGCACGAAGAAACACATGCTGTGAAACAGCCGCACGAGGACGCTGCCCCCACGCCCACTCATACCAAATGGTGCTAATATGGCGCTAATACCAAATGAAAGCGTCTATAGAGCAGATAGAGGCGACTAAACTTTCAGTGACAAACACCGGCTCAAACACGTCACCTTGTATAGCGTGTGAGCTACACAGGCTAATAACTCCCGTGCTCAAAGCTTTTATCACGGCCTCTCCAAAGCGAGGCCTGCCTGCTTGCTCTGTTGAAGTCGGGCCAAGAATTTTCACACCGGGACGCCCTCTTCCGGTTGTACATTTTCAGAAATGATAGATAGAGTGAGCGCGAAACCTATACGGCTAGCGCAACACTGTGTCCCTCTCTCCTTGGTCTTGCGAAAGCCCGCAAACCTCCGATAGTTCCTGGTTTATGTCACCAAGGTGACAGGGAGAGAGGATGGTGCGGCACATCTGCTGGGACACGAGGACCATGCGACCTAGCCTATGCCAACATTTCCCTGTGGTTCTTGCCATGGCCTGTCGAAAGATGACGAAGCGCCCGGGTCGATGGGGGCGAGGAGGCACTGCACCGCAGGGGTGAAAACGTGCATTCGGCCGCGCTGATGGGCTTTCCGAAATGTTCTTTAGCGTCGTTGGTTTTGACGTGCAGTAGAAATGGTTCTAAAAAGATGGGAGAGTATACTCGGTCTTTCATTGTACGATGCGGTAGCATAGGCTACGAGCCCGTATATTGCCACAAAGGTTGTAATATTCTGGCACCGCCATGTGGCCGAACCGTGTCTTGACGCATGGCCGAGCGTCGTCTTCGTTTCTCCGGTGATCGAGTGCGCGGGTCAATGAGCTTCGCCTAATTGAAGACCAGCTGCGCTGTTTCTCTTCTTGGGAAGTTCGTCGGTGACATTTTGTGGATCGTACTTGGTAGCATTCCATGTACTCTGGTTAGGTCAATGTCAGCGATGCTGCTCACAGATGTGTGGATGCCACACCAGTCCATAAAGCAAGCCGTTGCTTCCGAGGCCTGCAACCAAAGTTTCTGTCACTGACCATACCGGTTCAAGAAATGGCATCCATTGCGGGCAGCCAGACAAGTCAGTACTTCAGAAAGGCACTGACGATCGCCCTTCTCGCGCCTTGATCACCGTATCGCACATGGTGACCGTTTCGAGAACGTCGAAGACTGCTGGGCCAGTTTTGGCTATGTGGCTGCAGCTAGTCAATATAATGACGAACAGAAGATGATGAACGTGAATATTGCACTGTAAGACTCCGGAAGACATGGTTTGAAAACCAAGAGGCGGCTATTCTAACTAGGAATCTCGCCCCTGCGAGCTGCTCGCAACAGTTGGCTCTAGCACGCGAAAAGAAAAAAAAGGAGATTGCTAATTACGTCCAGTCAAACGAGATCGTGGCCACGTTTGTAGAGGACAGTACCCGAATATTCACTCGGTCCAAACCTACAGTGCTCGAAGCAACGAAGGTCCGAAACGTAATGCGTGAGGAGAAGAGCTGTTGTTTGCCGGCCTAATTCGCGACAGTCCATGAACCGTCGTAGGTTTCGCCAAAGCAGTTCACTACCATGGAACATTCACTGAAGCAGCGAAGAGCACAATACGGTTGTCATTCAATTGTAGCGGCTACACACTTCTGTGCGTCCATGCCTGCCGCCGAGGGCAAAACGCTGCGATAGTTTGTGCGGAGGAGTCTGCGATGAACTGCAGAAGCTTCGCTTGGATGCTCGGTCGACAAGCACGCAAAACAGACGACCGCTCTGCTATCACTGAGGGAACTCTGCAGTATCCTGCGAGATGTTTAGTACCACATGATGAGTTTGAGAGAGCTTCCACTGGACTTGCCTCGGCCTCCTATGATGCATGGCCGCAAGACATTGAGGATTACCTGGCTGATCACGAATCAGTCCTGACGTTGTAGCAACGGCAATCGCGATTTCTTTTAATCATGTTTGGTCCATGACCCATTTGTCCAAGCATTCAACCCCAGAATAGCCAAGCACCAAGACAGGGGACATCTTACACCCATTAGAAATCGGTGGGTGCTCTGCGGGAGTGGGGATTGAACCTGGTACCTTCCAAATCGTAGGTTAATGCCCTTCCACAAGGGCACTGCTTTGGTTAAAAGAAGAAATGGTTTGGAATTGTCCAATGCCCAAACATTTTTGGTCAATGACACTTTCGAAAGAATTTCACCAGAACAGCCGAACACGAGGCCGGAGGAAAGCTTTACCTTTAAAAACTGGTTGGTAACCGGTGGAACGAGGAATCAAACCTGGTACCTCCCGAATGCTAGGCGGATGCTCTACCATAAGGCCAGCGTTTCGGTGCTGCCAGTCGGCCCTCTTCTGGTCAATTCAGAGGCACGTCTCCTTGTCGGTAAACCAAACACGGCGACCTCAGGGGGTAAGGACGCCTCAACTGCTCTCATTCAACAGCTTCCACCTGACGATTTGGCGGGACTACCCGAGCCCCGTTCTAATCAATCCGTATGAACCTGCTTTCGTTGCCTAGGGGTAACATAAATGCGAAGGCCGTGACAGGTTGATTCTGATATCATCCTCGCATATGAAGGGAGAGAACCGAGTTGGCAGCTCGTGCCTAGCGTAATGTCAGGCAGCCCATACCACATCAGCTGCCAGATATTGTCGGCAGCATCATATTCGTGATGTTTCGCTCATAAGGCCAACGCCGGCTGTCAACTCCAGATTTTCTGTGAACGGGGCCTCTAACGCCCTCGCGTTAAGAAATTACAAGGGGTATCTTCTTGTACTCTAAGAAAAAGCAGCTGCTTTGCGTTACGGCTAAATAAAGCCCGGGAGCCACGGCCGGGATTGAGCCCATGCATTCGAAAGCTGCCCCTGAGTGCCGAAAACACTGAAACATTTCGCCGATCATTTGAGTAGCTTTAAAAGGTAATTAGGCTCGTGAGGTCGGATTACGTGAGGTATGTATTCTGCTTCCGAGAAGTTTCTTACATTGCTGCAGCCGAGCCTGAGTGTTAATAAGTTAGTGTTAATCCTTCCTTTGCTTAGAAAATCCTGTAATCGGCACTGCTGGAACTCACAATGCCGCTTACCGGATTTTCTGATATCGGATTTCGGATTTTCTTCTTCGTTCGCTACAGTATAATGGGCGTGGCTCTGGCAGGTGACAGCTGACACGGTAAGTAGAGATTTGTCATGGGATTGTACGGCGTCATGCGACCACGTGACGTGGCTGATGTGACAAGAGCTGCCAACTCGGGCTTTTCATTTCTGGGAGGAGGGTGAGGGTAATTGAACTAAAAACGAGGTAATCGAACCATTCAGGTTCGATTACTTCGTTACATGTTTTAAACGGTAATCGAACCCTTCAGGTTCAGCAATCAAGTGCACGAACCAATATCGGTTTAGTTTATAAAAAAATTAATTTCTTCAGCCGAGACAGGTAATGAATGCCATCATAATGAAGGACTCCGGAAATTACGATAATCGTAGGTCCAAAAGAGCCTTCGAGCCACTGCCGCTGAGCTGTCTTCGCAAATAAAACGGTAATGTTGAATTATTGGCGTGCTTGTGTGGCAGTCTGGTTTGTTAAAAGTTTCTATTGAATATTTTTAGTGGGATGAGATTTAAAATCTTCAAACAGGCTGTTATTGAAAGACGGCATATATTTTAAACTTTCCAAAATATCTATCGGAATTTTGTTTCTTGATTACACGTGTGCCTAATCACTTTGCATCTTAAATCGCGTTTCATGATCAGGTTCCTGCATAGAATAACTATACTTATTATAATGCAGGCGAAGCAGGCGTATATTGAATAAGACTTCAATCGTGAATAATCGTAGTGGCATTAACCGCCGGAGCTTTGTGATCCAAGTACCACTTTGACGCATGTCGAATTCATCATGCAGCAAATACATCTAATCTGATTAGGGGATAAGATGTTCAATGTTTTTAGCTTTTTATATTGGAATCCATATCAGGTAATAATAAGACTTCTCGGTGGATATAAGGCGCCACATTTTTCCAGCCCCATAGAGGCCCAACGGTCTGCTAATCATTGCCGGCTTTTTCTCTTCGTCCTTCATGATGGCTATTTCGCTCAACTTGGTTCACATCGTCTTCTGGGTCCTTGCTTTTCTGTAAGTAAGCTATTATGAGGTGGACGTATAGCCTTATGATTACTGAGTGAATTGTATGAGTGGCAGTTGGCTTTGTTGCTTGGCTAAGAAAGAAGAATAGCCAGCACGAAAAGTGTTATAGGCCTATGAAATTCTGCTTACTAAAACTAGAAAATGCGCATGAGGAATGGACGCACCATCAATGCTCAGAGCAACACAAAATAAGTTAAGCTAGCTGCCCTACCACCGAACATATGGACGACCTAAAATTAGTCTCTTTCTCCCGCCCTCAACTCAACCCAAGCGGGCGCACATTAAAAAAACGAGTTCTAGTGAAGATGGCGCTCTACCACGCCCTGCCCCGTCCGCGTAACCGGAGAGCATCTAACAAGCCAGCTGGGTCAGCATGCACCAATGACATCACCGGGAAGACTTACACACGGTGATGTGTCGCCTAAACCGGTTGCAGGCGATAGCTAAGAGCAGTTTTAAAACTTATTTGTAAAATATTGGTTCTACGGAAAGCTATTCAGTTTGACTGGAATACTCACAACGTCTACCTCTATGGATTTCTTGCGTTATAAAATTACCACAAGGAACGTTGCGGTGGCCTTAAAAAAAAAACGAAAACAAGTGCTTTTCCACACAGTGGTATGGGCACAAAACATATTAGGCCCGTTGCTAGGAACTGCTGTCCGAGCTTTCTGCGTACTCATCAGAATACCTAGAAGCTGTTTTTATTTTTGTAAAATGAACAAAGTTTGTTAAAATAGTTTCATTAGATCCAGTGATCACATCATTTTGTAGCTATCCTAACACTGGGTCATTTAGGTGTTGTCGTATTTAAGCGTTTTGAAAGCTGATGTACTGGTAGTTTCGCTTCTGCTTCCGCCAACGGGTTCCAGAAAATAGAACACAAGATGGCGGCAAGTCTTATTTCATGAAGTGAACGGCCTCTGCCTTTGCGACTAGTTGGTGTCGTACATAATAGACTCATTAATACCTTCAATCAAAGTAAACCGGCTAGGCATCGTTTCGGCGAGTGGACTTTTCTTTGTTTGATGCCCAATATGAATTGACGTCCACCATTCGAAACACTGGATAGCTGGCTCATGCTCTTCGTTAATCCTTTTTCGATTTCCTCATACGTTCTTCACCAAGCTTCTAAACCATGTTCTATCTTGAATTATTATAAGGGGTTATATGTAAAATCACGGTTTGAAATATAACGTTACTGAAAGGCAGTAGTCATTACGCTTGGTAAGCTAGAGATGCTAGTCAAGTTTTGAAGTGTGGTGGTAAAACGCGCTATTGCAGTCATTGTGAGATTCTATGAACGTAAATGTCTTCATCACTACAGCATGACGACTGCTCCTTCCAGGAGTACTAATATGCACGTAAGGACGCCCAGGACTTCTGGAGATATCCTGTGACAATTCCCGAATAATTATGGCACAGTGTTTCCGCAAACCTGCGACTCAATAAACATCGATTGGTTAAAAATGCTTCTGGTAATTGCTCATGAATTGCTCATCAGAATGATCAAGTATATTAATTATTGAAGCAATGAAACATAAAGTGGATGTTCGGATGCTGATGCAACCTGTCCTTTAAGACTTCGTGGTTACAAACTGCCTGAGGAAGGCAACCACTTCGTAAAGAAAAGACAGTGAATTTGAATAAAAAAAAAAAACGCTCGCTAATTTTGGTTTCTTAAACTAAAGCTTATATCAGCAATTACCTACTCGGGAAATTATCCGTATTTTGTAAAAACAAGTTGTGATTGGGCCAATGATGGGAACCAAACCAAGGGGCTCCGACCACACTGCAAAATTATAACTGCGCTGCTATGACTACAATATTTCATTCCTTGTTTGGGCTGACGGTTCCCATGCGTTTGAATTGGAGTCTTCTGGTTAGTACCCATAGCTACTGCCATAACATTACACGAGCTGCAGCATTTTCCGACTGTAAAGAACAAATATTATACGCTCCTAATGTAAAGTGTACTAGGCCACTGTGACCTTACTTTCTCATCAACAAGTGACGAGTTTTCGCCGCGCTAATACAGTTTACTGGCGTTAGCCTATGGCATGTGCTAGCATTGGAAGCTGGCTTTAGATATAATGGCATGAAACACATTTATACATTGTGGTTAGTTGTGAGCTGCGATGAGTGAAAGCCTTAGTAAATGTGCTATGAAACTATTGCAGAATCTTTATTTTTCATAAGCAAGTTTTCCACTATAGTAACCTGACGCCTTTCTTTACATGCAGAGCCATCTCATGTGATCTTGTATGTGCCAATGAATCAAGATTGTCGAGTGAAGGTGAATACGCACGGTACCGATTTTCTAGTGCGAGGCGCTCCCCATGGACAAAAACGTTAAGCGTCGGCCTCATTATAGAAACAGCATTTTCAGTACAATTTCCAATGACGTGTAGCAAAGGCAACGCTCAGCGCAGCGTGTTAAAAGAGTCATGAAAGAAGAATGACAGGGCATCCTCGGGTGTCAGAAGCAGATAAATTTATGCAAAAGAGCAAACTTGAGTTATTATATCCAAGACAATTGTGCATAAATGTTTGAGGCGGGAGATGAAACGTTGCAAAAGTATAACTATCCACAGAAACGACAGACTCCTAACAAAGCTGATAATAAGCTAGTGGTCTATCTATTGTTGAGATAATTAGATGTTTTATGTCAAAACGGCAGCGAACGAATCGTAATATAGCAGAAGCGTTGATCGGGTACATTTCATAGGGTACGGAACAGTACATTGTATTGTTCCGTTATTTTTCGAAGTTGCTTAGGAAATTCCAGGAGCCTGCCACTATTGCAGCAACCATATTCTGAATCGCTTTCCTATGTTCAAACACTAAAAACCAAAAACAAAACTAAGCAAACCAAACTGTTCAAGAACTTCATATTGTGACCCACGAGGGTGTTGACAGGAAGCAAAATAAATGGAGGCTCAATTGTTAATATTATGCACCAGTATATTCCTCTCTAAGCAAACCTGGCGATTTCGACATCGCCGTACAAATGATTGATGCTGCTGTGTAGTACATGCATTGGTACGAAAAGTTTAGCTTTCGTTGGTTGCTACTTGGAATAAGTGGGGTAGTTGCTCAAGTTCTAAACCGTCTGCTCGCTTCGCGCTTCTCAATGAGGAATCGTTTGAACTATAATTTTTGTGATTGCGGGGTTCTAGACTCAGGAAAAAGCGAAATATACATTTCATTAAAATGTGGCTTGAAAGGTAGTATTTGCTGATAAACGCAGATTTTCAAATCTGGCTTTGATATATTTTCCCAGTTTGTTGTTCTCGTATGCTTTTTACATTCATTATTTGCCATTGAAGGGGCATTGAACAAACACATATAGTTTGCACCATTCCTCATGAACCACCATTTAAGCTAAGCAAATATTATGAAGAAGAAAGGAAAATAAAGGGCTGTTTAACTTAGGTAAGCGCGGATACAGATGAAGAACGGTATTTAGCACTCGTTCAGCTATGTTCCGCCCTCTAGAGCTCAATTTAGCCACGTTTGCAATGCTTAGATCTCCATTTAATGGGGGCTCTAGGATTTTATTGGGATGTCTGAGGCCGAACTAACGTTTTAGTGAAACTTTGTAAGACGCGATAAAACCATAAAGACTACTATATCCAAAGAGTACAGTAAAACCCTGCCCCCTTTTAATTTGCACGAAACAGCTTCCCAGATCATTATGCTGCCAAACGCAGTGTTAGAAAAGACGGTATATCTTAAACTTGGATTGGTTTCGAATTCCTCAGTGAAGAGTTTTTTCGAGGGTGCAAATCAAACCCAGCGAAAATCAATATGTCGGACGGATACAAAGGGGGACATCAAGAAAAACAGAATAGATTTTTGGGGTTGAGGAATGTGAAATAAGGTAATCATGAAGATTATCGACTACATTATTGCTTCAGGCCGCCAGCTATCGCATTAAGCTTCGTGGGTTTGTACTGATCGAGCCACTTCAGTGTGCTAGACAAATGACGAACGGAACATTGGTTGCATAATGAACATGGTATTATGGTCTTTAAATATATCACTGTCTTTAGGTGGGCTCTTTCTTCTAAAATAATGTAAAACTGTGGTTCAATCCTTGCAACGTTGCCGTTTGCAGATTTTCCTTTTGTAAGCCCCCGAGCTGATCGAGTACCTACGTCGGCTGGCTTGCAACCGGGTACCAGGAGGAGACCGATTGGCTCGGCTGACACAGCTCCAATTATTATGGGAAATAGGCATGGTCCAGTGTTTCACCCGCCTACCCCAACTGGGCCCCAGCCTCGTCCACCTTGGCAGCCTACTCCCGGTGGACCCCTGCCTGCAGGTGCCCAGCGTCGTGGTCTGCCACATATTCCGCCAAAAGATGTCTCCCCACCGTATAAACATAGGCCGATGAAATGAATTCACACAGTTATTAGAACGCCTGGATTTCACGTCTCATGGCTGCAGATCCTGTGGACTAATAAAGGAAACCTACAACCTAGAAAAAAATACTGTGTTATGGCGTGGCGGTTCTATTTGTATTAAACTTTACTTCGACGTTTCGACGGCTGTAATTTGAAAAAAAAAAAACGTAGCTTCAATAGTTGTATTTGCACTGACATAATAGTTCCAGACAGTCTTTTACGTTAAGTACTGCCTTACAGGCGGTAGTTTCAAAAGGCAGTCAGATACAATAATTATATACATCCACTTCGATTTAATTCCTACTGGCTATATGACATGGCAAACGCCTTCGGTTGCGTCTCACCATGACGTTGATTGTTTCCTGCACGTGATTCCCTTATACATCCCGTGATCTAAAGTGTCATTATGCCATCTGCTGCACTGGACCTGGGGTCGTACGGCAATCGGTCCTTTTATAAGGTGCTCTATGTTCTTTTACCTAGCCGTAAGGCACATCATGAATCGCTACCAGATCACTCGAGATGAGATAAGGTTGAAAAAAAGTTTTTTATTAACAGTTTTGAAGTGTCTCACACCCAGCTACAGATTTGTTACGCTAGCCAGCGGAAAATGCTGTGATCTGGAAAATTCTGACAATATAGTCATATATCTCAAGATGGCTCAGCTCGTGATAATGTTTCATAACTGCCCGTGAAACACCACCACGAACAAGTGGTTAAAACGAATACCACCTCTAGAGAAAAAAAATTAGAGCTCACTGACAGAGGGTAAAAATAGATTAAACGCTCCAAGCGCTGAACAAAAAATTATAAAAAACACTACATCTAACAAGCCCAACTCCCATTGTCCTGCATTGCTTCGCGCACGTACCTATAAATCGAAGTATATGAATAAAGAACAAAGATATACTGTATCTTTGCTTGCTTTGTGAAGTAGGCCATTCTTCCGTTATATGTCATGTCCCACAAAAACTAAATTATAGGACAATACACCAGATGATAAAAAATACACTTGATGGTTTTATTAGAGCTAGGCGCTTATGGAAACGTGAAGCCTGCCTTAACACATAAGTAATGCGTCCAGGGGCGTAAAGTGAGATGTTGATTGTTGGCACAGAACCACGGCCGAACGTAAGCCTCGACTCCTAACACGTACGTGCACGCTGCCACCGCCATGGGGATCACGAACAACTCACCTCGAGTGAGCAAGCTTTCTTGTCGGGCTGGTTGTCGGGCAGGCCAGAAGACCAGACGCAATACCTATTGTTCATCTTTTGCCCTTGCAAGGGACGGTACGCAGTTGAAAGGTGTGTAGAAGGACGAGGAGAAAGGGACTAAGCCACGCGCAGGGTGTTCAGGCGAGAGGGCAAACAGGTTCGAGCAGGCGACTGAAAAAAATCACAAAGACAAAAGCGCCTAGTAGCAATGGTAAAGGGCATGGTTAAAACTCTCATGTTAGTCGCAAATGAACGCACTTTTTGCAGTTAGCATCTGCTCATATCAATCGTAAATGATCCGCATAATTTGCCCTAAAAATCTCCATGTCAGCTCCCGCTGTAGGCCGTAACTGCTCGGTTTTCTGTAGAAATAAAAGCTACATTAAATGAACTCCCGTGGCCACCTGCAAGTGCTCCGGTTTTCTCGGTGTAAATGTTACCCCAAGTTGAACGTTCTGAATCCTACCTTGTTTCGGGAGGACGTTAGAGGACAAACCATTTACTCCGGTTTGGATAGATTCGTGTTTAGTGTGTCACTACGGAGTAGTTAACCATATCCTCCATGTTTGGGAGGCCCGCTGCAGTCTTACCAAATAATAAAAAAAGCAAAAGAAAAACCAGATGGCGCATTTGCGAACTCACTGAAAGGCTGCCGACTATGCCGAAACCAACCAGGTGGATTGATGTAACACTACTATGCGTCAGATTTTAGGGAGTAATATCTGACGTCTTTCGCATGCATTATATACCCGACTCGAACACGTGCTGAAACAATGCGGCACCTCCGAACTACAAGACAGCATTTTGGGGGGCTAGTTGGTGAATGAACAATGGGGAACAATCGGGAATGCGTTATTTCAGGGCTTGGGTACACATACGATCCATGATGAATGTGTCAGTACTGCGCTTATCACACTGCACAAGGAGGAACTCGCCTACCTACCTCAACGACCATTTTAATTACTAATTTCTCGCTTTGTTTCATCCCTTTTGTCATACTTGACACCCACTTGTTTGTGCTGGTTTTTCCTAAGAAGAAAATTGCTGACAGGTTTATGTATCACACGAACTAATTATGTATTAAGGAGACCAATTCTTACCTTTTATCAGACTAATAGGAGCTCCCCTTGTTTGGTTTAATGTTTGTGACTATACATCTCTTCCGTTCGTCAATAAGCATTAGTTTCTAGTCAGCGCATGTGTTGTGCTGTTACGCCCTTGCTTTCGCGCTGTTTCTATTCCCAACCTTTAACGTGCCACGAATAACTTTTTCGCTGCTGGAACACAATTGGCCTGAACACTGTGGGATATTTCTGTACAACAGTACACCTGCTTTTCTAATGTTCACAAGTTGGCTAAAGAAATGTCAAGCTTCATGCCCCTTCCGGCTCCATAAGTTGAAGGTAAGCTACGTAAATCAAAAGCAGTACGGCACCGGACTGGGACAAGGTTACCATCAAACGTCTGGCGAAACTTCTGAGTGCAGCCTACTATACCCTTCTTAAACTGACCAACAAAACCTGGCTTGGAGAGATTCCTCTAACCTTTTATTTGTAAACAGCTTTCTTGACATTTATTCCTAAGGCAGGTAAGGCAATTCACTTTGAAAGCATGCGCCCTATCTCCCTCAAATCTTGTGTTGGCAAACTGATGGAGACTATGGTGCGAGACAGGCTGTCTACTGCCCTAGAAACATGTCACACTTTTGCGGACATTATGTTTTGTCTCCGACCACAGATATCCGCTAAGATATCCATCCAAAACTTCATACAAAGATATTAGAGCACAACGAACTCCACTCACAATTACACGTATGTCCGGATTCTGGTATTGAAATGATCAATCCTTTGATAATATCAAACGAGAAGTAGCTTTAAGTCACCTCCAAGATACCAACTATGGTCAGTATACATACCAATACATCTCAAGTTATGCGTTGACTGGCCTGTATTCGAATTCAAGACAAGGAATATGGGTCACATATAATGGGATCCCTCTGTTCAACACAGGACACAGTGTTGTCTCCCCTCCTCTTCAACTTTCAAATGAAAGACCTTCCCGCAAAATTAAGCTCCATGCCTGGCAACCCACACGCCCATATGCGGATGATATATATCTGTGCAACGGGGGGGATTATTGGACACAAGACAACATGCCTACAACTGGGAGAGGAGGGTGTGGACGCCTTACGCTCCATGTCGTGGTCTCCAATGCGCTTTCATTATATCGAAACTTGTACACACCCGTCCCTCCCGTCTGGAGGACACTTCAATGCACCTAACGTTTATTTCGAGTCCGGTTAGAGATGCCAAGAAGATTCGCATCCTCGGCCTCCTTATTCGCCAACAGCGCCGACCATACGCAACATTCGCCTATGTATGGTGATGATGTGGGTCATATGGTGATCCGGGTATCTAATAAGCATGGGGGTTGCGAAGTAAAGATGCTTTGAGGCTGGCACATGCCTTCGTGACGACAAGAATTATTTACGTAACCCCCACTTTCGCATGCGCAAACAAGACGAAGGCTAATTTGGGCTCATACACCGCAGTCATCAAACGGGCTTTTGAGCTTTGTATTGCATCATCAAACAAACGTTTGTTAGACCTTGGGATGGTCAAAACTACCGGAAACTCCTAGACGCTCACCTTTTCCGACCGACTCCATATCCACCATAACGTTTAAGAACAAGTTAGCGCCATAACCCTGGAGATGCGCCGTCAGAGTTCGACCCATTCCTCAGAACATTTCACCCTATGATTTTAACAACCATTATTATAACGGCAGCACTGGACCGACAAAATGGTAGAAACCAACATGCATACTACGTGGACATCGCCAGTATATACCGTGAGAGTTGGTTAACTGCAGTTGCGTTATACAACACCAACGCAGTGACAGGACTCACTTTCCGCTCCCACAGTACCACACTCGTGATCGAAATCGCGATAAGCACTCACGTTCTCCCTCCCAAGATGTGAAAAACATCGCTACCGACACAAGGGGTCTGTAAAAACTATAGGCTGGGTTGGACATATCCTCTCGTTTGACGCATTCTACAGATTCGCTGTCGTTAGAGCGGTCATCCAAATTGAAATCACATCTGGGCTCCCAGCCAACAGGTACTTCTCAACAATGTACTGGCTGATCAGGCTCCCCGCAAGCTCTGTCTTCGGAAACTGAACATTGCTCGGGAAGCCTACTCCAAGCCAAGCTAATATCTAATCACACTGAGAGACGTCAACACATTTATAAGGAGTGCCACTGGCGCTTTCCAGAACCCTGCAAGTATCCAGAGAGCGGACGAAAAGCTCCTTGTCAAAGTTTTTTTTAAATAGAAACGATGTGTCCGGCATCGTTCAAGCATTTCAGCGCAGTTTAATGGAGACTGCAGGTTGTTTGGAGCGACCTGCTCGGACATTTTTCAAATAATATTAACAATAACCTTTTCTTTATAAAAAGCAAGATATACATTCAGTTCTGCCAAATCCAAAAAAGTCTTGAAGGGTAGTGCCTGGCAGTTGGCTAAAGTCAACACAATTTCTAAAAAGGAAAAATACACAGTCTCGAAAAAAAGTAGGAAAGTTTCGAAGAAGCAAGGAAACATTGAAACAAGAAAGGGAGAGTATGCAGAAACTTAAAGCTATTCCCACAAACACATTGTTTGAAGAGTTTCCGGCTTGTTAAAGAAAAAGCCTCATCACGAAAGCTGTACAATATGAAAGGTGCATAATACGGCTGCATAGGTTCTCCGTATTTGGTCCGCACCGTTCTCTTTGTCGGTATCGTTCTCTTGGACGAAGTTCTCTTATTGGTGTGTACACAATTGTTGCATTTGATCAGAAACAGAGATGTGCAGATATGTGAACAAATTCGTATTGAAAGAATCCATAACATACAGATTCCAGCAAACGTTTCAAAATACTATCATTTTATTACAGTAGATAAAACAGGTTATAGTATATCGCTGTGCACTGTAATCTAGCGCATTGACAACATTTTTACGGATTTGCACATTTTAAAGTAATTTATTAGATTATAACAAGCATGCTACCTTACGTAGCATGGTACATACATGTGCTAAAGGTGTATTCCAGGACATATCAGCATTCAGATGAATTCCGAGGTATTTCATAGATGGCACACATTCTATAGGGGACCAAGTGCAATTACCACAGGCAGGGAAGTGTACATAAACAGGTTTAATAACAGAGAATTGCTTATAAGGACTATGAAAACATACAAGCTTAGTTTGTGCGCTGTTAACGTTAATTACCTTGTCGTGAAACCATTTGATGACTTGATGTATGTCGTGTTGTAGATTCGAGATGGCCTGTTCATGGTTACGATAGTGAGTAATGAGGAGGGTGTCATCTGTATATTGAAAATTTCTACTGTGGTGCGTGGTATTGCAAAGATCATTTACATCAGGAATAAATAACAGAGGTGCTAAATATAAACTTTTGCAACTCCTTTTGTAAAGATTATGGGCTCACTTCGAATTTCTCCTAATGCTATATTCTGTGTGCGATTTGTGAGGTAATTCAATTAAAGAGATAGGAATGCACCACGAATACCGTAATGGTAAAGCTCCCAGCGTAATATACTATGGTTAACACTGTCAAATGCTTTAAAGAGATCTAAAAACAGAGAGTATGCAAAATAATTTTTTTTTCAAATGCGGATTTAGTGCTTCGCAAATTTTATCTAAAGCAAGCTGAGTTCCTCTGTCTCTCATAATGCCGAAGTGACGGCTAGAGAAAACGTCGTTGGTCTCAAGGAAGCTATACATTAAAGTGTTAGTATGTTTTCCTGGGATAAGAGCAACAGTTGGAAGGATTATTGTACCTCGATAGTTTTCCACGTTACTTTACACCGTTTTTTTATACAACGGAATGGCAAACAGCCCTGCATGTGCGAACTGTGAGTGCGACGAGTCTATAAGCCACATTCTCTGTGAGTGCCCCATATACAGTAAGGAAAGACAGTGTCTATGTCGCGCGCTGGAGCATCTAGATGGACGCTTATTGACTGAAATTAAAATTTTAGGTACCTGGCCACGGCGATGAAGGCCTCCTAGTCACTGCTCCGCTTCATGAAAAGCACAGGCCTAATCGAAAAACTACGAGTTTGCTGTTATGTTCCGTGACATGTCTGTGATGTGACTGTACTAACTTCACCCATCCCTCTCTGACAACTTTTATATCCTCTCACCCCTTTCTCCAGTGCAGGGTAGCAAACCGGTTTCTTTTACGGGTTAACCTCCTTGCCTTTCCTCCTCATCTTCCTCCTCCTCCTCCTCCTCCTCCTCCTCCTATACAGCGGAATAACAAGCGCTTCTCTTCATCCGTCAGAGACAGCTTAGGTAATAATGATGGTATTTATAATACATAACAGAATACCCTTTCAAGAATCAAAGTTTCTACATAGCAAATCAATGTACAATCCTCCCAGACCAGGAGATTCGAACATTTTAAAGCAAAACAAAATAGATCAAAGATCATCTTCAGTACTTTCATGCAAAGGTGCTGAAATGAGGACGGAAGAATCATTATTTGAAACGCAAGCAGACATAGAAGCAGTATCGCTGTCAGCAGAAATATCTAAATTACGTACATAACCTAGGGTTATCGATAGAGCGGAACATTTTTTCCAAATAACATCTATCGGCCTTTTGGAAGAGCGTCCTCTTAACTAATTTATAAGTAACCAAGTCCGGTGTGGGCTTTGATACAATTTCTTGAACCTCCACTGGAAGTATTTCCGTTTTTCGCTTTTTTGTTGCATTTTCAAGGTTGCGAGTAACTTTAAACTCTTCTCGCAAGAATACGTTCATTAGTAATCGGCGACACCTAGCTCAAGCTACTTCACTTTTTTTTTTATATCAGTAAGGAGAGTGTGAATGGGAGTGGGGACCAATGTCTGCGCTGTCTGAACGGAGCTGTTTCTTTCGACGATTTAATAAAGCAATCAATGGTTTCGATGAAAGAGTCATAAAGCTTTATTCTTTGGACAGTACTCATAAAAGTTTCGTAATAATCATTCATTACCAGCGAGTCAAGTTTATGCTTATTTGTAACCACAGCGGAATAGCATTGAAGACCCTTATTTTGGTACAAATCCTGCACTGAAAAAGGGCAGTCTACAAAAAAAAAATGACCCGAATGTTCTGTTTCATAACAGAAGAAAAAGCATCATTCCGCTCTTCGCGTACATTCAGACTTTCAAGGCATGACGAAACTAAAGTGGTGCTCAAAAAAATAACGCGCTTAGGAGCCGAAAGAACTACCGATACTCCAGGGTGAGGTAAAATCGTTAGTTATTCGATCACCATTTGTTATTGCGTGTTCAAAAAGTTGATGTTGATATCAACAATAATACAAACGTCGCTATACAAAAGTTACAAAAAATATTCCTAAAAACACATCTACAGGAATAGATGTATTTCCGATCAAGCTGATTAATGAACTTGGTCCAAAAAGTAAGAAAACGTTGTTAAAAGCTCTGGAAACAGTCATAACGAATAAGCAAATTCCGGACTGCTGGCGGCAGAGTAAAATGAATTTGATTTATAAAGGGAAAGGAGACAGGATGCACATAAAATCCTACAGGCCGATTACCATAACATCTGTTATGTACAGGTTAGCCATGCAGGCGGTGAAATTAAAGGTGCAAGCATGGGTAGAAAGTAACAAGATACTCAGATAACTTTAGAACGGCTTTTGAAATGGTAGGCGCTTAGATGATAGCCTGTTCGTGCTTACCTAATGCGTTGAAATATCTAGAGTGGAAAATAGACCTTTGTATTTGGCCTTCCTGGACATAAACGGGGCGTACGACAACGTGAACAGAGAACTCCTGTGGAACATATTAAAAGAAGAAGGCATCGGTTATGAGATAGTATAGTTCCTACAGGAAATGCACCGGGATAACGCAGTAAAAATTACATGGGAAGAGATAAGAAGTACGGAAGATGTGAAAGTATGCAAAGGATTAAGACAAGGCTGTCCTCTATCACCGCTGCTGTTCATGCTTTATATGATAAACCTGGAACGGAGGATACAAGACAGTACCCTAGGTTATAACCTGTCACATAGATTAGGTGGAAAGGCGGTAGAGCAGCGCCTCCCCGGTTTGATTTATGCAGACGATATTGTGCTGCTAGCTGAGAGTCTAGTAGAATTGCAAACTCTAGTTAACTATATTGCGGAGACGAAGGGGACGCTCTAGGCTTCAATTTTAGCGCAGTTAAGTCGGGTCTGATGATTTTCAACGGCTCAACAGATCAGGGTCTTAAAATACAAGGCCATGAAATACTCAGAGTAGCAGAATACAAATATCTGGGGGTATGGGTAAACGAAGGATTGGCATACGTTGGAAATCATGAGCAATCACTTAATGTCAAAGGACGAAGGAATGCCGGGATAATGAAGCATAGGGCATTGTGGGGATACAGCAGGTATGAGGTTTTGAGGGGTATTTGGAAAGGAATTATGGTGCCCGGACTTACTTTCGGAAATGCGGTTTTGTGGCTAAAATCAGAGGTACAGTCGACATTAGAAATAAATCAGAGAGCCGTTGGACGATTAGCACTAGGTGCCCACGGCAAAACCACAAATGAGGCGGTACAGGGAGATATGGGCTGGGCATCTTTCGGAGTACGGGAAGCTCACAGTAAAATATTATATGAGGAACGCCTGAGGAAATTGGACAGTAACAGAAGGGTTGCTAAAGTATTTAAATACCTGTACTTAAAAAGCGTTGACTCACAATAGAGGAAAAGAACTAGGAAACTAACTAGTAAGTATGCTAGTCACAAGGACGGAGAAATAAAGAGCATTAAGCAACAGGTGAAAAACACAGAAGGTAAAAATTGGATAAATTCGACGGAGAAGAAACAGAGTGTGGAATTATACCGAAAGTGGAAAATGCAGATCAGGAAGGAAGCATTCTTTGATAATTCAAGAGGCAGTGCTCTACTTTTTGAAGCTAGATCAGGGTGCCTTAGAACACGCAGCTACAAAAAGAAATTTAACAATGAAAATAATGCATGTGCTGTATGTGGTAACTCCAGTGAAACAATTGACCATATTATACGCGAATGTAATGGTATCCACCCGGAAGTTGATGCAGGCGCAGTAACTGTTCCTGAAGCTCTGGGGTTTAGAGATACCAGTGGCCGGGTGAATAAACCGGCGGTGGAAACTAGCAAAAAACGACTGGAAGATTGGTGGCTTAAAAGCAGAGAAGTGACATAATGTTAGTAATGTACTAGAAACAAAAATTTTATAAATAGAATGATGGTTTAGTTAACCAATTTAAATCAATAATTAAGATATCGGGAGAAAAATGAGCATGATAGCTACTGCTACCACCCCGTTTCAGAGGGGACGCTCCCATATTCCATCCATTCCATCCATCCATCCTCTATTGGGATGCAAAAGGCTTGATGCAGGAGGGGTGTGGGTGTTCGAGGTAGGTGCGCGTGAGTATGTCTATGGGCAGCTTCATTGCCGGACATCGAATAGTGTCCTAAAATACAGATCACACCTATAATTTGCACAAGGTTAGCGAGGAGGATTCGAAGGCTGGCAACACCATTGTGTTCGCGAAGATAGTTAAAGAAGGCCGTGCGGGAAGCTGACATAATTTGTAGCTTGTGTAGTATTGGCGGCGTCAAGAACGATGGCTGCATCTTCTGCGAAACATGGTTCAGTGGTGCGGAGAGAGACACACTTGCGGTGAGTGCCGGCTGGGGTTGTCACAGTAACAGGCATGTGACTGTTAACAGGGCCAGTACCATCTACGTATAGAGTACCTGATTGAATATCCCATAATTGAGAGAGGTAGGTGGCTCTTGCCTGTCGGTGGACGTGGTGATATTGTGGACTCATATGCTTGAATTGAGGTATGGCGGAAATTTCTTGGCGGATAGTCTGTGGCAAATAATTGCGCTTTTGGTTAGTATAGGGCGGAATAATATTGAGAGCTTGAAATATATGTCTTCCAGAGGGCGAGTCTGCTAAGCGGTGCGCTTAATGAAGTTCTTCAGTTGTCTGCCAAGTTGAAGTAAACGGCCGGTAGATATGCACTGGAAAGCCCCAGAGCTGTCTCGACCGCTTTTGTGTGTTAAACCAGTTGAGTTCCTTTTTACGAAGGGAGGGTATGGTGTGGATTAGGTAATGCGGGCTATAATGAATGCGTTGATCCTCTGCAGGATGTGTCTTTCCTTGATACCGTAGTTTTGATGTTTGACTCGTTGAAACATTTGTATTATCTGATCGGTGGTGTTGACTAAATCATTGAGTATAGAGGAATGGGAGCGACTTCTAGGGATAAGAAGAGAGGTAGCAAGCGTCTTCGGCCGGACGCTTGCTACCTCTCCTTTCATCCGGCTGCACTGATGCCCTCAAGCAGCTGTGAAGGCACTGATATGCAGAAGCATATGCGGCCACGAAGAAAAAACGCTTCCCTCGTAAGAACTTACGAGACGGAGCACGTTCAAGTGCTCAGAGGTACACAGCCGCTTGATGACGACGACTGTATACGCGCTCCATTCCAAATCTCAGAACGTGATTTGAATGGATAACACCTCGAACCTGACATCAGTTGTTCTACGAGCTGGTGATCGGATCGTGTCGCAAACCTTGTGGCGGGTATGGAAGCTTTAGGTGCCAAGAATTCATCTCATTAAAGAAGGCAAATCGGTGATGGATGAAGAATTGTCGTCGACATCGCTCAAGACAACAGAAGCTAAAAGCAATTAATGCTTAATAATAGAGCAGGTAGCATGCAGTTTTTAAACTATATATTTAGAGCTTTATTAGTTGAGTCATAATATAATGTCTAAACCTTCTTTTCAGCTAAATTGGCTTGCTGGGGTTTACACGTTGACGCAACTCCTCAGGCCGGTAATGCCTTGCAGTCATCGGAGTACACCATGAAGGACGTCGTCATCATGCAGGCTTTTGTGAAGAAAGCAGCGCAGCTTTCTGGGGGGCCACCGGCCAAGGCACTTTCTGGAAGGTACATCTCGCACATAAGAGCATCTGGAAAATATTTGTGTCATTCTCAGAACATGGCTTTTTGTTTCACTAATCCTATCCCTGCAGGACTGCCCTATATACCCCGCCAACACTGTGAACAAGATCGCGCCATCTCTTCGTACTGGATACGGTTAAAGAGTAGATGAAAATAAGAATTTTATTAAAAGCGATATTCATGAAACTGTTTTTAGAATAACATGATGTGTAGGCCATCTTCAATTCTAATTCGACTGCACTAAATGCTCCGTTTAGTAGAAAATTTGTCAGCAATCTCGGCGTTGGCGTTTTGAGGGAAAATTCACGCGATATTGTCTGTGGCAGGTGGTAGCACATTGCAAAAAAATCGTGCCCTTTCCTGTCTATAACTCAAACGCCACAGAAAGGGATACATTGAGGTATTGATGCAGCCGTTATTTGGTTGCTGAAAGTAGCACTGCGCCTTTAAAATGGTTAGTCAGTACCTCAATGGACCCTAATTTGGAAGGTGTTAGAGACAAGAAATGCACCTTTAAGAGTGCGATTGTTTTAAGTGCAGGCGGCTGACACACCGATAAGTGATTCGTCGTACGATTTTGTGACAAGATGGCATCACGTCGCGTGTTGATTTGGCAGCAGCTGCCATCTCGGGCTTCGCAATTACTATGAGAGGTTTAATGACCCACGATCGGTCACATATCTGGTTCGACGGAAATCGGTCATCGACCAAGGCCCAAGCTCAGACACCTGGCAGTACGGTTGCTCCGTTCGTTTTTATATCTAAGCTCTATTCATTCACTGGTGTCACAAAATTGTCAACAAACGGCTACCAAGCATAAACTGTGGATGCACAGGAGCCGCTTTTAGGCCCGTGTAAGGCTCACGTGTGTGTCTGTGCGGTTTCAAGCAAGAAAGAGCGTGTGGAGTCCAGTTAATGTGGAAAGCATTCAATTATAGCGGAATGGAAAACAAAACGTGAACATTAACAGGAACAGTATGATATACAGGTTTTACAATGGGGTACAAAATCAGGCATGCGACAAGGAGTATGAACACTGAAGTAACTAAACCACTAACGCAAATGAACACTTAAAGCGTGTAGCTCATGACACGCAGTATGATACCAGCTTAGACAAAAGGTAAAATCATATGACAGGAATCGTCGACGCGGCGCTGTCTGAAAGGCGGCCCTCATAAGGGCGCATTTACTTTGGCTCTTAGCACGTTGTAGAAAAACCACGCACCTTGTTGCACTGCGTGCTTTCCAACTAGGGTGTTGGGGCTGTTCACGGGCGACACCAACCTCGCGTATACTTTAGCCTCGCACAGAGCGTCACTGAAGGACCGCAAGTGGAGGGTACTCTGATCTCTGTATGGCTACCCACGCAGTGAGCGCATACGCGCATCGCAGCACAGGGAGCCAAAAAAAAAAGTTGCCGTTGTCCTATGATACCTGTTTATTGCGGCCAACCAAGCCTAATACAATTAAAATTCAGAATTAAAAACCTCAGCACTCATTGTTCAGCGTATTTCATTTGATTGCATGCAGATATCTCTTGAAACTGTTCAATCTGTTGCTTAGACAAACCTGCGCGATGGTAAATGTGCAGCTTGTTTAGAGAACTAAATAGGTAACTAGCATTTGGTAACGACTGAGTAATCACAATGGTATTTTACGAATCAATCAAGCATGGCCGCATAAAAAGTTCACAGGTGAAGTGGGAAATCTTCATCTTCTAGAAAACTCGAAATAAGCCGCAGCAAGGCGTTTTGGTAGCTCAGAGAGTCTTTCTGCAGTGATGTTAGACCCGTAAGCAGTTTAAAGTACCCCGCAATATTTTTTGTGCCGATGTAGGGTCGGAAAGCTAGTGAAGGCATCGTGGGGGATCGAACGATCATGTAAGCGAGGTCAAAGATAAAATAAGAGTTAGGTGCGTAGCCCGCGCTGCAAGGAGACGTTCTGAAAAGTGAACAGCAGATCAACAAAAGCGCCCACGGCCGACAGGTCTCAAAACGCGTTACAAGCGTGATCTCACCGCCGCAGGTTTTGTTTCAGTGAGACGCATACTGGACCCAAAACAACAAAACAGACACGTCAGTCACAGGCACAGATGGCCAAACTGGCAAAAAAATGTTTCAAATACTTGCAGACACGAAACTGAAGTCCTCGTTAACGCAAAGCTTGCCCACATAAAAGCCGTGCACGCAGGAGGAACCGAGTTTCATTAAAGTTACCAGTGAGCGAGCGCGCTAGTGTTCATTGGCTAGGTCCCATCTACACAAACGGATTAAAATATGGGCGCGTATTTTCACTCCTGCCAATGCAGCAGCGGGGTGATGTCGATGTCGTCAGCTCAATGCCATTTACAGAGACGTTTGTTTGAAGAGGCAGAAGCCCGGACGAATGCACCTTTGCAATAAAAAAAAAAAATGAAACTAACCCGTACATTAAACAAAATATTGGAATGGTGGCTTAATGTTCACCTGAATAGTAAAGATACGCCTTTTCCTTCTTTACTTCGCTTGTTCGTTTATCGTGCGATACTTTAGTGACTATAAGTATGTTTTTAGGTCACACGCGATGCAACGCATTCTATAGGCCCCTTATAACAGGATTGGGCCAATCAGCCCTGATTGCATTAGTAGCGTGCTATAGTTCGGCATGCACAAGGGTCCCCATGACTGCACAGTGTACCACTTTATTTTACACAGTTACGCATCGTGTACCAGGAGCTTTTTTCATGTATGGCTTCGTCGTAACATTCTCTTAATTTGGTGACATAATTTTAAACTTGAGCTCCTAAGCGTTTTCACGCTAAAAACATTAACCGAGGCACATAAGAGGAAACAAACGTGGCAAGAAACGTAAGACGTCAACAATTATCTTTTTTCAATGTTCCATAGTTCATAAAATTCTGTGAACGAAGAACATTCGACACTGGACAGGTTAGGGCAGCCGCGCTCTCACAGCTTATTCACACAAATCTCCATCTGCATCAGCGTTTGAGATAGGTTGCGCTGAGCACTTGACTGTATGCTATGAGGTGACTGCTGGATGCATTTTTATTCACGTTTTCTAGGCGTTTTATAATATAAGCGTCAATGCAATGTGGACTCTAAAAGACAAAAGAGAAAATGAACAATGCCAATCATGGTGATGAATGCGGCATCAGGCCGAACAGCAATCTCGACGCGTGAACGGGTAATCTTCATGGTATGGCCCATGTCCTCAAAACGCGAGAAGGCGACTTCAACTTGCGGACCTGAATTGGCGTCCTCTGCAATCGCACCTAGATTAGCTTAAGCTTCTCGTATTCCTCGACGTGTCTTGCCCTTATGGATTAAGCCATTACCTAACTCACTCTTCCTCATTGTACCGCGCCGTTGCGCGGAGGCTTTAGGTCAGCGGAGGTAACCACCACGGCCCGAGCGATTTGGCTTTCCCGCTACCTGAATGCCATCCTGCTCCTCTTAATTTTGGAACAACAAAATCGCCTTCGAATCACAGTTAATGCGAAGGTCCACCGACGAAAATTCATGCTTTCTCGCGTATGCGTCTTCCTTTGGCCTTGCTTTCCGTTCTTGTTTTTTCGTGCTTCTTGTCGGCATGGAAGAGACCCCACACACATAATGACACGAACTCCTCATCCAAAAACTCATCGCTGCTGAAGTTAGTTGTTGTGACAGAGGCTCGCGTTTTAATGTCTTCGTAGCATAACACCCGCGCCTTAGTGGTTCTGGGACTACCAAAAATTCTTCCTTTCGCCTCTGGTGGCTTTTCGATTCCTCTGCCCTACTAGATGGACTATGGTTTTCCCATACTGTGCTGAAGCCAAGTGGAGGACTTCAGGGGGACAATACGCTTGTCAGTCATGCTTGTGTGTGGAACATGAGCAGAAAGTAGGGGGCTCGGTATAGTTCCTAGTCGCCGAGGAACCAATCCAGGGAGCCAACTTGACACTGAGATATTGAACTAGGATAATAACTCCAAATGCTAAGGTAGCTTATCTTCTAATTCGAGTCCGTAATTTTTTATTTTTTGTTATTGTTAGAGCAATTGCAACTTCTGCCTCAGTTGCACTTGTTTTAGCGGTGTGGCAGGAGACCTGGTCTTTATTCTCACAAACCACTACCACTGTGTATGCTGCCTTGCTGTCGTATTTGGCACCCTCTTGTAGAACACATAACATCTATCTTGAAATCAGGCCTGTAGGGCCAAAGCTCTACACGCTGTTTGCGGGGGTAGAGCGGGTACAACGTCAAGGTAAGCTAGATACAACCTGTGCTCTTCTGACGTCCAGTCACTTTGCGGGTGGCTCCAACCTTCTTCCGGTCGTGCGTCTAGGATCTGTCGCATTATTTCATCGCAGTTGCGGTGGCGGGGGCACGTTTTCAAGAATTACCTTCAAGAATTGTGAGGTATGAACGGCGGCCAGTATAAACGATGGTATAAACCCTGACTGCTCATTGGAGGGTCAAATTTTAAAGTTAAAGCTCAGCTACTTTGGTCATCTGATGAGAAGAGAGGAGTCGCTGGAGAAAGATTTGATGTTGGGAAAGGTTGAGGGTCGCCGGTTAGAACGCGTTGGTTAGATGGCATCCTCTAGGCACTGCAGATGAAGTTATGTGATGTTAGGAAGATACCGAGAGACCGGAAAGCGTGGCGTGACGTGGTCCATAGGGTCACGAAGAGTCGGACACGACTGAACGACTAAACTGAACTGATTGATTTTTTTAAACAGCGCCCGTGTCATCTTATCACTTCGGTCCTTTGTCTCTTTTGCCTATTCCGCTACACGAACTTCTTCCAACTTGTCCAATACAGCGTACTGTTAAATTATATTCCGGTTCTTGCGCTTGCCTACGGGAAACACGGGATGCCCCCAAAAAAATTCTAAGGGTACCTTGAACCACTAAAGTGCAGTGAGGAGAAAGCCTTTGTTTGAAGCGGCGCTGATTCCTGCTATAAAAATAAATGGGTTAAATTGGTTCACAGGAAGGGAAAGGCGCAGTAACTGTCACACTTGCTCTGTGGACACCCGAACCGCGCCGTAAGGGAAGGGAGGAGGGTGGGAATATGAAAGTGGAAAGAGAGAAAGAGGAGCCGTAGTGGAGGGCTACGGAGTAATTTCGACCACCTGGGGATCTTTAACGTGCGCTGACATCGCACAGCACACGACGCCTCTTCGTTTCGCCTCCATCGAAACGCAGCCGCCGCGGTCGGGTTCGAACCCGGGAACTCCGGCACAGTAGTCGGGCATCTTACCACTGCACCACCCCGGCGGGGCAATGCTATACTGCGCCTTTATCGTTTGAGGAAGCGCGAAAGAAAATTCAGAGCATGGACGCCTGAAATAGACGCCGGTCGGAGTCCGCTTCGTATGTGTTTGAATCGCCTTGTGAAGTCCTCGGTCACCAGCGTAGCCTGACAGGGTAATGCAAAGCTCACGACAAGACACAAAACTGTTAGCAATTCTACTGCTCAATCATCCAGGCTGCTTCGGCAGGAGTAGCATCACCGCGGATGCATGCGGTATTTGTAGATGCTAATCAGGACTTGTTAAATCACGTAGATATTCGAATACAAGATTGTGAATTGTTTCTTTATTGATGATTTTTGTTTTCAGAAGTTTTCAGCACATGTCTAATTAAATCCTGTGGATATGTACCCATTTTGTTCAACATTATCTAGAAGTGCAATGTTTCATACAGGGTAAGGTTTCTCTTATATAGTTGCCAGATTTCGAAGATTTGTGTTTACTGCCAGCTGGATAAGAGGCCGATTTATGCTCAAAGTTTTTCTTCAAATAAAATTGATTGTGGATTAAAAGTGATTGGTAGTAAACGCTTCATTTTGGGAATCCCAGAGCTTACCAGTGGCCTACATGGCACGGAGAGTTTTAATTTATTGATTATATTAGATGCTCTCCTAAACATGACCGGAGCGCTCACCTAAAGTAATGAGACTTGAAGACTTTATGCACGTTATAAGTAAGGAAGCTGAACGCTATTTAACCTTCGAATCTTGACCTAAAATTTGTAAATGTTTCAAGTCTCCTTCCCTCGATAACCAAAATTTTAGTACTCTTATGGCATAACACGCCTGATCTCTATGTAGTTTATGTTCGCATTACAGCTCTAGTGATTTTGTGGCGCAGGTTTTTTGATAACGTTGGTTATTTATTCAAGCAGTTTGCAGCGAAAGCCGGGGCCGAAACACAATTGGCCAACAAAATTCCAAATATCCTTATATCTGCCACAGCACCCAGGTATATTGTGTAAAAGAGTATTTTTGGCACATCTAAAATAAAAACATTCATTAATGCACGCACTGCTTACCTTCACTTATGCGAGGGTACAAAGAGGATACGAAAAATACACTGCAATTATTTTCTTCATTGGTGTACGCAAGTGTCATCATCTCCATTTTTTCTCTCCCTGAAATGAGGAATATTTTAAGTGCGCCGAAGACTAAAATCGTGGAGCACATGAAGTACGCCCGAATAGTGCCTACAAAACCCTTTTCTCACAACTGCCCGCTTCAGCACAGCTGTAACCTAGTTGCTAGTTGCATGGAAGTCGAGTTGCTCATATTTAGCAAATAAATTTAGAAAAAATAAGAGCCCTTAAAATACTGCAGCCGAGAAAGGCACAACGATGACGAAGTTATAAATATTGTATGATTGCTGGCCATGCACACACATCTGTTCTCTCGCAGTCGTTGTCACGTCAAGTGCTGAATTATTCAGAACAATTATCCAGCTAAGTATGATGACAGCTGTAGCGCTCGAAAACACGGACAACGCGAAGACAACATGCACACTAACTTTCAACTGAATATTTATTAAATGCACGTACACTTTTTATACAAGATGAGTGCATCGGGACGCATCTCAGAATCCTATCAGATTGAAATCACTAGAGCCACAGATTCTAAATTTTGTTGCATTTAATAAACGTTAAGTTGAAAGTTAGCCTATATGTTGCCTGCTTCGTGTCGTCCGTGCTTCCAAGCGCTACAGTATTCATCATGAACAACCAACTCGCCCGATCCGCCACCCTCTTCAGCTAAGTATGTTATTAACTCACGCAGGTTTCCTAATTTACCATAGATGGGGCGCTATTGCGCTGTGTTGAATAATTACGCTAGACCCACATTGAAGCTTATCCCCAGTTCAGCGTGCAGGAAGGGTCTGGACAAAAATTAGTTAATTATGTTGTTACAAGATACGAACCCTAAGCGTGGCTCTCAGTGGCGAGGTGTAACTTTTGTATTCGGCTTTACTGCTGATATTTCTTAAGTGACATTTCAGTAAGTATCGTGATCATGTAGGACAAATGCCTTTATCAACGCAGCAAACTTCATTTTGTTTCGTTCATATGAGAAGAGGCTACAACTGTTTAATACATTTTTGACCGTAAAGTTGCCACATTTCTTCCAGAAGCATGATGTAGAAATATTGACAACTTATCTGTCGCACTGTCTTCACAATCACTTTGCAGGCAAAATATCAATGGCAACATTTTGAGGCCGCTTATGTGTATGAAGTATGAAAGTAGGCCGAGCTCATAGCCTTAATGTACGCACTGGCTAAAGCGTGCAATTGTTTGTGTTCAGTCTAGAGAACAGCTGAGGCATCTGGGCATGCATTGAATAGCAAAGCGGTCATGAAAGCTGACTACGAACGAAAGAACCATAGAGCTTCCGTACTGTCAAAAAACATTTGTGACGGTGTCAATCATGCTCGGCATTGCATTTTCCCGAATATGGATGCCGAAACAATCTATAGAAAATCACATCACAGCCTCGGCAGTGTAATTTTTATCTATATTTATTCATGCATCAGAATAAACAAATGTGTTAGCAACCTCTCAGCTGATTTTTAGCCAGGTAGAAAATTCAACACTTCGAAAACTTTTTTTTTTTTTGCTCAACACATCGGTACTATAATTTTAGTGTTCAAAAGTACTCTAGAAATTGGAGGACGCTTGAGCTTACCTTGAGGAGCTCAACTGAATAGCGTTATCGGGCCGCGTTCGCATCGCCGTGTCATGCTCTTCTGCCTCACGACGTCATAAATCTCACGACACACCACTCCTCTATTTTATGGATTTAGTGCAGGGTGTATTCTCCCTCTTGCCTTGATTTTAACCACCAATAAGATAACCTCCGTTTGGTTATTTATACCCGCTTAAAGGCAGTCGTCTGTTGGTTCTCTGCTGTCCTTAAACCCCAATTCTTTGTAAAACATGAATAGTGGCGGCGGCTCATGCCATCTGTGGCGGCAGCGCTGTATGATAAATTATTTGAAGTGATCATCGCCTCGCAAAAAAAAAAGACACACACGTTCTTTTCTACTCGCCTAATTATTTCTTCTGTAATTAGCTTCTTTCTAATGACATACCTAAACATTAGCTGACAGTCACAAGACAATACATGCATTAGTTACATATTTTCCGGAGAGAAGCGATGCCGTTCTATTGCGGAGTGGTTCCGTGGTCGCCTCGCAACGAGAAAAAAACCGTGTTCGAGGTCGTGGGTTTCTGCAAAACTTATATTGTTTCCTTAATTTCTTCATGTTTTCGAGTTAAAACTACAACGCCGTCACCGGCTTTTCTGCGACACAAGGCCCTTACCGGTGTTGCGTTAAAATGCATTTACCCGTGCGATTTAAGTGCTCTAGGATAAAACCCTTTGCCCTAATAATTACGTTTCTGTTGCGCTAAGATTTGCCATATGTAAGTAGATAATTCTTTAGAATAAGATCACTACAGACAAGTACATTTCTAATAATTGATATCAGTAACACAGCTAGTGTACTAACCTTGATCTTCAAAAATCTCCATTGCTTTTGGTGGTTTGCCACTGTGGATGGTATCATTAGTGACAAATTTTCCAGTATAGTTTGTTGTTTGCCTTGAATGAAAGAGGAATAAAAAACTATTACCAAGGTCACCCTGATGAAACGTGACAAGATATGGTCCATGGTTTGGGTGAAAGCACGGCCAAATGTTTGGGTTAAATTTCTAAATTGTACACGTGGCTTGGGCAACATTTGGCAGCGTTTATAGAACTGTAAAGTGTCTATTGTACTTGTTTACAAATTTTTGTTTCGTTTGCTCGAGTTCCATCATTAGGACATTCAGGATTAATGTTTCGGCTTTTGTGCCAGCAGTCGAAATAGTCCAGTAAATTATACCTGCACAATAATGTTCGTTCCATATAACTCCGCTACGTTTTCAGGTCAGCCGAATATACTATGGTGATGGGGCGTACTAAGTTTGGTCGAAACCAAAAAACTCCGCTTGGCCAACATACATGGATACAAATTTTGACCATTTTAGCTGAAGTGAATGTTTGGATTATCCCGCTTCCTTGGGTATCTGTTTATAGCACAGCGCGTAATTTCCTCGATATTTTCGAGCAACTAGCCCCGATCACTGCTTTTCGTTGAGATGATCCGCACCGAATTTTTAATTTCTCCCGGGTTAACTGTTAATTGTCATATTCACCGTGATACACTTAGGTAATATATTGACTCACAAATGGGCATGACACGCCTACCATAGTTTGCTCTCCCTTTGAAACATGCTATTTATATGCTAGAAACACAAAGGGATGCCAGACCAGCACTCAGTTCAGTTCAGTTCAGGCGTTCAGTCGTGTCCGACTCTTCGTGACCCTATGGACCATGTCACGCCACGCTTTCCGGTCTCTCACTATCTTCTTAACATCACATAGCTTCATCTGCAATGCCTCGAGAATGCCATCTAACCATCGCGTTCGCTGCCTACCCCTTCTCCGGCGACCCTCAACCTTTCCCAACATCAAATCTTTCTCCAGCGACTCCTCTCTTCTCATCAGATGACCAAAGTAGTTGAGCTTTAACTTTAGAATTTGACCCTGCAATGAGCAGTCAGGGTTTATGGTCGACAATATCGACTCACAATCCACCAAAATTTTGCGGTGCTGGACGTAAGCTAGGGCTTTCGCTCAGAAAATTCTGAGCATATCACTGGGAACATGCTGTGCGATAGCTCGAACACCTTAACTGTATCAAGCAGTCAGATAAAAATGCGTTTTGCAAAAAGTGAATTTGGCGACGTCTTGTGTGCCTTTACTGACTTGAAGAATAGGCCATCAAATACGGTAAGGCAATGTGTAGTTGATCAGAAATTTCTTCGTCAGGCTTTATACAACTCGCAGATTATGAGTACCATGTCGGTTATGCTTGGCATGTGCGTAAACCACTTAATCGTGTATTTCGCTGGCCATCTGCTCTAGCTCTTTAAATGAAGGCCTTGATCACCAAGAGTAAACATTCAAACAAGTTGTTGCGCTTACGTTTTACTCCTGGTGGACGTCGGCAGTATTGAATATGAAGCTATGTTTTCACGCGATATCTATGTTGGCCACCTCGCATTTTATCGCTTGTCTGTTCGACCTTATTTTTTTCAAGGTTATGAATTCAGGATCAAAAGTTCGCCAACGTGTTTGAAACTAAACAATAAAAAATATAGGATACTGGCAGCCTGGAGATTATAATACTCACAAATGCTCTGGATCACATATGCCCATGATTACAACCTGTCACTGGTCTGTAATAACGTTTCAAAATAAGGAGCAAACGTTGAAAGGATGTCAAACTTAAAGGAAGATGCAGGACTGATATAACCAACTAGTAAACTATTTATCTTTTTGTTTCAGCATCTTCCAAGCGCACTGGAAATACTACGTTCGCCCGAGACGCATTCTTTTTGCTTTGTCATCAAAATGTGCTTATGGCTTTGAGTATATAGGTCTACAGAATCTGTCTTTAAAGTGCAAATCTAGACAATAATGTTGCCATCGAAGCTAACACACTAACCTTGGATATTCTTTCAGCCTAGGAATCTTACCTATCAATATGTCATCAGCTCTATAAGTAAATATTACTCTCATGATTTTTGAGGCGCCCAGAAGGGCAGTGTCTTTTGGGCTGGTTTTATTCAACGCCTTAGAAAAATGGGTCTATACGCACTGACTATAAAGGCAAATTTGTACTAAATACCTTTGAATTCGGTTTGTTTTATTTGAACTAATAAGGTCAATCTGTTTAAAAGACGAATATAACGTTGCAAAACTTCTAAAAGTTTCCAAACAACGGCCGAAGACATCCGTTTCTAGAAAGCGTCCCCTATTCGAGCAGCGCAAGGTATCACGTCGGCAATATTGCAAGGTATCACGTCGGCTTCCCAGGGTTGGGAAGCTCTTGGCAAATCTTGGCCTACATTGAACTTGTGTCTCCACCGGTTCCCCAATATTGCCGATGTCAGTAAGTGGCAGTTTCAGTGCTGGTCCTACGATACATTTGATCTATCATATTGCAAGCTAGTTCGTGACGCGTCCAATGATGGCCCTAGTCATCCTCTTCTACCCCCGTATTGACAGCGTGGCTCCAGCACTGGATATGAACGCCTTATTTACCAGTTATTTTCTATGTGGTGGCATGTTACTTCATTACACTTCTAACAAAGCGCCTTTTTGTGCACGTTCCCTCTATTTGCAATGCCACGCAATGACAGAGCCCCTGACGGCTGCAACTGAGGATCGTGTTCCCCATATCGGCTACGTCATTTTTACAAGGTGGCAGTGTTGGACCCTGACTTGCCGCTGATATTTCGACATTCTTTTCAGTTACGGGGAAATAAGTGCATAATCTATGTTTCAGATAGGAAGTTTTTGTTAAGAGAGGGAGTTTTAGGCAGCTGTAATTATATGCGGACGCATACCATTACATAAACTTAAAGCAAACACAAGCACCAAACTCTTTCTCGAATGATGTCTTAAATACAAGCCCAAGCTTTTGTGGTATTTGTGCATTCTATTTGAAGCTAGTTTCTCGTATATTGTCACGTGCTTTGTGACGTAATGAGAAGGTGCAGAAAGAAGCTGAAGAGTGAGAAACAGGACGCACAAGCTGGCGTGCCTTGGGATCGCAGTGCCCAGACTACACATACATACTCTCGTTACGTACTGAGTACGTAACAGTTGTGGAGCTTACAGAGTATATCAACAAAAATCCCCGTGGTCTTTGATGAAGCTGTCAGCTCGTTTGGTTACCACCCCTATCATTTACTGTGGCTCAAGACGGTGACGCTGGTCGAGGAACACCTGCGATGGGCAACTGGCAGCATTGTCGTGAGCCGCACACCTTTGGTGCGAAATCTGACAAAAACGTCGACGATTGGTTGACCAACTACGAACGGGTGATCGGGTGCAATCGTTGGAATTCGACTGCGAAACTTGTGAACGTAGTGCTCTTCTTGGAAGGCACGGCGCTAGTTTGGTTTGAAAATCACGAGGACTCCCTTACCAGCTAGGATGGTTTCACAGAAGAAATCAAGGTGTGGTTTCGTGATGGATCCGCGAAAAAGAAATGCGCAGAGCAAACGTTACTGCGGTGAGTCCAGGTACCTGGTAAGAAGCGCAGAACATAAATCGCGGACAATATGAAGTTGTGCAAGATCGCAAATACAGGGATATGCGAGGAAGATAAAGCCGGACACTTGCTCAAAGGATATCGCCTCGAAGTCGTTTATACGTTCCTTTTCAGCAAATATAATTTGTACTCCACTGATGACGTCATAAAGCACTGCCACACTTTCCAAAGCTTGAAATTGCGTAATTACTCATCAAACAGCCACTCAAGCGCAGTCATACGGCTACAAAGGGAATAATTACTATTAAGAAAGTAATTACTCCTTATTACAAATCCACTCCACCTTAGGGAATTCCCCTAAAATATCCGTCCAACATGACTTCCACTTCGAGTTATTGATCAATATGCTCTCGCTGTACTATCTGTTGTGCTGACCATCCTGGTTAGCTCAGTTGGTAGAACGACTGGCCCGGAAAGTCTGTGGTCCCGGGCCCGTTCCCCGCATCAGGGCAAATTTTTCTTCAACTATGAAGTTTCGGAGAAAGCTGTATAGCTTTCCTTTGTAGTCGTATGGCTGCGCTTGGGTGGGAGTCAATAAGTAATTACTCCCTTATTATAAGTTTACTCCACGTCGGGGAATTCCCCTAAAATATCCGACTAAGATACATTTCTACTAGCGGTGTCTGTAGAATTCATCCGAGTTGTTTCATGTACAAATGTGCGCAAAGATGTCGACTCCGTAGTGGAACCTGAAACATTTACCTGCGCAAGGAAGACGGTCTTGGTGCCCCGCTGCAGTTTCTGAGACCAGAAGCCACATCTTGGTGTGGGCTGTGAACTATTCAGGCGAGCCAGTCGTGTTACCTCGTTGCATGGAACTCGCTCATTTCGAGGGAGATGTGTCAATTACTGAGGCTGCACTAAGGGACGGTGCTCTTAAACAGAATACACACCCTTTTACAGACTCTCGAATCCAGACAATGCTAAATACATCTTTGGCAACAAAGGAGCGCTGTATGTTTCTGTTTTCGACTTCGCCAGGGATCGTCGGCCACCGATTCCAACTCCTTGCGTCCATCGTTCAATTTACACTGGAATCTCTCGTCCGATCAAACAGAAGCCCTACCGTGTGCCACTGAGCGAACGTCAGCTTAATGACGAACAAGTGCACGACATGCTTCAGCGTGGCGCCATCCGGAATCTTCCAGTCCTTGGGCGGATCCGGTTATCCTCGTTAAAAAGAAAGACAACACGTGGCGCTTCTGCATGGACTACCTTCGGCTTAATGCGTAAAAATATATGTGTATCCGTTCCATGTATTGAAGATGCAATCGACTGTCCTCCCTAAGCATCATACCTCTCATCGGCAGACTTGAGAACAGGCACCAATGCACCCGAGCGACAAAGGCGGAATTCGTGACAGATGGTCTTTATGAGTTTACCATAATGCCCTTTGAATTGGGTAATACGTCTGCCCCGTTTGAAAGACTGATGGACAGCATTCTGCGCGAACGCGACTAGAAAATTTGTTTGTGCTATTTGGACGAAGTTGTCATCTTCGGCAAGACCATTCGGGAGAATAATAGCTGCCTCACTATCGTTTTTGACTGCATTCATCGAGCAGGCCTCACTCTCAAGTGTAAGAAATGACACTTTAGCGAACGTCACACAGTTGTGCTTGGCCACCTGGTCGATAACGATAATGTTCTACGGGAGCTCAGAAGGTGCATGCTGTAACCAAATTATTGGCACCGAAATCAGTGAAGGAGCTCAGGAGCTTTTTAGGACTATGTTCCTACTTTCGATGTTTTGGGCCTATAGTTTCGCTGACATCGCCTAGCCGATCAGGTGCCTTTTGCACAAAGGTGCACAGTTCAGTTGGACTGCTGACTGTGATTATGTCGACCGACATCTCAAATTTCTTCTGAATTCAGTCTCTATCCTACGCCATTTATGCCCCAATGAAGTTCACCCCGACTCTAGCGGCGTGGGCATTGACGCTGTGCTAATCCAGCAACGAACGACTTGCATAAGCTATCATGTGCTGATAGGTTAAGCAAGTCGTTCGTTGAGCAAGTTGGAGCGTAAATACACCATTACAGATTAAGAGTGACTCGCAGTCGTTTTCGCGGTGCATCGAGTTCGTCCCTTCCTCTATGGAAATGCTTTAACCGTTGTCACCGACCATCATTCGCTCTGTTAGCTTGTTAATCGCCATGACCCTTGCAGCCGACTTCGCCCACAGGCTTTGCGTTTGCAAAAGTATAACTTCACTGTAACATACAAAAGAGGCCGTCAACACTCTGATGCTGAATGTTTCTCACGCTCGCTGCTTCGATAACTTGAGAGATAACTTATATGACTACCTGCCGCCTATTTCAGTAACGTTTCCAAATCCTCAACTGTTGCAGACGGAACCAAGCGGAAAGACACGCTGATATGCTTTAAATGTACGTCACTTTGGACCACAGAAAATGTGCATGTAATCTACTATTCATCACATGCACATTTTACACAGTCAGACATGAGACCGCAGGCTGAAGTCCGTTCTTCCACCTGCATGTCCGTTTCCCTCGACACACCTTCGACACCATCCGCCTATATCTCACAGCGGACAATCCATGCTTAACGGAAACTGCCTGATTGGCTGAAGGAGGGCGTCGCATTGCCATATTGAGAAATCTGGGATCACAACATCGAACGAAAGCATATTACTATGACAGCCACCATCGCCACATCACGTATATCCCCGGTGACTCAGTCTGGCTGCTCAGACCGATGGAAAAGCGCGGCTTATACATGATAAAGCTGGCACTTTAGACTGGGCCATATGTGATCCTGGAGCGATTCGACGAATTCAACTACCAGATTGCACGCCTTGCCGCCAGTGAACGACATTTAGCGAAAACCAAGTTTTGGCACGTCATCCGCTTGAAGAAGCACCATTCTTGTGACAACTGCTTGCTTGACTGGCCCAGAAGATTTTGCTTGGCAAGAGCGGCAAGTGATACAGACAAGCTGTTTTAGAAGTGGATATATTTTGGAAGGACAAGAAAGTAGACGTGTGTGTTTTTAGGGGCTGCTTGGCTTCCGTCCGATGGCCTAATGCCACCGTAACTGTGTACGTTATACAGTATTCTGCGCTAATAATTTTCATGGAGTACAACCTAGCTATCATGTTCCTTAGAAAACTGAATACCATATTTTTAATTATTACGGTTTTTCATGAAATATAACACCACCAGATTCGAAGTTGTGAAAATGTTTTGCGGCCTCATGTTTTCAATAATTAGGCAAAACGAAGTTCGCATTATCGTTTGCATTTAATATGGAATAATTTCCCGCTGAGTTTAAAATTGCCGATGTCTGTCTAAGTTTGACTGTATATTGAAGAATTTCTTTTGTAACAATGTATAGAATTAGTACTTGTTGCGAATACTGCCACTGAAATTTCTCGAATTGTTTTTTTATTTTTTGGTTTCAATAATGTACCCTACATTCTCCTACTATACTTACCTTCGTAAGCATTTTAATGGACCTTCGGGTTGTGTTCGCTATGCGGTACGTTTATTGTATAGCCGCAGCATTATTTGTAACAGTGATTTATGTTCAAATTATTTGTTTGTGCCCTGATCTATAGATTGCCTATTAGTTCATCAATGTTTTATAGGTTCCTGTGTCAATGAAGATATTATTTTTACTACTAAGGCATGTTTTTGTTTCTGCCAGTTTGCTGAGTGTTTAGTATTATTAACCCAGTGTCCCGATCTGCACTTTGACTTTGAGACACTCTACTATATACAAACTTTATGTACCTCCTTAACATGTTTCCAACATATTTTATGTCTATAATATAGGCCCCAATTTATTTTTCGGTTGTAAAAACATTTACCGATACGTACGTTTTCATACTCTGTTTCCTTAGTTTTGCGACATCGTCGATTGCACAGCGCTGCCATCATTCAAGCAGTAAACAAAAGAATCCCAATGCCTCAGATTGTACCGTTTAGAAGAATTATTTGGCAAAGCCAAGAGTCGTTCCACTTGGAAACACGAACGCCTGTTGCCACTCCTCCGCTGTGGTGGCTCAGTGCATAGAATCCTGGCCGCTGTTCGATGGAGCCAAGAGAAATGCGCCCGTGTACTGTGCGATGTTAGTACACGATAAGGAATTTCAAGGCGGTCAATATTTCCTTAAAACCCACTGCAGTGTCTCTGATTGTCTGAGTTGTTTTTGGAAGTTGAACCCTACAACCTAATTGTTGCCACTGCCCTAATTTCATAATGAAGTCAACTATGTCTTGAACTCAATGTTTACATTTGAAGCGAAACCTAAGCAGTTTCTGAAGTTTCATTATCAAGCAGCCACTCATTTAGGACTGCGCTTGCATTCCAGCTTACTTCCTAAACAGCGGCTTGAAATACCCGTGAGGACCCCCATAGGGAACCCAACCTAAAGTTTAAATTGCGACTATTGCGCGCTTCTCTCCTAGTGGCGACCTTCCGCGGCCCTCAGCTGGCACGACGCCTCCGCATCATTTTTACGAACCTTGCAACACGGGGCGCGTGTGCTTACTTTCTGCGCGTGCTGCTCGCGCCGGTTGCGCTCGTCTTCTCTCGACCGCAGCGAGTGCCAACAGACGCCCGGCAGCAGTACTTGGCGCCGATTACGTCGGTCGTTGAGCGATTTTGTGATATTTGAAGAGCCGTCGCGGTTGCCTAAAAGGGATGTGTCTTGGGGTTTTAAGAATTAGCATTCCCCTACTGGCGTATGTCTTATGCAATGAAACTATGGCCAGGTGGACCGAATTGGGTATGCAAGTAAAATATTAAAACTAGTTTGTCTGGACTCCACAGCTGTAACTGGAAAGCAGCTGGAATGATACATCCTTCGCGACGACAAGGAAGAGTATGCCATCAGTCCTTTGCTATACAGTTTGCACTTATGTAGGGCGTTTAATTCGGCAGTGCGTGCAGTTTAAAAGGTGAAAATGGCAGACGCCACCTTATATCCAAAGTTCTGTTGAACACATGGGGTAGCAAGTAGTGAAGCTCTGTAGTTTACAACCCTTGCACTCTATAGACTTCGCTACAGACTTCGGCGTTACAACGCAAAAGCTGTGTCAGATTAAGCATATGAAAACAGTGTCATAGTATAATTTTTGTTTTCAGAATAACGACCAAAGGAGGATTAAAGTGGGCAGTCAAAGGAGGATTGCAAGGCTCTGGATGAGTAGGCATTTGATAGAGCACCCCGTATGTCAAATACTCTAACCATGACCATGATTGAAGGCAGCGGAGGCTATGATAAAACGGCAGCCGGGTTCTGGCTTTTGTAACTTGGACATGGATAGAGTAATAGTCGCTGAAACAGGCATGGGCAGAACTTTAGAGAAAACTAACAGGTTTATTTATATAATGATTATTAAAACTGAGAACTTTCTGCCTTTCTATGAAGGGTCTCTTAAAATAATAACTTGAGGGGCAAGTTGGTGCGCATGTGTTGTGTTTCTTCTCACGTGGTTGTGTTTGTTGCGCCACATTTCTCGGTACTATTAAGGGCCCCTTTTGCACCGGTCTCTGGGTGGAGAATTTGCTGTTTATATAATAATTATTCAATAATTATTTCAGTCTAGTCACGTACGCAGCCTTAACGAAACGAGCCACAGAGTCGTCTTCGGCGCAGTCTCTCGTCTGCCGGAATAATGGCGACCCGAGAATAGAGTCGACGGACTCTAAAACACTTTTGCTTATTGTTCAAGATCAGTGACACCCCATCACCCACGTGACTGAATACTGCGGAGGGATGCTGAGGAGGAGAAGAGATGCCCTTTTAAAAGGCATGGACATGCTGGAGCTTTCAATGTGGTTTGCAAGGTAAAACTGTGGCCACTCGTCTGTTATTTAGCCAGAACAATCAATTCCACATAAACAGCAATGGGGACAGAATTACTGATGCTCATCCACACGCGGAACCAATTGCGGTGGTTCATAGTCGATCTAGGCCAAGCCTTTCTGCATGAACAACGTTTTTTGCTGACGACATTGAATTGAGATGCCGCGTGCTGAGTTGTTCATAAGGCGCGAACTCAGGCGGCCGCGTCAAATCTTCTCCGGCCAGTGGACGTACAACTCAGCACTGCTGTCTCGATATGGAAAAAACCATACAAAACCTATCAATCTCAAATTTCAACCACCTGTGTTCATTCACGTGCAGCGATATCACTAAACGCGCTTTCGTATTTTGTCCGCATCAAAAAGCATAAAGAGTCAATCGGGGACGTTCGGTTGAGCAGCCTGGACGCAAAACGAATAAAGCACTGCTGGAACAAAAAGCAAAAAGCAAAAAACAACAGACAACTGTATCGAGGACAGAAATACGGGTGAAGCAACTACAGGAATCCGAACAAGTACGGTATGAAGACAAGAAAAAGCAAAACCCATTCGTGCCGCGCTTCGTTTAGGGTAGATTTTAATTTTCACTCCTTGGTACCACGATACCACGCGATGACGCCCTCAAGAAAAAATAATGGGTGTCGAAATAAGCGAGAAATACCTATTTTTTAAACCACGGGATCACACACCAAGTCAATCTTTCACAGTGCCCTCACAACCCAAGGAAGAAAGCGGCGCGCGCGCGACACGAGTTTTTTCGACGTGCCGACGCACGCAGGTCAGTGGAAAAGCGAGACGTTAGACCCGATGGGCGACGTGGAGCCGCTCGGAAATGGCTCCGTTCGCCAGTGCCCGCACTGCCATGTTGATGTGTTTTGTCGCTTATAGGAGCTTGCCTGCGCACGCAAGATCATCGGAGGCAATGACTCTAGGGGCATTGGGCAAGGCAGGCTTTCCGGCGGTGCCACTGGGTCTTAGAAAGCCGACATTGAACAACTCCAGGTTGGCGCCCTACTCGCGACACCTTGAAGGTGCTTAATATTTGTACTCTAAAAACTTTACACACACAGTAACGTAATATTAACAATATTTGTTGATAAAATTGATGAGAAAAACAAACAGCGAAATGTTTCTGCCGCCGATGTCAATAAGGAGCTTCTGGTATGTAGTTATATTTTCGAGCTAATTTTGGTGTGTGTGTATATATATATATATATATATATATATATATATATATATATATATATATATATATATATATATATATATATATATATCCGCTTCAGGAAACAACCTAGTAGCGAACACAACAGAGAAGCCATTTTTCTGAGGGCGAAAAATGATGGGTGTAAATCATTGTTTGAACGTTATTATATAAACGAAAGGCTAGCGAAGCTTGATTTTGCATGGGTTGATCAGGTTGCGCAGGAATTGATTTAGGTGGACGCTGAAGCTAGAGCCTTGAGCGTAGCCGCAATAGCGCCCTCATCCGGCCTTTCCATTCCGTGCATCGTTTGATGTTAGGTTTGCGATAAAAGAAGCACCAGTACTTCTCTCGCTTTATAGTGCGCACCAACACTTGCTTTGACAATTTGTTTATATAAATGCAAAGGCGCGGTACCTGTGACAGTTCCCGGTGGACATCTTGCGCATTCTTTAAGGGATTGGAAGGGGTCAAGGGCAAATGCCAAGGCAACTGAGACAAACCTAGGGGAAACACGAAGAAGCACTCACAGTGGTGGTTCATGCTCTCTAAAATGACACTCTGTCCAAAGCGCACCTTGTCGTTCACAGACAAGGATGTTGACAAAATTGACTTAATTAAGCTTCAAACAGCAATTAAATGCATTAAAATTTCTCAGAGTTACGGAAGCAGATTGCTCAAGCATGCCTGGGTGAGGCTCTGACAACCCATTGCTGTGCTCTTTCTCGCTCCAATAACTGGTTTTAAACAATGAGATTTTGTGAGCAGCTTTGGTGTGTGCGATGGCATTTTTGGCTTCGGCTTTAGTGCAGCGATGAGATCAGAAGGTTGTTAGTGAAACGGCAGTAATTGTGTTATAGTTTCCCTAAAGCAAAATGACTTATACGAGGAGCTGGAGAGCATATGCCGATATAATTTTTTCCGAGAGCTAAAAGCCATAAAAAGCGTTTGCATAGCACACAACACTCGATATTCAATTGAAATTCGGGGGTACGTGAAGCATAACGTAGGTATCGTGCATTTGTTCCGTAATGTGTGGCTTCTAAGCCTCTCAATATTACCTGAAAAATTCTCTTAATAATCTCGGCGCACAAATACCTCGGTGAATTTTCGAAGTTGTATGCTCAAAGCCAATAGCCAGAAGACAACTTTTCGCTTACATTTCTCCGTTAAGCAGCATTGTTACTGTAAAATTATATTCCGTTGTCGACATACTCAGCCCCTTATAGTGAAGGCATGTGTAGTGTTCGTAGTACTGGCGTATACCATCGCTTAAACTGAAGGTGTTATTCCATGATTGCTTGAACAACCAAAGCCTCTCACTGGTATTGAGAACCTGTATAAACGAAAAGAGAAACAAAATCTCAAAGTGCGCAGAAAGAAACTGTGCTCTTCTGCATTACTAAAAGAAAACGCTTTAGAGAGCAGCTCTTAAGGGCCCGTTCGGAGGTTATGTCGAGTCATCGTTCATGCTGTTCTCGGTGTTACCAAGGAACAGCAAGCCATTAGTTATGAAAAAGTCACAAGTTAAGTAGAATGTCATGGAAAAATATAAAGAATAGCCATGACGCCAGTGCCGCTCGCTAAAGTATCTGCTTTTTCTTCTTTCGAGAAATTCTCTTTGCTGAAAAATAAAATATGCTTGTAACTAGACGAACATACATACAAGCATCTTCGAATCCATTGCCTTAATATATCGCGAAAACGGTTGGACAGTTGCGCTCAAATTTCGCTTTAGGGATTGGTGTAATCCTCCTTAGAACTTTGTGATACAAAAAGAATAGATACTTTTTCATTTATGCTAATAAATAGTCACAATCTTGACTGAAGCGCCGCAGTTGACGCTGCACTTAAAACCACGCAACACTGTTCGCATATCTGCTTTAAGGTTCATTGAAGCCAACAAAGCTTCCTCGTTGATCATAAATATATCATACAATGCACTGCAACAGGTTTCCTTCAGCGAACAGCACCATTTCCTCTTCACTCACAATATAGTTAATTTGCAGAACCAAATACATGCCATTACCAACATGGTATGCAAGAAGCACATTGCACGAGATAATTTGTGCATTGTTTCAGTTTAGCATCAAGGATATGCATGATTGCGCGTTTAACACGGCGTTTCAAATCTAAAACGTATGATAACTTCTTTATTTAAACTATTGATTTCTTTCAAATAATTATTATGGCAACCACAGTAGATATTCGAACACCAGGTCAGTAAGTCATAAACACCATAGCGCGTTTGCTACATGTCCTTAAAACAAGGTAGGTGCTAAAGAGCTTTTCTTCTAGACCAATCAGCACAAATTGTGCAGGCTGTAACCTAATCCTTCGGGCATTTCTGCATACAGATTTAATTATTGTTTTTCCACATAAAGTTTGTCCGCGAACTTCGGTGACAGTGCTTGTCTAAGAAGGTTTGTGCACAAGGTATGTTTTGTAGTACGGGTTATCAAAACACATGTTTCAACAGAGTTCTTATTCTCAGAGCTACGCAAACTCGTGTACAAAAGCTTCATTTCGTTGCTTTTTCTTCCAGCTCTTACGTTCGACATAGAATGGATTGCTAAAACATGACCTTATAATGGGGGCATAAAATATGTTAATTTGACCTCGCACCAATACTTTTTATTATAATACGAAGCAGAAACATTCCTTGTCAAGAACTGACTTCATAAAATGTGTTTTTGTCTCACCTGAGAAGTGCCGCTTTTGTGATATTCCTATAACAATTTGAGGAACCTTACCCCAACAAATTGCGACCTCCTTTCACGTTCCGTTGGGCTTAAAATGGCTCCACAGCTGCTGTTTTCTAATGAGTTGTTCTCACACCCTGTTCATCGACGAGATAGCCGCGCACCACGCCGGACGGTTGCCAAAGCGGTACTTCTTAGAAGTGAGGAATAGTCCGGAGTCGTGTAAGCTGTCTAATACGCGAGCTGAGCGGCTCCTTTGCTCGTCGAAAGTTATAACAAAAATGACGACGTCATGAAGGTTGCATGGACATAAGTCCCATTTGATGCCGCGCAATACCATGCCCATAAATCTCTCATAGGCTGGAGGGCCATCGCAAAGTGGAAACGGCATTGCATTTAATTCAAAAAGGCCACCTAGCTTTATAAACGCAGCACTCTCTTTGCCGCATGCACCGGATTTGCCAGTAACTTGATCGCACATATAGGCAATAAATATAAGAAACGCTAAAAAGGCAGTCTGTTGTGCCATCACTGGAAGTAAAAAAGTATAAATACTCCTTCATTATGAAATTTAACTTGTGCTAATCCACGCAAAATCGCCAGGTGCTTCGCTTTCTTGCGAACAACAATCATACGAGCAGGCCAAGGTATGGACTAGTTCTGAAAGACCTTTTTGTCAAGCATCATTTCAGCTTGCTCGTGTATTGCTTTTCTCTTCAACGACGACACATTATGGAGCTTTTGACAAAACGGGCGAGAGAAACCGGTGTATGAAAGCGCGGCGGTTACGAGACTTGGGAATAGAGGGTGGTCTATGAGTAGAATAATTCAAACAGCTGAGTACCGCAGCATATTGTCTACAAGCGAACAGCGTTGAGTGATGTTTAAAGTTTTGTTGATCATTCTTAGTATAGTGATTTCAGAGCTGGCCTCCTAGATTGGTTCAAGATTACTACCGAATATGGGCCGACTGCCGAGGACAAGGCTCTTACGTCATCAAAAGCAGCTCCCATTATTTGTTGATCGCCATTTTCAATGAATACCTGATGGTTTTATGAAACAAAGCTCGACTCTTCAAGTGCAACAACCATTATGCAGTGAGGTGCAAAAACAATTCTGCATCATATCGTTGGCGCAATGTATAATAGGTTAAAAAACATTGCATTCTGTCATTAATGTAAAATCTTCAGTTTATTTTCAACTGAGCAAAAAAAAAAAAACCGTAACTTAGCGATGTTTATTCAAGATTGAGTCTTCCTTTTTAACGTCACCGCATGAATAACGTACCCGTAAATAAAAAATTTTTTCCTTCTAAATTTGTAGCCTCAGAGTTTACACCCAGTGAGTGAAAAATATAGGGCGATAACACTCACGTTTCGTAGTGGCGTTGTTTCGCACCTTTTGGCTCCCCTTATGTATTTTGTTCGATACCATTCACTTTGTGAGTCTTTTGAACGGTATTCGTTTATTAATGCGAAAGCGTCCCTTTGCTATGTTCACAGATTTCTGTCCGCAGACCTCGTTCGCAGGCCGCGTCCGCAAAATCATGTCCGCAGCAGTTGCGGGTAATTGAGAAGTGGTAGAGGTTAATGAGTTGTTTCAATCGATTGAGGCTGACGTAATGTTGCTGCAGAAAAAGTAATTAGGCCAATAAGGTAATTAGGTAAATATTACTGTCAACAAATGAAAAAGTTGTCCGCCGCACTTGTGAGTAACTGAGAAGTTGTAGAGGTCAATGAGTGGTGTCAATCATAGAGGGTGACGTATTGTTGTCTCCGAACTAGTTATTAGGCCAGTAAGGTAATTAGGTAATTAATTAGAGGCAAAACACGTAAAATCGTGTCTGCAGCTGTTGTGAGCAATTGAGAAGTCGGAGAGGTTAATGAGTAGTGTCAATGATAGATAGTGATGTAATGCTGTGTGCGAAAAAATAATGAGGCTAATAGGATAATTAAGTAATTAATTAGAGGCAAAAATAAAAAAAGTAAAGGCGAAAATGGTCTCATTAGCGAATAGCTTGGCGCCACATTTGAATGTATCAAATACTAAAATAGTTAATTGAATCAGTCAATTAAGGTTACGTCAAGGATGTGATGTCACGCAACTGGAAGTAGAACCGAAAAAAAGAGACATAGGAAGGGATTGGCGCTCAATTTGAAAGTACAAACGACTAAAGCAGTTAATTAAGGCAGTCAGTTAGGGTGACGTCAAGGATGTGACGTCATGCAACGGGAAGTAGAGCCAAGAAAGGGCATAGGAAGGGATTGGCGCGCAATTTGAAAGTACCAAAGACTAAAAATGGGTAAACAAGAAGTAAATTAATGTGACGTCAAGAATTGGACGTCACGCAACTGGAAGTAAAGCCGAGAAAAGGACATAGGAAGGAATTGGCGCGCAATTTGAAAGTACCAAAGATTAAAATAAATAAACAAGAAGTGAATTATTGTGACGCCAAGGATGTGACGTCACACAACCGGACGTAGAGCCGAAAAATGGCATAGGAAGGAATTGGCGCGCAATTTGAAAGTACCAAAGGTTAAAATGCATAAAGAAGAAGTGAATTAATGTGGCGTAGAGGATGTCACTTTCCGCAACCGGAAGTAGAGCCGGAAAAGGGCATAAGAAGGAATGGCACGCAGTCTGAAAGTCAGTTCAGTTCAGTCGTTCAGTCGTGTCCGACTCTTCGTGACCCTATGGACCATGTCACGCCACGCTTTCCGGTACCAAAGACTGAATTGAATAAACAAGAAATGAATTAAGCCACTAGAAGCAACCAGAAGCAACCAACCAGAGCATCCGTGCTTTCGCATTACTCCAATGCAGTTTCTGCAGTGCTCTTAGATTTTTTATGCATCTACTCCTTAAAGGACGGGTAAAGGACAGCCTATTGTTGTAAAGTACCAATTATATAAAACTTCACCAGTCATGGACATATATCCATTTTAACCTACCAGCACCAGCTTCCCAGCTTGGAACTGGAGCGGCATGTCTAAAGCGGAATCTCAGGTCACATCAAGCTGAATCCAGATCTAACTCTCCCATTTCAAAGACGTAATCTGAGCCGCTTCTATGCCTGCTCGGCTATGTGATGTCTTCCAGTGTCACACAACTCGATAATAAATCAGTGCAGTGCGATGAAAACTGCAAACTATTACCTGCTCAAGACATGCCGCGAATTCTAGCTCAAAACGCCAAACTGACACCACCGATGCCGGGATTCCAACATGACTGGTAATGCTTTAGCGGTAAGCATTTCGACTGTAGCCCCTATAAACTGTGGTAAATCTACTTACCTTTCTTATGTCAAGTTCCATGTCGAAATTTGTCTTCTCGCCATGGTTCTCCGGACTCCCAAGACCGAAATGAAAACAAAAAGCAAAAAGACAAATGATAACTAAACGCAGAAAATTGTGAAGCTTAACAACACAGGACGTTGCCATGTAGGATGTACGTCATCAGCACAAACCCTGTGCTCTCCTTGACTCCAAGATATTCAGATTTTTCCTTTCAGTCCGGGAATAGACTTATATACTAGTGCTGCTATCTTCATGCTGAGAATATTTTAGCACTTTCTATAGGAGGTTACTTTTTCTTTTCTTTTCTTCTGTAGCCCCCGAAAATTGATAGCCATAATTATTTTTCAGTCGCGGTTTTTTGTTACTCATAAAGAGTGCGTGACGCTTCCTATTACTGTGTTAGGTGGTTTCTCATTATAACGCATTTTGTGCTGTACTCGACTTTAGTATTTTATTTCAGCGAACAGTGCGTCAGAACAATGGTTTTGGTGTCGTACATGCACAATGCTTTGTGGTAGGAATATCTTCTGGAGATTTGAAATTGCAGTCCTAAATAATAAATCATTCGTGCAGCGAACGTACTGTTAAATTCAGCGTAAATGAATAGATTGTCACCGTTACAAATGCTCTGGTAAAGTGTGCTAACAATTATTGTGTAACAGTATTTTTGAACTTAGATTTTATAGGCTCTTTACGTATCTCCTTTAGGTTTCAAGTAATTTAAACCCATAATGACGCTTCTAAATCAGACGCATTTTTATTGCCAAATATTTGAGACACATCTCAGCTACCGCGCAAAATATTCGGTTAGAAAGGACAAACCAATTAATCGTTACTTCAATAAAATCAATATCTCAAAGAAAAACACACACGCATATTTGGGAGGGATTTTGCGTAATACTCTAGGATAGCTTGTCAGCTGCTCTTTCGAACAATAATTGTAACGGATCGATTTTGGCTCATTGTCGCTTATGATGGAACGCTACAGATTAAACATGGATAAAGACGACGATGTTCACCCAACAACGCGTGAGGGTTTTGCGGTTTGGACTTTATTGAAGACTACGATATTTGCTGCACAGTGTGAGAGTGTTGGACTTGTTTTTACGAGGCGTGCTCGGCTGTGCCGATAGCATAGTGCTCGCTTGCCTGAGCCAGGGAAGCAAATGTGTTTGTTTTGGCACTATTTCTATAAGCACAATTGAGACATGTGTGTTTTGTAGCGCTGCGCTGTCGAGAGTCAAATAAAACAAAATAAAATCAAATTTTATTTTCTTTGCATAAAGAACAAGGATGGAGTCACCGCAAAAGGCTACTACTACCAGCCGCTTGACGAGGCGACTACCCCAAATCATCACAGCAGCAGAGGCATGTACGGAAAAATCTTATTACCAGAATAACAAAGAAGCATTCCGAACATACTGTCATACGAAACAACGAATACAGTGTCGTAAGAAGGAAACATGGGATTGACAGGAAAAAGAGGAAAATGACGCTGAGCTCACATTTGAGCTCGCACTCCAAGAACATTGTTTCAAACATCTTTTAGACATCATAGTAATATCGACGGACTGAAGAGAATAATTGTCGAGAACTGGCAGAGTGTAGTTTACTGACTATAGATTACTGAGTTTAGTTGCGCCGATGGGGCAGTGATTCGTTCCGCCATCGGACAACAGTAAGTCCGCCTCGCGCGGCAGAAGCCCATTATGTGGTCCTTTTCTTCTTGAACCAACATTTTAGTTCATGGCCCCTTTTCTCAAGTATTTCACCCCAGAAGAGCCGAGCACCAGGCTGGGGGAAATCTTGTACCCATTGGAAACCGGTGGGTACCCGGCGGCACTGGGGATCGAACCCCGTACCAAACCCCGTATTCCCTACTGCGTCCTGGCACTCAAGAAAGTATACCTGATACATTTATGCATGAAGGAGAGGAACCTAATGGTAGCCCACTGGCTGACGCCCTGAATATGTTTTTCGCACGGCAGGCTGACCACTGCGATGGTTCTGGAAGTGATGGTGCATATGACGCGGACACGTATCTATCTCAGTTTGTGGGCAGCCAATCGCTTTTTCTCCGTCCTACTGATTGTGCCGAGGGGTCCTTTTGTATTCAGTCCATCAAAAACAGTAAAACTGAGGATGCATGTGGTGTGCAGCTCCTTCCCGTAAAGCACGTACTTGATTTAATCTTTCTCGTTTTCACTTTTATATATAATTTAATTTTGTCTACAGGTGTATTTCCTAGGGCAATGCAAATAACACGAGTGGCTCCAGTACATAAATCTGGAGACCGAAACGTGTTCTCCAATTACCGTCCAATCTCGGTGCTGCCGGTATTTTCTAAAGGCATAGAAAAAATATTGCACATTAGAATTACATCGTATTTTTCTCGACAAAACTTTCTCTTAGCCTATCAGCATGGTTTTAGGAAGTATCGATCAACAGAAAGAGCCCTTTTAACACAAAAAAGAAATTATCATAGAAGGATTTAGTAAGAAACATATAGTACTAGGAATCTACATAGATTTTTCAAAGGCATTTGACCTGGTAAATCATAACATCCTTCTTTCAAAATTATACAGATATGGTGTCCGCGAAACACCCCACGCGCTACTGAAGTCGTACCTTACAAATCGAAAGCAGTACGTAGAAATAAATAATGTTAAATCTTCTTCGCAAACTATTTACATTGGCGTTCCGCAGGGAAGCATACTGGGCCGCTTTTATTTCTCATTTATATTAATGATATGGCACACTGTACACAGGGCGTAATTTTTAACTCCTACGCAGATGACATCCCTATCGTCTTGTCCGGGATCACGGAAATCGACATTGAAGAACGAGCAAATAGCGCTTTGACTTGGATCGCTGGGTGAAAGCAAATTACTTGAAAATTAACACGAGCAACACAAAAGCTGTGTGTTACTCACCGAAAGGAAAACATTTATCAGGTAGCATAAACATACGACTAGACTAGGAACGGAACAAATTGAATTTGTAGATTCGGTCAAAGTACTCGGAGTGGTATTTTCGAGCCACCTGGCTTGAAATGAGCATATTGACCATATTCAATCGAAAGTGTCATCAGCTGTTGGCGTCATTGCTCAAATAAGGTATCTTCTACCTCCTAAAATCAAGCTGCTATTATATAATGCTCTCGTGTTATCTCTTTTCCAGTACTGTAGCCTAGTTTGGTGTACCACAGGAATAACCAATTTATCAAAACTGCATGTATTACAAAAAAGAGCCTTCCGGTATATCGCTGGTGTAACTTATTTCCATCCCACCAAAGAGCTTTCTTCCAAGTATGATATACTTTCGGTGTTCCAGTTATTTGATTACAGACTTATATCGACTTATAAGTCACATAAAATCAAATAGCAGTTGTATAATTTCACTTGCAGACACAAAAGAAAATCCTGGAAGCAGACAAACTCGACATAAAGAAAAATACCTTGTTCCAGTACCTCGCACATACGCATATACAGTGTCACTGCATTATACTGTACCCAAATTGTTGAATAAGCTACATTTTGCCGGACTTGATCTAGTTTGCGTGTCGAACCACGATGTCAACCTCTATTGTCCAGGAGAGCTGTCATAAATTTGTATATTTTTTTTGCATCTTTGTGTACCATTGTTTTCTGTATCAGCAGTGCTTTCCCACTTCTTTCCATGTATCTTTGTGCTGTATTTTATAACGTTCCTTCGTTCGTACAGAAGGAACAAAACAACGTTTTACCCGTTTTTTATTTGTATAAACCTGTTTAGCTATAAACATGTGAATTGATTTTTCTCCTGTCTGCTGCTCTGCCAGCATTGTAAGGGGGCCAGGACCCCGTCAAGCTGTTTTTGCAGCTTTTAGTTCTGGCCCCTCCTTTTCTTGCTAAAAGGAAATAACTTGAACTTGAACTTGACTGTAGAGCATAGTTGTTTGGCGGCGTTGGTATATAGAACCCATCAGGGTGACGTGTGTTATATTTCTGAGCAGTTTGTTTCAATTTGGAGATGTTGTAGAAAAGCTTATTCTTTTTTACAGCTACGGTGTAAGATACGGTAAGACGATAGATATATTATTCATAAACCTTAATAACTGCAAGTCGTTGAAAAAGTTGTTTGTGGGAATCATATTTTGCGTTAGCTATAATTCTTATTCCTTCTTTTGTAACAACAATAATTTGTTAAGTTCGTTTTTGTTGTGGTTCACCATACCAAATAGCGTACGCCATTTGGGGAAGAATTAGCGAATTATAACGCAGTAACTTAATCGTCTGAGGCAACACATGCCTACCTTTGTTTATTATACCAATATCTTTGCAAACCTTCTTGTAGGTGCCATTAACATGTTGATCCCAAGTTCGATTACAGAAAAAATGAACATCGAGAACCTTATTACACTATAATTTCAAAGGATACTTACGCATACAGAGTACTTAGCTTGTGGGGATGATGGACTTAGAAGAATTGAGACGACGACGTTTGCTTTTTACTGCGACAGCTCATGTTCAAATGTTCGGAGCCAAATGGCGTTGAGGTTTGAAACAGGGGAATTAGAGCATATGCTCTAGAGATGAGTGAAATATTTGTGCAAAATGCGGAAGCTTAAATATTGTTCCGTTGTATGTTTTCCAAACTTAGCTTAACATTCATTGGTTTTTCACAGTGGCGCACTGACATATATCGCTGTTGTAAAAAAGCAGAAATGTAGAATTTAGGTTTTATAGCAGGTGTCCAACCAAAATTTGGCTAACCCTTTGCAAAACTTTGCTAGGGTTATATAGCTATATATAGCTTGCACGCATAAATAGGTTTCCCAAATTAAATTCAAAGAGAGCATGGGCTCAAGATGGGTGTAGTGTTGGGCGTAAATTATCGCGACAGCTGGTAGCCGCGCGGTGCGGGAGTATGATTCACCGCTCTTCACATTGAGTGTATCACCGGCTACGGACGGACGAACATCTGTGGGAGCTATGTGAAGGCATCTGAGATGAGCTCTTTCCATGTGTATTATCAACTTAGTGCTTGCGCTGTTTAAGATAGGTACTTGTTACAGAGCAAATTGTAGTTCGTTGAAATGATGATCGGTGCCACTTCATTAGTTAGCATATATTGTAATAGTGTTATATATATATATATATATATATATATATATATATATATATATATATATATATATATATATATATATTTCATAAAAGTCTTCCATGATCTAGAAATATGTATAAGATGAGGTAGGGGCGCAGAAACGAAAACAAAGGTTTATTTCTGACGTTTCGGCCGGGGCCCGGCCTTCGTCAAGGAATGCTATATATATATATATATATATATATATATATATATATATATATATATATATATACTTTTTTCTTTTCGTGGTGATTGCCTTTTGTAATACGCTGAAGGTATTGGAACGTGCGTTTGGTGGTCGTTTTTTCAGGTTTTGAGATATTTTGTTGGTAGCAATATTCGAGTGCATAGGGGCCAATATCTGCAGCCAAAAAATGTTGAATGCACGGTGTACGCCACTTATTCGAAGGAAACACCGTCTGATTCGGTAGAAGCTGTAGAAGGTGCGGATTTCTTCCGCCATTGTTGCGTGCTGAACGCGTGTGTTTACAGGGTTGAAAGGGAAAACACCGAACTAGCGATGCGTGTGACTGTCGGCGCAAAGCAAGCTGAGGATAGTAAGGACGAAGAATACTAAATTGCAGGGACAGGTTTATTAAATAAAGCAAAATGGCCGACACCGTCATTAGAGACCACAATGGCAGACATTCCAGGGAGGGCTACTTATACTCCGTTTCATACAGCGGGTGCAACGCAGCGAAAGATACGCAAGTAGCCCGCAAGGAAAAAAAAAGCAGGCGTATCACTACGCGCTCGTTTTGTGGCCGAGTGGTTTCGGCGGGAACGCGCTCTATTCCGAGCATAACACATTTCATTTTAAGCCAGCCAAAAGACGAGACACAGGAAAGAACAGAACAAGACAAGGCTGTTCTTGTTCTCTTCTTTCCAGTGTCTCGTCTTTTGACTCGTTTAAAATGAACCGTTACCAACTTGCCCAGTCGTCGAACTTGTTGAACGTTTACAATAACTTGCTTCGCACGCCTGGGCATCTTCGCAGTGCGAATCTTATACAAAAAAATCAGCTCTGAAGAGGCAGTCGAGGTCGCTGCGTTGCGCAGCGCGGAGGGCACAGCTGGCAGGTTTGGGGGACAGCGAAAATACGACACGAAAGAAAACGACAAACAAAACATACAAATTCACCGAATCCGATCTTTTCTCCCAACAAAAGGTGGTTTTTATGAAGTTGATGGCAAATGGTAGATGAATTAAGCTTGCAGGCACAGCAAACTACCATTTTCTATCGTCAAGAGCATGACACTATTTTTCATCGCGGATGCGGGGAGCGCGAACAAGAGCTCTAGCTTTGGCCGTGTTGCACTTGATGTATGAAACGGGGTATAGATAGGACAGCAGTGGCATGGACATTGCAGCTGAAATGAATCAGGTAAAGTCGGACCCGGGCAGTACCGTTTTCATGGGGTCGGCTAGGACACCGGGCACAGAAGTACTAAGATGTGAAGCACAAGAAAGCGCAATTATTTATGAGCGCAAAAAAATAGCGTTACAAAAAAACGAATGTATAAAATAGCCATTAGGCTAACAAGCCCACCTGATTGAAACATAAACTAGATGTTTGCGCAGCTGCCCCTTCAAAACTGTGATTCTTGAAAACAAAATTTAAAGGTGCACTAATAAGTGACGAACTTCTAGCTTGCAATGCATGCAAAAGGTCAAAATTAAATTATGCCGCTCTCATATGAGACGTCAATTAAAGAATTATAATGTGCAGCTTGAAAGGATTGAATAGGAAAGCCGTTATAATTTTTTTTTCAAATTAAGGGTTTCATTAAAGTTTAATGAAGCACTATAAGGTATCCACGTTCGAAGCCATGTGGAAACTTAATCATCTTGTAGTTCTTGACAACAGGCTTTCAGGAACGAATATATTACAAGGCAAACAGGGTATAATCACGGACACATGCATTCTTTAGCAGCGATTTGCCCCCCCCCCCTCCCCCCCCCCCCCCCCCCCCGCACGCTGACGTGTATAAGTTCCACTGGTGCAGACTAACGAGCCTCTCGGACAGGGATCCAAAGAAAAGGAAGACACGTTTGTTCGTTGTGTGCGAGACATGGCTGCTGGACCGCTTCTTTACCTCTCTCACGACATCCTCCGGCCGCTATATCTAACGTCCTCTAGACGGTACATTCTCGTGTGAAAGAAGAACTCTCCAGATTCTTTACAAATTTGTTTTTTTTTTCACGCAGTCACACAATAGAATTCTTTGCTAAGTAAAAGTTTTAAAGGCTATTATTTTGTGAACTAGGCTTCCAAGTATCGCATGCCTACTGTCCACTGTTTCCTTGCAGAACGATTTATTCTTCAGGCTATTTGGCATTCCTATTGTTCACGAAATGTGTTGTTTCCTCTAAATGCTCAGAATTTTCGTATTAATGTTCTCTGGGATGCTGCATTTTTTTGCTCGCTGTATTTTGTCGCATTGTGTTATTTTTCATGCGATTACATTAGTATGTCACAATCTGCTTGGACCAGAACATTGGCCTGCAGTGTATCGAAATAAATGGATAATAGGAGTTCCACAAATAAAAAGCAAGAAAAATTAACACTGGGATTTGCAAAAGGGGTATACAAATATTTAAATGATTAGAAATAGAGCATCATTTAAAGGAGGACAAAGTGATGTTTGCACCCTATTCGAGACACGTCTCAATGATCTAGAAGATCTGCCGATTATTGATGGCTACAGCCGGTCATAAAGCAACAGCTCAACATTGGAGAAGGGTGGAGGGGTAAGTATATATTGTTGAAGAAGGCCAGGTCGACACGGCAAGGTCGAGACGGCAAGGCAAGGGTGCCGTGTCTGGCGTTTATTCCGATGGACAAAACCCAAGCGCGTGCCGGCGCCGGCGCCGCGGGACGATGATGATGGTATGTACAAGAGGAAGAAGATCAAGGTATGTACAAATGAAAGAAGATCCGTGGAGGGCTCACACAATCTGCTCGCGGGGTCGGAAGCGGCCAGCCTGGCCGCTCCTAACCAACCGATGTACCGCGGCGCACAAACGGCTTCAAGCGAGATACATGAACAATTTCAGTTCCACGGTGGCGTCGGGCTGCTGGGGGATCACCAGGTGTGACTTGGTAGTTTACTGGGGACGTTTGATTGATGACCTTGTAGGGACCAAGATAGCGGCGCTGAAATTTATCACTAAGGCCAGGGTTGCGCAGTGGTGTATAAAGCAGTACTTCGTCACCAGGACGAAAAGAGACCACGCGATGCTTCGAATCGTAGCGACTCTTGAGATCTTGCTGGCACGCTTTTGTGTTGAGGCGGGCAAGATGACGGCATCGGGCCACACGCGATAAGGACTGGGCTGGTAATGATGAGGAGTAATCGGGCGTAGAGAAGAAGGAAGTGTCGAGGATTGTAGTGGAAAGACTGCCGAAAACGAGGAAAAATGGGGAGTAACCGGTAGTCCGCTGTACTGCAGTATTATAGGCAAATGTGGCGAATGGTAGAACAGTACCCCAATTTCGATGATCCGGTGTGATGTACATGAATATCATATCCGATAGGGTGCGATGAAATCGCTCAGTCAGACCGTTAGTCGGAATGGTAGCTTGAGGTTGTCTTATGGAGGGTGGATGACGCACGAAGAACTTCGGATACGACTGTCGATAAGAAGGCCGTCCCGCGGTCACTTAGAAGCACCCAAGGAGCGCCAGGACGCAATACAATTGACCGCAAAAAGAAATTAGCTACATATTCGGCGGAACAAGTCAGTACAGGGGCCGTCTCAGCATAGCGTGCAAGGTGGTCGACAGCTGTTATAATCCAATGATTACCCCCATCGGAGATAGGTAGTGGACCATATAAATCGATGCCGACTACGTCGAATGGCGTGGCGGGACAGGGAACAGGTTGTAGAAGGCCAGCGGGTGGAAAAGTCGGCCGTTTGCGACGTTGGCATAGAGGGCAGGATGCAACGTATTTGGCAACGCTTGAAGATAGGCCAGGCCAAAAGAATCGTTTTTTCACGCGGTCGTAGATTTTGTCAACACCAAGGTGACCTGCAGTAGCGTCATCGTGGAGAGCCGCCAGTATACGTCGGCGAAGCACACGCGGCACGACTGGGATCCAGCGAGTTCCATCAGGGCAATACACGTAGCGGCGTAGTATGCCATCTTCGAGCTTGAAACTGCGAAGCTGTCGGCGAAGCCTAGCATTGGGCGGGTTCGAAGCGCCGATAAGGCTGTCGATGATGGGCCGGCAGTAGGCATCAGCTAATTGCTGCGAGCGGAGTGCATGTTTGTGCTGAGAATCGTCAAAAGAAACTGTTGTGATATGCGTCGGGGGTAGAGATGGTCGGCTGTGGTCAGAGGTGGAAATGCGTTGCGAAGAAAAGCAGCAGGCTGATTCCGTAAGTGGGCAGCGAGAAAGAGCGTCGGCGTCTTGGTGTTGGCGACCCGATTTATAAACGACGTCGAACTTGTATTCTTGCAGGCGTAAAATCCAGCGGCCAAGTCGGCCTGTCAAATTTTTCAGTGAAGACAACCAGCAAAGAGCATGGCGATCGGTCACAACATTGAAGTGTCGACCATACAGGTAGGGGCGAAACTTTTGAACAGCCCAGACGACGACAAGACATTCCTGCTCGGTAACGGTGTAGTTTTTCTAAGCTGGAGTCAAGGTCCGACTGGCGAAGGCAATGACTTTCTCACGCAAAGTTGCATCGCGCTGCAGAAGGACAGCGCCAAGACCGTGACCACTTGCATCAGTGTGCAGGATTGTAGGAGCGCTGTCGCTGAAATGGCCAAGAACGGGATCTGATGTGAGGGCGTGCTTGAGGTCGGTAAAAGCACTGTTGCACTGTTCAGTCCAGACGAAAGAGCTGCGCGCTTTAAGTAGTTCATGAAGTGGCGCAGTAATAGTTGCAAAGGGCCTTATGAAACGCCGGAAATATGACGCCAGGCCGAGGAAACTGCGCAAATCTGCAGTCCGTTGCGGGCGAGGAAAGTTCAAGACCGCACTGATTTTATCAGGGTCTGGACGAATGCCGTCATGGCTAACCAGATGTCCCAATATTTTAATTTCCTTCTGTGCAAAGTGGCACTTCTTGGTGTTGAGCTGAAGGACCGCTGAAGAAAGACACGTCAGGACTTCATTCAGGCGCGTGAGATGGTCGATAAAAGTTGCGAAAAGATAACAATGTCATCCAAGTAACAGAAACAGGTTCTCCATTTTAGGCCACGAAGTACCGTATCAACCATCCTTTCAAATGTCGCTGGTGCGTTACAAAGTCCGAAAGGCATAACATTAAAATCATAAAGGCCATCGGGAGTTGCGAAAGCGGTTTTTTCTTTATCGTGCTCGAGCATAGGTATTTGCCAATAACCTGAGCGGAGGCCCAAAGTCGAGAAATATTTGGCGCCTTGGAGAGAGTCAAGGGCGTCATCAATTCTTGGCATTGGGTATACATCTTTGCGGGTAATTTTGTTGAGTGCGCTATAATCAACCCAAAATCGTACCGATCCGTCCTTTTTTTTAACTAATACTACTGGGGAGGACCATGGGCTTGTTGATGGACGAATAATATCGCGACGGAGCATGTCATTCACATTTTCTTCGATTACTTTTCGTTCCGAGAGAGAAACCCAATAAGGTCGTGGGCGTACGATCGAGTTACCTTCAGTAACGATGCGGTGGTGTGCAACAGTAGTCCGTCCCAGTGGTGGGGAAGTGGCATCAAAAATGGCTTGGTGGTGTCTAGACGGGAAGGCGATTCCACGTGCAAGATGACGAGATGGTGCGATGAGTACGTCTCCGTCAGTGATATGGTCAGAAACAACGGTAAGTAGTTCTTCGCACTGAGGAGGCAAAACAGCATCAGCTGCGGCAAAGAGGGGATAATGTCGTTCATAAAAGTCAGATGCAAAATCACTGTCTGTCATATGGATGACACGGTCGCCAGAGAAAATTAACCCTGAAGCAGTTGACAAAAATCCCATTCAAAAATCATCAGATGCGCACAAGGTGAAAGCACAGCAAACTGCACATGGTGGCGGACGCGCTCGATAACAACTCGCACAGTGCACTTTGCTGAAGTGCGCAGAGGAACGTCATTGGCTCCACGTTGTTGAGGTCCATTATATGGTGTCGTCACTTTTCGTAGGCGGTAGCACAAATCAGCGTGAATAACAGAAATTGCAGCCCCTGTATCAATCAAAGCTTCGACCAATAATCCTTCAGCGAAAACAGAATATTGTACGGGCGATGAGGAGGACTTTTAGTAAGTTCGTAGAGTGTAGTTTGTCCTCCGGCAACTGCATCATTTAGTTTTCCGGATGGCGGACAGGAAGAGTTGTTGCGGGACGGAGCGGAGAAACTGAATGGTGGTATGGGGATGGGGAGCGGCGTCGAGATACATGGGCTTCATTAGGCTCAGATGAGGGCACTGGAGGCGGAGAGAACCGACGAGGCGGGCTGGGAATAGACAGGCGTTGATAATAAGAAGTTGAAGGTAGATCAGTTTCGAAGGCGTCGCAACCACGGCGCTCGTTCTGAAGGCGGCGGCGACAGAAGACGGATATGTGTGCTCTAATGCCACATCAGTAGCAGACTGGTCGGGAGGGGCACCGAGGTGCGTAATAGGGTGATGCAGGTTGAGCCCTCGCCATTGCATTGATGTTATTGTAGCGCGGTGCCAGTTGGGGCGGCGGAACAAAAGGAGTGGGTGATGCTGCGACGTGCGCGTAAGTCGATGCCGGGCGGGGTGCAGGAGGGTCGGACGCCATAGGTCGGGTGATTGTTGCCAGCTCATCTTTAATGATGTTGTGGAGACCGGCGTCATTAGAAGGTACGCAAGAATGCCGTGTCGACAGACAGGCTTGAGGGTTTGGAGCTAATCCCGGGTGATGGCTCGAATCAGTGCCCGCAGATCCAGGTCAGCAGAGGTCGCACCAGTAGCAATGCCGGGCTCCAATCGGGAGGACTGCAGCTGGTCGATGCGTTGGCAGGTCGCAATAATGGCGTCAACAGTAGAAGGATTCTGGGAAATTAGGGTGTTATAAGCCAGAGAATAATTCCTTTCAAGATGTGGTCTACGCGTTCAAGTTCCGGCATGGTGGGACTAATACGCCGGCAAAGTGCAATTATGGCCTCTATGTAAGACGCGTACGACTCATCGGGACCTTGGAGGCGAGAGGCGAGCTTGTGCTTCGTGACCTCAGTCCGAACTGCTGGGTCCGCGAAATATTGGCGGAACTGCTGCTGGAATGTGGTCTAGTTAGTGGTGTGGGGTTCGCGGTTAATAAACCAGGTCCTGGCGACCTCAATGAGGTAGAAAGAGACATTCAGAAATTTTAGAGCATCGTTCCACCGGTTGTAGTTACCGCAGCGTTCATAGGTGTCCAGCCTGTCTTTGACGTCTTCATCGCGACGACCAGCGAAGAGCGCCGGGTTGCGCTGTCGTGTGGGCACAGTCGGAAGGGGTGGTGCAGCCGAGGTAGAGGGTCCTGCCGATTCGTGGGTACTCTCGGTAGACATAACGATGGTGGCGGGCGGCAAACAGCGACCGGAACGTAGCTCCAGCAAGAGGCAGGGCACAAAACAGCAAGGGGATCAAGACTCACCACCACCCCTTGTGGAAGAAGGCCAGGTGGAGACGGCAAGGTCGAGACGGCAAGGCAAGGGATGCCGTGTCTGGCGTTTATTCCGATGGACAAAACCCAAGCGCGTGCCGGAGCCGGCGCCGCGGGACTGTGATGATGGTATGTACAAGAGGAAGAAGAAGAGCATGGTATGTAAAATGAAAGAAGATCCGTGGAGGGCTCACAATATGTTGACATACCAAAGATACTATTGGCAAAGAACAAAATGGCACTAAGAAGACATCTGTTGATCACTGATAATTGCTGGGAATGAAGTTTCTGGAGTAGTGTATTTAGAGCAGCAGACCAATGGGGGCAGCAAACCAAAGTTCTCACAAAGATCGCATTAATTAATGCAGTGATAATGTACACCAGTCTAGAGACGGTGCCGATAATATTCTATTGGGGGACTCTAAAGGCGAGGACGTGGATGGATACAAGGATAGTGTAAAAAGAAACGAATGCGCGGCTTGTGGGCGAGGCAACGTAGTTCGTAAACTAAATGTGATGGCTTAGGCACTCACTTAAGAATTCCCAAACAGGGAGATTACCATTGAGTGTTACCCAGTGTCAGGCGATATTTTAGCAAGCTGGCGAAAATAAAAACAGATGAAGCCGGCGAATGCAGACTAGGAAGTGATCCTGAATGTATAACTGGACAAATGGCGCTCTGATTTAAAAAGACATTAAAAAAGAAAACGATCATGCACAGGAAAACGACGACCAAATAATGCTGATAGCTGCAATCATTGAGGAAGCAATAAATTACTCTAAGATATATATCTTGCAATACAGATACAGAAATAAATTAGGAAACGTAGAAAACGGGTGATGTGGAAAGAGGAAACCATGGAGATGGTGAAATAAGATAGTTAGGGCAGCTGTCTAACAACGCGGGCTATTTTTCTGGGAATATCATGAATAAAAAACAGTAATTTACAGAAAAAGTGTCCTAAAATGAGAATCTTTTCAACGAAAAAAATTAGCAATACAGCCCTTCGTCTAACCTAAGACACGGGCCAGCAATCGCTGGGTGGCTAGAGTCTACGATGCAGTGAAAAGGGCTCAAAGAAAATTTTGGAAATATATAAGCTCGCTGATAAAAAGAATAAAAGAAACAGGAACGCATTTAAGATGACGAGGAAAAATCTTTAGTCTGATACTACGCTATGAAATACCGAATACCAGTTATAGCTGAGTTATTTAGAAGTAACGACAGGCTGCTTCCACAAATGAGAAAGAAGCAGAGTGCAGCAGGATACAAAGTGCCTTAGAACTTACCCATCGAAACTGGATGAAGGAGGAAACACATATTATCCAATGTACATTCCTTTAGGTATAAAAATTCTAATCACCCCTTATTAATGAACTTGTTCCAAGTGACATGAAAATTTTGTTAAAAGAATTAGCAACAATCACAACGAATGAGCAGATCCCGGAAACCTGGCGGCAGAGTAAAAATATTCGGATTTATAAAGCGAAATGAGACATGCGCATAAACTACTGCATGCCGTTTATAAAATCTGCGTGTTTGTAAGGCTGGTAGTTGAAGCGGTGAAATTAAACATTCAGTCTTGGGTAGCAACCACATAATGTTATTACAGACTCAAAACAGCTCCTATCCATTTGCAGGAAAATCTTTCACTCCAGAAGTATGATCTCATGGTGATAAAATTCTCGCATATTTGATGCTTCAGGCATATGTTTTCTAGAATGTAAGGGCTTTCGCTGCGCTATTTTTAAAGCTATCGTTAATACTTTCTCAAGAATTGTCCCGAGTAATCATCCCAAGTTAACAAGCACTGCTGACGAAGAGCTTTCAGATGTTTCGAGGATATGGGGCAGCTGAAAGATTTTTTCGTTTGGAGCAAGAATATAATGCTGGAGGGTGAACAGAGCAGAATTCCGTACATTGTTATAGATATCGTTAGGTGCTCTATGGTAAACATACTACATTCTTATGATCGCTTTAACAAGGCTTGACAGGCAGTAATAACGGCGACATTTTTGCCGACACATGTGCGCCGGGGTCATGAAATGCCAAGCACACGTTCGGAATTGAGCATGAGTTTCGCGAACAATATAAAATATGCTGCACCGAAAAATATTTTTGCTCGTATTCAGAATGATCACAAAAAATGTCTCTTGAGGCATTTTTCTTCCGAAGGCATAATATTGATACAGTTATGTGGCACTAATTATACGTATACATAGAGCTCCTGGTTCCGTGATAATGACATTTTGTGAGGAATGAATGTGTAAATGCTGTCATCAAATTTAAAATGTTATGCTGCTTATTTTAATATAACCACAAACTGAATAACGTGGAGCAGACAATGAAAATACAAATTTTACAAAATTGTACATGAAATGCATGCATTACTTCGAAGGTAACTGTCTCTGAAACTGCATGTCTGGTGATTGCCAGTGAGATCCGGCGTTATGAATTGTGAGTAGATTAAAAAAAAAGTATTTACGGCCTTTTTGTAATCCACACTTGGCAACGTGAATCGACCTGCAGTATTACAATGAGGGCATGTTTTCTTCATCACCTGCTCCTGAATTCAGACTTTTCGCTTTTGTAAGCGTTTTCAGAATGGGCTCTACATCAGAACAAAACCCTAAACAACCGCAGTTAGAGAGATGTGAGAATGAAATAAAATGCTATGTGCCATTCACTCAATCGCCAATCGACACCCCCGATTTTTGACATGCCGACTGATCGATTTCTTGTTCTACCTTCTCCTGCCTGAATAAGCAGCGAATAACGAAAAACTGATCTAAACATTTATCCAAAAAATACAAACGTGGTATAATAGAACTCAGGTGAAATTTGATGCGTTCAGTGGAATGCAGGTTGTGTTCGATTGTTGCTGCCGTAGAAAGAAGGTAAAGAAAATACACGGACCTGCTACTGGCACTGTAGCTGAGCCACCTACGCTGACTCGTGCGGACGGAAGACAAAATAGAGAAGAAATAATAAGAAGAGGAAGACGCGCATCGCAACAGTCGTCGTCACCAACGATGCGGTGGCGGGTGCAATGGCGGCATACAACAGATAAAAACTCGGTGGCAATCTAGCCCCCACCGCAAGCAGCGTTGACCTACCAGTCCGAGACCCGTAGGGCGAGGAACAGCCACCTTCTCAAGGGGCGCGCCATGTCCCGTCACGACTGGTCATGACGTCACCCGTCGTTTCAAGTATAGGCGAAGCTGACCCCACCGGACGTCCGATCAAGGAGTCCGTGCGGCGCCTTTGATTTGGCGCTTCCTCCAACTCCGCACCTCACAACAGAAGCAGACTCAGATGTCTAGGACGCTTTAGCACAGCAGGTTGCATAGGCGTTTCAAACTGATTTACAAGATAGGACAGGCGCCCCATCTGTGACAATTCTCCGCGGACACATGTGCCACGCCGTAAAGCAAGGAAGAAAGGTGGCAGTAAAGGAAGAGAGGGAGACAGAGTTTGTGTAGTGGACGGCTATGACCCACGGCGCTTAATGGCTTTCGCCTCATCACACCTTAGAGGTCCAAAGTGTGCTATAGAATATTTGTGGCGAGGGCTGCATTCCGGCTTCCAGTCGCGCATTTCGCTGTGGAACCGCTCTGGAGTGTGTTGAATGCAATGCGGAGAGAACGAGCAGGTGCGAGAGGTTTGACATCAGAGCTTGGATGCCGGGGGCAGCCGCCGCTGCCGCGTCTGCTTGTGTCACGTTGTTATGCGCATGCGCGGCAACCAAGGAGGAATCAGCTGGCGGACCGGTGCAGCTGGGGTCGCGCGAGGAGTGCGGGCCGCTGCTGAGCGGCGGTATCGACAGAGGAGGCTCAATTCCTGGAATCTAGTAGTTGTCGCCTAGTAGTTGGTCATTCACCAGACAAAGAACGAATACCGAAAGGCAAAGGAGAAGAGAGGACGGAACAGAGGGATGAACGCCTTGCCAAGCGGAGACGATAGGATAAAGAGCGTAATAGGTGGCGCATAGCAGCTTTGATGGAGCCTTCGGAAGATCAAGGGGAGATACGACAGCGATTGAAGAGGATGTAAAGGCCCGTCATATAAACGGCCGCCTGTTACTATACTCATCAACTAAACGGGCCGTGTTTCATTCTTGTATGAAATAAAAATGTGTGACAACCACTGTCAAAGCAATGCTAATCAATATAAGCTCAACAATAGGCTCGGCAACATGTGGAAACCAGAGGAAAGTAGCTCTCGCTACATATCTCCTTACGTAGCCGATGAACCCATTGGTAATATTTTTTCTTTTAGGGTTGATTAAAGGCGGCCATATCTCATTAGTAGGTACCTTCCTACCTTGAATTGTGCTAGCCTGACGTTCTGAAAGAATGTGGCCGCTTCACTGGGTTCGTTACAGGTTTTGAATCCATAAACGCCTTCCCATTTCGCAGAATAAAGTTTTATACTACTACTACTTTAACAGCACTTGACACAATTTCTTTTCAGCTTCGCTTTATGTCGAAACACGTCAACTTCTGGATTTTTGACGTCCGCAACGACGTCACATCCCGACGTCGACATGAATTGGTAACTATTCCGACGTCTTCATATGTGAGGTGACCGTAAGTGAGGCATCAAGTAAATCTTACCGAAAGTTCAATTGATTATTGGCTCTAATTAATTATCTATTAACTCCCCGCGCACGTATGTGCTTTCTGGCGACAGGTGGTCCTGTTCTATATCGAGTGGAATTATTGTCATGCTCTTGCGTTCTCACTTCGACACAGTCCTAACAACAAAATTCAAAGTGAACGAAAACTGAACGCTTTTACATCCCCTGATACGCACTTCCGGTGTGTAGTTTTGCCGAAAGGAAGAAGGGGTGCCGTGTCGTAAACGCGTTCAGTTCCGAGGCTTTGAGCAGAAGTGCATCCAACCAATCAGAGAGCGATCCGAACTGAACGAAAACTGAATGTAGCCAGAAACCACATAGCATCTTTCTACACCCTTCCTGCATCCGTTTTATTTACCCAATACAAGTACCTAAGGTGTCCAAGGGCATTATTGTAGAGCGGCTAGCGGCTAGGCCTCAACTCATCGTGGTGGGGGATTTCAATGCGCCTCATCCGGAGTGGGGCTACATCCGAGCCAGCCCGAAGGGAAATAAATTTTGGCAGGTTGCCCAGGACCTGCGATGGACGATCTTGAACAACCCGCTAGATCATACGAGGATAGGCAACAGTGTGAGCATAGACACCTCTCCAGACCTCACATTTGTGAATGGTATCCGGGATGCAAAGTGGGTAAACACGGGACAGCCACTGGGAAGTGATCACTATATCCTTTCCACGATATTTAGTGCTGCTAAGCACAAAGACAAGGTGAAAGGAACTCGAGTGACGGACTGGGACCGATTTCGGGAAGTCGGGAATGACACAGTGACCGGGGAAATCGAGGACTTAGGAGCCTGGGTTGAGGCACTCAAGCAGGCCATGAAGAGTACCACAAAAGAGGTTCCAGCGGAGGAGGAGGGCTTTACGGCTGACTCCAGATTGTTACACATGTGGGAAGCACATGCGAGTCTCCTTCGGAGGTGGAGGAAACAAAGGCATAATGGTGTGCTCCGTAGAAAGATGGCCAAGTTAGAACGAGAAATCGAAACGTACGCATTGGAGTTGCAGTGCAAACAGTGGGGGCAGATTTGTGACCGGATGAATGGGCAATTCGGATGCAAAAAAACATGGCAGTTGTTGAGGCACCTTTTAGACCCGACGGCAACCAAATCTGCGCAGAAGGGGCAAATGACTAGGTTAGTGCATCGGTATCAAGGCACGACTGGGGAGTTTATACATGAACTCCGAAGACGTTACATAAACGCAGAGGCGGGCGGTTGCTTGCCGGATTACTCGGGAGAGGAAAACCTTGAATTAGATGCAGACTTTACGGTGGCGGAGGTGGAGTTTGCAATGGGTCAGCTTCGTACCACGTCAGCAGCGGGTCCGGACGGGGTTACTAATAAGATGCTGAGGAACCTGGATTTCAAGTCAGTAGGGGCACTCACGAATTTGATGAATAAATTTTGGGTGGCCGGGGAGATTCCGCCAGAGTGGAAGCATGCTAGGATTACATTTATTCCTAAAGCAGGGAAGAAGCTCTGCATTGAGAATCTGCGTCCCATCTCGCTAACGTCGTGTTTAGCCAAACTGATGGAGCATGTGGTCCTGAACAGGCTTCAGGGTTATGTAGAGGACAAGGAGTTGATACCTGAAACGATGATTGGTTTCAGGGCTAATTTATCAACGCAAGACGTCATGATACAGCTCAAAAAAGATGTGGTTGATCCTGGGTACGGCACGGGCACCAAGGCTATCTTGGGGCTCGACCTAACTAAGGCCTTTGACAATGTTACCCATGAGGCAATATTGAGGAACCTATCGGACATAAGATCGGGGGGTAGAACCTTCCGGTACATCAGATCGTTTCTGGAGGGTAGGACTGCGGAGATTATAGTCGGAGAAATGAAATCGGATCCCTTCCCATTGGGGGGCAGGGGGACACCGCAAGGGTCGGTATTATCGCCGTTCCTATTTAATCTCGCCTTGATCAAGATACCACCCAGGCTGCAAGAGATATCGGGACTTAAACTTACATTTTATGCGGATGACATTAATCATTGGGTAACAAGAGGTAGTGACGCACATTTGGAAGAAACTCTACAACACGCGGTGGATATTGTTGAGGAGCTAGCAGGGGAAGCAGGACTCTCGTGCTCTCAGCCTAAGTCCGAGCTTTTTGTGCTGAGGGAGAAACCAAGAGGGATACATGCGAGGCACTATGTGCCGCCACCGCCTTTAGAGGTCAAAGTTGGGGGCGTACCGGTCGCTGAGGTCCAAACGATCAGGATCCTGGGTATGCATCTGCAGACTAACAGGAAGAATAGCGAGTCATTGAAAAGGCTTAAAAATACGGTCAATGCTACCGTGAGGCTGATCAGGAGAATCACCAATCGTAAGAGAGGTGTTAAGGAAAAGGACTTGTGTAAGCTGGTGCAGGCGTTTGTGCTCAGTAGAATAGTGTATGCGACGCCTTAATTGAAGTTGGACGCGACGGAAAAAGGCAAGGTGGAGGCTATGATTAGGTAGGCGTGTAAAGCGGCCCTTGGGTTGCCTCACAATGCGTCTACCGAAAGGCTGCTGGGATTAGGGGTGCACAACACCCTAGAAGAACTACGGGAGGCACACTTGGTGATGAAGCTCGGTAGGCTTTCAAAAACAAAAGCAGGAAGGGACATATTGGAAAGGATCGGCATTGGAGTTGACGCTTCAGCTGGTGACACTAAAATTCAGATTAGGCGGGAAATGTACAAGAGCTTGTACATAAAACCTTTGCCCAAGAACATGCATCCAATACATCACGAGGACCGCAGGAAGGCAAGAGCCAAAGCTTTACATGTTAAGTACGGGAAGTACAACGGGGCTGACTATGTAGATGTCGCCGAGCCCCCAGAAACTGCAGAGGAAGCGGCGATAGCACTAGCTATTACTAGTAGTAATGCTGACTTGATCTTCAGCGATTCCAAAACAGCCATCCGAAATTTGGCGAGGGGCAGAATATCTGTCGAAGAACGGAAATCTGAGCTAGTTGGTGCATTGCAAGATCAAAAAACAGCGCGGCTACTTGGGACAAACAGAGAAGGGAGAATAACGGACAAGCGCTGACTAACAACTGAAGTTTATTCGAAAAAACATAAGGCTACGCCAACATAAGGCATCTTTGAAAAATGCCCCATCTTCGAACCTTGCCCTGCACTACAGGGACTGCCCTTTAAATAATGATCAGAGATATCCTGATAGAAAACTATGCACACCTCTTTTTAACAACACTAATGTAATCTACAGGCATAAGGATCAACTAACCAGGGAGTTATCGGAAGCCTATCACATCCATAAAAAAGGGGATAGTTGCGTGAGCACGCCATCGGTGCTTCTGCATGACACTGAGATTGTATATTTGGATTCCCATGATTAGACTGATGCTTGTTTGGGAGCGCATGCGTCCTGGTTCTTGAAGAAAAAAAGTGTATATTACCTGTGCTTTTTTTCGAATAAACTTCAGTTGTTAGTCAGCGCTTGTGAATATCTGTCACAGCGGCGCGATTGCTGAATCGGGCCACCGGGCGAGGGACTACGGAGGCGGAAATTGTCTGGGTACCAACACGCTCTGGGAATCCTGGGAACGAGACGGCTCACATGAATGCTCGAGGTTTCGTCAGCCGAGTAGGTGAGCCGGACGTTCCGGGAAGGTCCACGAGAGATGGGCTGGTATCCTTTCATGACATTACTAATCACTTCAAACTTGAGTGGAGGATTTACCCACCCCCGGACAAGCAATTGGTGAAGGCGCAGGAATGCGTCTGGCGACGATTGCAGACTAGATGTTTCTTCAACCCATACGTGTTGAGCAAAATCTACCCGGACATTCAGCCGGAGTGCAAATGGTGTCAGGAATTGGCAACCTATGACCACATATTATGGAGCTGTAGCAGAGCACCGCCACCGGCGGATATTATGCGTGATCCTTCCCTCGAGCAGTGGGAGGCCGTGTTGGCCAGCTCAGACCCGGTCGTCCAGACCAGGGCCGTGGAGTGGGCCACCCAGGTCGCCGTCAGCCATTGGTTGATGGCCATCTAACACGGAATCATATATACATGCTTTCTGAGGAAAATAAAGTTTTTCCATCCATCCATGGAAATGCCCCTGCAAGTTAACACGGTATTTAAATGAATTGACCACTGGTTAGGACACTGATATCATAATATACTTTGTGATATCGCTAATAACAATCAGACTATAAGAAAAGTCATTTTAGTGCATTGAACCATTAAGTAATGTTAAAGCAAGATTCCCTTTAACATTAATTTTTCAGAACTATAGCGAAGCTCACAATATTCAGAGCTGCTGTTCGGTTTGTGCGACCATTAATGCTGATGGAGAAAGAGAGCACAATGTTCATCCTGCACCGGACTATACTCCATGTGGTGTTCCCGAAGACAAGAAAACAAAGGTAAGCTACTGGGATAATAATGACATCTAGACCTAAAAATGTAAGAGAAATATGATGTACTGCCCCTTGTCAAACGCAAAACATCGCCACCAAATGCTTACGAATTAATAAACTGGTTTACAGAAAAAGCGCAGCTTCTGTCAGACATTTTTCTGTGGACACCGCAACTGCGCGATGGGAGAACGCAGGAATGCGGGTTTGAAAGAGGAGTGAGGAGCCACCGTGGACAGCTAATTTCTGGCACCTGGGGATCTTCAGTGTGCACTGGCATCACACACCACTTGGTCGCCTCTGTTTCACCTCAATCAAGCGTTGGGATGATTTCGAGGAAGGAACGCACAATATATATATATAACTACCCTTTGTCCTGTGGCTCCCTGAGAGCCAATGTGGCTACCCTAAGCTGTCATTGCTTGTTGCTTGATAAGAAAGGAGAAGCACCATACTCGGGAACATTTTTCTTTGGACAGTATAGGTCACGTCACTATGTGTCCACAAGCTCCTGAAACGTGGTATTGAAGGTCACAATAGGGTCAGCTCTACCTAGCGTTTATAGGCTCAAGGCAGGGAAACTAGCTCGCCTCATGGCGTAGGTCGTTGGGTTAGAGACGGTTTAAGAGAATTTTATTTATACTGAAGGTTCTGGTGCAGGAGAAGGCTTCATGATTATCTTTTGACACAGCAATAAAGGGCACTTACAAAAATGTTACAAGAATACAATGACTCGCAAGGAGAGGATAAGCAAGTAGACAATAATACAGGCAAACACTCGTCCACCTTCCTAGTAAGGAAGGATGGACACTGTCACTTTTCCATTAAGAATGGAAATGAAGCGCGTTGAGCAATGCAGGAGGAAGGCCTCCTCCCCGAGCATTACAGGTTCTACATTTAGATGCCTCAATAAAAGAGTTAGAGACATGCGAGTGATGTGCATGGATGTATCGCCTTCGATGGAACCGCCGGTACTCAGTTCGTGCATAAATCTGAACCGAGCAAACGCGCAAGAGTTATTTCAAAGCTTTGAAATTACTGTATAAGAATTTGAGGCGGTTTGATTAGTCAGAAAGGAATAGCTCTTTTTTCTATCAAGTTATTCAAATCACCTGAAGGTTTTTATTCTACAAGCCCTGAATCTTTCAGACTACCAAGGGACTAGCTTTCATACGGCTGAAACTCACACTGTCGTCACACCTAGCGCCGACACAGCTGATTGGTTTGGTTTGGTTTGTGGGGTTTAACGTCCCAAAGCCTCAGGCCATGAGAAAGGCCGTAGTGGAGGGCTCCGGAAAATTCGACCACCTGGGGTTCTTTAACGTACACTGACATCGCACAGCACACGGGCGACGTGCTTTTCGCCGCCATCGAAAAGCGGCCGCCGAGGCCGGGATTCGATCCCGCACACTTGGGAACAGTACTCGAGCGCCGTAACCACTGCGCCACCCCGGCGGGGGCCGACACAGCTGAAGTAATTTAGTGTGAAGAAAATTTATTCAGGACAAATAAAGAAACGATCGCTACAAGGTATTCGATAATTGCGCAGAAAGCCGATATGTTATGGCCAGTTGAAGATCCCACGTGGTTGAAATTAATCCGTAGCCCTGCACTACGGCTCTCCTTTTTTTTTCTACTTTCACTCCCACCTTCCCCCTTTTCTTTACGGCGTGGTTCAGGTGTCCACAGCTATAAGTGTGACAGATACTGCGCCTTTCCCTTCCTGTGAACCAATTATTATTAATATCCCGTTACGTTCGCGGCATTTTGCATTTCAAACGGCACTTCGCTAACCATGCTTTAGCGCATCTAACTCGGCTTAACCTTAGTTCAGTTCAGTCGTTCGGTCGTGTCCGACTTTTCGTGACCCTATGGACCATGTCACGCCACGCTTTTCCGGTCTCTCACTATCTTCCTAACATCCCATAACTTCATCTGCAGTGCCTCGAGGATCCCAACATCAAATCTTTCTCCAGCGACTCCTCTCTTCTCATCAGATGACCAAAGTAGCTGAGCTTTAACTTTAGAATTTGACCCTCCAATGAGCAGTCAGGGTTTATGGTCGACAATATCGACTGATTTGATCTTCTGGCAGTCCAAGGAACTCTCAAGAGTCTTCGCCAGCACCACAATTCAAACGCGTCAATTCTTCGGCGGTCAGCCTTTTTCACAGTCCAACTCTCGCATCCATACATCACAACTTGAAAGACCCTAGCACGAATTATACGGATCTTGGTTGGCAGACTAATGTCTCTGCTCTTTACTAGGCGGTCAAGGCTAACCATTGCTCTCTTTCCCAGTAGCAGGCGTCTCCTAATTTCATGGCTGCAGTCTCTTTCCGAGGTAATCTTGGAGCCCAAGAACAGAAAATCTGTCACAGCTTCCACTTCTTGTCCATTTATGCTCCAGGACTTGATAGGGCAAACGCCATGATCTTTGTCTTTTTAATGTTCAGTTTAAGCCCAAACTTTTCGCTCTGTTCTTGTACGCGCATCAGAAGTCTTTTGAGTTCCACTTCACTTTCTGCCATTAAAGTGGTATCATCCGCATATCTAAGGTTGTTGATACGTTTTCCAGCAATCTTGACTCCAGCTGAAGACTCGTCCAGACCGGCCTTTCTCATGATGCACTCTGCATATAGGTTAAATAGGCAGGGCGACAGTATGCAGCCTTGCCTCACTCCTTTTCCATCGGAAACCAATCAGTAAGACTATACCCAGTTCTGACTCTGGCCTCTTGCCCTTCATACAGGTTCCTGAGGAGACAGATGAGGTGAATTGGAACTCCCATCTCTTGGAGAGCTTGCCACAATCTGCTATGATCTACGCAGTCAAACGCTTTCGCATAGTCAATAAATCAGAAGTAGATGGGTTTCTGGAACTCTCTTGCTTTTTCCATGATCCAGCGAAGGTTGGCAATTTGGTCTCTAGTTCCTCTGCACTTGCGAAACCCAGCTTGCACGACCGGAAGCTCCCGATCCACATACTGCTGCAGCCTTCCTTGGAGGATTTTCAACATCACCTTGCTAGCATGCGAAATAAGCGCGATCGTGCGGTAGTTGGAACAATCTTTGGCACTGCCTTTCTTTGGAATGGGGATGTAAACTGACCTCCTCCAATCCTGTGGCCACTGCAGGAGGTAAGTGTGCAGGATTAACCTTAGTTTTATCCCTGCTATGATTTTTTGTGCATCCAATAATTATATTGAGAAGGTGCAGGATTTAGTCTTTTAAAGCTTCTAGCCCGATTTCAAATATTTGCGCTAGGGGCACGGTATTGGACCAGTGGCGCCATCTTACACAGCCAACGCGCACTAATCGTTTTTCAATCGCGGTAATGTCACAAGATGCGCCTTTCGTCCGAAACCGCTCTATACTCCGCAAATAGGGTTCTCACGGATGAACGCCCTCTTTTTCATATTGGATGTGCCACTCGTCAACTGCCACCTATGTTGCGAAGACGCTATGTTGATTGTTCCCACCTACTTCAAGACACCAGCAGGAGTATATATTTTATTCATTACAACTGTGCTGAAAACGTCGATGCAAACAGCATGAACTGTTTAAGTTGTTGCATTCTCACATTCTCGTCCTGCACAACCGTAGAGGAGCACGTACGTTATTGAAACCAAGTTTCCTCTCAAACTGTTCTTCGCTTCTGCCAACAGAACGTCGGTCAGCAGGCAGAAAGGCCTGCAGTAAAATAATCCAGACGTAGCGCGGATTCGACGCCTGATGCTTTTCCGTCATATGGCTGTGGTTGACGCCGTGAACGCTCTTGAAGTGAAGGCATTGCCTACCTAGTATTGCTAATTGGGAGCTTTTTTCAGCGACGAGAGCCGCTCACATCACGGTCAAAAGAAGAAATGGTGGCAATATGGGTGTTGGCCGGCGTTCTCGGGAGGTAGTAACGGCTGCGCCGACGCAATCAGGGGCGAAGACGGTGTACGAAGGCCATTTGACATTCCAAATGAAATGTTACGTCTTATATTCCTACTCGGGCATAGTGTACAGTGACTGGCAACGGGATAAACTGAGAGGCGTGCCAAAGCTGTGCGGTCGAGTGCGCTATTGCGGCGTAGGTACTGCCCGTTGCTGCATAGCCTATGCATAAGGACTCGTATAGAAATGCAGATTCTTGGGAGACCTCATAAATTAGCAATAACGCACGAAACAAACGATAAGTCATCGGTCTCAGCGTTACTGCTGTTGATTCCTTATAGATTCCGGCCGACGGTTAAGAAAGTCAATGAGGGTACAGGCTCAAACCTTTTTCCTGGTAAGTTTCAAGGGGTGCTATGAATGATATGTATTTCGCTGCCCACTATACATGCCGTCTTATAATTGGCAAATAAAAAGCAAAATGACCAGAGTATACATGCCTGTGGCATGTTGCACTTTGAGCACTTTTGTCATCGACACTAGTAAACAATGACTGAAAACACTACACAAGTACTCTTCGTAGGATTTCGGGCCGAGCTCCCAGAAACGTTTAGCCCTGCAGATTTTTACGAGGCACTGGATTTATTCATAAATTTCTTCCCAGTTACGATCCCCGAAGAGGAACCCCATTTTCAAATTACGCCTGTACAAGCCTGTGCGCCTGTAATCGAAGAATCAACAGTTTTCTTGTGGACTTCTACGTGCGTGCATCGCTGTTAGCGTGCTCTCGCGTCAGCAGAGGTTACTGAAGGGTAAATATAATAGCAAAACTGAGGACGCTTCTTGTTCTTTACGATCTCGTTTTATTTAAGACAGTTCGTCGGCAAAATAAAACACTGCTCATTTTATTTACTGCCTATTGATTGTGCCTTTTTACAAAAATAAAAACGATACTGCAAGTGACCGTTACCATAACCAATACCTCGCTGATACTTAAATGATTTAGTAATTAGTGATAATTACGGTCTCAAAGAGACATAGTGTTTTGCCGTCATGCTCAAATAATTGATAGCGGAGTCCGTAATCCTGCCACAGGAACTTAATCGCTTGTCTAGGTAATTGCTTGTCTAGATAGTGCCTCTCTTAGACAGTGACTACACCATGATGTGGTTGCACGGCCGCAGATCTCTTTCCTCTTACCCTTTCTCAATATAGCTAAAGAAGAGGGCGGAAGCGTGGCGCCCCTTGTGTCTACGGCGCAAGCCTAGCCTCTACCAGGCAGATTTGTAGAGATGTACGAACTTCTAAAAGCGGCACTATTTCAGCGCTCATGAATTAAAGTTCTTATTATTAATACTTACAAATTGGAGTGCAAAACAAAGTTATGATGGTGGGCGTAAGCCTAGCGTCACCACACTGTCCCTGATGTATAGAGTCGGACAATCTCAATACTTTGGAAACGGGAGCGATGCTACAAAAATTGTGCAACAGGATGCACTGGTGCAGGTCACACCGACAGAGAAAACATAAACATATAGGAAAGCGTGCGCATACCTCTGACACTGATAGGCAGAGGTCGCCCAGTCAAAAAAAAATTACAGAAAATTTTCTAATGTTACGACAGAATTTCTGCGCGGTTTTTGACGGGAAACCTGTTGTGACAACAGAACATTCTGTAGTAACGTCAGAAATTTCTGTAGTTACAACAAAAAAGTGCTAGAGAACTACAGACAACAGAAATATACTACAGAAAAAATACAGAACTACAGAAAAATTTGATGATTACGTCAGAACTACGACACAATGTTATGTAAAATGCGTCACCACCGAGATCTTGGAAAGGCCAGCGCACGCGAGCAGCCTGCGTGACGACTACGGATATGCGATGACGGGACCGCAAATAAAGCTGCAACCGCAGATATGAGTATACTCCCGTAGTTTTCCCTCGCCTCTTCACCAAAACCCGTTCGCGCTGATTCATTTTCTGAACATTTGTTACCAATCCGCTAAAATGACATTCTTTGGTTGGAAAAGTCATGAACAGGCCTTTTTAATTATCGGTGGTGACGGTAAAATGCCAGGTACAGCCAAGCCAAGCAAACAGTTTAGTGTAAGAGCAAGATTGCACTCTACTGTGAAATAATCGCCGCTCGAGCGATAGCAACGGAGCGCCCATCGCTAGATTTGGCTATAAGATAAGCCCCGTTGTTCGGCTACTGGGCTGCATTCCAGTACAAGTTTGATGTTGATCACGTTAGTTTACACACCAACGTAGCCTTCGGCTGCTGTCTTCCATGAAGAAAACATGACACCAACTAATCAGTAGCCTAGGGTGCCAAAGAAGACGGGGTAGTCTTAGGCAATGGGGGCATGTACATACGTATTGCTTGTTAGGGGGAACCTCTATTTTGTTTGCTGCAATGTTTATTAATTAAAATAGGGCTTTTTGTTTTGAGCTTCCGTTTACTCCTCACAATGTGTCATATTGTAGTGGGTATTTTAATTGCAAAATCATTACTAGGTTATGCCGGTTGGATCATTTGTACAGAACTTCTTCGAATCCGCTTTGTCATTCTCCGAAGTGTTAGGATCTAGCGCAACGCTGTGATTGATGAGGTGAAGACGCTGTAGAAAACAATTATGCCAATGGGAAGATTAGTAAATATTTAGAGCCAAAAATGTAAACGCAAAATCAATCAGACATTGAATTAGTCATACGAGTAATGTCGATGTCCAAGAAATGGAACGTCACGTCAACCGAAATTGGGTGTGTTTCTGTCTTATTGAGCCAAATAACTGCATGATAGTAATTGAAAGTGAGTAATGAGTGTCAAAAAATCAAATAAAGTGTATAATGAGGGCTCGGACAGTAAAGAAGACTGAGCAAATGTGCAAAATGGCTACGCATATGTAGGGATGCCACAACATTGCAGTTACCATGGGGACCACCTAAAGCATTACTAGGCTATGTTAGCGAGGTTCTCTGGACAAAACGTGTCCATAGCCGTTGTGTCGTTCTCAGAAGAGTTACGATCAAACTTATGGTTGTGCTCGATTGAGGATTCACTAGAATTGCAGAATCTACACTGGAGAAAGGCGTAAACCTGAGTGTTGCTTTGTCTCCGCGAGATGTGTCATCGAGATTCAGCGAGTAACAGATACTACATGTTTACTTTCCTGTAAACTAGTTATAGAACGCCGGTGAATTTCAATGCGTTCAGTGGAACACTGGCTGTGTTCGACAAGGAGCAAGGTATGAACCATGCGCAACAGGCTTTCACATTTCTCCAGTGCAGATTTTGTTGGGCTCTCGAAAGTTTTATTTTCCAAAAGTGTATTTTTTGTGGGTGTTGCCAATTTACTAAAACTTGAAGGCACTGTAATGGATTGAGACGTCGCCGGAATGTTTACTTAAAGATAGGCACCCAGGTACCTATACCCAAGTTGATTTAAAACCAAACGAATAAAAGTTAAGAAAATATGTAGATAGAGGTGCTGTCAGCTATTTTTGCGACATCAAACCAGTGTGTCACGATTACCGCTCTTACACTCCTCCCAATAGCAGGTGCTAATATTTGATATGGGTGGCGTACTAGGCATGGAGGAAAATACCTCGGCGCAGCATTGGGCAGCGTTAAGAGCCGTGCTCTCCACACGTACTTTTTTTTTCATCTCCCAGCCCTTTTTTTCCTGACCGTGTCCACGTCGTCTCTTGTCTCGCTCTTTTGTTCTAGCCAATGCGATGTCCTCTGGCTGTTATGTGTTGTCTTAGAAGCCACATGTAGTCTTAGATCGAGGCATGTCATGCGGCCTCACCTTCTTCACAAGTGGGAAACGGGACAGGGACGCACATCCTTACTGGTTGTGCAAGCTGATCACAAATTTTCGTGATTGTAAATCAGCCATGACAAATGAAATACCATTTCGCTAAACTGTTCGTAAAATAAAGATTCGAAACGTTCTACTTTTTTCAGTAAACTTGCACATCGAAACATCTACTATATATTGCTACTGTAAATTGCTAATGCACAACATATTCTGCTACGTAGATGACGCCTTTCTTTTCTTCCTCACGTTCCCAAGCCACCTTAAGCGACGTTTTACCATCCTGGCAGTTTTTTGCTGCGCAGGCATTCAAATAAATGCCAAAATATGCAGCCAGGGCCGGAGCCCCTGAGAGTCGAACCGCTTGAGCATAGCTTGTGGCTGATGCATGGTCATAATATATTCCTTGCATTGCATTAGAACCAAAGAAAAAAAAACAATATATGCCCTTTCGCGCGCCAGCTTTTAGTCGCCAAGAAATTCGTCTGTGCATGCTCTTAGGCGATGCTGACAAGAATAAATCAGCATTGCATTCATAATTCGACTCGATGCTTCTGGTGGCTTCGTTCTGATCAGAGCTGAGCATAAATTCATCGGAAAAATTAGGGGACATTTAGGCGCCGCTTTGGGATTATAACTCGACATGGCTAATGGCTACAAGCTTTGACCCTTCTTGTTGACCTTCTTTCATGTACTTTATTTTATATTTTACCTAATCATTCGTCTCCAATTTTGCGCGTCGTTTAATGACCACCTGGTCTGGATACTAAAGTCTCAAGCACCCAGTCTATGAGAAAAGACCGCCTGACAAAGGTATAAAAATTACAGGTCTGCGATTAAGTCCATGTAAAAGCGGAAATGGCGAAAGGAATTTTACAAAACATTGTTTCTTAAATGCATTATCATTGTCATTGTCAATGTTGCTATCGCCTTTATTATACTATCTTTATTGTAATTTTAATCGCCAATGTCTTCATCATAACTATATGTACTGCCCAATCATCTCAAATTGCATCATTGTCATTACTGCTATTGTCCTTGTGCTAGACAAGGAGCATTACTATCGGTTTCTAGTGAGCACGGAGTGGATTAGTGGTTTGAGTGCTCGGCTGTTGATCGGACGGTTAATGGATTCATTACTGGCGGAGACATGCTTTATTTAATTTCCAGTGCTATGGACATTTCCGATCGCACTTTCCCCCGCAAGTTTTACATTCATTCATGCTTCGATAAAAGTGGGCTGATAAGAGACCTTTCTGTAGGCAATGAGAAATTATTTCTTCAACGCTTATTGTTAACGTATTCAGTACAGCATAATAGAAAACGGCAGGTATATTAACCGCAAATATGAAATATTTTAAAAATGTATTAAAATAATAAAACTTGCATCAATATGTATTATGGTGAAAGCATAATTGTCACTACTTGCTCGCAGGGAAAATAAGCCTAGCACAGTTCTGAAACCTATTAGTCATTGAAACCTGCTTGCTTATAAAACTGATCGACGTCATGCGTTTACGTTTCACATTCGAAGCATGAAGAACAATTGCCATAAATGGCAAATTTTTGCCTTGCAGTATAGACATAGTGTTACAGTAATAGAGACTTATAATGTATATACGTAGGGTGCCTACAATGTACAAAAGGCTTCCACAGCACTGCATTACCAGTGTTAGGAACCGACAAAAAATTATGTGTCTGAGTAAGAACGTCTGTTTCGTTCGGAGAACTACACCTTGCGTTGATTCCCAGCACGCACAGGACTGTAGAAGCTAGCGGAAGCTATGTCTAGAGCCGATTAGAATATAGATTCATGACTGACATTCAAGAGGGTCCATGTGGTTCGAAAAGTGAAATTTAGGTTAAGACACATGAATGGCAAACAGTCTTTGTTGATATACGGCGGCTAAAACACATTGGCAGCCTCTTTTGCGGCGGTGTGATATCAGGGAAATGAGATCTCCTATTTTTGTATACACATATGATCGAACGTTCACACACGTAGTTAATCTGTAGATGTATGAGTGAGTCAGCAGTGGGAGCCATTACCATTGCCCGCAACTATAGTTCGTAGCACTATTCAAGAAGCCTGTTGGCGGCATACAGCCTTGTTCAGCACAGTGGCCCATAAAATAGAAGGCTACGACCACACGTCTCGCAGCGCCCTTGGCAGCACTTCACGGTGCGCCCGGCCTCAGATATGCGCTGCTTTACCTTCATTTTAAGGGTTGCATCTGTAAAAGCAAGGTGATTGGCATTAAGAACGTGCCGATCCCCGCGGACTGAATGACATGTATTGTTACTTCTGCGGTAGGATTGGGGTAGACATTGATATAGTTTTGTTTTGTGAACGAAACATTAAACGCAGAAGCTGGGGTATCCACCTCAGAACAGGTCAACAATGATTTAAATAATTTCTTTTATCTTTTTCCAATGACGAGGCATCTTATTGTCTCTTCAATAAAATATCACAGTGTCTTGAGGCAATCGGGAAGCCGGCAGGGTGAGTTGGCTACTTGCACACAAAGAATCGCACGCGCCTCTTCAAGCCTTTCAGTGACCCAATATGTCGAGTCATATCGTTTGACACTGGCACCTTTGCATGGATGAGAAAGTAGAACGTACGGAATAATATTACATGTCAGCATCACTAAGAAGCGGTGAAACAATTGAATCGTATTTTAAGATCACGATACCTAATATCCAGGATAAAAGAAATGGCACCATGGCTCTTCGCCTTCGCCTCCAGCGGAGTGTTTTGTTGTCTGTGCACACATATCTATCAGCAGAAAATCAGTTTGGCACATATTATAAGCTTTTACTATGTCAAGTGACCGCGTTATGCTTTATTTTTCAGGCACTGTTGAACCGGTGTTCGCGTATGCACTTTCCTAGTCGCATTTTCACCACTCCCTTATTTGTGACTGTAATAGTTCACACTTAATAATAAAAACAATGATATGGCACATTCAATAACTACTGTCATAATATACCATATGTGATGCCGACCAGGCAGAGGTATAAACCCCGCTTTGACAAAGTTGTCGGACAGTGCTTGCATGGCATAAAACGGCATGTCTTGGAACCTCATATAGTCTAATTACCCATTCGAAAATTAGGATACCAATGTATACCTTCCTATTGCTGCTATCCGTGTGACCTGCCTTCTTTGTGCAAAACTTTGATGCGTTCGACGGAGCGCTGGTTGTGTTCGACAAGGGGCACGCGATGTATAGTGTGCCGCAGCAACGCTTAGGCTTTCGCATTTTTACACTGCAGGTTCTGCATTTTTCAGACTGCAGTTTATTTATTACCTCCCTATGCACACTTTCTCACCATTCCCAGCCATTTGTGCGCGCATATCACGCCCTTTCCTGCCCGTTCACGTACAAATATTTCAAATTTCCCGGCACTGTTGAGTACTACGTCACCTCTTTAGACATCAACATTACCTTTCCAGGCTATTTCGACCTCTAATTTACCCATATTCATCTCGAGATTTTCTATACGGGATCTTTATGTTCTACCTGAGGAAACCGTTCATTTTTTTAGAAACTGATTCGCCGAACGTAATGTTGACGAGCTCCTGATGACAAGAAAACGCAAACCGCCAGAAAATGAGTACACATTAGAAGCCTTACCTTTGTGAGTCTAGTGAATATCATTCAGGAGGTACGATAGCTGCTATATGGTTGCGATTTTTTAGAGCGCAGCTCTTTGGCGTCCGTTCCTGGGTTTCGCGTCGGCGTCGGCGTCGTCGTCGGCCTCGTAACCAGCTCCGCCCCCCTTTCATCCCCCCAGCGCTAGCAGCGACCGACTGATACCACTGGATGCCGCTGACGCCGCTAGAGAGTCAAGATAACGTGACTGCATAGAACACCGTCGCCGCCATGCAGAAAGAGGAGGGGAGGGTTCCCCCCCCCCCCCCCCCCTGTTTCTGTGTGGCGGATAGGGTGCTCTTCAGTTGCCGACGCTCCGGTTATTTCACGTAGGCCCCGGCACGTCGACGAATACGTGACCACCTTCCCACGGCTAGACCTGGTTCTTGGCGCTGCGGAAGCGAGGGTATCATATTGTTTGCGTCGGCATCGGCGGCGTTGTCCCTGAAACCAACTCCGCAGCTGGAGTTGACTCACTATCGGCGTCAGCAGCATCAGTCACTCGCTGCTATCTCTTCCCTCCTCCCTTTATCGCGTTGTCCGCTTGCTGCGCGCGCTTCTGCCCCCATCGTTTGCCGCTGGGTGTACACGCCGCCCCCCTCACCCCTCTTCCTGCGAGTCTCCGGTTGTCAAAGCGCCGGCTTGAACTTAATTCCTTTCTTCGCTCCTCCTCCAATGCAACCCCTGTGCGGTGGCAATCAGAGAGCCAGATCGGTGGCGGCGGATCTGTATATGTGCACCGCCCGAGCCGAAATTGCCGCTGCCGTTCGCCACTGCGAAATTATCTGCCAGTTCTTTCTGAGCCATGAGCGAGACGACCGGTGGAAGTCCTCCGTCTGCTGCTGCTGCTGCTGCTGCTGCTGCTGCTGCTGCTGCTGCTGCTGCTGCTGCTGCTGCTGCTGCTGCTGCTGCTGCTGCTGCTGCTGCTGCTGCTGCTGCTGCTGCTGCTGCTGCTGCTGCTGCTGCTGCTGCTGCTGCTGCTGCTGCTGCTGCTGCTGCTGCTGCTGCTGCTGCTGCTGCTGCTGCTGCTGCTGCTGCTGCTGCTGCTGCTGCTGCTGCTGCTGCTGCTGCTGCTGCTGCTGCTGCTGCTGCTGCTGCTGCTGCTGCTGCTGCTGCTGCTGCTGCTGCTGCTGCTGCTGCTGCTGCTGCTGCTGCTGCTGCTGCTGCTGCTGCTGCTGCTGCTGCTGCTGCTGCTGCTGCTGCTGCTGCTGCTGCTGCTGCTGCTGCTGCTGCTGCTGCTGCTGCTGCTGCTGCTGCTGCTGCTGCTGCTGCTGCTGCTGCTGCTGCTGCTGCTGCTGCTGCTGCTGCTGCTGCTGCTGCTGCTGCTGCTGCTGCTGCTGCTGCTGCTGCTGCTGCTGCTGCTGCTGCTGCTGCTGCTGCTGCTGCTGCTGCTGCTGCTGCTGCTGCTGCTGCTGCTGCTGCTGCTGCTGCTGCTGCTGCTGCTGCTGCTGCTGCTGCTGCTGCTGCTGCTGCTGCTGCTGCTGCTGCTGCTGCTGCTGCTGCTGCTGCTGCTGCTGCTGCTGCTGCTGCTGCTGCTGCTGCTGCTGCTGCTGCTGCTGCTGCTGCTGCTGCTGCTGCTGCTGCTGCTGCTGCTGCTGCTGCTGCTGCTGCTGCTGCTGCTGCTGCTGCTGCTGCTGCTGCTGCTGCTGCTGCTGCTGCTGCTGCTGCTGCTGCTGCTGCTGCTGCTGCTGCTGCTGCTGCTGCTGCTGCTGCTGCTGCTGCTGCTGCTGCTGCTGCTGCTGCTGCTGCTGCTGCTGCTGCTGCTGCTGCTGCTGCTGCTGCTGCTGCTGCTGCTGCTGCTGCTGCTGCTGCTGCTGCTGCTGCTGCTGCTGCTGCTGCTGCTGCTGCTGCTGCTGCTGCTGCTGCTGCTGCTGCTGCTGCTGCTGCTGCTGCTGCTGCTGCTGCTGCTGCTGCTGCTGCTGCTGCTGCTGCTGCTGCTGCTGCTGCTGCTGCTGCTGCTGCTGCTGCTGCTGCTGCTGCTGCTGCTGCTGCTGCTGCTGCTGCTGCTGCTGCTGCTGCTGCTGCTGCTGCTGCTGCTGCTGCTGCTGCTGCTGCTGCTGCTGCTGCTGCTGCTGCTGCTGCTGCTGCTGCTGCTGCTGCTGCTGCTGCTGCTGCTGCTGCTGCTGCTGCTGCTGCTGCTGCTGCTGCTGCTGCTGCTGCTGCTGCTGCTGCTGCTGCTGCTGCTGCTGCTGCTGCTGCTGCTGCTGCTGCTGCTGCTGCTGCTGCTGCTGCTGCTGCTGCTGCTGCTGCTGCTGCTGCTGCTGCTGCTGCTGCTGCTGCTGCTGCTGCTGCTGCTGCTGCTGCTGCTGCTGCTGCTGCTGCTGCTGCTGCTGCTGCTGCTGCTGCTGCTGCTGCTGCTGCTGCTGCTGCTGCTGCTGCTGCTGCTGCTGCTGCTGCTGCTGCTGCTGCTGCTGCTGCTGCTGCTGCTGCTGCTGCTGCTGCTGCTGCTGCTGCTGCTGCTGCTGCTGCTGCTGCTGCTGCTGCTGCTGCTGCTGCTGCTGCTGCTGCTGCTGCTGCTGCTGCTGCTGCTGCTGCTGCTGCTGCTGCTGCTGCTGCTGCTGCTGCTGCTGCTGCTGCTGCTGCTGCTGCTGCTGCTGCTGCTGCTGCTGCTGCTGCTGCTGCTGCTGCTGCTGCTGCTGCTGCTGCTGCTGCTGCTGCTGCTGCTGCTGCTGCTGCTGCTGCTGCTGCTGCTGCTGCTGCTGCTGCTGCTGCTGCTGCTGCTGCTGCTGCTGCTGCTAAACGAGCTGCCAGAGCAGAGGCCCAGCGGCGAGTCGAACATATATCAGTCTATTTCTCCGACCACAAAGCTTCCTTCATGACTGTCAAGAACTGTTAGTGGAGTCTTTGTTAAAGGAATAAGTGTGAAAAATAAAAAAAAAATTCTGTGATAGCGCATACATGTGTGTCTCGATTTCTTTGCCTCAATCTATCGAAAAGGTGAAACAGCTTATTTGCTGCGCTCAAATTTAGCATTAGAAAGTAACGTAATCGTCGGTAATTTTTTACTTCGAAACAAGCCGCCTATTATGACATCTTAGGAACAGAGCTTACCTTTCCACATCAGAAGACACAAAACGAATGAGGCATTTATGAACTCAATAGAAATGGATATCCCAGTTATATCCGGGAACGTAGACGTCAACACCATAAAGCATACTGGTATCAGCCGCTTCTGCAAGAAATAGATAAAACTTGCTGCTGGACTTGCTCAGCTAGGCCAGGATATAGATTGCAAAAGCAACCTTTAGGCCTCGTTTTCCTTGTGAATGCGTCTCGTGAGAATGTTGTAGGAGACACAGGCTGCAGTGTGCAAGACATGATCACCTCGTATTGTTCGCACGCGTAGCAGAGGCACTTGCCGAATGTAGGACGGTGTCGTCAGTTAACCTCCGGGTAGCAGTGTCTTCACAGTGCGCGAATTCGTGCACTGACATTTCGGTTGCGACACGTCTTCGTCATTCAGCGGCTCGGCGGCATCTCTTCGCGAGATGTTCCTCTCGTTTCTCGGATATCTCGGCCCCCTTGCTTGTACTTTCTCGCCTTGTTTTCATAGTGTCGGCCGGATTGTGTTTTCACATTGTCGGACGACTCTGAATCGGAGGGCTTAATTTCCCGAGACAAACATGGCCGATGCCCTTCCATGATGCGTGTCTGAGGAGCGAACGCATCGCCTCTGCTTATATTCGAGTTGCGCGGCGCGACTCCGTGCATGAGCAGTGACGCGAATAGCGAAGGGAGGGTGTCACGCGCGGGGGGCTAGGCGTAGCAGATTCGGCGGAGAGACAGCGCAAGCGCACACCTGGGGAATAACATTATTCTGCTACTCCGGCGTAACTGGTTGCTATGGTGATGGCGCATGCGCAGTAGTGGCCTCTACACGGATCCGTGAAATACGTTTCTACTAGTCTGGTGTAGCTTGCGGTAGAAAATATTGGCTTGATGTTCACCAACCGCATGAAATGAAATTCTCTCGTTATTCTTACAAAACAGCTCTATTGCCAGTATTCATGTATTCATTTTTCCGAATTTACTGAAGCAGCCGAAAACCGGGAAAATGAAGGCGTGGTACTCCCGCGATAAAGCAGCTAATGTAATACTACAGTGATTCTGAAGAACGAATACACTGTATTTCAAGGCTGGTGGAATGTTTCCTCGGTGCCTTTATTATTCTAGTTATTTTGAGTTTATCGTTCAGATATTAAAATGTCTAACAGCATCATTGTCAGATATATCATGACGCTTATACATATAATTTCGATGCATCTATGTTTTACATTGATCGCAATAAGTACATTGTGCCGTAACTCTTGTCTTGACTACAGTCTGTAATATATTACCTTTTAGTTTATTCATTGTACAGTATAATCGTTAATCTTGATCTTATAAACGTTTTGTTTCTTCTAGGAACCCGAATCTCGGCGGATATACCTGCCAAAAATATTACCCTCATTTTCAACTAACATAATTTTGTATCTGCTAATAGAAAGATTTAGCTTCCCGGAGGCATACTATTGTTGACGTATACCGGTTTACCAGACCAGTCCCACGCAGGCGCAGTGGCCGCGATTGGTGCCACCTCTGTCAGTGAGCGTGCGTAATAGTTTGTCTAACTGGACTGCGTAAAAATTGGTATGTCTCCGGTACAGTGAACGAGAATATTTTCCAGTGGCGCGACCGCGCCTCTCAGCCTGACGCATGTCGTGTCCCCTGCAGCGGCGGCGCTGCGATCGACCACTCTTGAACGCTCGGCTCGCCTTCGAAGCGTGCGACGCCAGCACACGAGACTGGAAAGCGCGCTTCGTTATGTAGCCGCGCCCTTAACGTAGTTCTGTTTCGCGCTTGCTATTTATCTTTAATATTTGAAGATATTTGACATGCGCGGATGTTTACTGAATTGAGTGTACAATGTCGATCCCGCCATAGCAAGCAATAACAGACGAAGACTATTGAGCGCACTGTAAACGTTTTTTTTTTATTTAAGTATTACAAACTGCATTCAAGCATCCGCTCCTTATCGTACTTCATGCCCCGTGGGCTTTTTCTCTTGGATGCTTCGAAGCACTGCCTTATAGCCAGCTGCTGCTTTGGTGATAAGGAGCTTGTTTTCCGAGAAAGTATTTCCTCAGCTGTTGCAGCGCACTTAGTTTTCATTTCCTGAAGATCCACTGCGAGCTTGTCTAGCTTTGATAAAAGCCGTTTGTTTTTTTGGGAACACGCTTGCAGCTTCTTGGAAACGGGACCGCGACATCGCGAACCAGTATTTTGGCTGTTCGTTCCTTGACGCCTTTCCAGGCGTGACTGCCGCTTAAAAAGCGCTTTCCTTAAGTACTTGCAACTGACGCATGAAGCACCATCTTTGGGTGCCTTGCCTTGGCAGCGAGTACTATATGCTGTTCTTGATTTGTACTCAATTTGAATTTGCAAGCTTGCTGTTAGGTTGGTCATCAGGGAGTTTTCATCCCTTGACGCTGCACCTTTGCAGATATGAAAATCATGCGCTTCTTGCATTGTGGTTACAGCATCTTGCATTGTTGCCACTGGTGCTCCCGCTACCTGCTTACCCACCAGGAACGTCTTTTTATGCAAGGCACCAGCACTGTCTGCAATAAAGAACACGGCCTTTTCCACGGTCACCTCACCTGACAGCGAGTCGAGAGCACATAATGTAAAACATACTCTATCTGCGTCTTGAAGTTCATGCTGCGTCCATCGCTTCCCTGGGACTTCCATTCTCCTCACCGCGGGGCAGTTGCGGCCGCGCATACTTCGTTGCTGGCCGCAGATTCGACAGGTTCATCTTCGATCACCTCTGTAGCCTGCCTTCGTGCCTTTTTTCGTGGTTTACATCGTCCTCACCACTCCTTTTTCTCTCATGCCTCTTGAGAGTGGGGAGCTTGCTCAAGTAAGCTGGCAAATTGGGTAAAATTGTGGTGACTGCATCTGCGGTAAGCATAGGTGTCCCGCGTGGAATTCGCACTTCCTCGCCATTTATGCGGTGCACATAATCCCTAACGATGAAGCGTGGCTCAAAATGTAGCTCACATACCGCGCAGTCTGCGGTTAGCGGCTTGTCGCCTCGATGTAGGTTCCTCTCCCACGTGGATCTGCGCTCAGGATCAGCAGGCACCTTGAATAGCGACAACTTTCGCGCGTTTTTTGTTCTTGCGTATCCTGTGCTGCACCCTGGGGCATAGCAGTGGTTGAGCCGTTGCTTTGCACTCATTGTTAATACACTCACATCAAAACACTCGTGCAATGTAACCACACTGAACGAAAAGCCAGCGCACAACTGAAGCGCCGTTGGGCGTGCTCTGACCCACCGCTGCCGGCCGCCTTCAAGAGTGATCGACAACAGCGCCGCCGCTTCAGGAGACACACTCGATGACGCGCGTAGCAAGGCTCTGCCCCCTCCGCTCGCTTCACTGGAAAATGTTCTAGTTCACTGTATCTCCGGCAAGGTAAATATGTTACTTATTAAGACGAAATTGCGTTAGGCACGAAGCAATATGTTTGAGCTGCGTAAAGTGCAGACGAAAAAGTTGAACACATTAGTGCAGTTTGGAGTTAAATAAAACGGAGAGTTGAGTTAGGTGGTACATGCTTACAGTGGTTACATCACTCCGTTGCATGGTTGCCCTTGCCTTATTTGTTTCGAGATCTTCGTCAGCGGAAAAAACTAAAGACAATGCCTTTTAAGGCTAGGCATGACTTCTGGGTCGTTTAAAATGTGTAGCTTAGAAGTCCGAAATAAAAGCAGGAATCTTTCTCATACGTTGTGTAAAACAGCTGTAGAGAAAGTGTGCAAAGGCGTTTATGTACTAACGAATACAAGGGTAAAATGTACAACCCACGTAAACGTACCTAAACGTTGACACAGTAACACGATCATAGGAAGAACACTCATTGCTGCTGAGTAATGGACGTCATAGGAAACGTGTAAGTAACCTATCTGAAACATATTACAAACCAAATAAAAGCAGCTTTGAGGTAAATACAAACTATGATGTGCTAAAACATCAGCTTGAGCCAAGAGAATGCTGAATTTCTCGAGTTTCGGTACTTTCCTCTTGTCTTTTGCCGCACCATTTTTCTCGTTATTGTAGCGCGACGTCATGCCACTCCAGCGAGCAACAGACAAAGTATTAAAAAGCAAATTATTTCATGATATAGTTTAAAGGCAAACAAGCGTCTGTTTACATCAACTGATTGTATTTAGTGTGCACTGGGTGACACTTCTGCAATTGCATGCCGTTAAAATTTTATTATGTTTATCACTCCCACCTTGCTTCGAAGAATGATTGTTCACTGTTTTTGAATCTTAACACAATTGCTAATAAAACTGGCCGATATTAGACTGTGCCCAGAAAAGAAAACATGTAATGCTTTTCAGACACCATTGCCATCTCCGACTTGAAATAAAGGTATAGTATTGGAGAGCATTGCTAGTTTAGAAGCACATTCGCATTAAAACTGAACATTTGTTTTATACACCAGGGGCTCTGAAACTCGCTTCCACTAGCTGTTTGTGTGGCTCCTGGGAGCACCAACAGAACAGCCCCACCCCTCATATTCACTTGTTCTGTCCCACGTGATGCGAGCTAGACCAGGTGCAGTGCCTGGTTATATAAAAGATATTAGGGCGTTTGGGTTGTATAACATAGCTCAGCATCAGTTTTGGGCCATGAGAGTAGTCGCCACACTCAGCATAGCCTTCGTCGTCGCCCAAGATCCTGCGTGTCTCTGGCTTGTTTACGTTTTGGATGGAGCGTCAGCGTATCATTGGCAGCGTACCAACCTACTCTCTCAATAAACGCATGAACGCGGGGATAACAGGTGTAAAGAGCTCGTCACATAGTAGGCAATGCGTGTTGCCGCCTGTGAAATCGTGCGTGGCGAGGGAAGCTATGGGCTGCACTGATTTGTTAGGGGATACAAACTGAAGAAATTATGAGTCTTTTGCGGGCCTTTCTCGGGGCGTTTAGATTGCGATGGCGGTGCTTAGTCCATGTTTTGTTACCGGCAAGCTCAATGGCGCTCAGGAAACAGCACCTGCTAAAGTTGAAAAGTACGCTGCGCTGCCACCGGAACGAATAGCAGTGGATCACCAAAGAAAACTGGGTGAGTCGTCGCGTGTATGTGTGTGCAGATAAACCGTTGAACGAGCGCATGAACGGTATAAAAATACGGTCTTGCGACGGTAGTATTCGCATTCTTGTTCTGAAATTCGAGGTCTGGCCATGAGTGAGATGTGGGTGCTTAATAACAAAGTGATTGTTGAAAATCATAAAACACAGATATGTTTACAAAAGTGACCTATATGACGGAAAAATCAAGGCATATCAGCGCATATAGAACATTGCCTGATTGGGATGCCAGGCGAGGTTGTTTTTTTCTCTACTACCTATTGATGACTGCTGTTTCGCTTGAGTTGAAGCGGTTTCGAAACGCGGTTCTAGCGTTTTAATCTTTTCTTTGGCAGGCTCTCCTGAAAATAAGCAGTATTTACTTTTCGTTGTTGATAATATAGAATTCAAAGCGTCAATGAATTTATTAGTAATAATATCATAATGGACAAGCTGGGCTTTATTTATAGGTCGGTTTGTTTTTCACATAACTTGATTGCTTATGAAGGTAAGTTAGAGATCATGAGTGAGATATCAGGGCACCTAAATAAGGCGGTAATGATAATAACGAATAAATAAAATTTAATTTATAACAAATATAACATATATAAAAGGATGCGTTTACAAAAATTTCTTAATGTCACAACTTCATAGTCACCAATTTCGAATTCTTTCCCTTCTGTTACTGACTGAGCTGTCCCCCATATAGTTTAATCACTCTCAGTATCCTGCGCGCCTCAATATAATAATTGAATAGGACTAGGAGAAAGCAGTTATATACCTTTGCATAAGGAAAGCAGTCAGCATCCATGATATTGCAATAGTACAAGAGAGAAGCGCCCCTGATCATTCTCTTCTTGGCCCGCAGAAAGGGGTCTGTGGCTAGGCTGCCTGATTGATGACTCCGAATATGCATGTGGGTCGTTGTGGCCACGTTGTGTGATGTCCGTGCACATTATTGTAACGCAGGTGGTCCGTATTATCGGAAGTTCTCTCTACGGTGTGTTTCATGCCCTGAGTAGCATTAAGACAATAAGCGTCTTAATCCAACCCAAGACGTACCATTCTGATGCTTGAAAACATTTAACATGCATGGTTGGTACCAGTGGTCCCTGCAAGTCTTAATTAAGCGTTCTCCTTTTTCACTTTTAGCGCCTCTTTTTGCATCCTAAATTCTCACTCTCCTGAGGCTCTTCAGCATTAATTTGTTTTTATGCTGATTGATTCTTGGGACCATACTTGTGTTTAGCCGGTCCAAGGAGTAAAACATGACTCGTAATGTTTCTCTGGAGTCATTCAACAAAACATTTGTCATTACTTAATCGGAGAATACAAACGTAAGGAAGTCCACCTGAAGGCATCCTGGGTTTTCTGGAGCCAGCAATTACTGTCGTTCATCCTAGAACCATATCGGTAGTCTGTGCTGGAGCGCTGTGAGATTACTTCTACTATTTTTCGTACATCTTTTTTGACGAAGGCTGCGAACCAATGGAAATGCAAACGCGCAAAACACGTATCTGAACTCTTATCATATCAGTCAATATTTTAGATCCCTTACAATTTCAGTTTATGAATCGGCTGTTTTCATTAAACCATGCAAGCTAATGGTGGTTTATTATGCACTTTTGATCAGGTGCCAAGGTATTTCCACTTAAGCTCGCATTCAACAATGAGATTGTCTACCTAATTTGAAGCGAAATAAGCTCGTCAATGAGGGCAAGGCGAGATCACAAACCCCGTCTTCGTTAATTCGTTTTTGTTTCATGGCATCCGTATTAAAAATCTCAGTGTATTTAAATACCACTTTGCATTAAACATTTCCAAATGGTTGTATAATGTGCGGTGTTAAATAGGGCTTGACGGCATGGTACTCCCTGCTCGAGGGATAGTGGAACTAGTCTGCCAATTTAATCCGAAGTAGGCAGTCTCGTGTTCCTTGTCAGATCACGAAGTGAAACGTCCTCAGCAATGTCCGCATCTTTTAATAAGACATTTTCCTCATTTACGTCAACAGTAATCCACGTTAGCGTTTGAGAGAGAAAACACATTTCAACGAAACGAATTAAAATAAGGTTGGCCGCTAAACGTATAAACTTTAATATGAAGTACACGTGAAATATTTGTCGGTTTAGGATGACTGATTACCAGCTAGGGCGATGGGAGCTTAAATATACATATTATTAATTATGCAGCTCTGCTGCAGTGAAGGCGGTGAAACATGAGAATGTTATGAGAAACAGTCAATTATGGAGAAAAATAAGCATTTGAAGCTTCAAACCAGGAAGAGAGTTGGAATTTAATATCTCTATGATGTGAAAACCTGTATATATAAGCGAAGACATTGATGAGGGATTCACAAGCTTACCCGTTTAATTGTACCTATAATGTTCAGAATGACTTGTTCTGCTGCTATCCTACTCCTGGCACTGTGTGCCATTGTTTCCAGGGCTAGTGCCACGCCTACACTGGACAACCTTAAGCAGGTAAGAAATGCTTCTTATTTTGCAAGATTAGATATTGATCTTTACAGCCTTGTCAGGTGTGGCTCAAAAGCATTGAGGCGAAAGTTTGTAAAAATATGGGCTCTTTCCTTTCGTTAGGCTCATGCAAAGGAATAACAAGATCACTTGCAGGTATATACCTGCCTAAATCAGCTCTTCCAAATATTGCGTTGATAGTTAACTCCACGTAGATATTAGCCTGATAGCCTGCTTTCTCGGAGAAGGTAGAGCTTTATATCTAAACACATGCAAGGGCCATATTTTTAAGAGTATGATAATGACGACAATATGGGATAAATTTATTTGTACGCCTCATTTTGGGTCTTCACAATATCTATTTTTGTTTCCTTCATGTCGGACGCGAAAAGAGACGAAGAATTATTTAGTTTTTATTTGTAGGAAATCGCTCTATAAAATATGGTTGCTTTACAAATAGTCTGCCTCTAATATGAAGAAGCAAACTGATGTCTGTATAAGATTCTCAGATGTTTCAGAGAAATTGAGTCATGCCCTATTAGAAGAAAAATAACCACTATTTCCTTTGTTCTTTATTGCACTCCGGAAAGCAGCCACTGGCTCGAGTCTTTGCCTAATATCTGCACATCTGAAGCTTTTCGGCTTTGAAGGCTACGTATTTTCTTTTAGGCGGCACGCTTCAATAACATCAATCCAACTAGCATCTCTTTCTCGCGCCTCCATTTCAATCCTTTCGTGTGCAAAGGCAAGAACAGCTTATATACCTTGTGATACAACTATTTTATGATCTATTTCGGAAAGGCCAGTTATTCCCAAGAGTTCATCGTGCTGTAGCGTTATATTGGCATATAGTCTTATGATACATCATTGCTATGAAGGCAGAAACCTGCGGGAACACATATTTTTAGAAAACGAAAGGAATGGTATAAGAAAGAGAGCTGAATACGCTGATCATTTTATGATAGCAGGTGTATCAAAAACTGTTCTTTTTCCTAATTACCGCATTACATTCAAAATTCCTTGTAGTTCTGTGAGACGTATTCCTCACGTTCGCCGAAGCACAACGCATTAAAAAATATTCAGCACAGGTGCTGGGTAATTACCAACTCGACTGAGGTTCAATATAAATCGCGTGTACAAATACCTACGAAAAGCAGTTGCAGTATTGAACCTCGAATTCTCGCTGCATTATTGTTTCTGTACGGTAGCAGTCTTAGATCCCGAAAGCGACAATTTGTTTTAGCGAATGCCAAACAGACCTAACCACTGCCCTAAAAAGATAAATAAATTGCATTGTACTGTAACGTGTGTTATGCTTATCATACTAAGAAATCCAAGCAGAATCTTGAATATACAGCACGAATTAATTTTGCCGAGAAACAATGAAGCACAAAAATGCATAAAGTGACTTTCCTTGCCTCGCATATTTGTCTCTTCTGGAGCAGCTTTCATTCTTGTTGCCCTGGGTTTTGCAAGCTATACTTTTATCATTCATATAAAGGTTTGTAGTACTCAACAGAAGATGTTTTTGGCCAGCCGATAGTACCTGCGACAAACACCTAGGTGTAGCTAGGATTTAGCTGTCCCTTCGTTCCCAGCTACATCTGGGCAAGCCATAGTCTGTGCGTCGACAAGCCTTTCTAGCTGTCTGATTGTGATTTCATGCATTTTGGAAAGAGTCCAGGCTTTATTATTGGTGCTCGATAAACGAAACGCCACTCTGTTGTAATATTTCTGAGTGACCATTTCACCACTCTACTGTGTCTAAAGTGTAACATTGAGTCATGAAACCCTGCATACTCCAGTTAGAACATGAATGCAGAAAGTTTTCTGTTGCTAGAACTCATTCGTGCGTGATTTATTTATTATTTTTATTTTTAACACATTTTCACCATTTATTAAGGTGTCGTTGCTGATGAGAGGAAATATTTCCATATGTATTTTTTCAATGTATGGAGAAGCTGCTTCTATGCATGCCTTAATTTTCATCGCTATCACTTCCGGGATATTGAAAGTGAAAGTGAAAGTTTATTAGATTTAACATATTTACAAAATGCATAAAAATACAGACGAGGGTCCCTTACAAAGCAAATCAAAGCAAATCGTACAAAGCAAATCTTGAACTAAAAAAAAGTGGATGAAATTATTTTTGTTATCCTAATGGGCTACCACTTTCACTTGGTGCTAAAATTTTTATATATTGCTACGAAGATGAAGAAGCGGGCAGTGGCACGGGGCGGAGCGCTTTCGCCAGGCCCACTGGCCATTAAAGCATATTTCATCGTCATGTCATCACGTCGTTTTGTTTCTATTGTGTCGCTGTGTTCCATCGCTCGTCATAGCACCACGTAACATTTGGTTGGAGGTGCGGTTCATCCCCATCCTCGCCTTGCACCGTCGAAGCCAATCGTACGCCGGGTCCATCTGCCGAAAGCCCGTGGAGATCGCCGGCCAGCTCTGCCCCAGCCCTTTTTGCTCAGACCCGACCAGCCGCTGTCCCCAGCCTCGTCCCCAGCCCTGACCACAGACGACCAGGAAGAGCCCAAAGTGGACCCTACCGACCCTACCGTCCCCACGACGAAGCGACCTCACGACCACTCGAGCGAAGACAGCACCCCCGCCCAAGCGGTCGGCGTGTCCATGAGCCTTGGCCTTCGGCAAACGGTGAAGATTGGACTTGATGCTCCAGCGCAATCATTCTGCCCATCATCGCATTCATTATAGTGTCCAGCGTTTCATGTCCCAATCCTGTGTCTGTGTTCATCGTCACGTCATGCATTGGATTTCTAGCAATCGATCGGGACGATCGCTCGGTGGCCCCGGGTAATGCTACGAAGATGACGAAGCGGGCAGTGGCGCGGGGCGGAGCGCTCGCGCCAGGCCCGCTGGCCATTAAAGCATATTTCATCGTCATGTCATCACGTCGTTCTGTTTCTGTTGTGTCGCCGTGTTCCATCGCTTGTCATGCCACCACGTAACAATGTTACTTTGTGGTGAAATTGGAAGCTCTGCAGCTAAAACTAATTTATCTAGTGGCCTGTGACAGAAATAGGCATCCAGGGCGTGAGCATTTAAGTTTGTAATAAGTGATCTTGCGCGAAACAGTTCCCCGAAAAAAGTTGTGAGCAATGTAACTACAAGCTCGAACACACGGGAGACGCAAGACAGCTAAGAATGCTAGTAATAAAACATGTTTCAGTTTTTTTGTGCTGCAAATAAACAAAAGCCTGCTTTGTTCATCAGAACGCATTGCACGTCCTTACTTATACACGTCGCGCCGAAGTTGTTGACGTAAGCTTCACACCAGGACAAGTTTCCTTGTGTGGTTTTTGGAATCGTATGAGGCCCCTGCGCCTTTTTCTGCGTCGGGGAAACGGTGATCGTTCACCGAGGCCTAAACATTCTTTAGAGCAGCGTATAATTAAAGACGCTTCAAAAAATCTGCATTTCGAACACGTGTAGACATCAGGCTGCAAGAGAGGTTGGGATTAGGCGTAAAGTATTGCAATGGAAGTAATTACTTTTGGAAGACAACATTTTGACCGCATGAACTTGGCGTATTGAATGTGAATCACGCTAAATCTACTGACATTTGCTGAAATAAGCCACGGAGGATTCTGAGTGGTATTTTGAACAAAAATACGCTATTGGTATGAATATTGGTATGAACCGCCACTTTCGCTATTTACGATTGTTTTCTTAGTAGATATACTCCGTCCTCCTTACTAAACGTTGTTTGGTACAAGGTAGTTTTTGTGTCAGCCTGTGAGCCAAATACTATCTTGAGAGACGAAAAAGCAGTTTTTTTGTGTCACCTATACTAATTCTTCATCTCCCTGGCTGCTCTCATAGAGAACTTCTCCGCTTCTCAGAAGCCAGGCAAGTCATGAATCAAATATGAGATCCACACCAACAAAGTTAGGCGAGAATTGTTATCAGGCAAACCCGCACCTGAAATGCTTCACAGTGGGATCTCGCGTTTAAAACAACCAAACGTCTTAGGAAGTAGTTTGAGGCTTTGAAAGAAACCGTTGAGTGCCACGTGATCACTACAGATAGCTTATCTGTATACTCCCAATTCGCCGAGGAAATTGGTATAACTGCGGAAGGTAATTAACTAATGATTGATGTTTCAACAATACGGATGTTATCTTTCACAGGCCTTGTACACCGATCAAAACGTTTGGCTTCTAAAGAAAGCGTCCGAGAACAATCATAACGTTGGTCAGGAAACATGCGTCTACATAAAGAAAATTTCTACCTACCAAGACAAATACAACTTTCGCCGGTCTTCTAAGGTAAATGACAAGTGGTGAGTATGACTCGAAAAAGGATATATGCGGGAGCTATCAGTTCATTTTTGCTTGACGTCCCAGTAAATATTAATCAATTTTGCATTGCTGCACAGAATTTGGGGTAACCTTGAATTGCTTGCAGATAAGGGATATATCCTAAGGTATGGTAGGAATCAGTACCTGTGTAGAATTTGTTTAACCAAGTAGTTATGTTGATTTCATAATAGTTTCTAAAACTTTAAAATTTGGAAAGGCAGATAGGATGGTCGCGAACACAAACTAGCTCACAGAAGCGAAGTCACTTCTTCACTTGAATCTCCCTTGAACTGCACAGCCAATGTGCAGCCACCACTGATACTGATCGAATAGGCCACACACATTACCATATCCAGGTAGCAAAATTTGGGTGCGCTGGGAACATAGATTTCAGATTTGTCTGTAATGGGCTAATGAAATGCGCCATTTTATAGATGATATTTTGTGTTCTGTTTCTGTGTCGGATAAATCGCGCTTCATCTTTTGAGCATGTCTTCTATTTCCGAATGCCTATATACACTATCATATGCGAGAATTCCTTCATTGAAATGGCATTTATAGTCGCACCTATGAAACCGACAAAAGTGGCTGATTGTGGATCATACTTATGGGATACTGTGTTATTATTCGCCACGAAGCATTATTACATTTAGTAGTCTCCTTACCACAAACCACAACGGAAGTAAAACAGGCCTGTTGACACTTCATTGTTGTCTCTAAAATTAGGCTGAGCGCAAAAAAAGAACACATTTAATGCCCTTCAAAATGACCTGTCTGGAAACGCAGCTTTATGACTATTCAGGATTAGTTTGCGAGCATACCTCTGTTTAAGTAGGAATTGCATTTAGAGCTCGCTGTCAGGCATCTTGAGAGGACGTCGAGCAAAATCTGAGTCGTCATGCGGGCACCGAACGAGATTTAACAAGACGAGTTCTCTGCCCTTCTACAGTGCTTGTATAGTGTACTAATATACTGTTCCAATAGAGCGTATTCCAGCATAAATGGGTAGTTGCTGCATAAACAGCGTGCAGAAATAATTCTTACAATTTTTACAGACAACAGAAACAGTGTCAGTGTCATGCCTAAATAATAACACACGTGGAGTAAATCGCTATTGCGCTTATCCTCTCTATCCCGCAAGTGAAACCGATATTTATCGACTCGTAGCAGTCTGTCAAAATTATTGAGGTAGATTGGATGCCTAATCTCGCCAGACGCATCCTACACTATTGCTGGCGGTTAAGCGACACGCAAATTTCAACGTTATCTGGGCTCCTAGCCATCAGGTAGTACATACCAAATAATTAGTCGATCATGCTGCCATTGCGATCTCTCGCCGGGAATTGAATTGGTCTCCAAGCCTACTACGAATCCACCCAATGCAGAGACATCACTACATAATATAAGCAGAGTCATCGTCGGTTTCCTGAACCCTGTGTTTCCGGAAAGTAGGCAAACGGCTCCTTCTCATACGTTTTGTTTTAAATATACAACACGTTGCCCGGCCGTATTGAAACACTCTAAGAATTTTATGGTCGCTCCAGCCTGTTTGGAACGATGGTCTCAGACGTTTTGTACATAGTCTGGTCTGCCCTTCAAATCCCCTTCCTTCCAAATCTCTCATCACCAACCATTCTTAGGAGGCCTGGGACACCTCCTCCTCTTCCAAACGCACACCCCTAAAGGAGCCGGGCGCCGGGCCGGGGGACGCTTGTACCCAATTTTACCGGTGGGTGTCCGGCGGCGGGTTTCGAACTGACCACCTCCCGCAGCCGAGACGGGCGCCCAAACCCGGTTACCATGACTTAATGCCACCAGGTCTAGTTTACCACAGAGCTAGCGGCGTTAGATGCCACTAGGGCTCCACAGAAGGAGTTCCCCCTAGATTGCTCAGGATATGGGCCAATAGCCCTGGGCCCGAATACCTCTTGTATCTAATTGTTAATGAATGTTTATCATCACCACAGCCGTTGCATTGGGGCGTAGCTTAATGTCGTTTTTCTTGCATTGACATTATTATTAGAAGGCCCTACACTGTTATTTAATTCCCGGCGGGCCGGCGAAGTAGTTAGGGCACTCTACTATTGTGCCCAAGGATGCAGGATCGAATCCCTGCCTCGGAGGCCGCTTTTCAATTGGATCGAAAAGCCAGGCGCCTGTGTGCTGTGCGATGTCAGTGCACGCTAAAGAACCCAAGGTAGTTGAAATTTTCGGAGTTCTCCAGTACGGCGACCCTCAATGCCTGAGTCGGTTTGAGACGCCAGAAACCAAACGAGCCACACTATTCTTTAAACAGGTGTCTTGTGCTGAGGAGAAAGAGGCTCCGCAGCTAACTACGCAACGTAGGCAGAACTCTCATCCTAAAATATGTACTTGAATGAGGCAATTATATTATAAAATTATAAGCCCCATCAAACCCTTTATTCAAATTGTATAAAATTTTATGTATTTATTTGATGTATAATAAAATATACAGGTGTTTGAATTCAAAATGAGTTTCATGTCAATAATAAATATGATTGCAGGCATCATATTCAACTGTATGGAGTACTTAACACCGGCGATGATGAGGCAGTGCTTGAAGTGGGCGAAAGCCGGGGTAAGTGCCAGCAAATTACAGGATTTATTTTCTCTTCATAGTTGTTAGGATACTACATGGATGAAGTGTGCGACTGACAAAAAAAGGTAAACGCTTCTTTGTAAAAAATGTCTATCCTTGTCGTTAAGTTTCATGTGGTTCCGAAGAAGCCTGACCATGAGGTCTGTCTCCCTCGTTTCTTGGATTGCAGATATTGTAGGAAACTTGCTTAACAACATCTTAGAGAAAAGTTGCTCAGGCTGTGAAAGATATCGAAAAATAGGTTTTCAACTTAGGGATGTCTCTTCAAAAAGAAAAAACAACAACAACAGAACATTCGCATTTCTATGGGAAGGTTCCTAGTTGGTACAGATGCATAAGACCGGCACAAATGGTAAAAACATCTTGTATGTCACCATTACGCTAAAAATAAATCATGGGAAGAGAGGAAACATATTCAAATAAATATTCAGTGCAGTTTCAAACATAGCTCTTGCTACTTATATTTTTCAATATTACGTATAGATTATAGTTGACAAACTCTCATGCAAGAACCCTGTGCAGTCACAACAATGAATTTGCCTGCTTAATGAGTACAGCTGGACGCCGATACAGTCAGGCTATTTGAAATATGTTACATTGCAAATGTTTGACCGCAACTTGTCACTTTTGAAGAATTACAAATGCTGAGAAAAGAAGCCTACCCCAAAACAGGCAACTCAGGATTTAATGATCATCGAAGAATATCGGTGATGGAGGTTATGCGGCCCCTACGATATATCAAAAGCGCAATCCTGGATAAATTAATATTGGCTGCTTCACTTTTCCCAGTTTTCGAGCGAGATGCCTATGAGATTGCATTGCGTAGGCTGTTCTCGGGACCGTTATTAAAAAATAAAGGTGGACGTTAAGTACGTCGAAATGAAGAAGGTGAAGCCCGTAGCTCAGAATGAACAAGATTTGAAAATTTCTAGTGTGAGCAGGGAAGGGTTCCCTGGGAAAGGAATTGTCAACATTTAAACGAGCTCCATAAATTTTGGGGTTGAAACAAAAAGAAGATTTTAGTAAGATTTATGGGAAATGGCGAGGTAAAAACTTTGTGAACTGGTGTGGACTTCGCTTCTGCAGGAGAGGTGAGATGACCGACCATAAAAAGGACTATCGATGCTCCCCATACAGCTCCACAACTCGTCTAGTAAAATTCGTTTGGAGTGCTTAATATTAAGATTTTGTCAATGGTTTCGCTTGCTTATTTTTTAGGGTTTACGTACCCAAAAGACTCCTTGTTTATTCATTTAGTTGCGAGGAAAATAATCTGGTTTGCAAGAAATCTGTGCTTCTTATGGATGATGAAAATTTAGTTACAAGGAAAGTGTGGCTACAGATAAAGTTCAGCTACACCAATATAGAACAGAAAAGCCTACGATCCTGATGCGCATCAAAAAATTGGATATATTGTTCTTCCGCCACTCTCTACTAGTAGTAATGGCGTAAAAGCGAGGGTTTCATCTTATAAAAGTTACACTGACGCAGAAGTTGAACATTGAAATCTATTTTATCAATATACCTGTACAAACAATGTCTGCTTCAGGTCTTTGTAGAAAAAAAAATTCATAATAAAGCCTTTGCCGCGCTCGCAAAGTGTATTTGAAGTGGCCCGAAAAAACAGTGGGTTCTATTTTAGAAGATATAATGAAATTCTAGAATGTTCTCAAGAGATAATTTGCGTCGGAAAAAACCTACCAAATTTATTAAATTTATTACCTATATTTAATGAAAAGAGTCTACGTATCTGTTGTTCGGACCCTTGATGGGGATTCATTGGTCCTGAATTTAAATTTTAAAATTTAAGGAGCTGCAACCTAGTTTATATAAAAAATACGGTCCAGCTTTGTTGCAAGCTTTCCAGTAATCCCAATTTTATATTTAAATCTTTAATGAAATATTATATTTGAATATTGAGCCGAATTCCTCTAATATACTTACTCTCATTTTCTCTGGTTTTCTTTCCTACATTAGTAGTGATAGAGGATTTGACGCCCACCCGAAATAACCAAAACTTCTCAGAGCTCTACGTAGTCTGCAGCGGAGAAATGCGAAAGCTTGAGTATTGTTGCTGCACACGGTACATCCCACGCCCCTTTTCGAACACATTCAGAATTCCATTCAGAACGCATCAGTTCACCGGCATTCTATAAGTTGTTCACAGGAAAAAGAGGCGTGCTATATGTCACTCGATTATTATTATTATTATCTGAAACTTTATTGCCGCCGATACAGGAGGTTCCCCTACTCCCCCACCCGGGTACGCAGACCCGAATAGGGGGCTGGGACTCCGCGACTAGAAGCGCGCAAGGATACATTGATTCTTCGTGGCCTCAGCCGGCAGGCGGACGACTTCTTTTTGGGTCTCAAGGGTTTCGCAGTCTCGCTCTCCCATCTCGCACACAAATCTCGCCGTCGCCAGATTTTGACACTAAACACACATTTCTGATCCCATCACGTATTTACTTTACTCATTAAGTCAGAAACAAATGCACTTACGGTTGATAGAATGTCACATTTATTGGACGTCGACATCAGTCATACGGCTATGTCGAAGTCTGATGGAGTTTACGTTTTCATTTTCGACTGCAATTTATTAAATTATCCTCCTATTGCCAAATGTCATTTTTCTGCAGCATCCTCACATCATTATCAATCACCACCATTCGTTTGCCCCTAACTCTTCTAAGAATGACACAATGGCTACGGCAAGTTCTGCACACGTTCTGTACTCACGACCTTGCCGTCATAGTCTAGTAATGCCTTTTCAGTAATAATCCTGCTTGAGTGGGTCTTTCGCTTTGCATGCTTTGGAATAAAGTACTTTCATGTTGTCTGTTAACAGTGTTTCGGAAAGAAAATTATATGGAGCATAAAACGGCTTTTTTCTGCGTGTGGCTTTTAATAACACAACACGACGCGTAGCGAGAAATGCTTTCACTTTCGATACGCAGTGGCTGACGGTATTCCTTATAAAATGCGGTACTGGAATCCAGAAGAACACTGTGGTATCCTTGCCCATGAGGCAGGAGGTAAGTGCTACATTTGATGATACAAAATATTGGACTGAAGTGCACTGTATCCTATGAAGCACATTATGCTCTGCAGTTTACGTATTCACCGTTTTCAAACCAGAGGCCAGGTAAAAAATCATGGACAAACTGCTTTCAGTAGCTCGGATATTCAAGGTAAAATCTGATAGATTTTAGAGAGTGAAACCTATGACTTGAAAACGGCCGATAAGAACTGATGCAAGAGATTTAAACAAAAATACTAAAATTTTAAATTACTATTATTATTGGAAACGCGCAAATTAGAGCATCGCTGAAACAACAGGCATTGCTATTGAACACTGTTACAGCTGAGAAAAATTGTAAAACTCACGTGGCCATAGTTTTAAAGCCTTAAGGTCGATATATTGTAACGGGTATTGCGCCAAACGTCCAGGCAACGCCCTGAGCCTAGAAGAGAGCGGTCCGAGCAGCGGTCTGAGCGCGGTTCCAGGCAACCAACTTCGTCGTCTACGCCAACTAGCAACCACTTCATCGTCTACGTCAACTAGCCACTGATTGTCTCCGCTTCGTCGTCGACTATAGTTTGTATCACTGCCCCCTCCTCTGTAGCATCGACTCGATGCGACGCGGTGCTACTAGGAAGAAGTCAACGAAAGGGTGCACTAAAGTGTCACAAGGACCCAGCGGCGTTGACGAAAAGTTCAGTCATGCACGATCATGATAGGGCTTGAGCCGAACCACTTGCACGACTTCAGGACGCTGTGGCCTTCAGGATGGAGCTGAAGCTACGGGAACAACGGCGTAGGTGACGTCACTGATACGGCGAACAATCTCGTAAGGGCCGAAGTATCGTCGTAGTAACTTTTCAGATAGTCCGCGATGACGAACAGGTGTCCACACCCAGACGAAGTCGTCCGGCTCGTAAGTGACGATTCTTCGGCTGAGGTTATAACGAGCAGCGTCATTCGCCTGTTCTCGGTGGATTCTGAGGCGTGCTAGTTGCCGCGCTTCCTCAGCACGCTGAGCAAAGATGTCGACGTCAAGTTCGACGTCAGAGCCGCAAGAAGGACCAACTGGCATCATGGCATCCAACGGCGTGCTCACTTAGCGACCGAAGACAAGTTGGAACGGGGTCAGTCGCGCCGTCTCTTGAGTGGCGGTATTGTACGCGAAAGTTATATAGGGCAAAATCGCATCCCAGGTGCGATGTTCTGCGTCCACATACATAGAAATAATGTCGGTGAGGGTGCGATTGAGGCGCTCCACCAGCCCGTTGGTCTGAGGGTGATACGCCGTCGCACGTTGATGGCTAGTGTGAGTCAGAGTCATAACCGACCGGATTAGGTGAGCCGTAAAAGCTGTTCCACGCTCAGTGATTACCACGGCGGGGGCGCCATGACGTAGGACAATGTTATGAACGAAAAACTGAGCAACTTCGGCTGCAGTACCTTTAACAAGGGACATGGCCTCTGCGTACCGTGTTAGGTAGTCTGTCGCGACGACCACCCGACGGTTGCCAGACGAGGACTTCGGAAAAGGACCGAGAAGATCCATGTCCACTTGATGGAAAGGGGTCTTCGGCGGAGCAATAGGCTTAAGAAATCCAGCGGGTTTCAATGGCGGAGGTACTGGGATCGATACCTAGCACTTCCCCAGACTGTAACGAGGTATTGCGCCAAATGTCCAGGCAACGCCCTGAGCCTAGAAGACTGCCGAAGTCCGAGAGCGGTCCGAGCAGCGGTCTGAGCCCGGTTTCAGGCAACCAACGTCGTCGTCTACGCCAACTAGCAACCACTTCATCGTCTACGTCAACTAGCCACTGATTGTCTCCGCTTCATCATCGACTATAATTTGTATCAATATATATATATATATATATAGATATTCGGAGGTCGTGGGTTCGGTTCCCCCCATCGGCACGTTGTTTTTTCTTCTACTTTGTGTTTATTGATCTTTCCCCTAAACAGATTACATTACTAATTTCTGTGATTATCCAAGTAAATATAAAAAGAATAAAAAAAGACAAACTACCATCCCCAACGCTTTCCTTGGCCTCGCCGACTGTTGGCTTCTTTCCTTCACATATATATATATATATATATATATATATATATATATATATATATATATATATATATATATATATATATATATATATATATATATATATGCACGTTTACTGGAGAACAGCCGAGGTTTATTCCTGTAAACAAGGATTATAAAAGAAGGAAAAGGGAGAAGATGCAATTCTACCTTGGCATGCTTTGGCCGCTACCTTGGCCCGCTGTGCCCCTGGTGGGCCAAACCCAGTTTCGAACACCGCGCAGCCCTTTTCCTCAGCCTGGTGCTCGGATTTTTTAGGGTGAAATGCTTGGGAAAGGGGTCGTGGCCCAAATAGTAGTGCCGATGGGACAGTGATTCGTTCCGCCATCGCACAACCATAAGCCCGGCTCGGACGGCAGAAGCCCATATGTGGCCCTTTTTTTTTAACGGCTACAGCTGAGGCTGCGGCTCAAATGTAGTACCTTTGCAAGACGAACATTAACCACCTTTGCAGGCTGCGAGTGTCGAAACTGGGTTTGGGCTCAACAAGGAGGGAGGGGCGGGGGGCGGCGCGGGGTTTACGGAGCTTCTCCCAAGCGCACACCCCTAGAAAAGCCGAGCGTCAGGCCGGGGCGCTTGTACCCATTTTACTGGTACCCTGTACCGAGCTTTAAAGAGTAGTTGGTTTAAAAAAAGTACTAAAATAATAGCAGGAGCGAACCCTCCACTGCAGCGGGCACAATATGCTGCAGATCGCCTATGCATATCAAGCTAATTAATAAAACATTAAATACCTTTTGACCAGTCGCAGCCGGGTGGTTAGTCCTAGTGATTAGATCGAAGCAGTGAAGACGATGATACCCTATCAGTTTTTAAAATGACAAAAATGTTCATTTTCTAAAGCCCTGCAGCACGACGAAACGCGATACTTTTCCACTCTAAACTGAATGAGCGCATGAGACGCTCAGGAACTGGTTGCAGGTGTCATAACGGGTGATGATGCGATACAGTGGTAATGGCGCCAAACTCAGGCTGCCGACTCTATTGTGGCGAGCCATGGATTTTATTTCGCTCCGTCCTTCTTAAGTATAATTTCCACGCAGCTACGAATTACTATTTATATTTTGCACCAAACTGAGAGGCAAAAGAATGTAGTAGATGACGTGGAGAAATAACGCGTGCAACTCAAAATGAGCATAATAGACCCGCAGATCATCATCACCGGACATCGATTCTCTACACGGCTTCATGAGCGTGTCTTGCGTCCAGTTTGTTTCTTACTAAAGAAGCAACGCCGGATATCCTATCTTTGGTGGCCTTAAGTTTCCCCCCCTTTTTTTTTTCAGAAACTGATATGGCAGCGTCTTCTTCACAACTTCGAACTGCCCATTAGGACTACATATATAAGTGCCATAATTAACAAAGTTATTTAGTTGTGATTGTTAACATAATGGGAAAATAGGTTATTTAGTTATTTTGTTTACTTAGCATCATTTTTTTTTGTCTCGGTAAAGATTGTTCCAGCAAATGTTTTCCTCTGTTTGCTTGTCTGGATAAAGTTTGATTTGCTTATTTTATATATTTATCGGGATAATATTTTGTCTTTCTCGGGAGAGATTATCCAGGCAATAATTTCTCTATTCTAAACTCACTATATTTAAAGCTACATAAAATGTCTTTATTCACTCTGTATTCGTGATTCCTATCACGATTGGGGCTCATGTTCTAGAGTGATTTGCAGTCGCGGGATTGTGATTCCGTCACCAGTAGCGCTGACGTAAACGCTGTTCAGTTGAGGTTGCAGAGAAGACGTTTCATATTCTTTTCAATGCTTCTCCACTCACTCGAACTGGGTTAATCGCATGGCTGTGCATGTCGTCTGCTGTCTTTTTCGACAGCTTTTTGTGCGCTGTGGTTTAGGTTGACATTTCGGTACACCGCAGGACTCGGCAATATTGCAAAATCTATAGAAAGTTTAGAGCTGCGATGTAGCTTCAGCCTCTCAAGCTGTGGGTACCACTGTTGAAAGCCACAGTACTCACGACGAGCAGAGGAAACTTCAGCGCTGATTACTCTCGAATGCATAATTTGAAATGCGCAAGGAATACGAAGGTACTAGCACAGCTAACCACGCTCTTTGAATATATAAAACCACGAGCTCCTGTGTTGTGAGCGACTTTACTGCAACAAGTTTGTGAACAGGAAAGAAGTGAAAACAGAATTCAGAAAAACACGAGTTCAGAAATATTCACATCGTTCTCAAGTTCTGGGACAGTAGGTATGGAATTATAAAGTTGAAATACATCTAGAATCTTTTTAGTTGCACAGAATTTAGCTGCAAGGTAAACTGGTCGTTTTTTGGTTAATAAGTTGTCCATTGTATCATATAATAGGATGAATGCTTTTAAAAAGCATGTATTTTTGAGTAGTAAATATGAGACGTTTACTGTGCATAAGTGCAGAAAAATAAGAGGAACACATTTCTATGTTAGATGCAGTGATAAGGTTTCTGGCTGATTTTACTGCGTTTACAAGAATGTGTTTGTAAAGTCCATGAGGCACTTTTTCACTTCCACAGCCTTCATTGCCACCTGATATTGCCTTTTTTGGGAATTAATGGAGCTTTCTTCGAAACAGGACATGAGCAATGCGAGCTGTATGTCTGGGATGAAAGCGTAGACACCAAAGCCTGCGACGAAGCTTTTCTGCAGCACTGTCCGAAAGGAGAGAAGCATCTCGTTTACTCACCTGCATGCCAATAAGGCCCGTAAATTTGTGGTCTTCTGAAAAGGACGCATATGATATATTTTCGCAATAAAATGTTTCAGTATCTATTCTTATAATCTGGGACCATATTAGAGGAGAGAAGGTGTAGAATTCCTCCCCCCCCTCTGAATTCGTTTATGATTGTCACTATATTTCGTGTACTGTGCACATTTGCGTTGGAGGTCTACTACGTATTAGAAAATATTAGAAAGTATTAGTATTGACAACAAAACAAGATGCTGAACTGCTGGCAACGCTTCAGTGGAAGATGGGAAAAGCCCGTAAAGCAGATAGAAGCGATTGAAGGGATCGAAAAGCCGCTCTTTCTGCCCCTGTCAGGAGGAAGCGGCCATTGATAATGCTGACGCAGCGGCGTGCACAAGTAACATGCGGCCTCATGCAACGAAGGTGTTCTGTGAATGACTAATTAGGGGAGAGATACACCGCTGCCACACTTCCAAGACATCTAACCTTGAGATGGGAAGGTACCGGTAGAGGTAAAAAAGAGATAGCAGAGCATTATTCACAACTTTCAAGTGTAGATCTACCTAAATTCGAATAGAAAGAGCGCAGCACTTGGACCGGAGAAAGAACAGATATTTCCGGAGATCCAAAGAAGTTCCAACTACGCTTGGGCTTCCACAGCCTTAGGGAGTTCTAAACACCCCTTTAAGGCTGCGATGGTTCATCACACGGATCGGGTTACCCTGTATCCTTGTGTTCTTAAGGAGACCTGCGTGCACCGCTTCAAAAGAATTCGAGCCCCTTCTAGCAGGCCGATGGAGAGTATCATAGCTTCGCCAGTGCTGTTCTATCCTTCACTGTTCTGGAAGGTTCAGTCGCGGTTGTTTGAGAGAGCGCCGCCCTGTGACGGCAGCTAGGTTGGAGGCCAGGCTTCAAGTAATAAGAGAAAGGTGAGCTCAAGAATTGTCAGCGTGCCAGCTTATCCCAAATGAGTCCCTTTTGTGCAGCGCAGTTATCTCTCTCTTTCGCGTGCGCGTCTAAATACGTTTTTGTATTGTGTGTGTTACTGTTATATAAAATTTCGTCTCTTGTTTCAAGTTCTGAGTACACATCACTTGCTACGTCGACAGGCAGCTAGAAAAGCCGAGCTGCTGAAAAACACATCAGACCTGATTTTACAAACGCAGCCGACAGTACGATTTGGAGGTCACAAACACCCCGCAAGCGCAGCCCGTTAATCGAGCTAGTATTATCGGCGCACATCGATATATTTAGGTCATTCAAGGTAGGAGAGCATAGCCGTTTGCAAGAACCTAGGGCCCCAAAGACGTTACGTTCAGAGTCAGCGACGAGCAGGAGTGTCCCACAACGAGAAACGACGCGTCGAGGGAGGACCAACCTTTTCTTGAGGTGAGCGGGATTTCCTGCGTACGTTTGTGTACTAAGCTAAGGCATTACATTCGGGAGGTGAGTGGTGTCGACATGTATTAAGATACTGGACGTGAGAAGTTGAAAGTCATGTGTTTTATGTGTGGACCACAGTGTCACTAAGGGTGCCAAATGTTGCACTACCCATCGTTGTGGTGCAGTCGTTAAAGCGCTCGACTTCTGTGCCCAAGGATGCTGGATCGAATCATGGCCGCGACGGTCGCTATTCGGTAAGGTGCCCGTGTGCTGTGCGATGTCAGTACACGTTAAAGAATCCCAGGTGGTCGACAGTTCCGGAGTCTTCCACTAAGCCGTCTCTCCTAGGCTTTACATTCCGCCTCTTCCTAAAAATACCCACCCGGAGCATAATCGTGAGAGACGGAAAGCTAGAGCCAAGGCTTTGCACAAGCACTACGCTCCTGGCGCTCCGGCAGTTTACGTAGACGCGGCCGAATATTCAAACCGACCAGCTTTTGCATTAGCCGTCGTGGATGGATTCCACAACACGATAGTCAGTGCGTCCATTGCAAGTTTGCAGGATTCCCTGCAAGCTGAAGAAGCAGCAATTGCCCTAGCAATCACACACTCCTTTGCTGAGTATATCTTAGACTCCAAAACAGCAATTAGTAATTATGCCCATCGCAAAATCCACTCCCCGGCCGCAAACATTCTAGCATCATCACCTCCACCGAACCACCTCATCACCCTCCTCTGGGTCCCTGCGCGCAGTGAACACCCAGGCAACACGGCCGCACACTCCCAAGCCCGAGCACTCGTCAACCGGACTGAGAGCGACCTGGTGCCTTCGTATCGCAGTGCCAGAGATCGGCTTCTTATATACCACGACCTCACCGTATTTTATAGAAATTCCCGCCTGCTGTACCCTCCTCCGCATAAATCTCTTCCCAAAAGCGACCAGGCTTTCTGGCGCAGACTTCAGACGGCCACAGTCATGACCCCTTTCCTTCTCTTTATTATAAACCGTGGCGAAACCTCTCCTCACTCTCCTCACTGCCACTTGTGTCCTAGCACCAGAGCCGACTTTACTCACGTCTTCCTGAACTGCCCGAACAAACCCAAGCCCCCGTGGCAAGGGCCTAGACATCAGGAGCGATGGGAGGCTGCTCTGCGCAGCTCGCTGGAGGAGGTACAGCTTCTGACAGTGAGCTGGGCCCGAGGGGTCGCCGAAGCTCAAAAGTGCCCGGCCATCTAGAGCGGCCTGAGGGCCCATCGTGGTCCTGCTCCCTCACTTCCCTTTACCCCCCTCACTTGGTTCTTTTTTGAATCATTAAAGTTGCTACCTACCTACCTCCTAGGCTGAGTCGCTTTGAGACGTTAAGCCCTACGAACCAAACAGAACCACGGTTGCACTGAGACCGAAGCAGTGCGTGGCAAAGGTGGAAACTGAAGACAAAGGGAAGCTTCTTGAGGCAGAAACTAAAAAAAAAGGCTCGGTAAAAGTACAAATTAGGAAAATAGAAATTGAAGCCGAGGTCTAAATGCAGTCAAATTAATAAGGCATGAACACGATACTCTTAAGGTGTTATCTAATATTAATAATAATAAAAATTGGTTCACAGGAAGGGAAATGCGCAGTATCTGTCACAGTTCTTTCTGTGGACGCCTGAACCACACCGTAAGGTAAAAACTTATTTATAGGAAGGGAAAGGCGCGGTAACGGGCTCACTTGTTTTCTGCGGACACCTCAACCACGCCGTAAAGGAAGGGAGGAAAGTGGGAGGAAGGAGGAGAGAAAGAGGAGCCGTAGTGGAGGGCTACGGAGTAATTTTGACCACCTGGGGATCTTTAACGCGCGCTGACATCGCACAGCACACTGACGCCTCTTCCTTTTGCCTCCATCGAAACGCAGCCGCCGAGGTCGGGTTCGAACCCCGGTACTCCGGCACAGTACACCGTAAGGTAAGGGATGAAGGTGGAAGTGAAAGCGGATAGAGAGAAAGAGGAGCCGTAGTGGAAGGCTACGGAATAATTTCGACCACCTGGGGATCTTTAACGCGCGCTGACATTGCAAAGCACACAGACGCCTCTTCGTTTGGCCTCCATGGAAACGCAGCCGCCGCGGTCGGGATCGAAACCGGAGTACGAAGTTACGTACATGTGTTGTGCGATGTTGGTGCACGTTAAATATCTCAAGGTGGTCGAAATTACCCCGAATCCAGCAGAATTGCGATTAACAAATGCTGTAGCTGTAGCCAGAAAATTTGTGTCCCCGTGGTGGAGCGAGGGAAACATAGAGCGTAAGGTGCTGCGAGGAATGAAGCTGATATGGACACACGGACGGTTAGGTATGCTACTAGCAGACTAGGAACAACGGCCATGATCGTAAATGGCGAGAAAACCCCCGCGGCTGTAAACGTTTTCAAGGAAATCGTGCGCGTCGAGGCCACTGCGATGAACTAGGCGTCTACCGCTGCAAATACGATGGAAGGGCAGCCAGTTTGATTGCAATGGAAAGAGAGCGGTGAATTCAACTAGCGTTAGCGTGTGATATTGAGGAACTGCGCTTAGTTTCAATCAGTCTCTGTCAGTCAGTCTCTGTCGTGAGAGCGTAGATATACCTTTTGTTTCATGCGCGTGTGGAAATACGTTTTTGTATTCTGTATTTTACTGTATAAAATGTTTTGGTCTTTTGGTTCAAGTTTGGTGTCTTTGTCTCTATCCGTGATCTACAGGTCGTCTGCCAAATTGATGGGCATCTCGAAAATTTGAAATGCTGAAGAAGAAAGGAACCAGATTTTACTATTTTTATATTTTTGTACCTCACGAAGCGACCATAAAACGGAGTCGTGTGAAGCCTTTGCGTTATCAAACCGTATCTGCCCCTGTCACCTTCTGGCCCGTTGAGATCTGCACCGATTGTGTTCAGAAAAAATTGCCCACGATTACGTTGCCTCCGAACGCGAAATTTGAGCGCAGCTTATCAGGCGTTTCACCTTTTCGATGGATTGAGGCAAATATTTCGGGCAAGACTTGTATGTACAATTACAGGCTTTGAACTTTGAATACGTTTGAACTTTTCAAACGTATTCTATCAAGAAACACTCCACTAACAGTTCTTGAGTGTCATGAAAGAAACTTTGTGGTCAGAGAAAAGAAGAGAGCAATTGAGTTATCGGAAGGGTGCGGGAAGCAGCGCGTGGGCCCATAGGAACGCTGCGCAACGAACAGGTAGCAGCGGACTATATACGCGCCGGTAGAAGTAGGCGGTAGGATAGTTAGAGAGGATACCGGTAAGCTGTCTAAGGAGACGAAAGATTTGATTAAGAAACGCCAGAGTATGAAAGCTTCCAATCCAGCAGACCAGATCGAATTGGCCGAGATATCAAAGCTAATCAATAAGCGCAAGGTGGCCGATATAAGGAAGTATAACATGGAGAAAATTGAGCATGCTGTAAAGAACGGGGGAAGCCTTAAAGCGGTAAAGAATAAATTGGGCATAGGCAAAAACCAGATGTATGCGATAAGGGACAAGGCGGGCAACGTCATCACTAATATGAAAAAGATAGTTAAAGTACCCGAGGAGTTCTATACAGATCTCTACAGTAGCCAAAGTAGTCAGGACCGTAATGAGATTGGCGGTAGGGAAAAACAGTCAGACGTTCCACCAGTGACGAAGGACGATGTCAAGAAAGCACTAGAAACTATGAAAAAAGGGAAATCAGATGGAGAGGATCAGATAACTACAGATTTGCTGAAGGACGGGGGGGATATCGTGCTAGAAAAACTGGCCACCCTGTATACGCAGTGCCTGGTGTCATCGACGGTACCGGAACCATGGAAGAATGCAAACATTATCCTCATTCACAAGAAAGGGGATCTAAGGACCTTATAAATTACAGACCAATCAGCTTACTGTCTGTTACGTATAAGGTATTTACTAAGGAAATCGCTAATAAAATCAGGACAACCTTAGACTGCAATCAAGCAAAGGATCAAGCAGGGTTTCGGAAACGGTACTCTACTATCGATCATATCCATACCATCAATCAGGTGATAGAAAAATGCTCGGAATATAACCAGCCCTTATACATAGCATTCATTGATTACGAAAAAGCATTTGACTCAGTTGAAACCTCGGCGGTGATGCAGGCATTGCGGAATCAGGGGGTAGACCAGCCGTGCGTGAAAGTGCTGGAAGATATATATAGTGGCTGCACAGCAACCATAGTTATGCTTAAAGAAAGTAACAAAATTCCCATAAAGACAGGTGTTAGGCAAGGAGACACAATCTCCCCAGTACTATTTACAGCTTGCTTAGAGGAAGTATTCAGAGACTTGGAATGGGAGCAGTTAGGGATAAGGGTAGATGGAGAATACCTCAGTAATTTGCGATTTGCTGATGACATTGCCTTGCTAAGCAACTCGGGGGATGAACTGCAAATAATGATTGATGACCTAGACAGGAAAAGTAGAAAGGTAGGCTTGAAAATCAATATGCAGAAGACTAAGGTATTGTTCAACAGCCTCGGGAAGGAACAGCAGTTCGCATTAGGTAGCGAAATACTGGAAGTAGTAGGTGAATATGTCTACTTAGGACTAGTAGTAACCGCAGATCCGGACCACGAAAAGGAAATGACAAGAAGAATACGATTGGGATGGAGCGCATTTGGCAAGCACTCGCAGATTATAACTAGCAGCCTACCGATATCGCTCAAGAGGAAAGTATACAACAGTTGCATCTTGCCTATACTCACCTATGGGGCTGAAACGTGGAGGCTAACCAAGAGAGTTCTACTTAAATTGAGGACAACCCAGAGGGCTATGGAACGAAAAATGGTAGGGGTAACATTAAGAGATAGAAAGCGTGCAGAGTGGGTCAGAGAAATAACTCAAGTTACCGACATTGTAGTAGAAATTAAGAAGAAATGGACATGGGCAGGACATGTAGTGCGAAGAGAGGATAACCGATGGTCGCTGAGGGTAACAAACTGGATTCCAAGGGAAGGAAAGCGTAGCAGGGGGCGGCAGAAAGTTAGGTGGGCGGATGAGATTAAGAAGTTCGCAGGGGTCAAGTGGATGCAGCTAGCACAGAACCGGGTTAAGTGGAGAAATAAATATGGGAGAGGCCTTCGCCCTGCAGTGGGTATAATCAGGCTCATGATTATACCCCCCCCCCCCCCCGTCCCCCCCCCCCCCCCCGCTTCCTTTCCTCGTATTCTCCGGTTGTTGCGCGCGCTCCTGCCCCTATCATTCGCCGCTGTGTGTACCCTCCTCCCCTCTTCCTGCGAGGCTCCGGTTCTCCGGTTGCCGAAGCGCCGGCTCGAACTGGGAGAGATGAAAGGGGGGGCGGAGCTGGTTACAAGGCCGACGCGGTCAACGCCGACGACGACGACGCAATACCGAGAAACGGGCGCCAAAGAGCTGCGCTCATTAAGTTTAAGTAGACATTAGACATCCACATGAGCGGCGACAATAGACTAAAACATCAAGAATCACCTGGGATTGTTGTTTCTTACAAAGCAACGTGTCCAAACAGGCTTTATTTAGGCCATCGTATAAAGCCTAACAACAGTGTTTTGTTTTTTAACAAGTAAGTGAAACTTGTTTCTGCAGGAGGACATAAAATTGTATTTTTTTTCCTTTTCTGAATATTTTAGAAAGCAAACACAAGGTTGTAATCTTATACTGCTTGCAATGCTCAACAGGAAACAAATTAGGGAAGATTGAGGTCTCGTGTAAGAGTGATGAAAGCGATGCTGTTTGCACTTAGTTCGACTAACTTATTTGTGTACGAGACTCGCCATTTCTATCTATTCAAGTCGGTGAAGTGGTGTGACAGATACAATGCCTTTTCTTTCCTTTAAACTAATTTTAAGACTAATAATAATAATATTATTAATAACTGTTCACCGGGAAAGAAATGCGCCGCATCTGTAAAACGTACTCTGGACACCTGAACAACATTGACCTTAACCGCGCGGGAACAAGGGGGAGAAAAGAAGAAAAAAATTACGGACTTCACTAGGCGTCCGTGTTATAGAGGTATAGAAAGATGCACAACAGCCGTACTTTACCACTCTGCCACCGTCATTGCGAGGATGGGGTAAGGGTGGCTGATCCAGACGTGACTGGGACAGGTAGGGCAGCGCCGCTTGTGTCGGGGGTTAGCCTGCCAACGAAATTTATGTGTTGTAGTCTGTAGGCCGCCAGTGCACCCGCCACCGCTATGATGGTGGACGGGCTATTGCGACACGCGTCTTTCTCACCCTCTTCTTTTATTGGGAAAGCAATACTGCTAGACCCCGCCGGGGTGGCGCAGTGGTTACGGCGCTCGACTACTGTTCCCAAGGACGCGGGATCGAATCCCGGCCTCGGCGGCAGCTTTTCGATGGAGGCGAAAAGCAAGGCGCCCGTGTGCTGTGCGATGTCAGTGCACGTTAAAGAACCCCAGGTGGTCGAAATTACCGGAGTCCTCCACTACGGCGTCTCTCATAGCCTGAGTTGCTTTGGGACGTTAAACCCCACAAACCAACCAACCAACCAATACTGCTAGCACTTTTTGCCCCACCGGGGTGGTGCAGTGGTAAGACGCCCGACTACTGTGCCGGAGTACCCGGGTTCGAACCCGACCTCGGCGGCTGGGTTTCGATGGAGGCGAAACGAAGAGGCGTCGTGTGCTGTGCGATGTCAGCGCACGTTAAAGATCCCCAGGTGGCCGAAATTACTCCGTAGCCCTCCACTACGGCTCCTCTTTCTCTCTTTCCACTTTCACTCCCATCTTCCTCCCTTCCCTTACGGCGCGGTTGCGGTGTCCACAGAAAACAAGTGAGACAGTTACCGCGCCTTTCTCTTCCTATAAATAAATCAGTTTTTTTTAAAAATCAGTTGCTAGCACTTTTTTTTTTGTTTCGATGGAGGCGAAACGAAGAAGAGTCCGTGTGCTGTGCAATGTCAGCGCACGTTATAGATCCCCAGGTGGTCCAAATTACTCCGTAGCCCTCCACTACGGCTCCTCTTTCTCTCTTTCCACTTTCACTCCCGCCTTTCCTTACGGCGTGGTAGAGGTGTCCACAGAAAGCAAGTGAGAGTTACCGCGCCTTTCCCTTCCAATAAATAAATAAATAAATAAATAAATAAATAAATAAATAAATAAATAAATAAATAAATAAATAAATAAATAAATAAATAAATAAATAAATCAAAGTTTCGAACTACTAATGACCAGCAAAGCTCAGATTCTCACAGGTCGGGTTTCTACCATGGCTGTAGCATGGGCAGGGCTAAAATAAAAAAAAAATGGGTGTGGGCAGCAGTCACAAGGGCTTATTATTATTATTAAATTGGTTCACAGGAAGGGAAAGGCGCAGTAACTGTCACACTTGCTCTGTGGACACCCGAACCGTGCCGTAAGGGAAGGGAGGAAGGTGGGAATGAAAGTGGAAAGAGAGAAAGAGGAGCCGTAGTGGAGGGCTACGGAGTAATTTCGACCACCTGGGGATCTTTAACGTGCGCTGACATCGCACAGCACACGACGCCTCTTTGTTTCGCCTCCATCGAAACGCAGCCGCCGAGGTCGGGTTCGAACCCGGGAACTCCGGCACAGTAGTCGGGCGTCTTGCCACTGCAGCACCCCGGCGGGGCTACAAGGGCTTCCAGCACTAAGAAAAAAAACGAAGAAAATGGGTACAAGTGTCCCACGACGTGGCGCCCGGCTCTCAGAGGGGTGTGCGCTTCGAAGAGGCTCCGCAAACCCCGCTGCGCTCCCTCTGGGGCAAAATAGTTTCGAACACTTCAGCCTGCAAAGGTGGTTCGAGTTAACGTGTTTCAAGGCCCAGATAACCATGAATATTCAGAGGATGTCCACAAATAGTCCTAATGTCCAATGTCACTTGTCGATATTGTGTGGATATTGAGAGGATTATTCGATGAAAATAACTATTTAGTGGATATTCTAATGATATTATTTCGTGGATGTTCTTTCAGTGTATAGATATCTGGGAAAAGTGCTTAAAAGCTTTGAGTGGATGTATATTTAACTTGAAGTTATAGCACAAACATATTGCGCATGTGTCGTCTCATACAGGGGAGAGATGTTTACCTAATGTTTGGTCCATTTTTTTCTGAAGGAATTATTTAGGCTATCGACTGGCGCATTTCTTTTTTTTTTTTTCATGGATGCCTACACGTGCGGAAGGCCAAACTTTGTAGAGACTCCTCACGTTGTGTTCACAGTCCCAAACGCCAGAGTTCCGAAACGAGAACCAACAACAGAGCTGGCAGCTTAGTAGCCACGGTCATCGCCACCGGCCGCGCCGCTAGCGCCACCGCCAGCATTGCTGTGGCAGCCGCCTCAGTTTGCTGCGTTGTTGTGGTGGTTCGTTCGCTTGTTTCTTTTTTTTTTCTTTCGCGTGTTTGTGTTGTTCTCGCAATGGCGGCCTTTTTGTTGTGTGCTTCACGTAGTCCCGCGCCCAAATTCGGCCAAGCACCGGACGACTGTGCGGGAGAACAGCTAAAATGGTGAGTGTTGATGTTACTGTTTGGCAAACAAAGTGTTAGGGTTCGTTTCTGGTATTGTGCACTTTTAATGGCGGTGACTTTACCAGTCAGTTATCATTTCGGTTGAGGGCATGCATTGCTAAAAATACACGACGTTTAGTTCGAGCTGGGATGATTGAACCGTCCATGTGGGCAAAATACACAGCGCCGCTTCTTTGCCTCTAGAAAGAAGCATGCGTGTTGGACTTGTTCAATAGGGATGGCAGCCAAGCTAGAGGCAATCAGATGCGATTTTGGGTGTCTAGAAAAGCCTGAACTTGAATAAAACACTTTGCAGGGCAGTCCCGCCGCCTACCATATACATTACCTCTTATTAGTAAAGTGGACAGCTTCCTAGCGCAGCTCTAGAAGGCAGTTCCGGCCTTCTCTTGTGGTGAAAGACTACCAAGAGCCCATCATTCATTGCTACTCTCGAATATATAGCAGGCATTCAAGGGTTTGGGTTTTGATAGCTATTACAGTTCTTATCTTTAAATTTGCTATGTTTTTGCTCTTGTTTGGGAGTCAGCTGCAGTTTTCTGAATTTAATCATTTTTTAACATTATCTAAAATTTTCTTGTGTTCATTCCCTGAAATTTCCTTTCATTTAAGTTGTCATACTTAGTGAGGTCCTGGTGGTCTTGTATGTTTTTTTCTTACACATGTTGCTTTTTAATTTAAGCTGAATGCTGCCCCGGGAACACTGGAAGATTGCATCAAAATCCTTTCCACTGTTTGCGAGGCCCAGCATATGTTTACGTTGTATGTATGTGTATATTGTTGGTGTAATTACACCAATGAACAGTTTCCTTCCAGGATACCCACCATTTCACTTTTTTTTCCTGTTTATATTAAAAGGGCTATCTTTACCACTTCTTGCAGTGTGTTTACAATATGAGCTTTTGCCATGAATTTTCAAAATATTTTGTGAAGAATAGAGTGCTGTCTCCACAAGTGTGCTTGTTTAGGATATACTGCCAGTGCATTCCGACTGCTGCTGAGTTCATTTTACCAAGCTCAGATTGCATCAATGAACATGCTTAATTTGCATCATACCCACCATTCTACTTTTTTCGCGTTTGTGATAAATGTGCTGCCGTTACTATTGCCATGTATTTATATATGTGCATTTGTATATTTGCAGGTCATCAATGTGCACCCCGAACCTGATATCACACAGGCAAAATAAAACATAAATGACCAAATAAACATGACTGTACAACAACAATAATTTTTATTGCTGATTTTTAGCAGTTGCTACAAGGTATGAAATCAATTACTTAGTGCACTCTAAATGTATTTAGGGCATTGCCTCCGAAGAGAAGTATATTTGCAGGATGGTATTAGCTGCACAGTAATGCCCACTCACCCTACTTTATAATAAGCCAGTAATTGCTCAATAATATCCACCCAGGTGGAGCCATATGGTGCTTGGGTGGACATTATTGAGCAATTACTCGCTTATTATAAAGTAGGGTACTCCTAATGCACAACTCACAGCACCAAAAATATATTGGTTAATATCCACACAATATCATTTATTGTCTCATCAATATTGTGTGTGGACATGCTGTGGGCATTATATGGGGGTCCACAAGTGTCAAAATGGACATTCCATGGATGTTATGTCAACATAATATCAACTTCTGTAAACATCATATGGACATCGGATATCTATTTATGGATGTTCATTGAATATCCATTGAATATGATATGGTTTTCTGGGCGGGATTCAAAACTGAAAACGAGTCGTGTCCCGCACACGCGAAAACTCAGAAAAGCCTTGTTTCAAGTGCGAAACGCTTTAAGCCAGCGTGTCGAAAGACGTAAAGGTTCACTGTCACTGATGAAGTTCACTTCTCAGAGATCAATACAGTTCCATGGCATGTCTGGATTTCCGGCTGTCTGACTTTGCGAGAAAGGACTGCTGCAGCTGAGGCTCTAAGGGAGCACTTCAGGTGAGGGTCAAAGGAAGTACCTTTGCAAGAGAAACAGAACCACCTTTGCAGGCTGCGAGGTTCGAAACTGGGTTTGGGCCCACTGCGGAGGAGGGGTGCGCAGCGGTGTTTACGGAGCTTCTCCCAAACGCACACCCCTGGAAAAGCCGAGCGCCAGGCCGGGGGACGCTTGTACCCATTTTTACCGGTGGGTGTCCGGCGGTGGGTTTCGAACTAACTCCCTCCCGCAGCCTTTGCAGCACGGCCTTTGCAGGCCATGGTTGTTCAAAACTAAGCCCCAGAAGGAGCACAGCAGGGTTAGCAGAGCTTCTCCCAAACGCACACCCCTGGAAAAGCCGAGCGCCAGGCCGGGGGACGCTTGTACCCATTTTTACCGGTGGGTGTCCGGCGGTAGGTTTCGAACTACCTCCCTCCCGCAGCCTTTGCAGCACGGCCTTTGCAGGCCATGGTTGTTCGAAACTAAGCCCCCGAAGGAGCACAGCAGGGTTAGCAGAGCTTCTCCCAAACGCACTCCCCTGAAAGAGCCGGCGCCAGGCCGGGGGACGCTTGTACCCAATTTTACTGGTGGGTGTCCGGCGGCGGGTTTCGAACTGACCACTCAGGCAATCAATCATGCAGCGGAGGTGGCTCAGCAACCGAGCCAATAGCAGGCCCGTGCATTTTCTTTTCCTTCGTCCTACAGCCACAACGACACGCAGAATTCAGGGATGCCTGTCCGTTTCGCCTCCATCGGAACGCGGCCGCCCGATGTCGGTTGAACCCGATTACTCAGGCACAGTAGACAGGCATCTTAACCACTGAACCGCCGCGGCGGGTAACCAATTTGAAACTCCCTGATTCCTGCTTTATTGCGTCTCCCTCTGTATGCTGCGTAGTGCGGCATCCGAGCAAGCGCCAAATGAAAGGTGCAGAATTCTGCTTGGATCGGACACCCGGCGGGGTCACCTTTGCATTGCGTGAATCGCATGATAATCAGCAATCAGCGGACGTGGCATCCTGACTTCGCATTCTGTCATGACGTCCTGTTCGGTAATGGTGACCATCACTGCCATAGTGACGTCATGTAGTACCAGACGTGGTGCTTTTACCGGGTCTGACATCATGCTAATGTTAATTTCGGTTATTAGACGACCGGATCTGACGCCATGATGTCAAATTTGGTTATGATACCGCGTTAGGTGATGATGACATCATGATGGTTAAAAACGCAGCTGCGCATAATATACAGAACCTCGGGTCCAAACAGCGTCGCTGTTAGGTGTAGTCAGAGGTGGTAAAAATATTGTAATGAAAATATTTAGGAGGTTGTTGCCTCGGTTCGAGTCCTCTGTCGGAAACCCTATTGGCGTAGGCTGCTCTCCGAACTCTTTCGACGAGTTTTCTTTGGCCCCTTTCGTCCGAGCTTGTCAGAGCTGCCTCCCACCCCTTCTGCGTTGGCTGGCTATTAATAGTGATAGTCTGATTTTGCTAGCATGCCCACACCATATGGTACAGGGCTGCCTTCTCCCCTCAGAATTTTCATTGGGAGTGAAATGACTCTGGATCTATTGAGTGTAGTCCTTCTTCGTGGGATGTTAAAAGTGTTGGTCTGTAGCTTGCGGAGGTGTACCTCCTCCCGTTGGTCTAGTGCCTTTGCGGGTGGAGGGTAGACCAGTCGAGATAATCTTAAATGCTGTAGTATTTCAGTGTAGGTTAGCAATGTGGTAGGTGGTTCCATGCTCGGGCTGAGGCATGTGCGCTCTTGTTCCCTGGGATACCTTGTTGATCCTGGTACCTATACTAAGTGTTTATGTGTGGGTTGGTAGCCATGGGTGTAACTATCGTACATGATTTTAGCGGCTAGCGGTGCAATCCTGCCCCACAAGTAATTGAGATACGCAGTCTGTGACTCTGTAAGAATGTTTTCTGAGGTAGTATGTGTTGCAGCTAGGGCAATCACCAGTTCTTCCGCAGTGGGTGTGTCTTGGCTGGACAATATTAGTCAATCTGCTGTTTGATGTTGGTGCACGAATACAACGGCTACCATTCCCCGTTCAGGACCCGCAGCATCGACATAGAACACGCCCTCGCGCCCGCCATTGTGCCTTTTTATAGCGTCCGCTCGTGCTTGTCTTTGCTGGTGAAAATCGGGGTGCATATTCCTCGGAAATGAAGTTCCCTTGAATTGTCCTCTCCATGAGGCTGGCATGTCGCTTTTAGGGTCTAGCTGTTGGGGGAAATTGATGTTCAAGTCGTTCAAGGCTTGCTAGCCAGCCAATGTCGTGGAGAGTAGTACCACCTGCGCCATGAGGTGGGCCTCTATCAGCTCGTCTACCGTGTTGTGGACGCCCAGTCGTAAAAGCCGGTCCATCGATGTCGTAAGAGGGAGGCCCAGGGCCTTCTTGTAGGCTGTTCTGATTATGACCTCGAGGTTCTTGATGTAAAACTTCTTGAGACGGAGGTAGGGTGCTGCACAGACGATGCGGCTCACGAAGAAAGCCTGCACCAGTCGGAGAGTATCATATTCGCGCATCCCTGATTTCCACGTCGTTATTCTGGCGATCATCCTGGCGACTTGCTCGCTCACGAGGTGCAGGTTCTGGATGGCGAGGTGGTTGTTGCCCTTGTTATTGATGTGCAAACCCAGTATTTTGACGGTGTGAACTTAGTTGATGGGTGAGTTGTCAACATGGATGTCGATCGTGACCTGATTTTTGTGCTCGCGGAAGACTCGGAGTTCACATTTTTCGAGAGAGCAGTAAAGTCATACGCTCGTGCATATTTCTGAACTATTGTTGCCGCTGTTTGCAGGTTTTCAGCAATCATTCCCATACTACTCGTGCTTGTCCAGATGGGTATATCATCAGCGTACAGAGTTTGGCGTATGCCCTGTATCTCATTTAGAAGGGGTGAATATTTCGGAGTGCAATATTGAATAGAAGTGGGATAATACAACCCCTTGCGGAGTGCCCCTCGTGCACAGCTTCAATTGCGTTGTTTGCTTTGTGCTGATGCTGATATTGACCGTTCTGAAATTAAGGAAATCATAGACGTATGAGTAGACTCACTAGCCACAGTTCGTGGTCTGGAGGTTCTGGAGGATTATGGAGTGTTTGACGTTGTCAAACACTCCTTTGAGGTCCAGGAAGCGCAGTGCTCGGTCACTGTTTCTGCGTGCTGGATCAATGACTTCATGCTTGAGTTGCAGGATCACATCTTGGGTGGACATTTGAGCTCTGCATTCAAACATCATGTGTGACAGTAGCTCGTTGTTCTCTAGATAGGTGGAGAGACGCGCGTGGACTACCTTTTCCATCAGTTTGCCTGCGCACGACGTGAGGGATATGGGGCGTAGGATTTCATGCTGATTTACTTACAGGGTTTGGGGATAAAGTGTACATTGGCTTTTTCCATGCCTGTGCAACCGTGCCGATGCGCCAGCATTCGTTAGCGTAATCCGTACGTTGCTGCAGAGCCTCCGGATCGAGGTTTGTTAGAAGTCAGACCGTAACTTTGTCTTGTCCCGGGACTGTACCTCGGCGCATATCTGCTAGTGCTGCTATGATTTCTTTTAAAGTGAAGTCTTCATCTAGGTGTTCGTTTGGTTCCTCCCAATATTCTGAATTTGAGGGTTCTGCGTCTCTCGAAGCGCAGATATAGCGACGCGTGAGTTTATCCACGAGTTCGTCATCCGTGCCTTGAAATTTGTGTAAGGCTCGATGTAAAGTCCTACATTGTTCACTCTTCGATTTCAGTGGATCAATTACGCATTGGAGATGGTTCCACGTAGTCTTGATGTCTAGGCTAACTTTGAGGGATTCGCACTGTTTTAGCCAATTGGTGCGAGCGAGGTTCCGTGCGTATTGGTCTGCTTGAGTAGTTATCTTCTCTATTCTAATTCTGAGTTTTCGATTGTGCCTTTGTTTCTTCCACCGTTTTATGAGACTACGTGTAGTTTCCCAAAGGTGTAGGAGATGGTTGTCAACAGCTGGGTGGTCCTCCGTGGCGGCAAGGGTTTTTGTGATGTTTTCTTTAAAGCCGAGAACGGATGCCGCCCACTCTTCGTAACTAGTTAGTGTCCTTCGTAAATTTCTCACCGTGTGTCGCTCTGGGTTGCCCACGAGGTTTGCTGTATGTATGTATGTATGTATGTATGTATGTATGTATGTATGTATGTATGTATGTATGTATGTATGTATGTATGTATGTATGTATGTATGTATGTATGTATGTATGTATGTATGTATGTATGTATGTATGTATGTATGTATGTATGTATGTATGTATGTATGTATGTATGTATGTATGTATGTATGTATGCACGTATGTATGTATGTATGTATGTATGTATATATGTATGTATGTATGTATGTATGTATGTATGTATGTATGTATGTATGTATGTATGTATGTATGTATGTATGTATGTATGTATGTATGTATGTATGTATGTATGTACGTACGTACGTACGTACGTACGTACGTATGTATGTATGTATGTATGTATGTATGTATGTATGTATGTATGTATGTATGTATGTATGTATGTATGTATGTATGTATGTATGTATGTATGTATGTATGTATGTATGTATGTATGTATGTATGTATCTATGTATGTATGTATATATGTATGTTGTAGTGTGGTAATCTTCATCGATATAACCACTGACATGCGTCGCGTGCTGCCGCTCTCAAGGACGAAGAAGTTGTTCGCTGCCTTGCTCTTTCGCCACGCCTGACGCTTCGCTGCGAGTCTCCCCTGAGCGGCTGGAATCACCTGGGTTCACCGAATAAACACACCCCTACAATTGGTGCAGGTGCTGCTGGGTACGTTCCCATCCACCCTGGAACTTAGAAGCCGCACGTTGACCACTGCTTCCACCATGCCAGACGAGACCACCTCGACATCGGCGCCCCTACCAACCACGGTACTGTGTTCTGGCGTTCTACGGCAGCGTGATCCATGCCTCTTCAGTGGCACGGCTGACCAAGACGTCGACGACTGGTTGTCGGCGTATGAACGTGCCAGCAGTTATAACAGATGGGACGACACTATTAAGCTAGGTAACGTAATCTTTTACCTGACCGACGTGGCGAACCTCTGGTTTCGCAACCATGAGGCAGACCTGCCATCTTGGTCTGCATTTAAGAAGAATTTTTCGGAAGTGTTTGGCCGTCCTGCAGTTCGCAAACTCCGAGCAGAACAACGCTTGCGTGAGCGCACACAGCATGCCGAAGAGTCATTCACAAGTTACATAGAGGACATCGTTGACCTGTGCAAACGTGTCGACCCAGTAATGTCCGAAGCGGCTAAGATCGGACACATCTTGAAAGGTATCTCCGAGGACGCGTGTCAGATGCTCTGGCTGAAAAATCCTGCCTCCGTCAGTGAAGTGATTAAACTTTGCCAGAGCTACGACGAGCTTCGAAAACAGCGCGCTTCTACCCGGCGGTCCGGTTTTAGAGACGACACCATTTCTACACTAGCACTGGGTGGTTCTACTTCATCTGAGGACAGCCCTTTGATTCAACAGATAAAAGCCTTCGTTCGCGAAGAGGTCGCCCGCCAGCTATCCCTGGTCCCTCAATTACAAGACACTGGTCGCCTTGTTCCTGACATGGCTCCGTCTTTGGCCCCTACCATACGGCGTGCCGTGCAAGACCATATCGCTGATGTCCTTTCGCCCAGTTCCGTGCTCTCGCCCAGCCCAGTGCTTCCTACCAGCCCCGTGCCACCGCAAGTAACGGCACCACTAACGTACGCCCAAGTTGCGGCCAGGCCGCTAATGCCAACCGCACCTGTTTCCTACCAGGCCGCCCCTTCCAACCATCCTTCACCATCGCCTGGGTCGGCGTTCCATGTCCGTATTCCAAGGGTACGCCAACGCCCTACGAACCCTTGGCGCACCGCAGACAACCGGCCAATTTGCTACTCTTGTGGGCTGCCGGGCCATGTAGCCCGTCTTTGCCGCCAACGCCTTCCACCTTCTTGCCCCTGACCCCTGGAACTACACGTACGACGCCGACCAGCCCTCGCCGAGAACTCAACCCGGTTCCGAGTTCGTTCCTCGGGACAATCAAACGTATACCTCTCGCCGATCATCTTCCCCTCGTCGCCGTTCACCATCACCGCTTCCCCGACGTTTTACCGGCACTGTTGAGGGAAACTAACAGTCGCAGTTCCCGGGGCAAGAACTGCGCTTGGTTCGAACTCTTCAAGTCCTCCGTCTTCTCCCGCAAACGTAATACAAGTTGGTTGGTTGGTTTGTGGGGTTTAACGTCCCAAAGCAACTCAGGCTATGAGAGACGCCGTAGTGGAGGACTCCGGAAATTTCGACCACCTGGGGTTCTTTAACGTGCACTGACATCGCACAGCACACGGGCGCCTTGCTTTTCGCCTCCATCGAAAAGTGGCCGCCGAGGCCGGGCGGCCACTTTTCGATGGAGGCGAAAAGCAAGGCGCCCGTGTACAAGTGTTCGTCGACGGTGTCGCAATACTCGCTCTTGTTGACACGGGCGCTGCCGTATCCGTCATCAGTGAATCTCTTTGCCGTCGTCTTCGCAAGGTGACCACCGCACTACCCGACTTTTCGCTTTGCACCGCTTCATCCCAGCGCATTCATCCCTCAGCAGCGTGCACGGCCCGTGTTCTCATCGAAGACGTCTTATACACCATCGAGTTTATTGTACTGGCTCACTGCTCACACGACATCATCCTGGGCTACGATTTCCTTTCCGCTCATCATGCCGTTATTGACTGCGCCCGCGCGGAAGTTTCCTTTTTACCTCTTTGTGATACCGTCTTGTGTGACGTCCCTACCCGGCCTGCAAAACTCCTCGTCGCCAGTGACACAGACATTCCTCCATTTTCTGCTGCCCTCGTTCCACTCTCCTGTGAAAGCGTTATTAGTTCGACTGTCTTCTTCACACCTTCCGACGCCGCTTCACGCCATCCCTGCCTCCTGCTTCCATTTGCTGTCCTCAAGTTCGAAGATGGCCTTAGTGCAATGTACGTCTCAAATCCATTTTCGTGCCCCTCCGTCCTACTACGCGGCGAGTGTCTCGGTCGTATTGAAGAACTTGATCCCGAGCTTGTAAATACTCTTCCTGCAACGCCTACTTCATTAGACGTTAATGTGCTCAGCTCTTGCGATACAGCGACCGCTTCGACACCACCCGATGTTCTTCAACAAGCTATTGACGCAGATCTCCCACCCGCACAACGCGATCAACTCGCTGCTCTTCTACAGAACTTCACTTCTGCCTTCGACCTTCCTCACACTGCTCTGGGTCGCACGTCTGTCGTTACGCACGCAATCGACACTGGTACAAACGCACCTTTACGACAGCGTCCTTATCGCGTGTCGGCCTCTGAGCGCCAAGTCATTGCTGATAACGTGGACGACATGCTTCGCCGGGGCGTCATACAGCCATCTAACAGTCCATGGGCTTCTCCGGTTGTTTTGGTCACCAAGAAAGATGGTTCCATCCGGTTTTGCGTCGATTACCGTAGGCTTAACAAAATCACGCGCAATGATGTCTATCCTTTGCCGCGAATCGACGACGCCTTGGACTGTTTACAGGGAGCCGAGTATTTCTCCTCTTTGGATTTGCGCTCCGGCTACTGGCAAGTACCGATGGCTGATAATGACCGCTCGAAAACTGCCTTTATAACACCGGATGGATTATACGAGTTCAACGTTATGCCCTTTGGCCTCTGCAATGCCCCGGCTACTTTCGAGCGCCTGATGGACACTGTTCTTCGTGGACTCAAGTGGCAGACCTGTCTTTGTTATCTGGACGACATCGTAGTTTTTTCTGCCGACTTTTCTTCTCACCTTCTCCGCCTAAAGGATGTCCTCACGTGTCTCGCCGGCGCTGGGCTTCAGTTGAATTTGAAGAAGTGCCACTTTGCCGCCCGAAAACTCACAATTTTAGGCCACGTAGTTTCTAAGGACGGCATTCTTCCCGACCCCACCAAACTTCGCGCAGTTGCAGAGTTCCCGAAGCCAACCTCCCTGAAGCAGCTTCGGAGCTTTATCGGCCTCTGCTCCTACTTTCGACGTTTCATCTTGAACTTCGCCTCTATCATCGCTCCTCTGACCCAGCTCCTTGCCGGCAGCTCCGACCTTTCCGCCTGGACTCCAGCCTGCGATAAAGCCTTCGACACTTTACGCCGCCTTTTGGTTTCGCCGCCCATTCTACGCCACTTTGATCCGGCTGCGCCTACGGAGATCCACACTGATGCCAGCGGTATTGGGCTTGGTGCCGTCCTTACCCAACGTAAGCCTGGTTACAGCGAGTATGTTGTGGCATACGCCAGCCGAACATTGACAAAGGCAGAATCTAATTATTCAGTCACAGAAAGGGAATGTTTGGCCATTATTTGGGCTATCGGAAAATTTCGTCCTTATGTGTACGGTCGACCGTTTTACGTTGTGACCGATCACCACGCTTTGTGCTGGCTTGCCTCTCTGAAAGACCCATCCGGTCGCCTTGCTCGCTGGGCTCTTCGTCTCCAGGAGTTTGACATTCATGTCATTTATCGATCAGGCCTAAAGCATACGGACGCGGATGCTCTTTCCCGTTCGCCATTGCCTAGAGATAATTCGTCTGACCACGTCTGTGCCTACGATTTGTCGATTCTTACAACTATCGACATGGCTACCGAGCAGCGGAATGACCCCTGGATCAATGCACTTTTGGATTTTCTCTCAAGTCCTACTCCCGGTCATTCATCCAAAGCGCTCGTCCGCCAAGCCCACCACTTCTCCATTCGTGACGGTCTTCTCTATCGCCGCAATTATTTGCTCGATGGACGGAAGTGGCTTCTAGTCATCCCGCGTCATCTCCGTGCCGACATTTGTGCTGCGTACCATGGTGACCCACAATGTGCTCACGGTGGCGTATTGAAAACCTACACGCGCCTACGTCTGCGATTTTACTGGCGTGGAATGTACCGCTTCGTAAGACATTTCGTGCGCGCTTGCGAATCTTGTCAACGCCGAAAAACTCCTCAGAAGTCCTCTGTTTCGTTGCAGCCGTTACCTTGCCCTGCTCGTCCGTTTGACCGCGTTGGCATAGATCTCTATGGCCCTCTTCCGACTACTCCTGCTGGAAACCGGTGGATTATTGTGGCAGCAGACCATCTGACTCGCTACACTGAAACATCACCGTTACCCTCTGCCTCTGCAAGAGACGTTGCTTTGTTCATTCTCCACAACTTGATTCTTCGCCACGGGACTCCGAAGGAACTGCTCAGTGACCGCGGACGCGTTTTCTTGTGCGACGCTCTCGAGGTCCTACTGAAAGAACGTCGCATCATTCATCGCACCGCTACTTCTTACCACCCTCAGACGAATGGCCTGACAGAACGCTTCAACCGTACTCTGAGTGACATGCTGGCCATGTACGTCAACGACGCTCATTCCAACTGGGACCACGTTCTTCCCTTCGTAACCTACGCGTACAACACTGCGATACAGACCACCACCGGATTTTCTCCCTTTTTTCTTCTTTACGGGCGCGAGCCAACCTGCACAATGGACGCGCTTTTTCCCTACCGCCCTGATGTTTCTGAATCGACGCCACTCTCGGACGCCGCCCAGTACGCAGAAGAATGCCGTCAGCTCGCTCGTTCGCTTACAAAGGAAAATCAGTGGCAACAAAAACACCATCGTGACACTGGTGAGGCGCCTTCATATGCGCCCAACTCCCTGGTGTGGCTCTGGGTTCCTGCCACAACCGCCGGCCTGTCAAAGAAGCTTCTTGCTCGGTATCACGGTCCATACCGAGTCCTTCAAAGAACATCTCCTGTGAACTACGTAGTTGAGCCGGTTACGCCATCTGCGGACTTGCGTCGCCGTGGACGCGAAATAGTTCATGTGGACCGAATCAAGCCCTACTACGATCCGTCTGTCCTTTCGGCACCATGAGTCGCCAGGATGGCTCCTTCTCTGCCCGGGGGGAAACTGTAGTGTGGTAATCTTCATCGATATAACCACTGACATGCGTCGCGTGCTGCCGCTCTCAAGGACGAAGAAGTTGTTCGCTGCCTTGCTCTTTCGCCACGCCTGACGCTTCGCGGCGAGTCTCCCCTGAGCGGCTGGAATCACCTGGGTTCACCGAATAAACACACCCCTACAATGTATGTATGTATGTATGTATGTATGTATGTATGTATGTATGTATGTATGTATGTATGTATGTATGTATGTATGTATGTATGTATGTATGTATGTATGTATGTATGTATGTATGTATGTATGTATGTATGTATGTATGTATGTATGTATGTATGTATGTATGTATGTATGTATGTATGTATGTATGTATGTATGTATGTATGTATGTATGTATGTATGTATGTATGTATGTATGTATGTATGTATGTATGTATGTATGTATGTATGTATCCGCGGTATGCTGGTACCAACTCGAGTCGGGTGCTGCGGGTAAGTAAAAACGAGAAGATGCAGTTCATACATATGAAACTGCGACCTTAAGAACACAACTGGCACATGTCAGCGTTCACGTTCAAGATAGGCTCTTTCTTTCTGTGACAAAGCTATTGAAAGCATGCTAGAACATTTCTCATGAAGCTGTGTTGTCATCAGTGCTTCGATGATTTCTTTTGCCACCGCATAACGGTTTTTTTGTATCACAGTGCAGGCCTGATACATTGGCTCACAGTGTTTATCTTCATCATCACTTTCAACTTTCCTGTGGTTTCTATAGTGCTTTACCACGTTCCCTGTAGTGGCAACAGAAGAGACGTGGTATTCATGTTCTTTTAATCTTTCGTTAAGATAGCGGCCACTTTGGCTGATGTACTTCTTTCCGAAGGACACTGGTAAGGAATAAATTTCTTCTTCCTGGCAAGAGACAAAACAATTAGCATGCCTTTTCAAACAGCCTTGAGGTTCACTCTTCTAGGATATCGTTTACCGGACAATACAAGACTAGATGACGTTTCTAAGTTTTCTGAGTCTGATGTTTTCACCCGAAATACCAGTTGATGATTTTATGAAGCACTTAGATATCATCACTTAATTTCATTGCATCCCACATGTGCTGAACTTTTGAGCCCCATGGTCAGAAACCCATTCTGCCAATTTATCAGCACATTCAAAGCTTGTGAAAACAGCAATTGTACATTCTGTTTTTAATAATGCAGTGTAAAAGACTAGTGAGCACAGGCCGGACCTAAGCTTAGAAAACTAAGTAGGCCACCTAATGCAGCCTGTTACCCTTCGGAAGTAATGATTTATCTGTCAGAAGAACTCCAGGAAAAGGTGAGGACAGCAATGAGCGCAATACCTAATATTGACAAAAAGAAGTTTCCTGTTGTGCCTACATGCACCATGTTTCACACAACATAAGGAGAATGTGAAAGCTTGCGGTAGTGGACGGTGGTTTTTCCGCACCCAAGTGATTGTATAGTCTTGTCGTGAAAGTGAATTCGTCGAACAGTGAACCTCAACTCTGCTCGAAAAGGGACGCTAATAATTTTGTCTCTTGTCACGAAGGAGTAATTTATTCTTTGCCAGTGTCCTGCAGAGAGAAGTACATCGACAAAACTGACCACCGTCTTAATGAAAGATTAAGAGAACGCGAATACAATGTCTCACGTCTGACAACACAGGCACATGGCAAAGCACTGCAGAGGCTACAAAGAAGAGGAAAGTGATGATCAAGATAAACATTGCAAGCCACTGTTTCTAAATTGAACTGTGATCGAAGGAAACCATGATGCATTGGCGAGAGGAATAATAGAAGCACTGATGATAACATTGCTTCATGAGGAATGTGTTAGTGCACCTTCATTAGCTTTGTAAGAGTAAGAAAGAGCCTATCTTCGAATGTGAACATTGACAGGGGTCAGTTCTATTTTGTCGCTGTTTCGTATGCATGAACTGTATCTTCTCATTTTAAGCCTGGCCACCAGTCAGGATTTTATACTGACTGGTGTGGCAATAAAAGCTTCAAGTTGTGAGTTAGCACTGCGATTTTCTACTCCTCTCGTGTCCTCTTTTGCGCTGTAACTATTGCAGTGCACTGGAAATGCGGAGATCATGAATAATGCTTCCACAAGCATAGCCGCAAAACCATTAGCTATTGATTATTGCAAGCAACTTACACTACTTGCTCAAAAAGAACAGGTGGCACTGACGGCGCTAATTAGCTGAAGGAGGGCTAGATCGCCTTACCTGGCGCACAAAGTGCAGCACGATTGCAGGGATTTGTGATCAAGCTACATTCTATTAGCTGAACATCTTATTAGCTGAATATGTGCAAAAAAATTCCAGGAATAATTTCCCATTAGCACCAAATTAATAGGAAAAATCAATATCTTTTCCTATGTTCTGGTGACTGCTGGCTTCACTCATATGTAACCAATCGACGGTGCGAATGAAAGGGATTCTTTCTACTTAATTGCTGATTCTCTTCATAGAAGTGCAATGAACTAGAATGAACAGTGTAGCTGATGGATGTTTTGGCATTTCCCTAGGATCATTGCCTGTTTTAGCCCCGTTCCAAGAGGCTGCATTCGTACAACGGCCAGGAAGCTGTGCATTACAGAAGAGTGCGTGATCACATTGTTTCGTCTAAAACACTTTCGGATACTGACTGCGTTACCAAAAAAAAAAAATATTTCGTTTTATTCACCAGAAAAGTGTCTTAATGCAAGCTGTTGATTCTATTCGCAAGCAAACTTAGTAGCAACAGATTTAAAAGTGTGTGAAAGCAGTGTCACTGGTATGTTCACTATAGGCAAAAAGACGCTCCATTCGAGGTCTCTCCCGGCTGCTTTATTTCCTCTTCTAGTACACTGCACTACACATTATTAGTGCTGCCCAGTTGGAAGCTCAGATGTAATTTGTACGCATTGAATAGAAAACATTCTGACTTTTCTGAAGTTTGAGCACTCTTACTTAACCTCTTGTTTCACTTTCCATATGCAGTGCTCTATTAAGAGCATTGTATTTCGTGCTGCAATGAACCCTTTTTCATGAATTTCTAATAATAAGTTTATTTCTGATATGAAAAAGAAGTTTACAGAAACTTTGAACACCAGTGGATATACTTTGCAGTAATGGCTGTTCTAATTATATGGAAAATTCACAATAACTCACAAAATAACTTTAATTAACACAGATGGTTAGCATAAGTCGGGAGTTCAAAACAGTTGATAAGACAGTGCTACATCATGTTTTAAATTGAGAAAAAACTCATTTTTTAAAATCCTGCTGTGTGAGAAAATATCGAATCTGAGTGCAATAGATGCGCAGGACGCGCTTTGTAATTGCAAGTTCGCTGATGATGTGTTGCAGTGACTGAGTGGCCAAACTTGTACTGCCTGTTTTACTGTGCAGTGTCACACACTTTTTGTAGCGAAAGTCACACTAGGCTAGTCAGCGGTGCATTTTGGGTAAGACTGGAAGAGAGAGAGAGAAGGGAGGCGCAGAAGCAGCTTGGAGCAAGAAGATTCGGCCGATGCCAAGAACACATGTTGAATCGCACTGTATGACTTGATTTGTAGCGAGTGCATCAGCGACACGAATGTTTGAGTCGGACCTTGTGAATACTAATCCGTTTGATGGCTTTCGCTACGCATATCCAGGGTTAACCGAGATGAGCCGCCATGAACTTTTTTCTTCTCTCTCGCTGTAAAAAATGACCAAGTTGTTGACAATATCTCTTTGCACCTAGCAACATAAGCAGAATTACTTAGGTACGAGACATGGCAGCGTAGCGCATGCAGCTCGAATTGGATAGAGATGTCGCATTTCCCCAGAGCTTCCTGAGCGCCAATTGTACTCAGTTTTAGTTTTTTGTAGAAAGAGTGCCAGATTTCCCGATTCTGCCGTGATCTAGAAAACAAGATTTTCCTCATTTCGGAAACTAACGACATTTTCTTGTCTACTGGTTCGTAAAAATAGAGATTATAATAGTACTGGAAAAAAATAGTGATAATCGAAAGGTAGGCAAGTGCGTTTTTGCAGTATACTAGCTCTATCAGCGCTAAGCATTCCTGAAATTATTTTTAATATTTGTAACTATTTCAAATAATTGTTTAAGGTGTTCACTTAGACACCCTGTACATGTCTCGTTAAGAAAGTGGATTACTTTCTTGAGGCAGTAGCAGCAGTAACGTTAGGATTAAACGAGGTGCAAGTGCATAGTGTTGGTTTTGGCATGCAATGTTTTTAGCGGAATTTCTTTTTTCAGAACCAGCCCAATAACCTGAAGCCTCTGAAGAGCTGCAAGACCCTGTTATAATGACCATGTACCAAAATGTGCAAATTAAGTATTTTGAAAAATGTGCATTTGTTTTTGCTCGCATTTTCGTGCTCTGTCTAACTGAACAGATGAATTGCTTGTGTCCTTTTTACTTTACCAGCATGCATCAGTGTTCCAGAGCAGGTGTAGAAGGCGCACCTCGCAGGTCAGATGTACGAAACGTGCACCACTGAGAAATGAGTGTGATGTATTTAAGCCTTCCACTCAAGTACTGGAAGTGCACTAAATAAGTCTCCATTGCCCCTTCTCAGGACGTTCTCAGTATGTCCTAGGTTCAGACTCAAGTCCTGAAATTGCACTGCAGAAGTCCTTGGTGATGTTCTGAGGATAATCTCAAGATGTCCTGAGGCCGGACAAAGGACTTGTTGGAAACTTTTTGAGGGTCATTAAAAGACATCCTGAGGACCACAGAACGTCCCCGAAGATACGTCCTGAGGACATCTTCAGGATGCCTTGGTGCTGTCTGGGGGGCTTCTTGAATATCGTTCTGACCGCACTGCGGACATTGTGACTGCGCAGGGCAAGGATAGACATCCTCCCGGTATCCAAAATTCCCTCACAGTAAAGAGGCTGGTACTGTTTTCTCGTACAGGCGCACGGGAAGCGCCTCACCGCACACAAAGACGGGAATAGGGACCTTTCTTCTTTCGAAAGTGACGGCCGCTATGTTGGAGGAACCTAGTTTTCTCACGCTCACCACTCCGAGAGGTGCGTCCGGGGAGCGAAGCACTTTCGTGACGTTTTCATTGGAAACCCTAGGGTCCACCAGTATTATTCCTTTACATGTGTCGTCAGAGGGCCGGAGGTAGGAGTACACTGCATGTGCTATGTCCCCTAGTTTAAGTTCTTCGATTGCGAGGATCTTATTATTTCGGCGTCTCGCACGCAAACGACGATGATATTGTGTTCCCAAATGGGCCAAACGCTGAGCGCCGCTAATGTGTTGTTGATGCCTGCTGCCGTGTCCAAGAAACTTCCGAGAGTGTTCCCTAACCTGAATTTCCTGAGATCCAGCGTTCCTTTAGGCTTGATTATGATGACTGCATCTTGCTTCTCGAGACGCGGCTGCGGAGGAGGCTTCAAACGCTTGACTTGCGTGCGTGGCGTCTGCTGCAGTGGCGTATCAGCTGCGGCGGTGAACTGGTTATCTGGCGTTCGTCCTTTCGGCCCTGCCGAGCGGTTGTTACGGACTTATGCGCGTTCCCACTCTTCTATCTTGCGTTGGATATTGGCTTCCGTAACCTTGTCGAAATCTGGCGTTTTCACCTGCGGAATGTAGATGATACGCATTCCATCCGGGTCGTACCCCGTCAAGGTCGTCATCATTGCGGCAGACTTTGCCCGCGGAGCCGCAGCGGGCAGCTGAGTCAAGGCCTATCTGTTAGGCTTAGCTACTCGTTCAATCCGCTTGAACTTGAAATGCTCGTTGGATTTGAGAAAATGGTCCCTCCTGAAAAACGGTGGTCTCCTTGTTGTTCTGAAGTGACCGCGCACATGTCCTGATGCTTTTGAAGCACTTTAGAAATTCTTATTCGGGAAAGACGCATAAATTCGGTGGAAGCCATTCTTCCCGACTGCTCGCAGCGTCCTAATCCTTTTATTCAGTGGCAGCTCAAAGAGAAACCAACAGATCGATGCTGCCGCTGTAGGAAAGGAGAAAATGCATGGTCTGCCAGCTGACTCTAGTTTAACTATCGCTGCCTCGTGCTGACAGAAAAAAGGGAAAGAGGTGAAAGAAAAAGAAGAGACAGACGGACCTCGCATCAGCCGTTGTCCGCGATGAAAGCGGCGGAGCATGCAATGACGGCATGCACAAGAGGTGCACGTTGGCACATAACCTATGCCGCAAATTACCGAGGCTACTATATATTGCAGTCACTGAGAGCCGGGAGCAACCACCCGCATCCCTAACTATGTCGTTTACTCTAATAAAGATATACATTGATGAGCGAGAAGGAAATGCAGATTGAGTTATAGAAAAGGAGCAGTATCTGTCAAAATTTGGGGCTAACACGTGAAGCGTGCCTAATGGAGGAACGTGGAAGTGAAAAGAGAAAGAGGTGCCTTGTTGGGGGGGGGGGGGGGGGTTCCACAATATTTTTACATATTAGCAAGCCTAAAACCACTATTAGCAAGACCTTGCGCTGACATGAGTGGCGTCGCTCCTATCTTCCCCATGCGGGAAATGTTGTCTAGTGGTCAAATCCACGACGATTAACTTTGAACTTCCTTCGATGTACATTACGGATAGAATTTTATGTACGTGAGAGACAAAATGCCCTAACGAAGAGTAGAGGGTCGATTTCGACCATGTATAGCGCGTACCGGGGTCTCTGCATTTCGTGTTGTAAGCTAATGTTGAGGTTGTGTGTCTGAGTGGGGGCGGGGCAGAGGGGTCCCTTAATATAACTGTTTATTTGATGCAGGAGAAGTGGAATAACCATGTGTAGTGTCCTTCAAACAAGTATAGCGTCAAGGAACAAAAGGCACTAGGAAGGTCCAATATTTTACTCAAAAGTGAATTTATTACAATAATTTAGTATAGCAGCTAAGTGGTCAGTGGCAATAAAATAGAGGTGGAAGGGAAATTAACGTGCTTTCTGTCTTAGTATAAAAAAGTCGCTGAACAAATATATGAAGTGATTAAGCGATAAACATCAGTGACAACCTCTTTCTCACGGGGTGTGGAGGCAGCGGAATTTGCTGGAATAGCAAATATAACTGAAGCTACTGAAACAGACGTGTCTTCTATAATTTGCTTTTCTTACAAACTGTCCACACTCCGCCTGCTTATACTGCCCGCTCGCGCTTAATGATAGCGGTTTTTAAAAAGCGAAATAAAAGTAAAACAAAATGCCACCGGCTGTTGCAGTCTCTATCTACTAAGCATCCAAAGCGGCTGTATTGCAGTCTTATGTCTGTTCCATTCACTCAGAATAATTTAGTCACCTTAACATCGCCGTTCTTTATAAAGAAAAAAGGAATTGTAGAATGATATGAAATGAAACAATGACATAACATTCTTTTCGCGCACCAAAGTATAAAAGAATACCTTTTATTCGTGCTGTAAGGATACCTCTTCAGTATATTTTTCTCAGTGTGTCAAAGAGATCGGAAAATAGAAAAAATGCTACATGTATGTAATGAGCATCACATCTAAATTAAAAAAAAAATGTTTGGGAAACGAAAAAAGTAAACAGACATTTGTATAACCAGCGGTCGTGATTACTATTCCATTGCGCTCTAAGGACAATAAGTGGACATTTTTAAATGACAGGATTCATAGGAAAAAAAAAACAATTTGGTTCAAAATAACGTATCAAAAGTGGGCTGATTTCCTTTCTCAGAGGAGCAAAGGAAAATACATTTGTTCTGCAAATTTTATTACGCTCATCCTTGTAGCCTTGCACATTTAATGCGTTCTGTGATGTGACGCTCGTGGACTTCTCTGTCGATACCCACACGTCCATTACAAAATATGAAAAGGTGTAATGCAGAGCAGCCTTCCTTAGACAGAAATCATGGTAACATGCAAACTACGCTCGAAAGCTTGTCTTTTTTTATGCAAAAAAAAAAAAAAGCTTTTGTTGCTACTTTCATCAAATGTAAATATCAAGCCCATTCAACTGATACGGCAAAGTTAAATGAAGAACGCAAATGGAAGCATTAATGAAACTGAAGTTTTTGATTAAGAGAACAGAATATTTCTCAGGTATACCTTATAATTGGCATGATAGTTTCTCACTTTTGACGTCTTCTTTACCTCTTCCATCTTCTAAGGTCCACTCCTGAAGAGGATAAGAAACAGAACTAATAAGGGATCCCTCGAAGGGTCACCACAATTCATTCACCTCTTCATGCCGATTTAGGTCTGAGACTTGAAAGTGCCGTGCCATGTTTTTGTTGAGAAAAGCCATCTAGGTTTACAAAAGCGATTTTCTCCTAGCATCCTCTTCAGGCGCAAAATTCAGCTTCTGTCATGGACATCAAAAACAAGCTCTGAAAAGGTACAATTCTACTGGTGACGTTTTCTATTCTTTTCAGAATTATCAGGCACAATAAGAAAGGTAGATTGCGGGTAAATTACCAAAAAGGGCTTCAAGAACACTCAGGGTAAAATGACAAGAACACGTCGTTAAGGTCACATAGGCGTGCTTATAAGTGACAGGTAAAGCTTAAGAACAGAACGTTCGTCCCGTGGTTGAAAGAACAATGCTTTTTTCACTTTAATTATGGCTACATTGAAACTGTGCCCTCAGATAATTGTGATCGAAATAACGAAGACACTGAAAAGCCTATATGAAGTGTGAACTTCTTGCCTTAACCCTATCATTGTGGTGTTTCCTTAATTTTTTGGGACAGAACCTAGTTAGCAAGGTGTCATAAAATGACATTTGATATTAAATTTCAGAGCTTGCCCAAAGAGCACAAAGAGCAATGCCGCACGAGATGCGCATATATAGAAGCAGTAAGCTGTATGAGGAATTGCTTGGAGATTATTTGACTTTCTGACCAAAAATGAAGTTCTTTGCCATAGCTCTCTTTCTGGTACTCAGTGCCATGGCTTTTGGCGCAAAGCGTTTGACGACGAGGGACCTTTACGAGGTAAGAAATTTCATAAACGCATGCTAGTTTATACTGCTAACCGCTGAAACCTTACAAAAGGTTATAATTTCTCCAAACTGGTTTTGTTTGTTTAAATAGGATCAGGGCTTCTGGTGGCCAGGTAGTCTACGCATTAAGTTGCATCGAATTAATTCTTCTATGCATGTAACTGCTAAATATAAAAAAGTACACGTTTCTGGATGTCTTGAATTTATACACCAGCAGTAAAAAGCGCATGTAAACGTTGTACAGAACATAAACACTCAGCTGTGGAACATTGCTTGGCTCTGCTTACTGAGCACAAACGTATATGCATATTTCTGAAAACGGTACGGAAGAGAGTGCTGAAGACGGTTTTGAGAAATGAGCTCAAGCCCCCAATAAAGGTTCTCACCGGATCCGACAAATGGATGCAGCACGCGAGGCTCAGTACCTTAAAAAGTGAATTCCGGAGAACAACTAAATGCGCCTCTTTGATCGCAATACGGCTGATTATGAAATAATTTATTTATCTGAGAATATTATTGTGGGTAATGTATTTATTCTTGGCAAAAGTGGCAGCTACCTGATGTTGATATACGACATCGAGCATCACTGTGTATATAAAACGGTGTGTGCAGCCTTTTTCAAAAAGTTGCAGCCCAGGGGGTTGCTTGTAAACCTTAAAATATAATTTCTTTATTGTTCGTTGAAGTCCTAGCCGTTGGAGAGGGTAAGACAAAAAATATTCTTGCCTTTAGTAAGTATGGATACCTGGGAATGCATTACAAGCCACATAGTATAGCTCAGAAGTAGACCTCTGGTCTTTAAACATTTGACAAAGGCTGTACCTGCGGCTATATTCAGAGCATACCTATTTTGTTTTGCAGCATGACATTGAGAAAAATGTCTCGCATTAGCATTGTTTTTATCACCAGAATTTTCAATTCAAGCCCTAATAATGCTGTCTCGTGGCTCATTGCACTATTCTAATTGCCACAGAAGAAACAAATGCTATGATGATGCTGCTTATTATCCTCATATCGTTCGCGAAACCGATTTTAAAAGTTGCTTGGTCACTCATTCTTCTACGTTGATTTTACGTAGTGCCATCATTTCGTTTGCGCTTGTGGTCTGGTTATGTTGTTACAGACATGGAAGAAGCGGGCATTGGCGCGGACAGGAGCGCTCGCGCTAGGTCTGCTAGGACTCACTAAACGTCATATCACCATCATCGATTATCTTCTTTCGGTTCTTTTTCTCCTATGTTCACCGGATTGCCGACACGTACCAGTTTGGTGGAGGTGCGGGGTTTGCGGGGTACGTCATCATCACTCGTTATTCTGGCCCGGAACTTCGGCGCCCTGTGTGTCCTTGCGCCGTTGGTAACGGGTTCCATAGAGCGCATCGCTTGACGGTTCCCCAGCCTGCCTGACCCGCTCCACCTTGCCGTTAATCCGTCCCATCCCCATCCCCTGCCCGGCCACAACATACAACGAAAAGACCAAATGATCCCAGCGACCCGAGACGCCGCCCACACGACCACAGGACACAAGAGACCCGACTGACCTGATAACTTCACTACCGAGACGGTGACCAGAAGACCCCACTGGACCAAGACGTCATCACATGGAAGGCATACCCCGCCTGTGCCATGCGGGGCGTAACTGGCTTTGGCTATCAGATCTTGGCGACCTGTGGCCCGAAAGCGTTCTAGGTCAGGCTTCATCCTAGAACCATCATTGTGGCAAGCCATTGTCTTTCTCCTTCTTCCATTTCTTTAGCATCCAATCACGCCCATCTTCACGCATGGATCTCATCGACAAACTTTCTCGCTCTAGATCGGGATGATCGCTCGGTGGCCCCGGGTAATGATGCGGACGAGGAAAAAGTGGGAAGTGGCGCGGGCTGGGGCGCTCGCGCTAGACGCGCTGGGATTCATTTAACGTCATCTATCATCGCCATTGGACGTCTTCTCTCTGTTTTTTGTGATCATTGGTTCGCCGTCCCGTAACAATATCTGGTACTTCTAAATAGCCGCTTTTCTCAAACACATCCACACGTTAGGTAAAACGGAGAAAGACCTAATGTAAAAGGAAATAAAGATTAGGTTATTGCATTGCGGTCTTGGGATCGCAAGAATACTAAACCAAAACGTACGGAGGAGTTACGGCGTAAAGAAGAGCAAAACACTTCTTTTCGTTTTCAACAATCTCGAAAGACAGTTTTAATGCATGATACCTGCTATGGGAAACGGACAATTGTTTCTGTTTGTGCGTGCCTGAATAAGAAAAATGAACGATAAAATGTTCACGTAAGAATGAAATTTAAGGGCCGGTTTTATGCCTTCAAAATCATACCGCAGAGGATTGACTTTGTACGTTACATAAAAGGTTTGGTTTTTTTTTCACGGAAAATGAAGTTGCACTCCGAGGATAGAACCAGACTTCTTGAGATCTGCACTAGGCGACTTAATAACTGAGCCATTACGGAAAGGCGTGATGCTGCAAACAATGCCAGACACAAAACAAAACGTCAGCTTATGCCGAATTTCAATCTTATAAACACGAGCACATATTTTGACATTTCTTTTCAGGTTTTCTTTTCTAATTATATTTACTAATATGATGCTTTTCTTCAGGCATTAGATACTGAGGAGAGAATTTGGATAACACTTCGAAGTTACACTCGCACAACTGAAGGAAAGAACAACACCTGCATTTACGCTTGGAAGTTCTTCCTTAGAGGAACAAAATATCAGTTCGGCCAATATTATAAGGCTGGTAACAAATCGTGAGTACTTCTTCAAATATCAGTCAGCTGTCAATAACAATGTTGAAAATGAATTCCCGGAATAAAGCGGAAATTGGGCATGAAAAACTTTTGCAAACACACTTATAAGTTTCAGTTCAGGTCTGAGATTTCTTCTGTGATTTTAATCGCTTTACATTCACTTTTGCAATTTAGAAATTTGTGCATTTTTCTGAGGCTTCTGTGAAATAAACTTGTCAGTGTGGTTTGGGGCATCAGTAAAAATTCTTTCAACGCTGAAGTAACCTTCCTTTGTGCTAGCTTCCAGCATGATAGCATAATGGTTTGCGTATAGGTGTTACTTGCTAAGACGAAGAATGTAAACAGGTTTTCGACTTCCAGAAAATTGTCGTGGTCAGCTATTGAAGCCCAGCTTTTACCAGCTTGTAAATCTGCAATGCCACACGTATGTTCTAAATGGCCTCAGATCACATATATTACAGATTCTTGCTCCATGATTTAGATACACTACAGACTAGTCGCTTTAGAGCTATCGCGAAAATTACTGACAAGGCAGGCCGGTTGAAATCAGCTAGATGGTATATAAAACGGATAGTTAAGAATAGAGCTCTAAGTTTTGTCAAATATTCATATATCGATCATATTAATTTAAAAGTATCCTACGTTACCTAAATAAGGTTATTAGTTTTGCAAGAAGACGTCGCCAGGAAGCACTATACTTAAGTCTTCACGCCACATGATGAACAAATTCAAGGGTATATTAAAATGACAGTAAATTTGAAGAATATGGAAGTCCAATGCTTAAACATTATTTACATTGGTAATAATCAACTGAACTACAATGGAAGAGAGAAAGGTTTATCATTAAAACAATGAACCTTATCCTAAAGTATGGCAGGTGTAAGCTTCGCATAAATGTTGTTGTAATACTCAGATTTGAAAATCGTGGGGTGTCACCCTGTGTGAAACCAATGCACAATTGAACTGACTTCTCTGGATTAAAAAAAACAAAAACAAACAATACACAATCAGCGACGATATCGGTGAAATAATAATATCACGGGATATTGGACGGCAACCATGTTTTGTGCTTGTGCATAGTAAATGATTGTTGCCAAGAAATGTATGTTGTAATGTCATTAATGCTATAGCGATTCTTACTGAACAGATTTAATGCCTCAGAGCACAAATTTCAACACTCTGTTTACAAGAAAAAAATAACGCGTGATGTATCTTAAATGTGAAGAGGTGAATGCTGAGCACGTTTAGCACAAAGGAAGGTGCCGGAAAATGACTAAACTTTATATATATGAATATTATGCAGATCTTGGATCTAACCAATGCGAAAGTGATATGAATTAAGTAAGCAATGTGTAAACTCGCAAATAATAGGCAGTAAAAAGAAATGATATGCTTCGATGATTCCCTTATTCGAAAAAGCAGTTTAATGAGCTAGAGAGAGTAGTGTGTTGATAAAATTTTAAATTAGTGATAAAATGACTCCAACGTGCCTCCTCGCGCCAACCGGGTAGATATTGTTAGTGTTTAAATTTCTTTTGCGGGCTAGAATGAATCATAGTAGGAAGAAAGAGATGTGTAGAGGTTGCTTTTTATTAATCTTACGACAATTAATTTCACGTAGTGCACTAAAACATTGAATGCCAGCATATTATTTAGAGGTTTGCTGGTATGATTCACTATGAGGGTCTAGATTTGTTCAACCTTTAGCAATCATCCGCGAGAGAAGGCTCGGCACATCTTTTGTAGAATGCAGCAAGCATTATCCCAGTGCACATCTCACCAATACAATATTCGGTATTGTTGTTAACACTGTAGAAATTTCGAACAATGTTAGTAATATGCACTATAAGTAGAACTGTAGAATAAATAGTAAATGCACATAGAAATTTTGAAAATTTTAGAAATTGTAAGAAAGGCTCCTTTAGGCAAGAATACTTAGATCACAGATAATTTACAAGATCAGTCGTGCTACTAGGTATTTTGCAATAGAAATTCCAACCTTTATATACGCTTCCTAGTTGATTAATGAAGCTGCAGATGACTCAGTAGACGGCTAGGTGCAGTGTATGTTTCCTTGAAGAGGCATGCGTAAAGTTTCAGAAAAATATAGAAATGTCTTAGCCACTGTAGCTTTGAACAGAGAACGTAAAAGTATAATAAGCATGCCCAATCATTTGCTTGCCGACACAAGCCCTTTGATTCAATGTTTAGAGTGTATTCGTGCGAAAAGTAAAGGATGCGGATCCAATCCCTGCCATCTACAAAAGGCAAGGTGACCCAGCGCTGGTCGAAAAATTCTAGGTGGTCGAAATGCACGAAAGCATTCTAGTAGGGCATCCTTCACAACCTAGAGTGCTTAAATATATCAAACCCTGAAGATCAAATATTATCGGACAGGGCTATACACTACAGGGCTACTGCACAGCTCTTCGCTAAAGGAGTTAGGTAACAGGATTGGAATGACCGGGTGAAAATTTATATTTATGGTTTACTTATCTGCCCCTCGCATACCTTTCCTTTTAAGTCAAGCATATAGCAGCGGCCAGGTATTGACTGAATAAGTAGAAAGAGCAAACAATGATCTATAAGAGCTTTATGCAGAACTATTATGTAAAGTGTACGTTTTGTTTTTCTAAAGTAAACTAAGTGTACAAAGGGAGTTTAAATATCAGAATTAGCAGAAATGTTTTTAATTAGAATGGGTATGCCAACAACCCGAGTGAACTCTATAAATGAAAAAAAAAAATTATGGTATCTGCCTTGTGCGTCTTCCTGCTGAGTAAGAGAAGCACACTAATACCTAGGAGTAAAATTACATGATAATTTCATTTCGTTTATGCCGAGCTGAACCAAAGATATAGAGTTACAAAGCTAATTGCGTGTACTTTGTTAACACATAGATTAATTACGGAGAGAAAAAACACTGTATTGGCTGTATTCTCTGAGTGAAAACGAATTGATTACTAGCCGAATGTGAAATGGCGCTAAGGCAACTGAAAATAGATAATGTAAATGAACACAGGAGTCTTCTATAGCAGTGGAGTAACGTGTAGTGCCTAAGGTTAGCGAAGTATGTGCATTAAAAATACGACGAAGGGAAAAGAGAACATACATGTTGGGATGCCAGATTAGGATGTTTTCGACGTTACAAGTTGCCGCGTATTGTCTTTTATCGGTGCTCAGTACCGGATAGGAGGAATGCAGTGATTCTAGGGTCAATTCAGGGAGAAATGTGCCTCTCAAACCTCCATTGCAACTATTCCTTTGCCGGTGTGGGGCGTATAAATGCTGATAATAAAGCTTCCACAATAATACCTCTATACAAAGTTGTCCAGTTGTAAGTACCAAAGCAATATACTTCGTTTAGAGCCTAAATGTCATTTTGTTTTGCAGATACAAAGGGACTTTCTATGCAAATATAACTGAAGGACCCCGTCCAGCACTGCAACCAGTCCTAACGGTTAGCAAAATGAGGACAGGTGAGACCAAGCACATTATGATGAATCCATCCGTTTTTGAAGGCTGTGTACACATCAAATCTAACCACTCACCCTAGCATCAGTGGTTAGTTCGGTGAATATTGCGAAACATTCTTTGTTGGCTATAATTAGGTATAAGTTTGTTGCGCAGCCATAGGAGGTAAGTGTCGTCATACGGGTCCGCACACACTTCGCAGCTAACTTCAGGAAGCGGATTTGGTCTGATGTAGTATTTTAATAAGGCATATTCTCTTTAACATTTGACTGACCACTTACAACTAGCAATGTTTCATGAAATGACGCTTTTAGTCAACTCCTGTCGGGAAGCACTGACAGCTTAAATGCATACTTCATGTTGTACGTAAAATACATGCAGTCGAGCAATAAGCCCTTCAACGGTATGAAATGTATGACTCAATACATTACCTCTCTTTACCCTATGCAGGCCCTGAGGGATTAGTAATAAAAGAAACACAACTGCTTATTCAAATCCCCGCTGTACTTGTAATCTTAACCGATACTTAGCCCTGTACAGGAATACCGATTTATTTCATGGTGTAAACATTTTCACGCATTATAGCTTTAGTATAAGTGTCACAATAGGGCACAAAAATGGAGAAACATACTCTGCAGAGGGTTCGTGACAAGACAAAAGTAGCCAACTCACCCCTAAAGACGAACATTTAAGCCTTTTACTGCCTGCAGCAGAAACCTCATGGTTCAAAGAACTTCATTTATTAGACTCGGCACAATATCTAAAAAAAAAGAGAACAAGAACAGTCGACCTCTATTTTGGAGTTATAATCGGGCTCTGTTCAATGAAGGAATTTCCTTACAGCCTACTGGTAGATTCACGGAAAAAAGAAAGCCAGTGAAACCCAAGAATATGCAATGTACGAGTTCGGCATAAAGTCTTTTACGAAAAAAATAAATAAAAGTGTATGCTCAAATATTTCGAATTACTTTCGTGAAATGAGGCGATTCTGAGCGGTAAATGTTAAAATAATAGAATGCACTTGTTCATCAACCAGTATTTCTATTTTCACATTACAGGTCCTGCTGGTATTCCATACACATTGCAGTACTGGGATCGTGTGCACCACTGCGGCATTTTAACATTTATGGAGCGAGGTGAGTGTATACCAAGGAAACTTCGGAATTTCATGTGGAAGCAGGCTCTTGGCAAAAACACCAGCACAGCACTTCCTTAATTAGTACGCAAGTTGTATGTAGGAATATTTAAACGAAATTATTCTGGGTCTGAGTCCGCAGTAGTCGTGAGACGCCGTAATTGAAAAGAAAACGTCCTTTGTTTCTTGTCGTATCCTGCCTGTGCACCTCCGTAATAACCTAAGCACTTGATGATTTCGTGTACCAAACACTTGCCACAGACTGCAACTTCCAACCCTAATAAGTATTTATTACCTGCATTACGCATAAGATACATATAGATAAGGCATGAAAGTAAAATTGAAAAGATGAGAAAACGGTGGTCCTTCCTGTAGACCAATCTAAGCGCGAGTGATAAAGACTGATTTTTATTGGCGCTGGGCATTTGTACCGCTCAAACGACTCAGCCCTGAATATTTGCAACCTGCTTTTCTTCCTGCTGTTACCCCTTCTAAACTACGCTTGCGGCACAATATAAACATTTACCTGAGCTTTTTTAACGGCCAGCGGAGCTGAGAGTACCAGCGGATAATCTAGCGGAGCGTCCCACGACAAAAAACATTTAACTCGGTGAATCCGCTCCCACCCGAACGGATAAGATCGGCGCGCTGTGCTTCGATATACTGGACACGCCCGCATACGCTTCAGCACAACCGCGCTCTGCCTATGGCTCCGCTGTGAAGGGCTTCCCAGCAGGCATAAAAATTGCTCCGTAAACCTGCTGCTGGTCTCCTCAGCGCTATATGCGCATGCGCATTAGATTGTCCACTCGCTCGCTCAGTTCAGCTGGGTGCAAAAACGCTAGCTGAAACTGTGTTATCAGCGACGTAAACGAAAGTGTACTAACCATGTGCGGAAGAAAAACATCCATGTTGCTCTTCACGCTTGTGAAGTGCAGGTCTTTTGTTCGCAAATGTGTTTCACTTTGGCTGGCGCGCTGCCTTTTCATTCGGCGCCTGCTGCAGCTTTCCTTCGCTCTGACTCGCTTGCTATAGTGACCTACTAGTTATTCGTGGCCATTTAACAGGCTCTTCGACAGCGTGTTTTCTGCGCGACTACTCCGTTTTCTGTTCCATTCTTCATGCGTATACGTGCTCATGATGGGGTTTTTGCAACACAGTTGGGATCTTGCCCCACATGAAATGCCACTGAAGACGAGGATATACAAGCGCATTAAGATCCTTGTTCTCTTATCTACATTGCTATCGTAGCGTCCCCCTCTGTGCCATTTTGCCTTGATTTTTGTAGGCAATTCCTAATTTTCCTAGAGATCCATAGTCTAACTTTCTGAAAATAGAATATTGGCATGTTTTCTGGTCACCTTCATGGCCACACTAGCTACAAAATATATATATCGTTTTACTCCTGTCTCATTATCGCCTTCCTGCTAGCGCATAAGCAACTTTACCGCTATTCGCCTTTCACGTTTGTCCGCTTCCCGTGTCTCGATAAGATCACAAAAACACGTACGCTTTCACTGAGAATTTCCCTCAAACATGCCTACCGGGGCTAAAAAATCAAGATGTTGCGCCGGTTTTGCAAATAAAGATTTCGAGAACAGCACCTGCGCACTGATGAAATCAATGCAGCTTTGGAGCGGGAGCTTTCAAGTAGATCCGAGATGTGGGCGCTCAAGACTACTCCATACCGGCATGCGATCGATGCAGCAGTCCAGTCACGAAGACACTGCATAGGACAACGTTTTGATTGATTCTGTTCATGCTACCGAGTTTTTCTCTTACTGGGGCTCATAGGGGGATGACATACAATATAGCTTCGATTACAACAAATTTGCATTTCAGGGTAAAATTGTTCACAGTTCCCTGGTCAGCAGAAACTATTGGCACAATATTGGAGCGTTTTGGCAATCACTGGCCTCTGTAGGAATAGTGTATTGCCAACAAACTTCAATATTGGGCCAGTTGTTCGTGCTGCCTGGGATGACAAATTCAATTAGCGCTGCTTGTAAGGAAGAAAGAGTGCATACCATTGGTACGCGCATAATGTGAGGTCGATTATAGGAGCAGCGGGGGGATAGCATCGTAATCACTACAACCTTTTCGTTCCCTCTGTAGTTTTGTCAGAGGTGCAGTGGGTAAAATAATTGCGGTGGTTTAGCTTGGGTAAACCTAGTTATCCGACTGTAGGCTCTGTTCAAGATAGCTGTTGGGTGATACTGGCGTTATCTGCCTCCCAGATTCCCGCCTTTCGTCGGTCTCTGCCTCGAGGCGATCCCGTTTCTCCTTCACTGCTGCTTGTCGGCGAGCTAATCAGTTGGATGATGAGACTAATCCTGATGCCTGCGAATAAGTGTTGGCGTACACACGCCGGCGTTGACGGTAGAGCGCCTTATTCATAACGCGACTGAGCAAAAAAATACTGGCGTAGCAGTCAATAACGCCTCCCCCACCTCAGCCTTGTGGCATGGCATCACACCATAGAATCTCCGTGCTAAGAATCGGGACAATCGCGAGGTGACACCTGGAAGAAGCGCCCGCGCTAGACCCGTGTTAGCTGTCTTAAGATCAAACGCGCATGGTAAAGACCTTGGGAGATGCAGTGGGAAGTGGAGAGTTACGCTCTCAAAGGCTCTCTAGTACGCCTTGAAACAATACATTATTGGTACTCCCTGGCAAAGGGCTTTGTATACAACACAGTTTGAGACTAAAAATATCACATTACATTTATTCGTGTGAAGTATTCTTATGAATCACTTACGGGAAATATCACATATTTCCCGTAGCCTACTAAACAATTATTGTACAGTTCAATTGCTATGTAAATCTTGAATGTCCCTGGTGAATTTGGGACCCTGGAGCGGTATGACATGTAGGGAAATTATAAAGGGTTCAGATTTTAGCCAGTCGGTTTGGTTCAGGGATTTAATGGATATATATTTCTGCAGAGACATTGAAAGAAACACTGAAATGGGAGCATTTTGACGAAGTTCGGTAGCTTTCGAACTGCAACATCATCAACCTCTCTCTGAACACTCAACTGACGTGTAGACTCCAAAGAATGCATTTTATTAGTGCGAAAGCATTATTTCGCTATGTTCACAGATTTCTGTCCGCGGACCCTATCCGCAAACCGAGTCCGCAGGCCGTGTCCGCAGAACGTGTCCGCAGAATGTGTCCGCAAAATCATGTCCGCAGGAGTTGTGAGTAATTGAGAAGTGATAGAGGCTAATGAGGGATGTCAATCGATAGAGGGTGGCGAAATGTTATTGCCGAAAAATTAATTAGGCGAAAAAGGTAATTAGGTAATGATTAGAATAACTGGTTCACAGGAAAAGAAAGGCGCTGTATCTGCCACACTTGTTCTGTAGACACCTGAACCGCGCGTAAAGGAAGGGAGGAAAGTGGGAGTGAAAGCGGAAAGAGAGAAACGGGTGCCGTAGTGGCTATGACATCAAGGGTGCGACGTCACGCAACCGGAAGTAGAGCTGAAAAAGGGAAATGTGAAGGGATTGGCGCGCATTTTGAAAGTACCGAAGACTAAAATGTGCAAACAAGAAGTGAATTAAGCAACTAGAAGCAACCAGAAGCAACAACAGCAGCATCCGTGCTTTTGCACTACTCCATTGCAGATTCTGCAGTACTCTTTAATTGTTTTATTTATTTATATATTAATTTATTTATTTACAACATACAGCTAGATTTAGTTGAGGGTGTGGTAGATTTTGTAAGTTTCATCGCGCAAAAGTAACAAGGTCAAGAGGGCGCAAACTGGAAAAGAAATTGCCAGTACCAGACAGTAATACAAAACATTGAACATTGAGTCGAAAGTAGTGAACAAACTCAGCTATAAATATTAAAATATATTTTAATAATTCCCAGCTATATAGAAAAGCAAAGAAACGATTCGAATTAAATTACCATAAAAGTAAAAAGAATGATTCACAGCTAAGAAATAATGAAGAAAGTGTTGCAGCTTTAAAAACATGATGAGGCAGGGAATTCCAGGCTCTAACCGCTGGGGGAAATTGAGTCTATATTTCTTTAAATGATTACACCGTGTTTTTGCTTGTATTATTGAAGTCGGTGGATACAAAAAGCGATTGGCCTTCATTTCTATGTAACACATTTAGAGAAGGAGGATAAACTTCATGCGCATGAACTTAGGACGAGCCCTTACATTCGGAAGGCCAGTTTGATGCAGAAGTTCGGTCGGTGCACCATCACTTGTATATTTGTAGTGTATTCATATTCTAAAATTACATTCAACGTTATACATTTAGAATTTAACTCCTCATATATGGAGTTTTCTTTCTAGCAGATGCCATACATGCATATTTATTGAAATTTGGAATCATACATCGTTTTTACACACCATTCGGTGATTCCGTCTAAGCCTTGTCGCAGAACATGCACATCACTCGCACCTTTTATTTCCATTTACAAATTATGACCTCTCGCGTATGAATTTTTCTTTCTGGTACAGACAGCGTTATTTTAATTTATTCTGATATGCGGGTTTACACACCAATCGCTGGTTCTGACTAGGTGATGATGTGATTGACTTTTGCACAGCTTATCCAGCTGTTCTGAATTTTTTAGTGACAATGATTGCAGCATTTCTGCATGGAAGCAGCGTCAATACCGTTCATTCTCCGATAAACTTGAAACAAAACGGGGCTAGCTATAATTCCCTTCCCGGCATAACGGCGATGACATTTCTATAATGAAATGCCATGTTCCTTTTGAAATTATACGCAAAGATGCCACGGCGGTTGACAGCGTGGCTATTCATGTTGAAAATCGAGATTTTAGCAAACTCAAATCGCAACAAAGTCATCGTCAGAGATGCAGTCGTTTTAGCTCGCACAGAACCAACTCTATTTGTCGGCAGGTCCCCGCCTCTCTGCGAGGTGCGCATTCTTAGGAGGGGGGCGGGGGGGGGGAGTAAACTTAGGCGCAGATGTAAACTTAGGATGCAGAAGTAAACGGCGGTGCTTTCAGGTATATCGGGCACCAAACACATGGCCATTACAAAAGCAGCTAGCGCAGGAATGAATGCCAGTTATTAGAGTGAGAAACAATAGAGGTTTAGCACCCGAACATAATTCAACAAGGACATGGATATTACGAACCAATTACCAGTTGTTTTTTCAGCAGTGTGGCAAAAAATTAAACGCTTGTTATGTTGCGCCATTTACTGAGCTGCTGCTTAATTTTACTTAGTTCTGTACAAATCCTTGATTTTTCAGTTTTTTACAGCGAAGCCCCATTTCTCGCATGCGAAGGTCAAATTACGCTTGGAAATAACCTCTAGGGCGCTGTTTAGGCGTGCACTGAAAAAGCGTACCAAATAAAGTGCCTTTCCTTCCTATAAATCATTCAATAGATGTAATTTTCCTGTTTTCTTATGCGGCACTCAAAGTAAAATGAAGCTTGGAATCACCTCCATGGCACTGGTCAGGTGTCTCCTTTCCGCTCGATAAATTATTGCGCTCTTCCGCATGCAGAACTGAAAATCATTTAAGGCTTATAATCAGCCTCTCGTTCAAAGCGACGCTCTGGTCCCGTGGTCCACGCAGTAACTCGCAACGTGTCTAGTGGCCGTCCCATAGAGGAGGGGGAAGGTAGCGACCCACTAGCAGAAGAGGTTGTAGTTTCCGCACTGCGCATGCGTCCGCCATAGCGGAGAGCTGACCGAGGGGAGCGGGAAAACACCCGCCGGCATCGCATTTGCAGCGCATGAAAGTAAGTTCTGCTGTCTCAGACGGTCGAAATTACTCCGTATCCCTACACTACGGCACCTCTTTATTTCCGTGTTCAACCCACCTACCTCCACCGTCTCCCTTCTCTTGCGGCACGATTAGTTGTCCACAGAATAAGTTCGGAAGAAACAACACCTTTGCTTTTCTGTAAACCAATTATATATTGAAGGTAGGTGCGCTTTGATGCGTTAAGTGGAACTGTGGGTGCATTTGACGCAGCGATCGGTTCCCAGAAGCTAAAGCGTTCGCTCCAAATTAGGTTATATAGCGTTGAACCTCTTTACTATTTTTTATTCAGATACCTGCAAAACCCGGCTGGTATGCTGTGGACGTATACAGGAAACCACACATTGCATGCATATGACACAGGGTATGAGAGAAAAAGTCGCAATTGTAAAATAATAAAGACGGAAACAAATGGATAGTCTGCTTTGTATTGGAAACGTAGGAGGACTAACATAATGAATTCACAGGAAAAAAAATAAATGTTTTCATTTAATCAGCGCGTTGCGTTAGAACATAATCATGCCCAGTCGAAAAAAACTACAGAACTGTGTCAAAAATACGACAAAATATCCTGTTGTTCTGTCGTAACCATCAGATTTTTCTGTAGTTCTGTAGTTTTTCTGTAGTATATTTCTGTTGTCTGTAGTTCTGTAGTACTTTTCTGTTGTAACTACAGAAATTTCTGATGTTACTACAGAATGGTCTGTTGTCACAACAGGTTTCCCGTCAAAAACCGCACGGAAATTCTGTCGTAACATCAGAAAATTTTCTGTAGTTTTTTCCGACTGGGTGTTGCCTTCCTAAATCTCAGTACTGTCCAGTAAAAGTGGGAACAGCAAAGATGCATTCAGAAATGTCGCTCACATAGACATCACGCCTTCACTGTTTTGTCAACCTACGCAAAGTATTTGTGGAAAGTACCCAAGTGGCTCAAATTTTCTTCGGAATTTTATTTCAAAGTAGACCGATCATTCAGGAAACCAGCTAATATTTCTCATCGCATATGGCACTTGCATTCTTAAATATTGCCAGCATGATCGAAATTGGAGGATACGTACCTAGGGCACTTTACATGTACAGCTTTCTCGTAAGCTTTCGTAAAAATCATATATAGCCGAAAAAGAGCAACACAATTGCTGGAAAGGTTTGGACGGGGACAGAGGCATGCATTCATTTGTTATTAGTGTCATGAATGACGCTTTTAATAATTTATGCAATTAGCTTGAATTCAATTGCTCTGTACTAGGAGGGAGTGGGGCACTATTAGAAGCCCGCTTTTTTGTAGTGAAGAGATCTTCAAGAATGTGCATAATGCCATGAAAACATACATGGCACTGCCCCCCGTGGTAGATATTTAGGCCGTGCAATTAGCTTAAAGGACAATTACAGTATTCAGCTTATTGTTTGGAGTAAAATACATTGCGGAAATTATGTTTGCAGTCGAAGATTTTTGTAGGAATTATGAATCGTTTGGAAATTAAACACCGTTTGCAAAATGGGTGCTATTTTACCAGTGTCCGGCGACTGAGTCATGCCTAGTACAATAGAGGCTATTTTCCTAGCATTGCTACACACAGCACATTTTCTAGAGCACTCGCTTTCGCTCGACCTACATTAGGCTGCCACATTAGAAGAGATAAACACGGGAGGTTTGATACCAATATTGCCGCGAAGCATTAAAATCTCTATTGTTTGTTTTTTTTTTAACAGCAGCCGGCACGCGGCTTTATCACTGTTATTCTAGCGCACGGATCAATTATGTATTCTTTGATTATTCAAGCTCTTTTTCGCAAGATGCGGCTTTATAACTTTCCTTGTTGCGGAAGATACTTCGAGATGTATCTCGAGGGATTCTAGCCACGCGCGTTTTTACAATGTACCAGGTAGTGCTAATCGCAGTTTGAGTTTTATCTAGATGTTTCTTCACCGCCTTTAAGTTGAGTGCTGACGAGTGAAACGGGCATTCGTAGATTGAAGACCACCGAGCATGCTAGCAGCCACCGCAGCCGCACATTGCTAAGTTTTTTTGCGGGCGCAAGTCAGTCTCACTATGTTTCAGTGAACTTTAAGCCTTCTCATTTTTAATTGTCACTAACGGCACTGTCACCACTATGTGACAATACTGAATATGGCGATCCTGTAATTCTTAAAGGTATAAAATTAACAATTTCTTTCTAAATTTCCCGGCTCATGAATTTCACAAAAGTGCACTAAATAGCTTAGTTTCCAAAACAATTACAAGCTCAGTCATGTGCGAGTAAAGTCAACATGTAATGAAATATTAGTTTCGTGTGCCCAATGACTGGTATTTCCTATTTCTGAAAAATTCACAATTGCTTGGTTTGCGCTTGTGTGCCCTCGTTCTTCGTCGAGTGTCTTGCTGTTTTTGCGCTGGTATACCTACATTGTGTATCGCCACCAACTCGCACTCTTTCCCTATTGCTTTAGGAATTTCTAGAAAGCAAAGCATTTATTTAGTTTGGTCTGGTTTGTGGAGTTTAACGTCCCAAAGCGACTCAGGCTAGGAGAGAAGACGTAGTGGAAGAGTCCGGAAATTTTTACCACATGAGGTTCTTTATCGTGCACTGACATCGCACACCATACGGGCGCCTTGTTCTTTTCGCCTCCACAAGGTATTTATTTCATTGAACCAGCTGGCCAGCATTATTGTGCCGGACTTGCATAAAGTGAAATGAGAATATTGTTATCATGCGTTTTCTATTTATGCTTTCATTTTGATTAAAGCGCATATACTGCTGTCCACTTGCCTTTATTTTCCGTTTTATGCGAGCTAGGAGCTTTGAGCTTTGCTGCCCAGTAATGATTATTAAGATATTATTGGTTAAAAAATAAACTATCAGCATGTCACCAAGCGCCTACTAATGAGAAAAAATGAATTGGTATTTTGATCAATGCTGAAAGAAGTGTTAAATTACTCACGGTTGGTATGTCACGTCTTTAGCATAAATCAACGTTTTTATACACTATATTTGTCTTTGTTTTTTGTAGGAAGAAAACAGTGTGAAATGCATGTATGGGAGAAGGACAATAAGATATCATGGCCAAAATCCTGCGAGAAGAAATATGAAAAACATTGCAGGAAGCGCAAGTTTTTGGTTTCATCTAGTGACTGCGTGAAATCAGTGCACTAGCCCTAGCTTTGGTAAACTGCAAAATAGAGATTTCTGGCAGTTGAAGTGTATACTGAATAAAGTTCAGCATTCAATATATTGTCTTAGCCTCTTTTTTCACAAACTCCTGTTCTGTTCACTACCAATGTCACAAATTTCTCAGGGATAAGAAAAAGGAGACAAAACCAGATATTATTAAATTTTTCTTTTTACGGCGCCGTGACATGGTCATGTATGAATCCAAGGATTAGAATGTAGTTTGTAGTTGACAGCGCAGTTGATTTTAGAAAGATTAAGACAGAGCAACGGCGCATCATTTTAGTTTATGTATGCAGGTCACATTTATTTGCTGCTTATATATTCTGAATCTGCCAGGATTCTTTTCAGGAACCACTAGGAATGCAATCGGTGTTATTTAACAGGTGCAAGCAGCATGCGGGCTTTAAGAGACGTCATCGTCGTAGATTCTAAACAAATAATCAACAGCCTGATTTTTCCACCCTTGCGCTCATATAGTTCACAAGAAGGCCGTATTTGAATTAGATAGCAAAATAAAAAAATCTCCAATGTTATAATATATACCCCTCCACCATGAAAGCGACAACCAACACCTATTAAAATCATGCACCTAATTACTCTCATGGTTAGATAAAGGTTTCCGGATGAAGGAGGAGCGTAATGCTCTGCAAGTAACTGTTTGGGATATTGTGGATCAATACCAGCACGAAATGTATTTTTGAGTAAATGTGGGTAAGTGATATTTTAGTGTAGCTAATAGGCCACGAAATCCATTAGCTGTTATTGCAGCACTATTACTCCTAAGAATATGCAATGCATGTTTATCTTAATGTAATTCTCACAAAAAAAAAAAAAAAACGTCGGCTGTAAACTGAACTGATAATGTTTCCGCGCTTGTGTTTTAATAAAAGATGATATCGTTCTCAGGTTTAAAAAAGACCTTAGCATGCATCCAACGAGATTTGAAAGCAAAACGCTTCAAGTTAGCAGTCAAGGTCATACGTAATATATGAATCTATCTGAATATTTCCACACCCGCTTCTGATATAAACGCACTGAATCGGACCACGAGGTAATAGCACCTACATCTGAAGCGCATTGAGCGTTCTTGACAGGCTCACGCAGAAGGCCAGCTTAGTCAGAGTACCCTGTTTATTAGTATTTATTAGTTTTCCTCGAAGCTTTGCGGAGGCCCCCCTCTTAGTCTACCTGATAAGATACCAATTAAACACACTTGCATTCCACTGCAAATTGCCAAATAAACATCAATGTAGATCATCTGGTGACTTAGAAGTTTTGGCTAGACCTACCAGTAGAAGGTACGCAGAAAATAAATTAGGCAAACTGAGATGCAATTTTTAAAATTTTTATGTAATTTTTAAGCGATGGAAGACGCGAACTGTAAGAAAAGTGGGCATAAGAAAACAAAGATATATAATACGTTGCAAGCTGGCAAAATACTTACAATAGTTACACGTAGAAATGAGAAATATAAATAGAATGCACATAACACAACACTACTTTATCATACTTTCTCATGCTGGCCAGAGCGATAGAACGTTTTTCATTCGATGAAAGCGAAAAGCCAGGCGCCCTTCTACTGGGCGATGGCAGTGGGAGTTAAATAATCCTAGGTGGTCCAAATTTCAGGAGCCCTCTACTACGGCATCTCGTAGAGTGAGTTCTTTTGGACGTTAAACCGCATAAATTAAACCAAACAAAAATAGTGAGAAACAACGAACACAAGTTAAACACAACCATGCTCTGCTAGAGCTATTGTATGTGCCTGTCCGTATTTTTTGCGCTCGAAGCTCAGAGAACGTTCAGCATTTAGAATCTAGTGTGCCACCGTGTGTCACCGTTTTATCATGGGCATGCCCTTTTGTGTATGTGACGCCATCAAGCGGCTAAGTTGAGAACAACCGTTATGTTGGTATGTGCGGCCGCATCCGCGGAACAGGAGACGAGTAGCGCACATCGGCACCTCTGAGCTTTCGCATCCAAAATTTTGCGTTCGGAAAGTATCTGACTGAAAGAAAAAGGCTTTCAGCAGCATGCCAAGCAAGTTGGTGAGAAATGAGCGCTATTCACACGCCTAACAGGCCGGCCGAGGACTGCAAGTCTAATATTTATGTTGTTCGGAGAGGCGGTGGCGCTCCACTGGCCGTGAGCAAGCAGTGCAGGGCAACGTTCGATGTATTTTTTATCACTGAATGATTTCTAGCGATCGGCTATCGTAAAGGCTTTTTTGAATGCAAGCGATAACGCTCGCGGTTCTTGCCTCGGCGACGCAAAAACTTGATTTAAAAAATCTTTTCACTCTGTCGCTGCCACTCGCCGCTAAGTTTGCTCAATCGCTTGCATGTCAACCGGCATTACCAGTTTCAGCAGTGAAAGTGAGCGAGTTTAGCCGTTTCATGGTTTTTATAGGAGCAATACTAAACGGCTCAAAGTGATTTGATAGCACTGCATGTCATGTTGAAAATTGAGATTTAAGAAAACTTCGAACGCCACAAAGCACCGCCTTAAACGAATAGCATTCCTTTCAGCTCGCGCCGCGGCGAGGCTACCCCGAGGGAAGTGCACTCCTCAACGCGAGCGGCGCCCTCATTGGCTCGGAAGTATAGTTCACCGGTTGACTATGGCTGATGCCTTTAAACATATCGGGCGCCTAACGAATGCACATCCCGACAGAATCTAGCGTATAAACGAATGAGATTCATAGCAGTGAGAAGCAGTAGAAAATTACTGCGATGACATTCTCCTGAGACAATATAATTTTTTTTCCAGGTTGTAAAAAATGATATTATCTTTAGAGTGCCACATCAGGAAAATAAGAATGCTCTCTCCACCTCGATAACTGGCCCGAATTCAATCAAGGCAAGCGTGATATAACAAGTAAGCATGTCGTGGTCCCTAAAAGCTGCAATTGGCAATAATACTAGAGCACACGTTGACAAGGCCCTGGACATCACGAACAAGCCGCAGTTTTGGGCACTGTCGTAAAAGTTACCCACAGATTATATTGTAGTAGTTAGTGCGCGGATGCAAAAATATAATTTTTGTTGAGCACCTTACCCTGCTATTTTTTTTTCTATTGCGAAAGCTACAAAACCCCGTTTTGGGCCGTGTTTCGGGTGTATACAGGAAAGAACGCATTGACATATAGTAAGTACATGCGGTGTAGAAATAAAATTCAGAAATGTCAAAAAGGCATAAAAAAGTAAACAAATATATACTCTGCTTTCTATCTGGAAACATAGGAGCACTAACAGATTTTGAAATGACACTCAGTAAAAAGGTTTCCATTAACTCAGCCAATATCATTACGAGATAAGCTTGTTGCCTTCTAAACTAAGAACCCCGTCCAGTAGAAATGGGAACAAGAGAGTTTTACTTCAGAACGGAAAATGTTTTGGGAATTCAACAATCATTCATGTACATGTATAAAAAATTGTTAAGATTTAATAAAAAGTTACGGGATAGTTTCCGGAAGATAATTAAGCGAATGAAATTTCCTTCGTATTTGTGTTAAAACCCCGACCGCTATAGGAAGCATTGAGCTTTTTATGAACTTATGTGGCGTTTGTATTCTTACAAACTCAAAACAAGATCAAAATTGGATGATACGTATAGCTGCAGTATCAAACGTCTGTACCTTGGTACTAAACCTTGGCCGCTAAAAATAGTTTCTCGAAGATCCATGAATTTGTGGAAGCGTTTGAAAGCGAAAAAAGGCATGCAATTGTTTGTTATCGGCACTATAAGTGACATGTTGTTTCTCTTGGAAGAAGGAAGCAGAGCAGGTAATACCAACACAAAGCGCAAGAGGCACACACAAGCACACAAGGACAACGCTGCACTGGCAACTATATTAACTGAAAACAGCACATCTTCCTCCACTTTACGTCTGCAGCCAACTTCTTTCTTGTCAATAACATCCTGCCGGTTTGCGCAAAAATTCTACTTCCTTCTTCAACAAAATCACTGATGGCATGCACTCTTAAAAAAAAGATTGGTGAATTCACTAAGTAACTACTAACCTTTTACTTGTCCCATATATCACTACCTTCTTAGTTACTCGAGGTAGTAAAAAATACAGCTAGTGAAATTTACTACCCCATGAAGTTAGTGAACAGTACTAGCGCCAGTTAGTAGTAGGTTAGTGAACACCAACACCTTCGTGCATTATAGTTTGCCTTTGAAGGGTAGTGGAATATGCTACCTTCTAGGTGGTACACAGTACTACCGCACCTAGAGATTGGTACTACATAGGTCCTAGTACTTATTGCAACATATACCTAGTTCTTATTATGGGTTACCATTGAAAAGGTAGTATAATGTGCAATCTTTTCTTTAGTATAAAATACTACATGGCCTAGAGGTTCTCACTACATAGGTCCTAGTGCTTACTGCGGCAGAAACCTAGTATCAATTGCTACCTGTATGGAGTCAATATATGCATCGATAGGTAAAATATTTCTGAAAATATTGAATATCTTATTAAAGATTTGGTAATTAAAAGTAATTGTATTATTCGTAATATGTGGTCAATTGTCATCGGCTTCAAGTTCGGTGCAACATTGAGCTGATCTACAAACAAGATGCTAACTAATTTTACCTTGTTCGCACCAGTCTTCAAGCAATGATGACAACAAAATTTCGGGACAACAAATACTCACTTTATTCGTATTTAAAGGCAGTGTGGCTAGGCCCTTTTCAATGGCAGAAATCGTCCTGAGAGCTAATGGGCATAGTGGCGATGAGCTTCTTAGACTGCATAAAACTCTAACACTGCGCAAACGTTTTCGTTGCGCGATGAATGCCAGGCATTAAATATCCAGTAGCTGTCAATGGCATGCGTGAGTCCCACTATGACGTCCAGCCTTCAACCTTGATATCTTCAAACCCAGCATATATTGCGTCGGCGTCATCAGGGTTCATCCGGACGCGCTTCAATGCTGGGTAGATGTCCTAAAATGCAACATTGAAAGTAATGAAATTAGAAGGCATAAACGAATTTATAGCAAATTTATACTTACTGGCCTCACCCGGAAATGTGGCTTTCAATTCTTTCACAACCATACAGAGGCAAAAGTTCCACCATTCAGTAGCAAAGTGATCTGCAAGTATTACAGAATTGACGTATTTTAAAACCACGTCTTCAATGACAATAAAAGGAAGCAATAAAGACTTAGAACTTATGAAATTGATTTTTTTTTTTCAAATAATGAAGTCAGCAGTGTATTGAACACGCCTAAATTTCACAGAAAATTATCACCTTTATTTCATATATTCCGGTGATTTCAGACTGTTTTATTTTTGCTAAACACACAGCAACATTCACCACGCACAGATAAAAATTTTGGGGTGGGTGTTTTATACAGTCATTTCCAGAAAAGAAAAGATTTACAGCGCTAACAAATACACACACATAGGACAGGCACTGAATTTTTTTTTTCAAAACACCGCAATGAAACTTCTTTGCAAAAAAAAAAAAAAGAATTCTATATGCAGTTCAAAAATTGGCTACACCTTGTCGGGAACTGGAAATGATTTAGTAAAAACAATTGCTAGGCTAGTTGGTTCATTTCACAAAATGAAATTTAAAAAAATAAGTATAGATACGCAGATACACATTTTGGGATGGATATTTTATAGAATAATTTCCAGAAAAGGAGAGATTAACATCGCTAACAAATAGACACTCACAAATACACACGCACACAAGAAAGGCGCTGACTCCATCCTCTGTTTCGAAAGGACACCAAAATGAAACTTCTTAAAAATAAATCTGTATGCAGTTCAAAAACTTCCTACAACCTTGTCGCAAACTGGAAATGATTTAGTCAAGTAACACCAGATGCTAAGCTAGTAAGTGCCTTTCATCAAAACGAATTAGCTTCTTCCAAAAAGATAGATATAAACACACAGATATAAATTTTGGAATGAATATTTTATACAATCAATTCCAGAAAAGGGAAGGTTCACAACGCTAAAATATACACACTCACAAATAGACACACACAGGACAGGCGCTGACTCCAAACTTCTTTAAAAAAAAAAAAAAAAAAAAACCATACGTTTCATTGTGCTGTCGTTTCGAAAAAAAAAAAAGTTGGTGTCGGCGTCTATTCTATGTGTGTCTATTTATGAGTGCGTACTCGCTAGCGCTCTGAATCCTTCCTTTTCTGTGAAATGCACCAACTATAGCCCAGCCATTGGTTTCCCTTGACTAAATCATTTCCAGTTTGTGACAAGGCTGCAGGAATTTTTTGGACTGCGTACAGATTACAGAAACATAATTCTAAAGACGCGCGTAGCTCGAGCAGATGCACTAGAATCCAATAATTGTATACACAACGAAGCAGAAACGCTCAGCTCATACGGTCTTGAAGTAAGTTTGTGACGAAGTTATATGTTCCCGACAAATAACAAAAATGTCAGCAAAAGTTTGAATTTACTACAAACCTACAGTTTGCTACAAACAATTCTAGGACTGCGAGTGCCAAAAAATAACAAAAACGTCCACAAGATTTGAGTTTACTACAGACCTACAAATTACTACAAAAACACGATAGAACTGCAATGCAATCACGTACGAAAAAACATGATTTAGTTAGACGTGTGCAAACCTTATTTAAAAAAAAAAAGGGACACATTGCTTCCTTCGCACGAGGCATAATTTTTTCTGTGTTAGGTTTGTTTTACTATCAGCGGTGTTTATTCTCAACAAAAACAGCATTTTCACAGGACAAAGAAAGGCGACAACAGGACATGTGCTACTGTCCTCTCAAAACATGTCGTTTCCGTTGAGCATAATGTTTGTAGCAAATGGCTTTACAGCTTACTGCGTTCAATTTCACTTCAACAGAGTTGGCATTATTTCTACAGCATTTACTTCTCGTCAGGATCAGGAAACACTCGGCAACAATTTACTAACAATGGCGATAAATAATTACTTTTGCAATACGCAGGTCTTTGCATTTCAAGCAATGAAGATGAAAACGGACAACGTACCGTCTTTGCCAAAAGTAACCAGGCTGCTGCGAAGGCTGCCGGAGCAAGCGCGCGGCCTGTGGCGGCGTTGCGCTCGCTGTGGCTTATCGGTGCTCGTCAGCTCCGAGGGTACAACAGCTGACGTAACTTCGCACCCTCACTCTCGCCCGTTGGATGATAAAAACTAGGCGCGTATGATGTGTGGGCTGCGGTTTCACGCGTGCAAAGCCTGGTTGTGTCCAGCGAGGGCGCTCAGTATAGCGACGGGGCTATTATCGGTTTTCGGCAACTGTGGAAAACAGAAAAGCAGGTGATAGTAGACACGGTGAGCTCTTGTTCGTTTCTAGGACGAATATGTGCTAGATTTGCCAGAGAATGCTGCTCTGAAATAAGGGTTTCGCGAACGAGAAAGCAGTCATGTGCATATAATGGCTAAGCGTGTGGAAGCTTTCATTATCGTTTGTTACCTATACCAAAACTTAACTACAAGCAAATGCAAGAATTTGTTAGAATAAAACATTGATCTTATTTATACACAGCCTCCCCAAGGGACTAGCACAATTTTGCAAGCCTAAAAGAGAGATAAGGTGGTTTGGAAGGGTTCACTAGCTTTCCCACAAATTTGTACCGGAGTTACGGTCCGTAAAATTGCAGTACGCAAGGCACCTCGGAGAAAGCATGTTGAAATTGCAAAGTGCGTTATCATTCTTTATGTACAGGCGCATCAAACACGCAGGAAAGAGCAATTCTGCTGGTGTGTTTCAGTAGCGGATTGCAGAACACAAGCACGTATAATTATATATCGAGAAACGCGACATCTGCTTCAGGGCAGTTGCCAAGAGGAGCGAATAGCCCCGTCGCTATACTGAGCGCCCTCGCTGGGCATAACCAAGCTTCGTACACGTAAAGCCGCAGCCAGCTCATCATACGCGCCTAGTTTTTATCATCCAACGAGCGAGAGTGAGGGTGCGAAGTTACGTCAGCTGTTGTACCCTCGGAGCTGACGAGCACCGATAAGCCACAGCGAGCGCAACGCCGCCACACGGCCGCGCACTTGCTCCGCTAGCCTTCGCGGCAGCCTGGTTACTTTTGTCAAAGACGGTACCTCGAAGCACACGTTTTCTGCACCATCCCAAAATCGCCATCCAGCAAAGCATTTATCAGATCTTCCTGCTGATGCTGCCCGCTGGCTTGAATAACTCTCTTTCGGTCTTTCCAAATCACTAGACATGGGCGACGACCACAGCGCCTCGGCGTCACTCTTGCCGCCAAAATCAGTATCGGCGGCAGACGGCGAGCACCTCGAAGCAGAACGAATGAAAATAAGCCAGTCTGACAAGTCGATGCTGGCGCAATGCGCGGAAAACGAGCGGCGGCGCTGCTGTCAAAAACGATGGGATCCTGGAGTCGATGTCTGCAAGAGCAACATTTACGTGGTGCTTGATGTGTGGACTTTCCGATGGTGCTCATGAACTTTGATATGTGGACCAGGACACGCAGACATTCACGAAAGTGTGAGACTCGGTAACCACCATTCCACCAGCACAACGACGACGCTCCCGTCCACAGCGCGCTGTTTCGCACAGCCGAAAGCATGCGTAAAGTGAGATGAGTATTAGCCATCGCCCCATTGTTCTTTTTATAGCCGCGCGTGAAACCGTTTCATATTTCGGCGTCTACCGTCCGCCGTACTTCTGCCACCTGCAGTGCCGGCACGTTTGGATGCCTGGATCAAATGTCGACGGTACAGCCCCTGCCAGCCGTCTAGCCCACGCGCATTCCTCCCGGAACCGTTTTGTGTGTGTGTGTGTGTGTGTGTGTGTGTGTGTGTGTGTGTGTGTGTGTGTGTGTTTGTGTGTGTGTGTGTGTGTGTGTGTGTGTTTTGCTTACAGGGTGTTGATGCTTGGACCATACGTAGAGAAAATGGAATAAAAGTTGATTGCAGGCAACATGCGAAGTGGAAAGGATTTCGTGTCGTTGTGCATTTCTGTTGCACTGGTGGAAAGCACAATGTTAAGATTAACAAAACAACAGCAGTAAACGCAAAAACCTTGTGCTATGCAACGTGAATACAAATTATTTTCAATTTTCTTAAAAAATGTCTTGCTTCTAAAATGACGCAATCCCCACTTGTGCGTTTGTCCGGTACTGACTGCAGGTCGTCCCCACAAAGCGTCCCAGTTCACTATATACTGCAGGCTTTTCCTGGAAGAGCTAAGTGTCGCTCTGACTTTTTTCGTCACCGCATTATGCTGTCAGGAGCTGGCATGGGACAAGAAACTCGAATTCTGTAATATTTTTCTTTAGCTTGAAGTGTGCACAAAAACAGACTTCAAAAAAATAAAACGAACGCCATTAAATGATCGAAAGTGATGTATCTCGTTAATTCCGGAATACGTTTTAATGTATGACTGGTGAGAACAGCCAAAGCAGGAATTTCTGAAAATATTGGTAAAGTTACGCTAGCAAGATACCATGGCAAAGTTGCCCAGGGATTCTAGCATTTAAATCGTCAAAACTACTAACAGAAACTCACTTGTTAGTAATGGGAGCCGTTACTACCTCAAAAAGTTGCGAGTTAGTTCAAGGTTAGTAAAAAGGTAGTAAAACTTATCCGAAGTTAGCAACTGCTGCATTTACTTACTCACCTTTTTTCTATGAGTGTGCTGACACATTGGTCTCCCAAGTCACAGACTGCATATGCTTCATAAATCTCTCTGGCTAACTTGTCATAAGCTTAACATTGTGAAGATCGGCCGGTCATTTTGTTTATTTATGAAATGATCTTTAACTTAAAGGTGGTCAAGAAGGGTTAGAATTAGCAATACAGTTTTTTGGGGTACAGGGAGGAGGGGCGTCGAGATCTTAATGACTGCCTCTATTGCCACGGAGACATAAATGGCACTGCCCCCTGTGGTACATATTTAGGCCACAGAATTGGCGGCAATGAAGACTGCAATATGCAGCTCATTGATTGCAGAAAAAATACAAATTAATTATTATGCATCAGTTGGTAACAAAAAGTCGCAGTAACCAAAATTAGTGCGTATGTCACCAAAGTCAGGTGACTGCAGTTTTGATGGTTCCAAAAGAGACTACTGCTATCGTAGTGCTGTACACGCCACATTTTCTAGAGCGCTGGCTTTCGGGCCACCTACACAGGACTGCTACTCTGAATACTCTGAAAGAGATGAAAGTTTAACTGTGCTAGAATAGCTATTTGGGCTAGTTAGTAAGCATTCATAGCAACGAAGTAATACGCACAGGCAACGGACGAGAAAAGGGCGGACATAAAGGCGCTCACTATCTGCTCAAGTCTTTTCAGGAACAGCATACCTTTTTTATTGTCGCTGCAATTCAGGTCACGTCTATTTAAAAATGTCAATAAACACGAATTCATTTTCATGCAAACACACAGCAGTGCTACCAACGCATGATAGTCCAGCTTGCCTTATCTTTTAGGCTTCTCCTAGCTATTGCTATCTTCTATGGCTCACGGATGTGACAGAAGCATACGCAACTACAAAATTTCCAACCAAATTACACTCACTCATGTGCGAAGATAATCAACGCTCAAGAAAAACGTTTACTCTTCCGTTCACAATGACTGTACTTGACTCTGTTTATGTTTCTAGAAAGCAAGATTGAATGAGGACTGTCGGCCAGCATTATCGGGGTTGCTAAAGAGTAGTGTGGATATTTGCTACTGCGCATTTTTTATGGCTTCAGAATGAACATTGATCTCTCACTGTTGGAAGCCAAAACATTTGTATTTTACATGGATATGCGAGCGAGGAGTTTTGCTTATAAGGCATGGTTGACAGATTTTTATTCGTTTATGAATCAAGCAGTGACGTCCCACCCTGCATGTCCTGATCGGAAAAATGAATTGGTATTTGTATAAACATGGAAAGAAGTGTTTAATTATTCATGGTGATCGTATCACATATTAAACAAAAAATACCATCTTTTTATGCAGTATATTGTGAGCACTACGCGGCGCTCCATCTTTCACACGGGTGGACGTACTGCTTCATCTTCATCGTGCTCTCTTTTGTAGATACCCATCGTCGTCGCGGAGTGTGGTTCGCTACAGAGTGCGACCAAAGCTTCAGGTCTCTAATAAAACCTGATCCGCCAAGCCCGACCTTCTCGTAACCTTACAATATGTTTATTTTTATTGGTAGAAGACAGTGTGAAATGCCCGTATGGGAGAAAGATGATCAAATATCATGGCCAAAATCCTGCGAACGTCAATACACAAGATTGTGCCGGAAGCAAAAGGTTTGGTTTCATCTAGTGATTGCGTGAAATTAGTGTACTAAACTTATCTCTGGACAACAGCAAATTAGAGTCTGTGGCCAGTTAAAATTAATATTGAATAAATTTCAATATAAGAAACAATTTTTAGTGTCTTTATTGAAAAACTCTTTTCCTGATGATTATCCATATAAACATATTTTCAGTGATACAAAAAATGAAAAAAGAGCCGCGTGATTTAAATTATTTTTCACTTTGCTTTAGTGTGCTCATGTATCAAACTACGTATTAGGATTTGCATTTTTTTCGTTATTGCAAACTTGAATTTAGATCGTTAAACAAGAGAAGCCGCAAAGGTTTCTTCTTAATTTTTGATAATCAGTTAACATTCATATGCCGTTCAGTGTACTAATCTTCGGCATTCTGCTCAGGAATTGCTCCCATGCAATATGTGTGATTTTACATGTGACAGCAGCATCACGTGGGCTTCAATGAACGTCATCGTTGTAGAAGAAAAATTAGGAGTCATTCAGCTCCGCCGTTTAGATTATGACCGGATACTGTTTTACACGCGCGGACGTTTTTCACCTTTAAGGCGAAAGCCTTTTTTGACTTATCAAACTAGAAAATACCGCAGCAGATGGGCACAGGCAGTTTTTGCACAAAGTGACGGGGAATCTGACTCCACTGAGAATCGAATCACTTCCTTCCGATCCCAAGCCGAGCGCGCATAACTACTATGTCTGGCTTTGGCCTTGAGTAGCGATGACAACGGTGCAGACAGTGACTGATAATGATGACAATAGTTACGACAATGACGGTGTGTTCATTTTATAATGCTAATATTAGCAATAATGATGATAATATTTGGGATGTGAAGAGCAGTTAGTGAAAACGTTCCTGTAGAGAAGTTTTTGCCATTTATGCTCTTACGCAGATTTAAGGGCAGTCCTGTATTGTTTCAAGTTCACAGCATAAGCTCTTCTGATGTGTCACGATTTATTTCGGCCTGTCCGCGGCTCCAAATTCAAACTGACGAACTTCTCAGGCGACTAATAAAGGCGGCTTTAGAAATTCCTCCATATCCGAAGCAGGGTTCTCCATTATGGTTTGCACTTAGACAATCCAAGATTAATCAGATAACGTCAACACACATTAGTTAGTTACGATCTGCTTAGCCTTCAAAGAAATAAAACCATCCGCCATCGGGGATGAAACTCCTAACCGACCGATCACCAGTCGAGCGCCGTAACTACAGTGTACTAGAAATATTCTAGTACACTGTACCGTAACCAAATATGCGACGCCAGACATGTCAGAAGCATTTTAGTTGTCTTTGTCTAGCGTTCCGGCCGTCTCCATGGCAACGCAGTGGTGCAAAAAGTTCAAAGCAGTGTCTACTATGCACAGTGGTTTGTCAGCAATTAATGCAAGATGGCGCATACCCTAATGGCCACCCTATGACTTGCTGGAACTCAAGATGGCGGCCACGCTAAGGTCCACAATAGGTCACGTGGGGTCACCCAAGATGGCGGCCACCACATCACCCTCGTGGGTTAAGTGGTGCTACTCAAGATGGCCGTGGCTTTAAAGTCCACCCTATCCACACAGGGCCACCCAAACTGGTGGCCACCTTGGTTACGATGTGCCACGAACGATGGCGGTCATCATATTTCAAGTTGCCCCACCCCATGATGCCCCACCCTAAATTATTAACGCAGAGGCAGCCCTTTGTTTTGCGATGTCAGCGCTCGTGAGAGACCCTCAGGTGGCCGAAAGTACTCCCACTTAACTGCCTTAAGTCTGAAGTCTGAGAAATACTGCGCTCTTCCTTTCTTTCAAACTAATTTAAAAGAGAAATATAAAAACCTAACCCTGACATTGTTAGGTGTAGAGTCTACCTTTTTTTCACTGTGTTCACCCTAAAGTATAAGGTGCCTTCGTTTTTTCAAAACATATAGAACAATAAAAAAACGTGGATTGATAAGCAGTCTTACAGAGACTATCGCTGCAACACAAACAGCTTACGCTCTATCACTAGTTGAAGCCCCCCTCCCCCCATGCTTAAACCCCGAAAATATTTTGAACATTTTATACACCGACACTGAGCTATGTAACACAAAGTGTGCTACGAACGGAGGCTATAGCCTGAAGCGCAAAAAGACGGGGCCATGAGAGAGACAAGTGCCTTCCATTTTTGTGCTGCAGGCTTCACCAAAATAAGGCAACTCGACCAATTAGCCAAACAACAACTTGGCAATGATGAGTCCGATGTGGCCAAAGCGAGCCAACCCCTGCTGTCTGTATGCGGATTTTGCAGCGGCGGCCGACGCGTGCCTTAAAGGAACGGGCCAAAGACGCCCCGATGTCTCCACTTCCACTGCCCCAATTTTCAAATGTACAAAGCCAATTTGTACCTAATGATCCTATTTATGACAGATTTCGATAGCCGCTCTTGACAGTTTCATAACTTTGGCTGCTGAGCAGCCTCTAGGATATCTTCGAATAATTTCACATACAGCTCGTCTATACACTGCTTTAGCAATGACTTCTGAGGTTTTCACTGCGTCAAATGCTTTTCTTAATCTAAGAATGCTCTGTATATACGCTCCTGATATTCCGAATATTTATTTATCACCTGGTTACTGGTAGAGATATGATCGATAACAGTGTACCCTTTCCCAAAATGTATTTCATGCATTCCTTGACAATCTACTTTATCCTTAATCTGTTAGTGATTATTTTAGTAAATACCGTGTACTTACCGGATATCAAGCTGAATGGTCAATAAGTTTTTATTCCTTAGCGTCCCCTTTCTTAGCAATAAGTGTAATATTAGCCTTCTTCCACGATTCCGGTACCGTCAATGACACAAGACATTGCGTATACAGGGTGGCCAGATTCATTCACATCATATCGTCCCCATCCTTCCACAAATCTGTGCATACCTCATCTTCACACGATTCTTTTCTCTTTGTCATAGTTTCTAAACTTTTCTAAATTTCGCCGTTTGTCACTGACGGGATACCTGACTGCTCTTCATTTCTGCTATTCTCATTACTGTCCTAAGCACTTCGGCTACTGATTGATCAGTATAGAGCTCTTTGTCTATTTTGACAATATTGTAGCGAAACAACAAATTTCACGTGACCGGAGGCACAGATCTATTGCCTAGCAACCGCCGCAGCTGGCGGACGCCGCGCGCTCGCCGCGCCATCTGGCAATAAAGAAGCAGTCAGAACAAGGTGTCTCGTCTGTAAAGCCACAACATAGCTAGACATTGGGAATAGTGCATCTTAATTCTCCTCTAGCGTGAGGATGATACAAGGAGGTTATATAGAACTTCATTGATATGATATTAATAGTTATGATAGGATAGTCATCTGTGTATTTGGGGTGAGCGTGTACTTAACATAGGACAGAAATTGATTGCAGTAGTGTACATAGGATTTGATTGGATTGGACTGGTTTGGATTGGACAGGTTTGTATTGAATTGGACAGGAGTGGTTGGATTGTATTCTACTGGAATGAACTGTACTTGATTGGACAGGATTTGATTACACTTGATTGGTTTGATTTGGATTAGATTAGACCGAATTTGATTGGATTGCATTTGAATGGATAAGAGTAGATTAATTCGGAGAGGAGTAGCGAGCCCAGCGCCAGGCACACATGCTTTCGCTACATATGTCCTGGCCTAGCATGAGCTAAGCCGCGGCCATTTTTTATTAATATTAGTGATTACATTGCCCACCTTGGAACCTTAGCGCGTACGTCTAATTTTCGCCTATGCCTAATTTCCTTCTATTACCGGTACATTACCTTTATTGTTCTGCCACTTCTAACCTGCCTGTTCAGATTGAGTTTTTCAGACTGACGTTTCTTAACCAAATCATTCGTATGCTTAGATAATTTTCCTGTAGCCTCTCTGCCAATGCTATCTTCTATTCCTACTTCTACCGCCGCGACATAACTGATGATACTTTTGAATAATGATACCTGCTGTGAACACTTCAACAAGGGGATAGCATTCATAAGATAGCTATTGCTCTTGCGCGTTTTCAAAGTTTAGTATGTAGATAATTTTTCATGAGTCCTTTAATTAGAACCCTTTCGTTAGCCTTGACATTGGTGCCTTATAGCATAGGATCTATAAAATCGATTACGTACTTTCCTCTCTAGGCATAATGGTCAGCTAGTAGTCATAACCTGCCAGTAGTTGGATGGAGGATTTGGATAAAGCGCCATATGCGCTCCATCCAAATATAAATTCAATAGTTACTTCGCTTTCATAGTATTGATCTGTGGCTGCTACCTGCCCTGAGTACATAAGCTCGCCTACCACTTGCAGCGCCTTGCTACCATTCGTAAACTGCTCTTCCCTTCCAAGGCTGCTGAGCGTTATATTATCCTCCTGAATATTAACGCTTGGGACTACCGTTACAATTCGCCTGTCAAGAATATTTTCTAGCAATTACTTGCCTGATTTAATTAGCAGCCCCTAGCCACGTTAATAGCAGATTACATATGTATTCTCTATTAGCCTTTATTCTTATCTGCTCTCATTCTCAGTTTGGCTACATCCTGTGAATAAGGGAAGGATAATGCTGAGGAGAACATGTCTTTTTTCTAACACCTTTTTGTTTGATAATTTATTAAGGCAAAATCATTACTTTGCTATGTTCACAGATTTCTGTCCGCGGACCGTGTCAGCAAAATCATGTCCGCCGCGGTTGTGAGTAATTGAGAAGGGGCAGAGGTTAATGAGTGCTGTCCGAAAAAATACTTAGAGGAATAAGTCTCGACAGATTAAAGCATTTTTTTTCGTAATTTATAAATGCCAGCTGCCAGGTGCTGATATATTACGAAAATTTTTCGATCATCTGGTCGGTAGTGTGGTCATGATAGATATAACAGTAGCCCTTATGAAATCTTGCTTCATTTCTGGGTGATTTTTGTTTGAAGATAAATTCGGCCCTGATTCTATTAGCGATGATTCCTTAGTAAACACTGCGTACGTAACAAAGTGTAAACTGATAGTTGTGTAATTTTTCATGCCATTTATATCGCATTTATATGAATAAGAATAATGATTGCATTTTACTTAATTTCCTTTACTCAATAAAACAATATTTTAAATGTTGAGCACAAATTGAATAATGAAAGGAATAGAAATATATATTCTTTTTAAAGACCATTGTATTCTTTCTCTTAGAGAATTGTCAACAATGATTCGGAAAAATGTGTGGCAGCACAAACGTTAATACAGCAGCGTGTAATCGTTTTACTGATACATCAACGCGCAGACGTATAATGGAGAGAAGGAAGATGGATGGCTGGTCATTGTTAGTACTGTGCTGCACTGCGAAAACAATAATTTGTTAAGAATCGTTTATTTTTGTTGAAACGTTTATAGCACTTGGGAAATACACACTCTTCAGGAAGCGTTATTCGATTTGCACTTTTTTTGCTTATTTACGATCTCAATACAAAGCCTCTATAAAGGATAGCCTTAAAAAAGCTGCTTTCAGTTGGGAACGCTTAGCGTTTTTTTTATTATGCTAAAACCGCCTCTTTAAAACATACTTTTAAGGCATATTCATTCAAAAGAAACCTGTACATTTTTCTGGGAATTTAAACAGCAGTGGAGAATGCGGGAGTCACCCAAGTTGCTTTGTTAATAGTACACAATATGTCGCATGAGGATCACGTTTTAAAATTTACCCTGGCTATGGTACTGCTATTGTTCGGGGCGTTTGAACCTGAAGCTAAGATATCCAGTGTGCATCTCGAGGGTATTATTTAAAAATTGCAGAAAACTTAGGGCCAGAGCCCGTCAAGGAAAAAAGAAATGCGACATACAGAAGGGGTAAATTACAACCAAGTGCATTTCATACCGTCTCGAAGTATGTGCCATGCCATGTCGCTGTTTCGAGTACAAGCGAAGAGGATCAAACCAGTACCACAACACTTTCTGGTATGTGTCGACAAAGAATGTACCAATAATCAATCGATGAACAGATGAAGTATAGGGACTTGTGATCTCTTTTTTTTGCAAAAAAAAAAAAAAGAAAACGGTTCTAATAGCGTTGTTTTATTGACTTCGGCGCATACCTCGATTTCGCAATTGTCGGCCTCAGGAGTTGACATTGCATACGATTGCTTGTTTACTTATTTTTTTTTCTATCATGTTGCCGTGTTTAATTCCACCGTGCAGCACATATATATATCAGAAACGTTAGCTTAACCGACAAATATAATGCAGAGATAGATATCCAGAAATAAATAAAGTAAATACATTCGACATTTCAATCAGGTTCCTATCTTCGTCTGGAATGAAATTATTAGACCACGCATATATTTTTGCAGGCAACATATTGCACAGCGAGGACAATGTAAGGGTAAACAACGAAGAATTAAATGCGTGATTGTTCTCTGCCACGGTCACATAAAACATACGTACTGACGTACAGAAATAGAAGGATCGCACGCAGAGCTAAATAAGCGCGAGCAAACATAATTGCGAAAGAAGCGCAGAATCTGCTCTGGAGAAATGCGAAATCCTTGCGTTGCTGCAACCCTCAGTACATCGGCGATAAACAGCGCAGCTCATCTGCACGCCCTTATGTTGCCATGGAAATGGCAGAAACGGTACACAAGGAGTGCTAACGCTCGCAAGATTTTGACCATGAGCCAAGAGAGGCCCTCAATTTAAAAAATGAAAGGCGCCGTATGACGGCGCTGTACTATTCCAAGACGTCAAAAAGCAGTGTCTGGCACTGTTTGACATTATCTTTCTCGCCACTTTGGGATTCAGTGTTTTTCTGAACAGTATGGATAATGTTAAATTTATTCGGTTTGGTTTTTATAAAAGAAAACTCACTTTATCCGTCTCAACTCCCAGCGGATACCGTCGCTTTAAAGTAGCGGTATTAAATTGGAGGCGGCTGGCTCCAATCTGTAATCTAATCTAGAACCAAAGTAATTGTCGTGTGTATTCTAAGTGGCAAGAGATGTGATATGACACCCCCTTGAACGCTACACGACTATTCCGCAACTAGCTGATATAAAATCACGTTGTTTTTCTGTCACCCACTACTCATATTTTCTCTTTAAGTCGCTCATGAAGCAAGGAAGGTGTTCGTCTTAAATGAAACAAATGCATTTTTGGATGAAAAAAAGAAGGTGGAACATTCATAGGCGGTTTTGTGGTCTCAAACTTGGGTTTTCAAGTCTAAATCAGAGGTCCTGCAGAGACTACTGTGGTACTGATACGCAGTATCCGGGTTAAAGTCCTGCCGCAGCAGCCTCATTTATTACTGCGAATGCGCTGAGAATTCCCGTGCGTTGATACAACGTCGGCGCACAACCAAGGTTCATACGTCGCAAAATATATCTGAACACACAACATAGCGTCGGTAAGCACATGATTACTTCGGGACATAATATCCTACATACTACCGTGCCAGTTAAATTAATTCTTGTGAATCGTTATCTGCAAGTGACCTGGTTTTTGAACGTTTTACTACTGCGTTGGGCACAACGAATCGCAATGAAAAAAAAAACTAGCCACTGAGTATTCTTTCTAACATTGTAGAGGTAGCTGTCAACTTTCATCGCAACTTAATTGAACTGTTCCTCTTACACTGGCTAGTCATATGTCCAACAAAGCAAATTTAAAGGAACCAGACTGCTTTGCATATCAAATGTTTTATGGACCGTACAAATTATTTCGGGCGCATGCAGTGATGTAATTTTCACGTTTTCCTATGGCCAGCGGACTTATCTTTTCCTGACTGAACTATTACAGAACCATCAACGTGCTTTTATGAGCCAACATGTAAATTGAGGACTATGAAAGTCGATCTCCAATCTGCCTTATATGCTCAAGCAAGACTGGCAAGGTGTCTGATTACAGAATTGACATACCTCAGAAGAGCACCTTGTGCAAAAAATGAAATCAATGAGTAGCTCCTTGGATCAGGCACTGATCCATCTTAGTGAAAACATCTTTGCTTGCAAGACAAAATTCGAATGAAAGACAACAGCATAAAGAACAAGTTTAGAGTTTTCACGAACAGCACTATTTATATGCTCATCCTACCTAGGCATATCATCTATAAATGTATGCTGTGTATGTAATTCAGCGATAGCAGGGACGAGGTGAGACACTAACGAATCATATATTCATGCGTCCCTTCTGATATTATACAGATTACTTGCGAAGTAGTCTACAGTATGGATATGGAACAAGCCTGTACTCTCTGTTATGTATAAGAAAGGGGACGCCAAGAACTTGAAAAATTACATACCAATGAGCTTATTCTATTTTACGTATAAGGTATTTACCAAAGTAATCGCTAATAGAATCCGGACAAGCTCAGACTGCAACCAAGCAAAGGATCAAGCAGGTTTTCGGAAAGGGTACTCTACTATCGATCATATTCATACCATCAAACAGGTGACAGATACATGCTTGGAATATAACCAGCCCTTATACAGCCTGCATTAGTTACGAAACAGAATTTGATGAAACCTCGGCAGTCATGCAGACATTGCGAAACCAGGGTGTTTATAAATATATATATATATATATATATATATATATATATATACTTCTTTATTGAGAACTATGCTTGCTGTGCAGACCCTATATGTGATAGGCAAGGAGACACGATCTCCCCAGTACTATTCACAGCTTGCTTAGAAGAAGTATTCAGATATTTGGAATGGGGACAGTTAGGCATAAGGGCAGATGAAGAATACCTTGGTAATCTGCGATTTGTTGATGACATTGCCTTGATAAGCAACTCGGGGGATGAACTGCAAATAATGATCGACGACCTAGACAGGAAAGGTAGAAAAGTAGACTTCAAAAATCAATATGCAGATGACTAAGGTAATGTTCAACAGCGTCGGAAAGGAACAGCCGTATGCATTACGTAGTGAGGCGCTGCAAGTAGAGGGCGAATATGTCTACTTAGGACAGGTAGTAACCCCAGATCCGGACCATGAAAAGGAAATAATAAGGAGAATAAGATTTGGATGGAGCGCATTTGGAAAGTACTGGCAGATAATAAATAGCAGCTTACCGGTATCGCTCAAGAGGAAAGCGTAAATTAGTTGCATCTTACCTGTGCTCAACTATGTTGCTGAAGCGGGAAGCCTAACAAAGAGGGTTGTGCTTAGGTTAAGGACAACGCAGAGGGCTATGGAAGGAAAAATGGTAGAGGTAACATTTAAAGAGATAGGAAACGTGAAGAGGGGGTGAGAGAATTAGCTCCAGTTACTAACATTCTAGTCAAAATCAAGAAGAAATGTGCATGGGCAATAGCCATGCCGGACTGCTATCGGGAGGACTACAGCTAGTCGAGGAGATGGTAGCCATTATTCATGGAATCAACGCTTGAAGGAGTTTGGCCAAGTAGGACGTTAAAAACCACAAATCGATTCGTGTCAGGACGTAGTGTACGCGTTCAGTTTCCGGCAATGCGGAACTATAACGCCTGCAAAACACAAGTATTTCATCTGAGTAAGACGCATATGATTCATCGAGACCCTGAATGCGGAAAGCGAGCTTTTTGTTCGCGACCTCATTCCGAACAGCCGGGTCGGCGAAATATTGACGGACTGCTGTTTGAAGGTGAGCCAGTGACTGGTGTGAGGTTCGTGATTTATGGAATAGTCTCTGGAGATCTCGATGAGGTAGAAACGTTGAGAAATTTTAAAGCATCATCCCACCGATTGTAGACACTATAGCGTTGCAATCATCCACGACTTCATTGAGACGATCATAGAACAGTAGCGGATTGCTTTGTCGTGTGGGCGCAGTTGTAGGTGGCGTTGCAGCCGAGGTAGAGGGTCTGGTCTTTTTGGGGCTGCACTCGGTTAACATGACGATGGTGGCTGGGGCCAAACGACAACTGGAACGCAGCTCCAGCGAGAGGCAGGACACAATGCAGCAAGTGAATCAAATTTCGCCTCCATCACTTGTGAAAGATTACCAGGTCGAGACGAGAAGGCAAGGTATGCGATGTCTGGCGTTTATTCTGATTGCGAACTGAGACACGTACCATAGGCGGCCCCACGGGATGCTGATGATTTTTTGTAGAAGCGAAAGAAGATCCGTTGAATGCTAACGAAAGGAACAATCTCTGGCAGTTTTAGCAGTTGTGCAGGAGCAGCGTATGCCATTCCCTGAAAACTGCAGCAATGGAAGTGCCGGGTGGCGTAACTAAAAATAAAAAGCAACAAAGGGGAAGTGAATAAAGCTTTATGTTTTTTTGAGTACACATTGCAGTGCATAAACTAAAATTTATACGCAATAAAATAGTTTACTGGAATAAAATTGCTTGCAATAATCCGCTGATCATGCCATATGCGTCTGTCGCGCCATCATTTTGTGCGTTGAGTCAAAACAAATAAGAGCGCATTTAAAGACAGCACTACCCGTCGCTTCTGTGGCACAATGGATTAACACCACGTAGCTGGTTGTAAGACATGTGTTCAATTCCTTTAGATGCAATATTTTATTTTTTAAATTCATAACATTCAGATAAATTACGACCATAATTACCTGGGTAGGTTCCCCTTTAGTTGCATAATACCATGTTTCTTGTTCTTAACAGCAGCAAAATCGGCTGCGAACGCAGCCAGGATGTGACGGTATGACAACGATTACACAATAATATTACCTTCACCGTAATAAATTCTTGTCTTCAGTGAGTGCATGTTACCTTTAGGTTGCGTTCAGAGACAGCTATCAGCAAGAATCGCCTTTTAACGTGCTTTAAAGTCTTTTTTTACGGATTAACGCCTCGCCGATGTTTCAAGTTAACTTATTCAACGTCGCAAGGATGACGCGACCGACGCCACCGATGTATTACGCTCTTCACAGTAAGCAAATTTAATTCATAAAGCAATTTTATTACTATTGCATTTGAGTTTCTGAGCTGCCCTTCATGCTCGAACAAAATGTAAGGTTGTGTTCTATTTTTTAAGTGAAGCACCTGGCACTTCCGTTGCTGCAGTTTTCGGGGAACGGCAATACGCGCAGGACCACATTGCTATATACTGGAATAATCGTCAAGTTCACCGCGACATAAATAAAAGCTGAAACGGATTGTTGTTGCAGAAGCATTTATTTTTATGAAACAATTAAAACATTTCCCAGTGATGTGTTCACATGCCTATCTTTATCTAAAGTTTTTTAAATCACAAGAACGTCTGGTTAACTTATTACTGAACGTATCCTGCGATACGAGATTGCTATATGTTGAATTTTTTCGGCAGTTTTAATGCAAAGCAGCGGCCCTTTGTGAAGAAAAATAAAATAAAATTAAATCCAAACTCGATCCTTCGCACGCAGTCGTGAAGTAGTTATCAGACTGAAGGTGGCGTGGGACTAAATAATTAGGACGGTGCCTCCATCGGAATTAAGGAGAGAAAAAGAAAGCTGCACAGATTTTTGAGAAACTTCGTAATTAGGGAACAGTTTGTCCTGGCCCGGGATAGAATCCGGGACCACTTTTCCGGAGCAGTTGCTGTCAAACCTGAGCAAACCAGGACGGTCCCCGGGCCAGAACAAATTTTGATAGAGCGACTGCCCCGGAAAGGTGGTGGTCCCGGGTTGGGTCCCCGGGTCAGGACAAATTTTTATTTCACTACGAAGTTTCTCAAAAAGCCGTACAGCTTTTCTTTGTAGCCGTGTAGCTGCGCTTGGGTGGATGTAAATTAGTAATTTCTCCCTAATTACAAACCTAATCCACCTTGGCGGATTCCCCTAAAATATTCGACTAATTAAGAAGAGGGGGTGAGAAAAACGAAAGCTAGCCGTAAGCGAAATGTTCTCAACACGTCCCATTCTAAGCAAGCGCGTTTACTCGAAGTGCATTTGCGAGCATATTCGATACCATAAAACACCAGTACCGGGAAGAATCATTTGGGCTGCTCTTATTGAAGCAAGACTGACATGCGTTTCTGCTGCTTTTTGCGCTACGCCCACATTACAATTAGAGAAAAAACTGGAGATTAGGCAGCTGCCGTGATACACTCCTAAATATTTCTCAAAGAATTATTTAAAGCAAATTTTGTTGTTCCTTTGATAATAATTTTGCTGTTATTATACTGACAAAAAAGGCCAAAGTTGTCAGTGGGCCACCCGATGATTTCGCTACTTCCGGACTTCCATTGGCTCACGCTCAATGCTCACGCGGGTGTCATCTATTTTGGAAGCGGAGAAAATCGAATCGTGTGGACGTGAATAATAGTTTATGAATGAAATAATTTAAAGAGCCGTCGCAGGTAAGCGCCACCCGACCAGAGGAAACGCAATGATAGCGACAACAGTGCACATTTTGGTGACCGCCGAATCATTTCCTTCTTAAAGATTGATGCTTATGTAGTTTCTTTGGTACTGGATTCCACGTACAAATTCAATTGAAATACTCTCCGCATAAGTATATTCGTATTTATTCGAAACCTTTGTCGCAGTGTTCTTGGCGTTCTTGGCGTAATCGGTAGTGACTCAGTAGCAACACTGGGACGTGAGTTAAAAAATACCCTTTTATCAAGCAAATGATTTCAGACATCCGGCGACCTTTATTTTGCATAAGGTATTGTGTTTTAACATTGTTATTTTATGCGTACATTTTACCTGGGCTCCGTGTGCTGTTCGAAATTCTTGGGCCAGGCCGTGTTGGTGTGGCGTCATGGGTCAGTTGATAACCAGCAATTTTCTCTGATGGCAGTCAACGGCGGCGAAGCGCTAATGCAGCTGGCTCCTTTCGACGTGACACTTGGACTATTCAATGAGATAGCCATCACAATCCGGTATGAAAGGAAATGTTAAAACAAAATATTGAATCTGCTCGTTGATTACATGAAAGCATATGATTTACTGGCTACCACCGAAGCCATGCAGACATTGCGAAATTAGGGTGAAGGTTGAATGCTGCAAGGTATGCCCACTGAATTTTCGACAACAATTTTCAGAAATTGAATAAAAATTCGAATGAGGATCCGTAATGTGCATGCGGATGCTACCTCTCGAGTAATATTAACCGCCTTATTTATAGAGCTGCGTTGGCAACAAGTAAGGATAAAGGGTAATGAACAGTATCGCACTAATATAAGGTTCACGGATGACATTACAAATTACAAATAGTGTGCAATATCATCGAACAATTCATCAATACAGTATGCCTAAAATTAATACACATAACATTGAATATTGTACAACAGCCTCGGAGAAGAACAGCAGTTTCCCATATAGGGCGAAGCTGGTTTGTGTTGTGGGATTTAACGTCCCAAAGTGATACAGGCTATGAGAGACGCTGTTGTGGAGGGCTATGGAAATTTAGATAACTTGAGGGCCCTTAAAACACACTGACATCGCACAGCTCACTAGCTTCTTGCTTTTCGCCTCCATCGGACAGCTGCAGCCGACGGTGCAAATCGGTCCCTCATCCGTGGGCAGACTAGTTGAACGCCTTAACCATTGCAGCACCATGGTAGGAACAGGCTGCGAGAAGTTTGAAGAAGTAAGGAAATATGACAATTTGAGAGACGTTACAAGCAAGTATCCGGATCGCAGGGGCGAATTATTTAAAATAATTAGATCAGACGGGAGCGAATTCGGCTGGTAATGCCAGATCATGAATGGCAGGCTTCAAGAAAGCGTCTAAATTATGGCATGCTAGCAGTACTTTTACTGAACTCATCTAATTAGCAGAAGAGTGGTATCTAACAAAGACAGTGCAACTGCAATTGAAAACCACGCAGAGAGTTATGGAATGACAAATAGGGAACCATCTCAAGTTAATAGCATAGGCAAAATGAAAAACTCGAAAGGGAACATTGCAGGTTATATATTGTGAAGGCAAGATAACCGGCGGTTTCTAAGGCTGAGAGACTACGTATCAAAACAGTGCAATGGTAGCTGGGGGAAGGTTGCGTGGGTGGACATGGTAGGTACGCTCGAGGGGACCATATGTCGCAAAGGCCGCAAGACGGGATTATTTAGAGGGAGGGATATGGGAGATGCCTTTTCCAAGCAGTTGGCATATTCAGGTTGATGATGATGATGATGACAAGCGGGGTAGTTTTGCCTGGGATATAGAGTCTGACTTGGAGTCGTCGGTTACTTGTGTGTTACCCAAGCGACTCAATATCACCGCCTCCCTTGGGTGGGGCTCGCATAACTGCGCCGACTGCCATAACAGCTTAGGTGAAATGCATCTAGTCCAATCCATCAGTGTATTCGGGGTAATGCTTGTGTGTTCATTCATAGGGGCGGGATAATGAATTGTTGTGAAAAGTACATAACTAACATAAATAGATAGTGAATAGATAGCAACAGAGTCTAGCATAACAAGCATGAACAGAGCGTAAGGAGGAGGAAAGGCAGGCAGATTATTCTGAATAAGAAACTGGTTTTGCAACTCTGCACTGGTGGAAGGGGGGTGAGTGGATGTATAAGTGATTGATAAAAGGAAGTTGCAGGAATAATAAGTATATCAATAAATCAGTGAAGTTATTATTGCCCGTAAATCACAGCCTATTATGAGGCTCGTGGTTCTCAAAAAGCGAAGCAGTGCATGGGAGGACTTCGCCATCGACAATAGCATAATAGCATGCAGCATACGCGCCGGGTGTTTCGAGTTTTGTTTTTTTACCATAATGTGTACCTCATTATTCTTCATCTTTATTGTTTTTATTGGTACTACTTTTAATTTTGGTAATGCTTAAAGATATCATTTCTCTGATTCGTTGCGGCATTACTGTTTCTTTCTGATTTTTGACCTTTTGCTCAATGCTTGCTCTCAAGAGTTACTAAGAAGTTGAATTGAGCGGTTGTAATGTCCTTATGTTCTCTCAGTGTGCGTGTTTACGAGCTTATTTTAGCTATGTAAGACCTTAGTATTTGATTAGGAAAAGCCTTGTATGCCGCAAAGCGTGAAGCGCGAGAGAAATGAGTTGTTAAACTTTAGCATTAGAGCAGTAATTCTTAACTTAATATGTGCGATTCTTGATAACACTAATATTTTTTTGTGTGTGTAGGAATACGTCAATGCGAAATGCATACATGGTTGAAGGACAACCAAGTATCATGAAAAAAATTTTGCGAGCTGCAACATAATCATCATCATCATTCCCAGCCGGACTATACCCACTGCAGGGCGAAGGCCTCTTTCATATTCCTCCTATTAACCCGGTCCTGTGGGAGCTGCATCCACTTGACCCCTGCAAACTTCTTAAACTCATCAGCGAAAATAACTTTCTGCTGCCCCCTGCTACGCTTTCCTTCCTTTGGAATCCAGTTTGTTACCCTAAGCAACCATCGGTTACCCTCTCTTCGTACATGTCCTGCCCATGTCCATTTCTTCTTCCTAATTTCCATTAGAATGTCGGTAACTTGCGTTATTTCTCTGACCCACTCTGCAGGCTTTCTATCTCTTAATGTTACCCCTACCATTTTTCTTTCCATAGCCCTCTGCGTTGTCCTCAACTTGAGTAGAACCCTCTTTGTTAGCTTTCACGTTTCAGCCCCATAGGTAAGTACAGGTAAGATGCAACTGTTGGATACTTTCCTCTTGAGCGATACAGGTAAGCTGCTAGTCATAATCTGGGAGTGCTTGTCAAATGCGCTCTATCCCATTCTTATTCTCCTTGTTATTTGCCTTTCATGGTCCGGATCTGCGGTTACTACCTGTCCTAAATAGATATTGTCACGTAGTGGTGACAAGGCCGTACACGCCAAAAGAAGACACAGGCGTGATGTTACTGAAATAACTCTTAATTTGGGGCTGACTTGAGCCCGCAAAAGAACTAAGCAACTCGGCGGCGGCGATAGCAACAAACGTGCTCGTCGGTCGTCGGACAAAGAATGCCCGTCACACTCGTCAACGCTCAATTTAAAGGCTGCACAGAACAATCTAGATAACGTCGTCAACAGCTACCAGCACGGGCTGGAACATTGTGGAAAGACACCTGAGCGGCCGGAACCTTCGAGACAGATCTCGGTGCATCTTGCGCTACAACAAAACTGATAAAGGTGTGACTCGCAAAATCGAGCATTAGCAAACAAAGATTACGAAACTGATACGCGGTCCCGAATCAGAGTGATAAGCCTTTATGCCGGCGGCTGTTAAAAAACAACAAATACAGTTTTGAAGGTGTCGCGGCATTACTCCCCCCTTAAAAAGACATTGTTCCAAAACAAAGAAACATAAACATAAATACTGCAAAGTTTGAAAACCACAGATTCTTTACGCGCTTAATATGGCTTCAGTCGTACAACATGTATAATTTTTGGCCGTGCGCGTCGCCGTTGTGATGCTGACGTTCCGTCGGGAATGACTTCATAGTCCAGTGGTCTGACTCGGCGGAGGACTTTGTATGGCCCAAAGTATCGACGCAACAACTTGTCACTTAATCCGCGACGGCGAATGGTGTCCAAACCCACTGGATTGTACTCTGCGTGGTGTCGTCGTAAACTGTATCGTCGACTGTCGGTGCGCTGTTGGTCTTTAATACGCAGCCATGCGAGTCGTTGGGCTTCCTCTGCACGATGCAGGTAGGCGGCGACGTCAAGGTTGTATTCGCTGGTTACGTGCGTAGCATTGCGTCGAGCGTCGTCGTGGGCTCCCTGCCGTACACAAGCTTAAACGGGGTCGCTCTGGTCGTCTCCTGGACTGCCGTGTTATACGCGACGATCACGTACGGCAAGATGGCGTCCCAGGTCTTGTGTTCAGCGCCGACGTACATAGCGATCATGTCAGCGATCGTTTTGTTCAGGCGCTCCGTAAGGCCATTGTTCTGGGGATGGTACACAGTTCGTCGATGGCTTGTGTGACTGTATTCCAGGATAGCTTGCGTCAACTCTGCCGTAAACGCCGTTCCCCTGTCCGTGATGAGCACTTCTGCGGCACCGTTCGACAAAATATTTGGCGACTTCTGCCGCGGTACCATTTGGTAGTGCTCTTGCTTCGGCTTAACGGGTAAGGTAGTCAGTGGCCACGATGATCCACCTGTTACCCATAGACGAAGATGGAAAGGGGCCGAGGAGATCCATCCCAATTTGTTGAAAGGGCAGGATTGGGGGCTGAATCGGGTTTAGTTGTCCGGCTGGTCTGATCGGCGGCGTCTTGCCTCATTGGCCCTCACGACACGTCTTCACGTAGTGGGCAACTTCGGCAGGCAGTCGTGGCCAGTAATACTTCTGGATTCGACGCGATGTGCGCGCAAATTCGAGGTGGCCTGTTGTGGGCTCATCGTGCAACGCCTGCAGAAATTCTTGCCGAAGGTTTTTAGGCACTACGAAAAGCTGCGCGGTCTTGTTGCGTGCGAAGATCTTCACGAGGAGGCCATTGCTTAACGTGAAGGATGATAAATGTCGCCTGAACACACCAGGAGGGGAAGCGGTCTTTCCTTCCAAGTAATCGGCTAGCGGTTTCAGCTCAGGGTCTGATCGCTGTTGTTCTGCGAAACTGCTGGCGCTTACCGGTCCCAAAAAGGCGTCGTCGTCATCGTCCTTCGGGGGAGCACTGACGGGAGCGCGGGATAAGCAGTCTGCGTCGGAATGCTTCCGGCCCGACTTATAGACTACAGTCATGTCAAATTCTTGAAGTCGTAGGCTCCATCTGGCAAGGCGGCCGGAAGGATCTTTCAAATTAGCCAGCCAGCAGAGCGCGTGATGGTCGCTTACCACCGTGAATGGTCGGCCGTATAGATATGGACGAAACTTAGAAGTGGCCCAGATGATTGCAAGGCACTACTCCTTGGTCGTCGAGTAATTGACTTCGGCTTTTGTGAGGGACCTGCTAGCGTAGGCGATTACTTTCTCCTGTGGGGCACTCTTCTGGACGAGAACGGCTCCTAGGCCCACACTGCTCGCGTCAGTGTGAATATCGGTCTCGGCGTTTTCATCAAAGTGGCCAAGCACAGGAGGGCATTGCAGGGGGCGCTTGAGTTCGTCGAAGGCTTCTCCTTGCGGCGCTTCCCATTTAAAAGGTACATCAGCCTTTGTAAGCTGCGTCAACGGTTCGGCGATCCGCGAAAAGTTTCTGACAAATCGTCGATAATAAGCGCACAGCCCAAGGAATCGGCGCACAGCTTTCTTGTCGGCAGGCGGTGGGAATTGTGCGATTGCAGCTGTTTTCTCCGGGTCTGGGCGAATACCGTCCTTGCTAATGATGTGACCTAGGAACCGGAGTTCTTCGTAGGCGAAGTGACACTTCTCTGCTTTTAGCGTTAGTCCCGATGACTTGATGGCTTCCAGCACTGTCTGTAGTCGTTTTAGGTGGTCTTCAAAGTTTGACGAGAAGACAACAACGTCGTCCAAATATACCAAGCAAATTTGTCACTACAAGCCTGCCAGGACTGTGTCCATTACTCGTTGAAACGAGGCTGGTGCGGAGCAGAGGCCAAATGGCATCACCTTGAACTCATAAAGGCCGTCCGGTGTGATGAATGCGGTCTTCTCGCGATCTCTTTCGTCGACCTCTATTTGCCAATATCCGCTCTTCAAGTCCATCGATGAGAAGTACCTTGCATTGCAGAGCCGGTCGAGAGTGTCGTCGATGCGGGGAAGCGGGTAGACATCCTTCTTCGTTATGCTATTCAAGCGGCGGTAATCACCGCAGAAGCGAAGTGTGCTGTCTTTCTTCTTGACCAAAACGACTGGTGCCGCCCAGGGGCTGTTCGATGGCTGGATTACGTCCTCACGCAGCATTTCCTAAACTTGATCGCGAATGGCCTGCCGTTCTCGAGGCGATACACGATAAGGGCTTTCGCGCAGAGGTCGGTCGTGTTCGCCCTTTATAATGCGGTGCTTGGCCAGTGGTGTTTGTCGTACCTTCGATGATGACAAGAAGCACTCCCTGTAGTTTCGAAGAAGACTGCGAATCTGGTTTTTCCTGCTGTGGGTCAATACGGGGTTGATGTCAAATGTGGGCTGACAGAATTGGTCCGGTGCGTCATCCAGTGGTTGGTCGTGGAGGGAGAATACGTCTCTGAGGTCTGCTAATTCGTCGAGAAAAGCGATGGTCGTGCCCTTGTTGAGATGCCGGTATTCTTCAGTGAAGTTTGTTACCAGCACCTGAGCTTGTCCTCTCCGGAATTTTGCGATGCCTCTTGCGATGCCGATACCTCGCTCCAAGAGCAATTGGATATTTCCTTCTACGATGCCTTCAGCGGTTTCAATGTCTGTGCTACCTACGCTGACGGCGACGCTTGATCGGGGCGGCACGGTCAATTCTCCGTCGAGGACGTTTAGAGCGACGTGTTGCGTCGAAGTCGTCATAGCAGGTATGGCTTTGTCTGCAGAGAGCTTGATGAGCTTGGATCGGAGGTCGATGATATCCCTATTTTCATTTAGGAAGTCCATGCCTAAAATCACGTCGTGGGAACACGGCTGCAAGACCACAAAGCTGGTGGGGTAAGTACGCCCATTTACGGTTATTCTTGCAGTACATCGTCCCGATGGAGTAATCAGGTTGCCACCTGCGGTGCGAATCAGCGGGCCGTCCCAAGCGGTTCGTACTTTCCTGAGATGGGAGGTTAACGGCCCACTGATGACTGAATAGTCAGCTCTGGTGTCTACAAGGGCAGTGACTCTGCGACCGTTGATATCAACTTCAAGGTCACTTGTTCGCGTCCTCGCATTGCACGTGGGCCTTAGTGTCCGATCTCAGCTCCGTCGTTTCTTCAGGTCATGGCCGGGGCATACCGTTGTGTCTTCACTGGGCGGTGGTGTCTCTTGCACTCTGGTCCTGTTGTCATCGATGTCGTCGTATGGAGCGGCGATGGAATGGTTGCGTCGCGTTAGTGGTCGTCGGCGGCGGAGGATCTTCGTCTTTTCGCCGTTGAGAAACCTCACCTTCAAAGGTTGCTGCCTTTATTTTCCCCTACGGGGGCTAGGAGACCGTCCTTGCACATAACCGCGGCCCGGCGACGCAAATCGGGCATTGTACGGTGATGGGGAGCGTGACAGACGCCTTGGCGACGAGCGCTCTCCGCTGTGCAGGAAATCGTTGAGTTCCTGTGGTCGCTTGCCGGGACGGGGTCGTGGGGCGTCGACAGCGAAACCACGGAGGCCGATCCGCCTGTCCGGGCAGTGACGGAGGATATGTCCTGCCTCACCACAATGGAAGCAGAGCGGTCAGTTGTTTGCTGTCCTCCAGGCGTCGCACTTTCTGGGGCTTGGGGGTCGTTGGTAGACTTGGCGGGCGGGGGCAGCTTTCGAAAGCAGGATGATAGCGACGAGAGTTGGGAGGTCGCGTTGGGGTGCAGGACGACATAATGCAGCTGCATAGTCCATCGCTGCTGATTCATGCACTGGAGCCGTCGGAGTCGTCGCTTTAGGGACGCCCAGTGCCTGCTGAACTTCTTCACGGACGACGTCCGCGAGCGTCGCCACCTGCGGTTGTTCCGATGATGGCATCAGTCGGCGGAGCTCCTCTCGCACGATCTCCCGGATGAGGTCTCGAAGGTTCTCTCCGCTTGCAGATGCGCTGGGGTAGTGGGTTGAGCAGTCCGGCTGAAGTGGTCGCTAGTAGTGGCGCATCCGGGGGGCCAATGTCTTCTCGATAGTAGACGCCTCCGTTTCAAATTCCGCCACAGTTCTTGGCGGATTTCGCACAAGACCCGCAAAAAGCGACTCTTAACCGACTCGCAATAAAAGTTTGACTCGCTCACCTTCGGTCATATAGGGTCGGCGCGGCGAAAGACGTGCTTCATCTCCTCAACGTACGCCAGGACAGGCTCATTAGGGAGTTGAAGTCTTGACTGAAGGAGGGCCTGGGCGCTTTCCTTTCGGACGACGCTTGAAAAGGCAGTCAGAAACGCTTCCTTGAAAGTCTCCCAATCCTTCATAGTTGCCTCATGATTTTCGAACCAAACTCGGGCATGTCCTTGAAGAACAAAGTAGACTTACCTAAGTTTCGCGGCGTCGTTCGAGCCGATGAATTCTGCCACACGATCGAAAAGAACCATCCAGTCTCCCGCATCTTCATCCGGTCGTCCATGGAAGCAGGGGGGCTCACGGGGCTAAACACCCGGTGCTGTAGGCTGGGCCATTGTCAGCGTCGATGCCTTCCGAGATCGAATGGGGTCAGGTAGCAGACCGTGTTCGGGTTGTAGGCTGTTATGACCGTGCATCATCCGCACTTGCGCGCTCTATTGTTCGCCTGTGGGCATGGGTAAGTACTGTGGATATGTGCTGTTGGTACAATGGCGCTAAGTGAGCCTGTTTCCATGAATCCTTTTGTGTAAGCCGGATTTGCTTTGTCGAGACCCTGCAAATGCCAAATTGGCCCTGTCAAGAGAACGTCTAGAAAAATACCAAGAAATGTCCCCCTGCGGGAAATAGCCGGAAGTGCTTTCGTTCAATTGTTGACTCTTCCCGTCGAGAAGCGCTATTGTCCAGTGAGGAATGCCTACTGTCCAAAGGAGACGACAGAGTGACACGTCCGTTGACGTACAGGACAAGAAAGGAGCAAGGTGATTACGGCCATTAGAGGATTTCCCGGGAATGCAGGAAAAATTTGCAATTGCTGGAAAGGGACAATGCTGGGAGCAGTATGCGGCGCGCACGTGCACTTGGGTTTCTGAGAAGGAAATCCACTTACCGGAACCAGCATATCGAATCTTTGCTGAAGAATAGAAATGTACCTCCTCGCCGTTCCCAAGCTCTTCCCGCCAATCAGTGACCACGCCCAACGAAACAATGCCGGACCAGTCAGTGCATCAGACCATCAGTGCAGTGATGTGTTCGATTGGATGCCGATATCTGAGGGGCGTGCCCTGGAACTGGTTGGTCAGCATCTTCAGAGAGGGGCTGGACATAGGGGGTTTTAAGCAGATTTCAGAGCACGAAAAGACGCTCTGAGCCCTGGGTAAACGACTCATCCAGTCGCTTCTCGCTATGAACTCTTAACGCCTGCCATATTGCTGATGTATCCTTCTTTTTCATGTAAATAATCATTAAATAAGTTTTCTCAAAGTGCCATTAAACCTGCTTGTATATATTTTACCAACTTCGAAGATTCTATCCTTCATCAACCCCGAGTCTCTGCACGCTACCAAGTGAAGGCCGGGTCGACTTAGTCCCAGCGTCACGACAACTGGTGACCAGCGTTGGGATCTGAATCTACAAGCCACAACATCTGGTGATTGGAGGTGGATCTGAAGCTACAAGCCACAACATCTTGTGATCGGAGGTGGCATCCCAAGCAACAAGCAGGAGCAGCAATCGGCCAACAAGAGAGGAGCTCGGAACATCGATCGCATGTGTGGGTGAGTTCTTGGCTTTTCTTCTGATGTGGACCAGGTTCTAGAACAGGGTTAGATTTTAGAACTGGTAAAGAGAAGTGTGGAAACGATTTTAGGTTTGGTAGTTTGCACAGTTGTTTTGGAAGAAGCCGACACTCGGAGCGATCATGGACCTACAAAAGCTGCAGAAACCGGAACTGTTGCAATTGTGTGAGAATTGGGAATTGATACAAGTGGTTTGGCACGAAAATCCTTGATTATAAAGGCAATCACTGATTTGGGAATCGATGATGAGGAGCTCAGTGAAGCATGAAACCTCATCGGACAAAAAAGGAGGAGCAGCTGAGACAGCAGAAAGAGCGGGAAAAAGAGGAAAAGAGGCGTGAGCGTGAACTTGAGAGGGAAAAAGAGGAAAAGAAGCGTGAAATTGAAAGAGAAGCAAAAAGGCTGGAGCTAGAAATTGAGCTCCGGAAATTAGAACTAGAGTTGAGCAAGAGGTCGGGCAATTGTCCCCAGCTAGCGGTACCTCTTCTCAACAAGGAGGCAGGTTTCAAGATGTCAAAGTACATGCAGCCATATGTGATATCAGGGGATATCGGTCTGTATCTGGCTAACTTTGAGCGAACCTGCGAAAAACTGTCCTTCCAGCGAGACACTTGGTCTCAGAGATTATTGACCGTTCTGCACTGCGAGGCAGCGGAGGTTGTCGCGCGGCTAAGCAAGGAGGACGCGGACAACTACGAGAAGGTCAAAGCTTGCCTTCTGAGAAAGTATAGGCTTAGCGCCGAGGCGTTCAGACAACGTTTTCGGAACGCTACTAAGTCCAGGGACGAGAGTTACCCTGATTTCCTATACAATTTAAGAGTCAACTTGGGCGAGTGGCTAAAGAGCACAGATTCTTACAGTAATAGGGACGCTGTAGTCGAGCGAATTCTTTTGGAGCAGTTTTATAACTGCTTCCCAGAAAAAGAAAGAAATGGGTACAGGACCGAGGCGAAATTAAGTCGGCAACTGAAGCTGCCGAACTCATTGAGGAGTATGCCTCGCGCCGACAATTCAGCAACCCAGCAGTGGATAGGCCCCGCAATCCCAAGTTGAGTGTGAATAACCGTCAGAAAAGGCACTTTGCTAGATTTGCAAACGAAGAAAGGAAGGCTTCTTCAGGCAAACGCCCTAGAAAGGACGGCAGTGAGAAAAATGGGGAAGTGACCAACGCGCAGAACACAAAGAACAAGCTTGGGGCTAGGAAGCCGCTCACATGCTTTAGGTGTAATGAGCAGGGTCACATTGCCGTCAACTGCCGGAAAGAAAAGATTGCTTTCTCGTATGTCAGTGCCTGCGATGAAAATATGCAGCTTTTGGAACCCTACCTGCATGACCTAGTAGTCAACGGGAAGCCTTGCAAGGTACTGCGCGATTCGGCCGCAACGATGGATGTTGTCCACCCGGCGTATGTGTCGCCTTCCGACTATACAGGACAGTGTGCATGGATCCGCCAGGTAGTGGAGGAACAGAGTGTGTGCTTGCCAATCGCGAACTTGGTCATCGAGGGCCCTTTTGGCGAGTTAACCACCGAGGCTGCCGTTTCAGGAAAGCTTCCTAAGTGCTATCCGTATTTGTTTTCCAACAAATCGGACATGCTACTGCGAAAGAGGGGCATCCTTTTCGGAGACAGAGTTGTAGAAGCCTTAACACGTTCAAAGGCGCGAGAACTAGCTACACTGCTCATTCCAGAAAAATCCACAGCAGAGGAAACGGCAGTTAAAACAGTGGTCGAAGTGGAAGATAGCGGGTCAGAAAACTTTGAGAGCGAGGCATCTCAGATAAGTCAACTTGAAAGTGAGCTTGATGAGATGCGGAATGAGGATGTTCTTGAGAGTAACCTCTTGCCGCCAGTGTCTAGTAATCTCACGAGACTTTTAAGTGGAACCCGAGAGGACTTAGCTATGGAGCAAGCTAATGATCCCAAGATACAGGAGATAAGGGAGCGCCACCGCGCCACTAAGACAGCAAAGAATATTTCTTTCGAGATGAGAACGGGACTGCTGTATCGCTTATTCAAGGATAAGCGCAGAGTAGAGCGGGACCAATTAGTCGTTCCCCAAAAGTACCGCGAAGACTTACTGCGACTTTCCCATGGCAGCTCGTGGTCATGTCACCTTGGAATAAGGAAAACAAAGCAGAGACTGTTGCAAGAATACTATTAGCCTGGATGTTTTAAGGACACGGAACATTTTGTACGGTCATGCGACACGTGCCAGCGGGTTGGAAAGGCGCAAGATAAGTGGAAAGCTCCGGTGGTGTTAGTACCAATCATTACCGAGCCGTTTCACCGGTTAGTAATAGATGTAGTTGGGCCACTTCCTGTGACAGAGTCAGGGTACCGTTATATCCTCACTATGTTATGCCCAGCCACAAAGTTTCCAGAGGCTGTTCCGCTGCGCGAGGTGACGTCCAAAAGTGTAGTGGATTCGCTGCTGTCAGTGTTTGCACGAGTTGGATTCCCTTCCGAGGTCCAAAGTGATCAGGGTAGCGTTTTCACAAGTGTCCTCACCACCTCATTTCTCGAGCGATGCGGCATTAAGGTAGTGCACAGCTCGATCCACCATCCGCAGAGCAACAGCGTAGAAACATGGCATTCTGTTCTCAAGCTCGTCCTCAGGGGACTGTGCTGTGAAAACAAGCGCGAATGCGATACCTGCCAGGCGAGGGCGACCGTGGACTACTTGGGTCACAATGTAGGTCAAGGTTTAAGGAAACCCAGCGAGATTAAGATGTCTGCGGTAGCAGACTACCCGCGGCCGAGCACGAAGACGGAAATTCGAGCATTCCCGGGTCTGACTGGATACTACAATCACTACATCCCTAACTATTCAGCTTTGGCCAGCCCTCTGACCGACGCTCTCCGCAAGACAGAACCGACAAATGTAGTCTGGGACGAACAAAAGGAAGCCTCCTTCGTAAACCTGAAGGCTGTGCTGATTAGCCATCCGGTATTGCGAGCTCCAGTCTATGACCGAGAATTCTCGGTCCAGTGTGATGCCAGTGATCGAGGGCTAGGTGCTGTTCTCTGCCAGAGAGATGACGACGGTAATGAGCACCCCGTGCTCTACCTGAGCAGAAAACTGAGTTCTAGAGAGAGGGCTTATTGCGCGTCAGAGAAAGAGTGCGCTTGCATTGTATGGGCCATTCAAAAATTGCAGTGCTATCTTGGAGGGGCCAAATTTACCGTAGAGACGGACCATTGTCCCCTGGCTTGGCTGCAAACTGCGACATCGAAGAACAGTCGCCTTCTGAGGTGGAGCTTGATTTTACAGCAGTACAATTTGGAAATAAGATACAAAAAGGGGAAGTTAAATGGGAATGCGGACGCGCTTAGCCGCTGTTTCTAAGCGGTCCGAGGTGTTCCTCATCATGTATCCAAATTGATACTCAGGTTCTTTTTTCGTGCGCTGGTACATGTGTGACTATGTAAAGCAGCACGTTTGGTTTTCTAGGCATACGTGGGTCCTGAACGTCTTGAGTGTGGGCTTTTCTCGAACAATGATGGCAGTTTTCTTTTAACCTGGTCTCTTCAGACGGGAGCCGAGTGCTTGCTTGAACATGTGGTTGAGTTTCAGAGACAGCTCAAGCAATTTGGCCTACGGCAATCAAGACAACGCGACAAGCAACAGCGAGCTTCAAGCATTCATGTGCAGGCCATTAAGTCGTCTCTTCATGCAGCAGCTGCGACTGCTGCCCTCCGTGACTCTTCTGGCGGGGGAGGAGGCTGTTATGACCGTGTATCATCCGCACTTGCGCGCTCTATTGTTCGCCTGTGGGCATGGATAAGTGCTGTGGATATGTGCTGTTGGTACAATGGCGCTAAGTGAGCCTGTTTCCATGAATCCTTTTGTGTAAGCCGGATTTGCTTTGTCGAGACCCTGCAAATGCCAAATTGGCCCTGTCAAGGGAACGTCTAGAAAAATACCAAGAAATGTCCCCCTGCGGGAAATAGCCGGAAGTGCTTTCGTTCAATTGTTCACCCTTCCCGTCGAGAAGCGCTATTGCCCAGTGAGGAATGCCTACTGTCCAAAGGAGACGACAGAGTGACACGTCCGCTGACGTACAGGACAAGAAAGGAGCAAGGTGATTACGGCCATTAGAGGATTTCCCGGGAATGCAGGAAAAATTTGCAATTGCTGGAAAGGGACAATGCTGGGAGCAGTATGCGGCGCGCACGTGCACTTGGGTTTCTGAGAAGGAAATCCACTTACCGGAACCAGCATATCGAATCTTTGCTGAAGAATAGAAATGTACCTCCTCGCCGTTCCCAAGCTCTTCCCGCCAATCAGTGACCACGCCCAACGAAACAATGCCGGACCAGTCAGTGCATCAGACCATCAGTGCAGTGATGTGTTCGATTGGATGCCGATATCTGAGGGGCGTGCCCTGGAACTGGTTGGTCAGCATCTTCAGAGAGGGGCTGGATATAGGGGGTTTTAAGCAGATTTCAGAGCACGAAAAGACGCTCTGAGCCCTGGGTAAACGGCTCATCCAGTCGCTTCTCGCTATGAACTCTTAACGCCTGCCATTTTGCTGATATATCCTTCTTTTTCATGTGAATAATCATGTAAATAAGTTTTCTCAAAGTGCCATTAAACCTGCTTGTATATATTTTACCAACTTCGAAGATTCTATCCTTCATCAACCCCGAGTCTCTGCACGCTACCAAGTGAAGGCCGGGTCGACTTAGTCCCAGCGTCACGACAAGGCCTTGGAGTCGGCGGCTGGCTCGGTGACCTGTAGGTTGGTCTTCCAGGGCGACAGGAACACGGCTTGGGTCTTCGCTTGAAGGATCAAAGGCAGCACCTCCACCAGATGTCACGTAGTGGTGACAAGGTCGTACACGCCAAAAGAAGACACAGGCGCGATGGTACTGAAATAACTCTTTATTGGTGCTGACTTGCGCCCGCAAAAGAACTAAGCAACTCGGCGGCAGCGATAGCAACAAACGTGCTCGTCGGTCGTCGGACAAAGAATGCCCGTCACACTCGTCAACGCTCAATTTAAAGGCTGCACAGAACAATCTAGATAACGTCGCAAACAGCTACCAGCACGGGCTGAAACATTGTGGAAAGACACCTGAGCGGCCGGAACCTTCGAGACAGATCTCGGTGCATTTTGCGCTACAACAAAACTGATAAAGGTGTAACTCGCGACATCGAGCACTAGCAAACAAAGATTACGGAACTGATACGCGGTCCAGAATCAGAGTGATAAGCCTTTATGGCGGCGGCTGTTAAAAAACAACAAATACAGTTTTGAAGGTGTCGCGGCAATATATTCAGCTACTACTCCCAGTGCTTCGCTGCCTAATGTAAACTGCTGTTCCTTGCCTAGGCTATTGAACATAACCTTAGTCTTTTGCATATTGATTTTTAAGCCTACCTTTCTACTTTTCCTGGCTAGGTCATCAATCATTATTTGCAGTTTATCCCCCGCGTTGCTTAGCAAGGCAATGTCATCAGCGAATCGCAGATTACTGAGGTATTCTCCATCTCCCTTATCCCTAACTGCTCCCATTTCAAGTTTGAATATTTCTTCTAAGCAAGCTGTGAATAGTACTGGGGAGATCGTGTCCCCTTGCCTAACACCTTTTTTATAGAAATTTTGTTACTTTCTTTAGGCAGAACTATGGTTGCTGGGCACCCTTTATATATATCTCAAAGCACTTTCACGTTTTGCCCGTCCACGCCCTGATTTCACAATGCCTGTATGACTGCCGAGGTTTCTTCTGAGTCAAATACTTTTTTATAATCAATGAATACTATGTATAAGGGCTGGCTATATTCCTAGCATTTCTGTATTACCTGGTAGATGATATGGATATGATCGATGGTAGAGTGTCCTTTCAGAAATCCTGCATGATAATTTGCTTGGTTGTAGTCTAAAGTTGCCCTTATTATACTAGTGATTACTTTGGTAAATATCTTATACATAACTGACAGTAAGCTGATTGGTCTGTAAAATTTGAAATCCTTATCGTCCCCTTTCTTATGAATTAAGGTTATGTTTGCGTTCTTCCATGGTTCCGGTATCGTCGATGACACCAGACATTGCGCATACAGGGTGGCAATGTTTTCTATAACGATATACCCTTGTCTTTCAACTAATCTATAATTACCTGATCCCCTCCAGCTACTTTCCCTCTTTTCATAGTTTCTAATGCTTTCTTAAATTCGTCCTTCGTAACTGGTGGAACGTCTGACTGCATTTCCCTACCGTCAAACTTATTATTTTCGTGATTTCGTTGGCTGCTGTGGAGATCAGTATAGAACTCCTCGGCTTCTTTGACTGTCTTGTACATATTCGTGATGGCATTGCTCGCCTTGTCTCTCAGCGCATGCATACATCTGATTTTTGCCTATGCCCAATTTCTTCTTCATCGCTTTAAGGCTTCCCCCTTCTTTCCAGTATGCTCAATTTTCCCCATATATCGGCAAGTTTGCGGTTATTGAATAGCTTTGATATCTCTGCCAATTCTATCTGGTCTGTTGGATTGGAAACTTTCATACTGTTGCGTTTCTTAATCAAACCTTGCGTCTCCTTAGAAAGATTACTGGTATCCTTTTTAAATATCCTACCGCCTAATTCTTCAGTGCACTCAGTGATGATATTTCTGAAATTATTGTTCATTGCTTCTAGGATAATGTCGCCATCCTCGGTTAGAGCTGAATATCTATTCTGTAGCGAGATTCTGAATTCTTCTGCCCTCCCCCTCACCGCTAATTCGTTGATAGGTTTCTTTCTTACTAATCTGTTGCGTTCCTTCATCAGATTTAGGCTAATTCGGTACCTCACCATCCTGTGGTCACTGCATCGCACTTTCCCGATTACCTCTACATCGTGCAGAATGGCGGGGGTTGAACACATTATGAAGTCAATTTCACTTTTAGTCGCCCTGTTAGGGCCTTTTCCATGCCCGCTTCCGGTTTTTTCGTTTGCTGAAGAAGGTGTTCATGAGTCTTAAGTTATTGCGCTCTGCAAACCCAGCTATAACTTCCCCCTGCTATTTCTAGAGCCAATGCCATAATCACCCACTGCCTGTTTTCCTGCCTGCATTTTCCCTACCTTGGCATTGAAGTCGCCCATTAGTACAGTATACTGCGTCTTTCCTTTCCTCATTGCCCATTCTACATCTTCATAGAAGTTTTCGACTTCTGGCCACCATAACTACTTGTAGGTGCATATGCCTGTACAACCTTCAGTTTATACCGCTTATTCAGCTTAACTACGAGGCCTGTCACCCTCTCATTAATGCTATAGAATTCATCTGTATTACCAGCTATATACTTATTGACATAGCTAGTAATATAGATGTCAATAAGCATGCATATGACAAACTATTTCCAACGCACAATATTCTGGCTTCTGATTGCAGGAACTCGATAGACTATCATCATTGCATTGGCAGCTGTCAAGGAAAAACTGCAGAAAATTGAAATATATTCAATCAATATAGGGACATGCTTTATCAAAAGTTTAGAGCCCGTATGGTCTGTTTCTAATCCGTCTAGTGGCGCCCCTTGAGAATTTGTGTAAGACGTTCACATTGAAGAGGGTAGGACAAAAATTCGCCTTACCCTCACTAAAGTTCGAACTCTGAGAATGCATTACGAACTGCACGGTGGGGCTCGTAACAAACCTCCTTGGCTCAAAACGTCTCACTGAAAAGCACTGATGCACACTAATGTTCGTACACTTCATATTAGTCAGGTTAAGAGGAAATCGGAAGAAATCCAGGAATGAAATGAAACAAGAATATACACTCATCAATGTGAAACATTTTCTTCTCTATTGCAAATTTTAATCGCCATATATCGTATTGCTTAACGAAAACTCAAGCATTAAAAATCAACATTTCATCTTGTTATTTTATGTATTGCATTATTTCCTGTGCATCGTTTGACGTCTGTTATAGGAGCGTAGACTACGTAAAAGATAGTGTTTTTTTTTAACAAACGTTTATCTCCAGCGATCCCGCAAATGAATATCGGACGGTTCCTCTTACATTTTCTTTCATCAATATGATATATAAACTATCCGAAATAGTTCCACAATCTTGCAAATACCATTTTCAGGGCTCCTGATGTTTACACGCATAACTTTGTGTGTTCGTTACAGAAGGTATGTTCTTATACGGATGTGAATGATTGGTTTGGGTCATTTTATGTGGTGGTTACTAACTCAGGACAACTAGTGGTGCAACAAATCGAAACACAATAGAACGATCCGGGCTTATCTGCAGCCAGGAGATTCATTGTGAGCAATACGCCTTTGTACTTGAAAGCGAAGGACGACGTCACATAGAAAGGCCCACTTCACGCAAATGTATATCAAAATTTCAAATTGTTGACCACGTTCGTGATTATTGTGGTATAATGATGGCGCAAAAAATCAAGAATTATTCATTGCAAGGGGCCATCGATCTGTGCCAAGACAAAAGGGGCAAACAGACGTATGTACAGGAAATTATTTAAGATTTATTTGAAGAACACAACTCCAATCGACAAGAAAAGACAATTGATGTTTGAGTACTGTTTACCTGTGGCCACATGCGGACATATGCGATGTAAATATTTTTGCCATTGCAGATTTCATCACAACAATTTTGAGGCAACCGTATAGAAAAAGCGTATGTAGAATTACACGACGAAGGTCTGCTTGTATCAGTGCCTGTTTGTGACTTGAAGCGCATTGAAATACTGAGCAGCTAGATCAACAACGTCAGTACTTAGGTGGAACAAACGTTAAAACTAGTATTTCTACAACGCGTTTCAATGCGCTTTGAAGGTTAGCGCTACTCAAATCCCGCTGCCTTATATGTCTACTCTGTATTTAAGATGACAGGCCGATGAGGCACAAGGCAATGAGAGCCATAATATATGTTCTTTTATGGAGAACGTAAGAATAAAAAACAAATTAATATACATATCGTAATGAACGAATTAAAGAATGGAATGCGAGGAGTTTTGCGAAAAAATAAATAGAATGATAACAAGAAGGATATTTCTAAAATTGAAAAGAAATTAATCTCTATTGAAATCTACTGGTGTGTAAGCATGCACATTAACGAGCACTTCTACACATGGTAAAAACGAGAAGGGAAGGCAAGAATGATATTCCAAATTTTTTGGATAGTGGTCTTTGCGTGCGCAAAAGCTTAACATATGGCTGTATTCTGCTTGGATAATGACATTATTCCGCAAAGAATTGCATTTGATATTCTTTATTAATATACAGCAGGTGTGGGAAAAATTGTTTGCAAAGCTCTTAAAGAAATGTTCAACCATGATGAGTAAAAGAAATATTTGTGGATACAAGAAAGAGGTCAGAACGCTGGTTTAGGGCCTTTTTTGAGCTTAGTCACTAGAATGAATTTACTGATCAGAAACGCGTACAGTCTTAAAGGGGTACAGTGGTGTTCGTAAGACCCCTAATTCCAATCAACCTCTAAGTTCTTTTCACCGTTCCGATGTAAGTTAAAAAAGTTACGAAAATTCAAGCCACAAGAATTGACGGCCTAGTTTAATGCTGATATTTTAATTGTAATGGAGAAAGCAGACACATTTCTCTAAGTGGAGCAGATTCTCATTTAAGTTACAAGTATTAACCACCTATTATAAAAGTACTTCACTGCACAACTCCAGGAGTAAAAGGATTTATTTGCTCAATCGTTTGGAGAATTGGATGCATTTTGTAGGTATGCTGTGACAATTGGTTCAACGCGTAGGCTGCATAAGATGTCAAATCAAGAGCCTTTATTTTTGATAATTTTAATCCTTTCCGCTTGCGCACAGTAATCACCTCACTGTCTCATTCGCATTTCGCTTACAACGGTAGGAGCTAGCAACTATCCGAAATAGTTACCACAAGAATTTTCAGGGTTCCCGATTTCAAACACCTAAATTGCTCGTTTGATTACAGAAGGTATGTCCTTAACTGCATGTAAAAGAGTGCTTTAGCGGCATTGTACGTTGGGGTATAAGCACATACGATCTCAGTGTACAACAAAACTCGAGAAAATAAAACCATACTGTGCATCTGGGAGCCAGGCGGCCGAGTGTGCTCGAGGACTTCGTATACATGTATACGAAGGACTCGAACACATAGGGCCCATTGCAAACAAAAATAATTCAGAATTACAAATTGTTCAGCACTTTGGTGAATATTGCAGTATAAAAATGACGCAAAAGATACTACGCAAAAGGGAGAGCTTAGGCTACGCTCGAACGCCACAAATATGCAAGGAGTGCCTGTGCTATGCACGAACACAAGAGCTACGCAGGACAAATCGCTCATACATTATCCATCCATCTGTGTCATGCCTTGGCATGTTGCCCTTCTCCTGAAATATGCTCAAACTAGCCTAATGTGTTATTATTCTGCGCAACCTGTCGTCAATCAGTGCCAAAACGATAGGCATGTGAAAACGGGCTGTGGTACACAAGATCCCTTAGGATGTATTTTATAAACACAACTCTATTGAACACGGAAGAAATATCATCTTTAGAGCACTCTTTACGAAAACAGCTTGTTGACATTAAAGTTATGAAACATTTTTCTCTTGAGTATTCATGACATACGCTTGGCATAAAAGAACATAAGCAACTACAACGGCAAAAAAAGGGGGCTGCAAGACGACGCGACCATATGTGACACCTGAATCCTTTCAAACACTGCAGAGCCAGATCAAAAAGGCCACACTTGGGTGTAATAAATGCTGATGGCATTGCTTCTGCAACAACTTGGGAGTCTTGGAAGGCAAGGAAACATCAAATTACACAATATACATGTGCACTGAATTTACGAGAGCGATAAAAAGGACATCTGCAGAATTCTATAAATATTGAGTCAAAGCAGGGCGATGAGTGTTATGGCATATGTTGCTTCCCTAAAAATAAAAAACCTAGTCATCAAGAGCACACTGTTTTGGTTATCAATGCGAGAAAATGGAAATCATACAACTAAACATTTAAAGCGAAAATAAAGGTGAAGATGTCAAAATTATCAGTTCTAACACAAAAAACAGACAGACAGACAGACAGACAGACAGACAGACAGACAGACAGACAGACAGACAGACAGACAGACAGACAGACAGACAGACAGACAGACAGACAGACACACAGACAGACAGACAGACAGACAGACAGACAGACAGGCGAGCGAGCGAGCGGGCGGGCGGGCGGGCGGGCGGGCAGGCAGGCAGGCGGGCGGGCAGGCAGGCGGGCGGGCGGGCAGGCAGGCAGGCAGGCAGGCAGGCAGAGCGGGCGGGCGGGCGGGCAGGCAGGCAGGCAGGCAGGCAGGCAGGCAGGCAGGCAGGCGGGCGGGCGGGCAGGCGGGCAGGCGGGCAGGCGGGCAGGCGGGCAGGCGGGCAGGCGGGCAGGCAGGCAGGCAGGCAGGCAGGCAGGCAGGCAGGCAGGCAGGCAGGCAGGCAGGCAGGCAGGCAGGACTGCGAAGCATGAAGACTGTGGACTGCGAAGCATGAAGTCCCAATCTTATAAATGCGGTCATGACATAAAACGCAGAAATGTTTCAAAACGTTCCAGTTCTCGTTCCAGTTCCAGTTCCAGTTCCAGAGGTAGTAATTGAATAGGTGCTTAGGTACCGAGTTCGAAGCGCGCTAAGTGCCACTCTTTTTTAACATTTTTAAGAGTTTTTTAATGTACCTAACTTGGTTCATTACCTTTTAACTTTTAATTTTTTATCCCACGCCTTTTTTTCTCCGGGCGAACAGTGCCGCCAGTGCGGAGCGTGCCAGTACGCCGCGTCGCAGTGCGCCAGTTTCAAGCGCCATACTGGGACCATAATCAGACGCAAGGTACCCTAATGTTGTAGGATATAGGTGCACATAGAGAGTTGTATGCAATCGAAATAATTTGCAGTTGTGCAATACTGAGCTGCTTTGCCCATTATAATCCATGAATACCTCAAGAAACGCAAAACGCGCAATGAAAAATACGGTTTTGCGAGGGTGTTGCAGTAACTTTCAAATAATATATAGACCTTAATAAAAAAAAAACTAAGTACTCATTAAACCTTAAAGTCGCATTGCAAGGCTTTGATGACTGTTAAACGTTTTCCGCACCAAATTTCTTTTTTAATATTTTAATATTTATACAGCCTTCACATCGCAATAACTGCATGCGATGTGACCGCATACAGTTATTCTTCTTAACCGACAGCATGCAATTGTCGGCATTGAAGCACAAGTGTAATCTGTAACATCTAGGCGTTTTTGAAACATACTCATACAGTACGCAGAGCCCAGAAAAATTCTTGCTGACGTGTTTGGCTGCCATAGTAACTGTGACGATGATGTGAAACTACTGGCAAACCCCCTGCTGCCCTCTCTCTTGATTTGGTTACAGCTGTTTTTGGCAGCTTAATTAGTGCGAAGGCATTCTTGCAACACTCACATCCGTGAAAAACCTCCCGTGTGATTCACTGGCTGCCACAGCAACTGTGACGCCACTCATTGTCGAGCAATCCAACTGACGAATGGCACGACGGCATGCATAAGAGGGAATTGTGCAAGCGTCACATCATCCAGCATGTCATTTGAGCATGCGGCACCACTAAAAAAAAACCTCAATGTAGAGCCTGAACTCTCCCCCATCTCCACTTTTCTACTGTTGATGGTGTTTTAATATCATTTTTATTCTATTCTGCATCTATTAATTGTTCATGTTAGAAGCACACTTTCGACAGGGATTCGAACTGACTTATGCACCTTCAATAGTACACCCTTGTTTTCAGAAGTTTTCCGTCCAGAAGACAGCCAAAACATTCTATTTGGCGTTCCACAAAACCAACCTCACATTTACAAAGTGTAACTAAAGGGGCGCGCATACCCCCTCTGCCCCCCACTCATATATATATATATATATATATATATATATATATATATATATATATATATATATATATATATATATATATATATATTGTGAAAGAAGGCCAGGTTCCGACGGCAAGGTCGTGAAGGCAAGGCAAGGTATGCCGTGTCAGCGTTTAATCTGATGGAGAAAACCCCAAGCGCGCGCCGGGGCCAGCGCCGCGGGACGATGATGATGGTATGTACAAGAGGAAGAAGAAGATCATGGCATGTACAAATGAAAGAAGATCCGTGGAGGGCTCACACAATCTGCCCAGGGGCTCGGAAGCGGCCACCCTGGCCGCTCCTAACCAACCAATGTACCGCGGCGCACAAACGGCTACAAGCGAGACACATGAACAATTTCAGTTCCACGGTGGCGTCGGTCGGCTGGGGGATCAACAGGTGTGACTTGGTAGTTCACTGGGGAAGCTTGGTTGATGATCTTGTAGGGACTAAGCGGCGCTGAAATTTATCACTAAGCCAGTGGTGTAGAGAGCAGTACTTCGTCACCAAGACGAAAAGAGACCACGCAATGCTTCGAATCGTAGCGACTCTTGCGGTCTTGCTGGCATGCTTCTGTGTTGAGGCGGGCACGATGACGGCATCTGGCCACACGGGGTAAGAACTCGACTGGTAACGATGAGGAATAGTCGGGCGTATTGAAGAAGGAAGTGTCGAGGATTGTAGTGGGAGGACGGCCGAAAACGAGGAAAAATGGGGAGTAGCCGGTAGTTCGCTCTACTGCACTATTACAGGCGAATGTGACAAATGGTAGAAATCCCAATTTTGATGATCCGGTGGGATGTACATGGATATCATATCCGATAGGGTGCGGTGAAATCTCTCAGTCAGACCGTTAGTCTGGGGATGGTAGTTGAGGTTGTCTTATGGAGGGTGGATGACGCACGAATAACTTCGGATACGACTGTCGATAAGAAGGCCGTCCCGCGGTCACTTAGAAGCATGCGAGGAGCGCCATGACGCATTACAATTGACCGCAAAAAGAAATTAGCTACCTCTTCAGTGGAACAAGTCGGGACAGGGGCCGTCTCAGCATAGCGTGTAAGGTGGTCCACAGCTGTTATAATCCAATGGTTACCCCCATTTGAGAGAGGTAGGGGACCATATAAGTCAATGCCGACTACGTCGAGTGGTGTGGCGGGACAGGGAAGGGGCTGTAGGCGGATAGCGGGGAAAAAAGTCGGCCGCTTGCGACGTTTGCACAGGTGGCAGGAAGCAACGTATTTAGCTACGGTGGTAGACAGGCCGGGCCAAAAGAATCGTCTTTTTACGCGGTCGTATGTTTTGTCAAAAACAAGGTGACCTGCAGTAGCGTCATTGTGGAAAGCCGCTAGTATACGTGGGCGAAGCACACGCGGTACGACTGGGAGCCAGCGCGTTCCGTTAGGATAATACACGTAGCGGCGTAGTATGCCATCTTCAAGCTTGAAATTGCGAAGCTGTCGGCGAAGCCTAGCGTTGGGTGGGCTCGGAGCGCCGATAAGGCGGTCGATGATGGGCCGGCAGTGGGCATCAGCGCATTGCTGCGAGCGGAGAGCGTGCTTGATCTCAGAGCCGTCAAAAGAAACTGCAGTGATATGCGTCGGTGGAAGCGATGATCGGCTGTGGTCAGAGGTGGAAATGCATTGTGAAGAAAAACAGCAGGCTGATTCCGAAACCGGGCAGCGAGAAAGAGCGTCGGCGTCTTGGTGTTGGCGACCCGATTTATAAATGACGGCGAAATGGTATTCTGCGGGCGCAGGATCTAACGGCCAAGTCTGCCTGTCAAATGTTTCAGCGAAGATAACCAGCAAAGAGCGTGGTGATCGGTCATAACTGTGAAATGCCGACCATATAGGTAAGGGCGAAACTTTTGAACATCCCAGACGACGGCAAGACATTCCTGCTCAGTACTAGAGTAGTTTTTCTCAGCTGGAGTCGTGGTCCGACTGGCGAAGGCAATCACTTTCTCACGCGAAGTTTCATCGCGTAGCAGAAGGACAGCGCCAAGACCATGACCACAGGCATCAGTGTGCAGGATGGTAGGAGCGCTGTCGCTGAAGTGGCCAAAAACGGGATCTGAGGTGAGGGCGTGCTTTAGGTCGTTAAAAGCAGCTTCGCACTGTTCAGTCCACACGAAAGGGCTACGTGCTTTAAGTAGTTGATGAAGTGGAGCAGCAATACTTGCAAAATGCTTTATAAAACCCCGGAAATAAGACGCCAGGCCGAGGAAACTGCGCAAATCTGTAGTTCGTTGCGGACGAGGAAAGTTCAAGACCGCGATTATTTTTTCAGGATCTGGGTGAATGCCGTCATGGCTAACCAGGTGTCCCAATATTTTAATTTCCTTCTCTGCAAAGTGGCACTTGCTGTTGGGCTAAAGGCCCGCTGAAGCAAGACACGTGAGGACTTCATTCAGGCGCCTGAGATGGTCGGTAAAAGTTGACGAAAAAAATCACAATATCATCCAAGTAACATAGACAGGTTCTCCATTTGAGGCCACGAAGTACAGTATCGATAATTCTTTCAAATGTTGCGGGTGCGTTACAAAGGCCGATGGGCATAACATTAAACTCGTAAAGTCCGTTGGAAGTTGCGAAAGCGGTTTTTTCTTTGTCGTCCTCGTGCATAGGTATTTGCCAATAGCCTGAGCGGAGGTCCAAGGTCGAGAAATATTCGGCGCCTTCGAGAGAGCCAAGGACATCATCAATACGTGGCATCGGATAGATGTCTTTGCGGGTAATTTTGTTGAGTGCGCGATAATCAACACAAAATCGTATCGATCCGTCCTTTTTTTTGAAACTAATGCAACTGGGGAGGACCACGGGTTTGTTGATTGATGAATAATATGGTGACGGAGCATGCCATTGACATTTTCTTCAATTACTTTTCGTTCCGAGAGAGAACTCGATAAGGTCGTCGGCGTACAATTGAGTTACCTTCGGTAAGGATGCGGTGATGTGCAACACTAGTCTGTCAGAGTGGTGGGGAAGTGGCATCAAAAATGGCTTGGTGGGCTTGAAGCAATTGCCGCAATTCATGGCGTTGGTGCGGCATGAGGTTCGGATTGATTGTCTTCGACAGCATAGAAAGAGAGACTTGCGATTAACCTTGTTGCGGAGGTAGCGGGGCAGTGAGCACCATCATGGATATAGGGTGAGCATCCACTATGCATGGCAGGGAAGTTCCTTTAGTCAGCACGAGGGATTCACGGGAAGTGTTCTTGACAGCTACTATAGCTGAGCCGCTGCGGAATCGTACAAGACTTGATGGGAATGCGATTCCACGTGCAAGATGTCGATGACATGGTGCGATGAGTACATCCCCGTCAGTGATGTGTTCAGAAACAACGGTAATAAGTGTTTCGCACTGTGGAGGCAATACATTTTCAGCTGCAGCAATGAGGGCATCATGCCGTGCAGAAATGTCAGATAAAAAATCACTGTCTGTCATATGGATGACACGGTCGCCACAAGAAATTAACGCTGAAGTGGTTGACAAAAAATCCCATCCAAAAATCATCAAATGCGCACACGGTGAAAGCATACCAAACTGCACATGGTGGCGGATGCCGTCTATAACAACTCGAACTGTACACTTTGCTGAAGGGTGCAGAGGGACGCCATTTGCTCCACGACGTTAAGGTTCGTCATATGGTGTCGTTACTTTCCGCAAATGGTGGCACAAATCAGCATGAATAACAGAAAGTGCAGCCCCTGTGTCAATCAAAGCTTCGACCGGTAATCCTTCAGCTAAAACGGAAATGATATTATACGGGCGATGAGAAGGACTTTTGTAAGTTCGCAAAGTGCAGTTTCACCTCCGGAAACTGCATCGCTTAGTTTTCCGAATTACGGACAGGGAGAGTTGTTGCTGATCGAAGTGGCAAAACAGCGGCGGTATGGGGAAGGGGACCGGCGTAGGGATATGTGAGCTCCACTTGGTTCAGACGAGGATACCGGCGGTGGAGAGAATCGGCGAGGTTGACTGGCAATTGGTCGTCGCTGATAATATGCAGGTATGTCACTTTCGAAGGCGTCATAACCACGTCGCTCGTTCTGAATGCGTCGGCGACAAAAGCGAGATATATGTCCTCAAATTCCACAATAATAGCACACTGGGCGAGAGGGGCGCCAAGGTGCGTAATAGGGTGGCGTTGGTTGAGCCGTCGTCATGGCGTTGATGTGGTTGTAGTGTGGTGCTTGGGGTGAGGGAACAAAAGGAGAGGGGATGCAGCGACGTGAGCGTAAGTCGGTGCTGGGCGAGGTGCAGGAGGATCAGGTGTGACAGGGTGGTTGATAGTGGCCAACTCTTCTTTAATGATGTGGCGGAGGCCAGCGTCGTTAGGAGGAGACGAATGATCGCACCCGTGCCGTCAGAAAGGGCTGAGGGCTTGGAGCTCCTCGCGGATTATCACTCGAATCATGGCTCGTAGATCGAGGTCAGTAGAGGTCGGGGCAGTAGTGAAGCCGGGCTGCAATCGGAGGACTGTAGCTGGTCGAGGCGTTGGCAGGTCGTTTTAATAAAATCAACACTTCATGGATTCTTGGCAACTAGGGTGTTATCAGCCATTGAATTGATTCCCTTCAAGACATGGTGTACACGTTCAGATTCCGGCATGGTGGGACTGATGCGCCGACAGAGTGGAAGCACGGCCTCTATGTATGAACCATAGGACTCATCGGGGCCTTGACGGCGGGTAGCGAGCTTGTTCCTTGCGATCTCCGTCCGAACAGCCGGGTCGGTGAAGTACTGTCGGAACTGCTGCTTGAATGGGTCATTTTTGTGGTGTGGGGCTTGCGGTTAATAAACCAATTTCTGGCGACCTCAATAAGGTAAAAAGATACGTTCAGAAATCTTAAAAGCATCATCCCACCGGTTGTAGGCACTGCAGAGTTCATAAGTGTCAAGCCAGTCATCGACGTCTTCATCGCGACGACCAGCGAACAGCGGCGGGTCGCGTTGTCGTGTGGCCACCATCGGAGGCGGCGGTGTAGCCGAGGTAAAGGGTCCGGCCGGGTCGGGACTGCTGTCGGTTGACATGACGATGGTAGCTGTTAAACGGAGACCGGAACGTAGCTCCAGCGAGAGACAGGGCACAAGGCAGCAATGGGACCGAATTTCACCTCCCCCCCTTGTGAAAGAAGGCCAGGTCCCGACGGCAAGGTCGTGAAGGCAAGGCAAGGTATGCCGTGTCAGCGTTTAATCTGATGGAGAAAACCCAAGCGCGCGCCGGGGCCGGCGCCGCGGGACGATGATGATGGTATGTACAAGAGGAAGAAGATCATGGTATGTACAAATGAAAGAAGATCCGTGGAGGGCGCACAATATATATATACATATATATGTATATATATATATATATATATATATATATATATATATATATATATATATATATATATATATATATATATATATATATATATATATATATATATATATATATATATATATATATATATATATATATATATATTCCAGTTTTTCTACGAGATTATTATAAGCTCCTCATGTTGTCTGTTTTTGGACTAGCTCAATCTGCTCTACAATAATTTTTAAGCGTATTTTGTCTGCATGCCAAACGTTAATAAGCGGAAGAGCTGAAGGTAGGCCTGTGCATACTGTTTAAGTGGCATACGTGCTGCTGCGTATTTTCATGTATTTACAGTAGTATATTTGTAACCTCAGGACAACTGAGGTTCAAAAGTATTTAAAGCCTTCGTCTTTCAGATGGTTTTGAAGCGATAGCTTCACCACACTACGTGAAGCCATGGTCTCCGTGCCATGCAATTTGACCTTCAAGTGACCGTGACAGATACAATGCCTTTCCTTTCTTATAAACCTATTGCAACTGAAGCGTAAGCATCACTACTTTGGGCATAGCCAGCCTTCACGTAACGCTAAAAAAGACCGTGAAGTTACCTTTACCTAATTATAGTTTCTGTTCACGATTTCTTGGTGTCCATCCAAAATATATACTGCGCCTTCTTTTTCCCAAAACCCTACTTAAACATAGATGCAGCGCTGGGATGTACGATGATAGAGCGCGTAAAACGCCCCCAGGTGACCGAAATTACTGTGTAGCCCTTAACTAAGCGACCCCATTCTTTCTTTCCGCTTTAAACTCCCTCCTTCCTCCCTTCCCTCACGGTTCAGTTCAAGTGTCCTCCAGAGGTCTGATATATACATTGCATTTCCTGTTGCTATAAATCAATCTACAATTTAAAAGAAAAACACGAAAACATTACCTCGACCTGATTAGGTGTAGCTGTCCACCATTCCGTTCTGTCAACCCAAAAGTATAAGGCGCCTATCTTTCCCTACATCCTGCCTTGAAAATTATGAAAAAACCGCGAATTGAAACGCGAGGGTTACAGAGTCTATTGCTGCAACACTCCTAGCATTCGCTCTATCAGTAGATTCAAGCCATGCCTAAACTCTTAAAAATGAAAAAGAGGAGCGCGCAGCGCTTCATGCCATTGCAGCAGCATGGAGCCGGAGGAAATTGACGCGCCGTTGAATCTGAGTGCTCGGATGGCACGGAATACATCGTCCGCCGAGCTGCTTCTTTAATGCGAGTGGCTCTTCATAGCATTACCCAAAGGAAACCTTTCAGCACAGTAAAGTGCCTTACCACGTGCAACCATATTAATTAAGCTATCCCGTACGCACTAGGTTAATAGTTAACTAAACTACCAATTTTTACGCATCTTCTGTGAAAATGCCATGACTGTTTACAATTTACCAATGCCTTGCTGCACTTGCGTATTCTGCGGTAGCTATACCTCTTTCCAGGCACATAACAGAAGCAATGGCTTCTCTACTGGATGCCCATACAAGTAAGGATTGTTCGAGATTACTCATAGGAATAGTGCCGGAGCACCACTGCACCATCTGCAGTTCATCAGCGACGGCCATGCAGCACACAATGAATGTAGCAGTAATGCCGCGGAAGGATCGGAACATTTCAATGAACTGATTAGCACTGGTGGCCTCGGTGGTAGAGGTTATTTACAGCGACTCAGTGCTAAGCTTTACGTCCAACATGTATTTGAGCAGTTTTTGTTTTCAAAATATATTTGCGCATTGATAACTGAATTTCAGAAATTTTAGCTGGCACAAAAAAACAGTATCAATATTGTTATCGTGTCACACGCCCCTTTGATGGCCTCGTATTTATTTTGCAAGAGAAGAAAACAAGCGGCGAAATAAAAATCATTGGTATTGAAAGATATTATTGTTCAAACGAGACCTTTTCGATTGCTGTCCATAGTTTTTTTAATGTCGTTGATATCCTTGTATTGCTAAAAAAGGAATTTAAGATGTGCTTGTAAATACTTTCACCACGGGGGGACAATTTCATCGACACATTCATTTTCAACTTTAAATGAGTTCGTGAAAACAAACCGTACAAATATTTACTCTATCGGGTTGAAATCTCTCCGCTCAACCGGGTGTTCTTTGTTTGAGAACGCTTCCGTCGAACCAAAGAAAACGCACCAGCATGCAAGCTTGTTGTTTTTGAGACTGTATAAATAAGGAAAAGAAAATACACGGGCCTGCTACTGGCTCTGTAGCTGAGCCACCTCCCGGATTACATGCCCGGATGACATAACCATAGGAACGTTAAAAGTTCTTCAGTGGAACTGTAGATCTCTTCTTTCAGCTACTAGAGATTTAGTATAATTTTGTTTAAAACAGAATCCAGTCATAATTGTTTTGCAAGAAACTTGGCTTACAACTGAAAAACATTTTCACTTCCAAAATTATCGATCATTCCGACAAGATCGGCAGTCAAGAGGTGGTGGGCTACTAATTCTAATTTCTTCAAAATTTTGTCATAGGGCTAAGATTTCTTTTCAATATTCTACTTTAGATTCTGAATTATTGGCTTTAGATTTTGAAATTCTAGAGTTCAGTCCGTTTACATTAGCGAATGTTTATTTCCCTCATGGTGTTCAGGACACCAGATCTCTAGACCGCCTACTAGTTAATTGTCAAAACTCGGTTATTTTGGCTGGAGATTTTAATTCGCACCATGTTTCGTGGGGTTACAAGACGGATCCCTGCGGCAAGCGTCTTTGGGATTGGCTTTCAGACAATAGTTATTAACTGCATGAATTCTGGCTTACCAACTTTCGTACTTGCTCACAGACAATCTGTGATAGATTTAACTTTTTCCAGCACTAGTGTTTCTATACTAAATTGGTCGACAGTTGATGGTAGCACCTCTAGCGACCATATACCTATTGTTTTTGAGATTAACTGCCACTTAACTCCGCCGACATCTCAGTTGAGATCATACGTTAATTATAACCAGTTTCACTCATTTTTGATTTCATCTCTTGAGTCAGTGGTTGAGGCTAAGGAAGAGTTAAAATCGCAAACATTATGCCAGGCTATTGCATCCTGTCGTAAGAAGTGTGAATTCTTAGTACGTGCATCTAAAGGCAATACATTAACAAAATGGTGGAATGCAGATTGTTCGCGTGATTATAGAAGAAGAAAGGCTGCATGGAAGAAGCTCCTTCACAACCAGTGCCCCAAAAATTGGCATGATTATAAATTTTTTGCAGCTACATTTAAATGTACAGTCGTACAAGCGAAAGATAATTATGATACTGAGCATTTCAATTACCTTTCACAATCTAATAACCGACGTGCACTTTTCAGGTTTTTAAAATCACGAAAAAAGATTCCTGTCTCAGAAAATTTACCCTCATGTGTTTCGACTCCTAACGAATCTCTTAAAACAGTAGAAAACATCGCTAAAGGTTCAGAAAAGCGTTTTTTGTCAACACTTCCCAAATCCCCTATGTTTGTAGGCCCAGTATATACGGTTAAAGATGTCCCTAAAACATTTTCTCAGCTTTCTTCGATTGTAATGACATTGCCAATAGCTGCGCCTGGCCCTGATGGAGTCAGAAATGTTAAAGATCCTCTTTGAGGTGTCTCCAAATTCATTGTTAGAATTGGTAAATTACTCAATTATTCATTCTTGGATACCTGGTGACTGGACACTAGCCAAAGTGATTCCTTTACGGAAACATAATGGTGGTTACTATACTTTGGACAATATCAGACCAATATCTTTAACATCAAACTTGGTAAAATTAATTGAAACGGTCGTACTCCAACGGGTTACCGAGTTTGTGGAACAAAACCATATTCTTAGTCCCTGTCAAATCGGATTTCGCGCAAAATGTTCAATATGGAATGCACATACCGACCTTGAGAGTCGAATTCTTCTTACGCGGCGCAAAAAAAATGCATGCAGCATTGGTGACTCTTGATATAGAGAAGGCTTATGATAGTGTAGAGCCCCGAATTTTATTGCACAGATTAGAAACTCTACGTTTTCCACAATATTTATTTCAGTGGATATCTACATTCCTACAAAACAGACAATTTTACTCTTCATTGAGTGGAGTGCATTCTGCCAGATATCAACAAACCAGAGGTGTCCCTCAAGGGGCAGTTCTCTCGCCCGTGCTCTTTAACATTTTAATGCGTTCAACTCCCACTCATAAAGATGTTCGCACGTATGTCTATGCGGATGACATCGCATTCTTTACGGCTGCACCTGATATTCAATCCCTCAACAGGCGCCTGCAATCGTACCTAAGCTCCCTTCAAAATTGGTTACATTAAAGATTTAAGATTTACATTAAACGTTAAAAAGTGCGCGTTCCTTGTTTTCCAAATTCAGGATCCAGTAAGCATTTCTCTAACATTTAAGCAGGAAGTGACTCCTCAAGTTATGGCTTTGAAATACCTAGGGGTGATTTACGATGACCATCTGGCACGGAGGGATCACATTGAACATGTTGCAGCGAAGGGGGCGCGTGCTGTGCATATGTTGCGCAGGTTAAGCAATCCAAGGTCTAGGATGCGGCGAGAGGCACTTTTAATGATTTATGGTATGTATGTCCGCCCAATTATAGAATTTGGATCTGTGTTATTTTCTGGTTCACCTGCTTACAAAACTCATCCGCTTGTTCTTTTAGAGCGGGAAGCGCTTAGATTATGCTTTGGGCTCCCAAAATTTGTGGCTAACAATGTATTATACATTGAAGCCCAAATACCACCGTTGTTAACTAGATTACAATTCTTGACTGTCCAGACGTATCTAAAAATATATGAATCACAATTCCACCGCTCCATATCAATTTTTTGTTGCGAGCCAGACTCCTTTTTTTGGAGTCGGGTGGCCTCGGTTTCATACCTCGCAGGTAATTCTAGTGCAAAATCTGTTACAACCTTTGCACGTAGTCCTTTCTAACATCCTTCCAACAAAAGTAAGCGCATCGTCGGTTCAAATTGTCTATGATGACATTTCGCAAATAATGCAAAACACTTATCACCTCACATTGTAAATGGATTATTGGAAGATCATTTACAAAGTCTTCCCGTTAGCATAACGATAGCAACAGATGCTTCTCCATTTAATGAAAAAGCCGGCGTTGGAATATACTGTCCGCTTTAGACTGGGCTTTTTTAGTCCGTCTTTCGGATTTTACTTCAATTTTCCAGGCGGAGTTGCTGGCGGTGGTGCTTGCTCTGCGCAAACTAGACCCACCATACTCAACAGTGGCTGTGATTACAGACTCTTATTCCTTGTGCTTGTCGCTTTCTCCGAATATGGATTCGCCAATTTTAAACACCTTTCTCCCAGTGCTCCCTTCACGATTGAGCCTCATAGATATAGTGTGGGTACCAGGACACAGTAATGTGACAGCTAATGAGGTTGCTGGCAGACTAGCTAAAGAATCTCTGAATGGCCCGTATTGCCCATCCTCCCGGCAACAGCGTACATAACAGCAGCACGATTTCGGAGGCGTGCCTTATTAAGCACGCAGTCTGGATCTGTTTATCATCGGATGACTACCTGCATCTCAAGTAATCCTGGAATAGGAAATCATGTCAATCAAGGCAGACTGAGGTCTCTCTAACCAGGCTACGCTGTCGTATTCCGCCCCTAAATTTCTATATGCACAAGTCTGGTTTGGCGCTTTCTCTTGTCTGCGCATTCTGTGGAGAACCGGGAACAATAGATCATTTCTTGATATTTAGGTCGCTGTTTTACCATGATGAGAAAACGGTATTTATAGAAGCCGTTACAACAGCTGGGTCTTAATTTGAGCAGCCCCAAATTTTATTATCGTTCGGTGCCACCATGCTTGGGCACAGCCACAGGCCTGTTTTTAACGCCGTTCAAAACTTCTTAATAGAAACAAAACGTCTACCTTGCTAATATGCTTTGAAGTTTTAATCTGTACATATAAATCTTACTATTCGCCTAATGCGTGCGTTAGTATTAACTCTTTTTTAGTATGGTTTTTCATATTTACATTTCCCTTTCTATTCCCTAGCTTTTATTTTCTATTTTTTTATTTTTCCGATGTAGTTATACATCTCAAAATCTAATATCTCTGCACCCCAATTCTTGGCCGATCCCCCTGTGTGGGTATGTGCCATCAAATTAGAGGAGAACAACAACAAAAACAACACCTCCGCTGCCTCTTGCAGACAGAAGAGAAAATAGAGAAGAATGAAAAGGAAGAGGGAAAGAAAGACGCGCACCGCAACATCAGCCGTCCACCACCTAAGTGGTGGCGGGTGCAATGGCGGCCTACAACAGATAAAAATTCGGTGGTATGCCTAGCCCCCGCCGCAAACGGCATTGACGTACCGTCCCAGTACCGTAGGGCGAGGAACAGCCACCCTTCCATACAAGCTTCGAGCAGAAACTTTGAATTCAATACCACGCGACGCTTCACAGGCTACCGACTGTGAACTCAAAATTACAAATACCCTGAGGGCTATTATCGCTGTACTAATGCAACAACTCTATGAACTACATAAGTTTTTAGACTACGACTATAAATTCTCTGGGCAGCCTGTTATACTCGCTTTGAAGATTCCGCGCTTTACTTTAGCTTTTCAGAGCATCTACCCATCGGCATCGGCTGTTCAGAGCATCCACCCATGTAGGAACGTAGTACGAGTGCAAAACGCTACGTACGGTGAGCCAGCAGCAACACCGTTGAACTATGGACAGAAATACGCGAGTTGAGAATTGCGCTGCGGATGCATTTCGACTGAAACACACCAATATGTTCATGTTGAAAGCTCCGAGAAAGCTGACTTTATTAATAACTTCCTTGCTGTACCTCGTTTTTAGGTCTCGTTCTTCCTAGCCTATTATGTCCAATAAAGTTCTTTTCAGAGGACAAAGATTTTCACTGTTAACGCTAACTTCACTTAACCTCTCTTTCCTTCAAAGCAAACTTTATGCGACGTCAGTAGCCTGGGCGTGTTCAGTAAGTTCCTGCTGCGTACAAATAGCTGCATGTAGATATTGTGAATTAGGAATGAGGGAAGTGGAACATGAATGTAGGCCCTCAAGTCTATTATCTCACCTACTCTCTTGATTCAAATCAGTCTTACGAATATGCGATGTCACCTATAGGAAACATTTTACTAAATATAGGAATGGCATTCAAGAGCCGTTAATTCATCAGGAATAAAATATTTCTTTTCGGCAATACCCCTTGCGATGCCATCCATACTTCTGACATGCAGTAGGTTGTGAACTTCCCTTTGTGTTTAATAAATCAACTTATAATTTTCGAAATTAAATCTAAACAATGTTCACGTTATGAAAACCTATGCTGCCAGATTAGCCGGGTTTCGTACCGGCCATTATTTCTACATACCAGTTTTCTCCCTTCCCAATAGGGCTAGAGCCTGCGGTTCGTGAACCGGAATTACATGAAAAACGTTTGTTCTCGATTAAAATAGGTCATTTTATGACAGTGTTCGTACTGTGGTAAAATATCCACTGACGAGAATCAGGCAGCAGAAAAGCCACTTATTGTGCAGAATACAATGAAATAAGGCCAGGTCGAGACGGCAAAGTCATGATGGCAATGCAAAGTACGCCATGTCAGCGTTTAATCCGATGGAGAACCCTGGCGCGTGCCGGAGCCGGCGCCGCGAGACGATGACGATGGTATGTACAAATGAAAGAAAAAGATCATGGTATGTACAAATGAAAGAGAAAAAATCATGGTATGTACAAATAAAAGAAGATTCGTGGAGGCCTCAAACAATGTGCCCGTGGAGTCGGAAGCGGCCATCCTGGCCGGTCCTAATCAATCGGTGCACTGCGTCGCACAAACGGCTTCAAGCGAGAGACATGAGCAATTTCAGTTCTACGGTTGCGTCGATCGGATGGGGGATCAACAGGTGTGACTGGGGAAGTTTGGTTGATGATCGTGTAGGGACCAAATAGCGGCGCTGAAATTTATCACCAAGGCAAGGGGTGCGCAGTGGTGTATAAAGCAGTACTTCGTCACCAGGACGAAAAGAGACCACAGGATGCGCCAAATCGTAGCGACTCTTGCGGTCTTCCTTACACGCTTCTGTGCTGAGGTGGGAAAGATGATGGCATCTGGCCACACGGGATAAGAACTGGGCTGGTACTGATGAAGAGTAGTCAGACGTAGAGAAGAAGGAAGTGTCGAGAATTGTAGTGGGAGGATGGCCGAAAACGAGGAAAAATTGGGAGTAACCGGTAGTCCGCTGCACTGCAGTATTATAGGCGAATGTGAAGAATGGTAGAATAGTGTCCCAATTTTGATGATCCGGTGTGATGTATATGCATATAATATTTGATAGGCTGCGATGAAATCGCTGTCAGACCATTAGTCTGGGAATGGCAGCTTGAGGTTGTCATATGGAGGGTAGATGGCGCATGAAGAACTTCGGCAACGACTGCCGAGAAGAAGGCCTCCCCGCGATCACGTAGAAGGACCCGAGGAGCGCCATGACGCAATACAATTTATCGTAAAAAGAAATTAGTTACTTCTTCAGCGGAATCAGTCGGTAATGGGGCTGCATCAGCATAGCGTGTAAGGTGGTCGACAGCTGTTATAATCCAATGGTTACCCCAATCGGAGAGAGGTAGGGGACCATATAAGTCGATGCCGGCTACGTCGAATGGCGTGGTGGGACAGGGAAGGGACATACGCAAGCATTACAAACAAAATTACGTTACAGACCTGTGCCATAGCAAACACTGAGAGTTCCCTACCCACCCAAGCCTGTGTTTGTCGCCGCATAGGTGCGATTTGCGAATCCCAGTAGGCTGTGCTGTTGCGAACTTGGTTCAGCGGAAACCCTAGGTACTCTCGAGAACTACAGTCCCAGCATATGCCTCCAAACTGGCTTGGTCTAGAGCCTCAATGGCCCAACAAAAAGCCTTTGGATTTATCTAAACTAAGAGCCATGCCTGATACATCGCAGAACTGTTCAGTCAAGTGTAGAACCTCAAGTACACTCTTTTTGTCAGAACAAAGGAGGGCGATATCGTCGCGTAGACTAAAATCTTAACTTCACATTGAACCAGAGAGAAGCCACGGATGGCTGAACTGTTGATTATACTGAGACAGAGAGGTTCCAGACATAAGGCAAACAACAGTGGAGACGATGGACATTATTGAAGAACAGAGGATTCCAGTGATATTGGTTTCATTAGCTCCTGAATAAAAATTAGTCTTGTATATGTGTTCCTATAGAACAGCCTTATACCCTTGAGACTAACGTCACCAATGTTTGCGTCCTCCAAGACCGCGAACAAGAAATCATGGCGAACTTTATCAAACGCCTTTACCAGGTCAATTTGAATCAGAGCTGTTGGCCCGTCTCATCTGATACTGTCTCGATTAATGAATGTGCAATAAGGATGTGTGTTTGAATACTGCGCTCTCTGATACCCCGTACCTGATGTGAACCTATCAAGTCCCTAATGACGAGCAGCAGACTACAAGAAAGAACCTTGGAAAAAAGTTTATAATCAACATTACAGAGAGAAATTGAACGATATCCTTCAACAGTTTTCAACCTATTAGAATCTTTACGTTTGGGAATTAATATTGTCTGGCCTAAATAGAAAGTGGGAGGCAGGAAACCCACGTTACAAGATGCTTGGAAAACTTCCATCAAAACCGGCGTTAGACAAGGCGGAAATGTTTTATGGAATTCGCTAGTTATACCACCTGTGCCCGGATAGTTTTGTCTCTGAAGGCCTGAAATGGCTGATTGAATTTTGTCCAAAGTAATGGGTCCGTCTACTACAACACACTTCTGATCATTTTTTCTAAATCGATATTTATTGCCCAAGGGCATCAGTAGGGTATGAGATGAAGGATGAATGAATGATTAAATGTATGGAAAAAGGTTGGTTGATATTATTAAGTCCAGGAGTGAGCGATGAAGAGGTCCCTGCGTCCAAGCGACATATGAGGCAGGATTGGTTGCTGAAAGACCAGCTACCCTCAGGTGCCGGATTCGTGTTGGTTTCAGTGCTGGGCAGTCCCACAGCAAATGGTGAATGTCGGCCTCAACATCTTATTTTTTACAGATCGGGCACCCTAGGCGAGGATATAAGTGTCTAGTCGAGGAAATTTCTCAAGTAAGGAATTATAATCAGAACTCTGATTTTGATTTTCACAATTGCCGAACAGCTTTCGATAATAGTAATAGAAAGCAGCAAGAATACTAGAAGCATCACTGTATGTGCAATCACTATACTGAATTTCCAATATTGCCTTCGTAAGGGCCTTCTCTCGTTTATCCCTCAGGGCCCGACGTGAAGGTTGCTCGTCAATAAACCTTCGGGTCCTAGAATTTATCAGGGCCCCCTTGTATCTCTCCGTCGCAAATTGTTGAAGCTCTGCCTTTACAATATTAATTTCTTCAACATAGGTACCTAGACTAACCCTCTCTAGCTCGTGTAGCTCAGCTAGAGTGCGCCCAAGCTCCCGAAGGTGGTCTCTCTTCAGGAACGCGATTCTTGCAGAGGTTTCAATTGCCAAGCTTTTTGGTCTCTTATTTAATAAGTCTCATTTCTGAAAAACTGACTGATAATGGCGTGACCATATGTATTTAAAACAAGTAGGTACAGCACGCTTAAAGATTTCATTTCCGAGCAGACAGTAATTCATCTTCCACAGCTCCCACCGAGGGTGAAGTATGTGCCGACTGTACCTCCCGACCTGAAGAGACACCATACAGTGGCCACTGAAGAAGTTGGGCAGCACCCAGTAACCAAACACATTTGTTAACGTGTCTGCAAAACATAAATTCTGTCAAGGCAGGCATTAGAGGAAAGCTGAAAATGAGTGAAATGAATACTGTCGCCTCTTTCCTGCCCCACATCGACAAGATTATATTCAGAAGCCAAATCGTTAAGTAATGCAGCACCCGGGTCATATCTCTTACATAACACTGATCGGTCCTCATCCTTACAAACACAATTAAAATCTTCCAACCATATAATTTCGCGATCTGCACCCAAATGGTTAAGTAATGACTGAAAAACAAAGCCTTTTATCTCGCTGCTTTACACGGGCGTAAACACAAATAATTCTCCACTGCACACCTGAAATTGCGAGGTCATAGCATATAAGTCGTCCGTCGTCATCGGTGGAATAAGAAATGGCTGTCATCTCTAGAATTTTGACCAGAAATAGAAATAGCATACACCCTCTGGACAAGCCTCTAGCGTTGCTAACAATAATGTTATATTTCGGCAACAACGGCTCGACAGCAGCTTTCGTCTCTTCATCGGAGGACAACTTTGTTTCCTGAATTGCTGTTACAGACACACGCCATTTATTTAACGGATGCCTTAATTGCTGCGGCCCCCGGCTATTACGCATACCCCTGACGTTAAGGGTAGCGACTTGATATGCTGCGACGCTAGCCAATTTCGATACCAGTCCTATTAAACATCATCCCGTGGAATGGGGTGGCCCGCCTGCAAAGTGGCGGCCTTTCGGGCGCACATCGCCCTGCTCTTTAAAGACACCCTTCCCGTGGCCTCTACACAGTGTGCCTTCTGGCCAGCACCATCGATGCACACCTCATCATCTGCGGGATGCTTCGAAGGCGGTGTGTTGTCCAGAGGAGCTCTGAGGCACTCAAGGCTTCGGCCCGCGATCCTGAATAGAGCATATCTCTCGCCGCCACACTGACAGCCGACAGAGAACCGGACGCGCCAGAGATCAGCGCCACACACGGCTCACTGTTACCCTCCAATGACGAAGGAGAATCAACTACGAAGAAGGATAGGCGAGCATTCACTGGCAGTATCGTCTCCACTGGCTCCACAGGAGGAAAAATTGGAGACTTATCAAGGTTAAGCCCAGTGGATGCGAAGCATGTTAAGCAGCTGCCTCAGTGTGGATGGGGCTAAGTAATGGAGACGTGGTTTTAGGTTAATCGTCGTACTTTATTCTTTACAGCCCGACAAACACACTCTTATGGTCCGTAAATGCATGACTCTTGGTTTGCACGTCACTTATTCTGTATTGTTTTTGAGCATTTCTACACAACACCACGCTGCAGCCTTTGTTTTGCATTCCTATTATTAACGTCCTTAGCGTTTGGAGGTATCTTGACCGCATACACGCCCGGCGCAAAGACGCTGGCGCGGTTGCGGGCACAGAGACTGACGTGACGGCGGGCGCGCGCCGCTTCATCCCTGGCGTGACGTCACATATCACGTGATGCAGCGATGGTGGCGCCGCCGCCGCGTCGCGCGCGACGGCGCGAACCAAAGCCTGGAGGCCTCCGCCGGGCGACGTCCGACGGCGCGATTTGAGGCCCCATCTGCAGCCGGTGTGACGTCATGAAGTGACGTCACATCATGTGATCTCACTTCAAGGTCAATGGTGGCCACCGCCGGGAGGCGACCGACGGCGCGATATGAGGCCCCATCTGCAGCCGGTGTGACGTCCTCACGTGACGTCACATCATGTGATCTCACTTCAAAGTCAATGGTGGCCACCGCCGGGAGGCGACCGTCGGCGCGATATGAGGCCCCATCTGCAGCCGGTGTGACGTCATCACGTGACGTCATTTCACGTGACCCCATATCAGAGTCCATGGAGGCCACCGCCGGGCGTCGCGCGAAGGCCCGAAACCTACGTTAATATGCTTCGCATAATATCCAGACGTTTTTTGGTGACAGGTGGCTCCTGTGCAGCAAGCATAGCATTCAGTGGCACTCACAGGCGAGCCCAGGTCTGGCGGTTTTTGCTCTGGAGAAGCTGATTCTAGATGGCCAGCCGCAACAGATTCTTCTGTGTTGATATGAGGTGCAGAAGGCTTCTGGGCTCCATCAATTTGGGGTCACGACTTAGCTCACCGGTCACATCGACAACCTCTGACACATCCATGAATTGTTCTGACGCCACGTCACCGTCTCATGACCACAGGCCTTGACACAGCCTATCAGCATAAATCAAGACACAGTTCTCCCCAGTATGGCCAACGCACCGGTACTGGGTGCATTGCCATACATGTCCAACCGGCTGCCTCCCTGGGATAAGAACTAATGCCTGCACCCCATAAACATTAAGAGTGTGAGGAATTGTGCTTGCTGACACTCCGTCCTTGAGCGTGAGGGAGATTCCACGGTTCGCAGTTTTCGTATGCTCCATCCATGGGCACCACCACTTTTCTCGCTCCACAGATTGAATCATTCCATAAGGCTGTAAAGCTTCCACATTTTTTTTTCTTTATTGCCTGGCTTTAGTACACGACATAGCACGAAACTCCAATCAAAACATAAAAAAAGACGCACAAGGCAATATCCATGAATGAACGTCATGATCAGCCACTGTTAGATTGGCCTCGTCGCATTAAAAATCCCGGCAGGGACAACAAAGGCTCTACCCTTGAGAGCCTTAGGGAGGTTCTGTACCGCAATCTGTATGATAGTGTCTTTCCAGAACCCTTGTGCAGGGCCATATACAGTGGAGGTCCTGTCACAGATGTAATAAAGAGAGCAAAGAAAATGCAAGTTCCGCCAGGAGCTAAGGCATTTTTTTATTTACATACCGGAACATTACCAGTAAGGAAGTTTTTGAAGGAAATGGGGCTCTGTTAACCATGGAGAGCACATTGTTTTATTTGTAAGCAGCCGGATACAATAGATCATTTTTTTTTAGATTGTTGGGAAGGGGTATATTTCTAGGATGTATTAAAACAAACCATAAAGGAGGATTTTCTACTAGATTCGCAAGCATTCGATATTTAAGCATAGAGAATTAGGAGGGGGTTCCATTTGACGCAATTATGCTTATCAGCGTCCACTGATATGGCGCTCCAGAATGGCAGGCTATTACTGTGACAGGGATACCACACCTGCTCGAAGTTATTTTCGAGGGAGTATGGAGTGGCTTATTGCCATAAAAAAAGTGCCACGTCCCAGATCGTAGAGCCCTCTTCATAATTCCACTTGTCTACCGTGAGTCAATAACTTGGCGCCACATTTGAATGTATCAAATACTAAAACAGTTAAGTCAGTCAATTATGGCCCAGTAAATGAGATGTAGATTGATGATGCGTGGGTGGGCAACATACTAATGAGATTCGGCCGGCCTGCCCAAACGCCATTCTAAAAATATATGTGGTTTCTTGGATCTACGCAAAATGATTGCATTGACGATAGGTTTTGGTTGAATGTGTGACATCCTAGTTGAACAAAAAGCCCACATGTGAGTGCATTATTACCTTAATAATTGTTTTAGATCTGGTGTTTTCTCTGAGTAGCCTTTTTATACCGCTATGAACCAACAGGCCATAGCACACTGTCACATATTTAACAGTGTTTAGAGCTGCGTTGGAGAAATAAGTAACTGAATTTATTGTAAAGTACTAGAAGTAAGAGGTTGTATCAGTAAAAATAAAATAAACAGGAAGGAAAATATTTGTGCGAGAGCATGCGATCCGCGCCTGGCGGAATGAATGAGACGAGTCGACGCTAACGGGAAATATAAGAGAGCAGGGGTAGGGCGAAAGAGCAGGCTAGAGGCATAGTAAAATTAATAACAAAGTAAGTATATGAGCTCGCAACCCGCGCAAGTGATGTGCTTAGCCAGCGTGCAAAGCTCGGAAGAAAGGCGGGGGCGCACTCAGAGCACGAAGTTTTGGTACTGACTGAATAGTTACTCAAATGCCATCTCAAACACCCCCTTCCCGGTTGACCCCTTTCTCTGTAGGTTCCTATCCTCCGCGTCGCGAGGCGCAATTTGCTCTTTGTGGTTTTACATGCTGACCCCTTCGCACCTTTGCAGTTACCTTTCGTCTATCTTATCTATCTTTGGGAGGGAGTGTAGGGCTTTGTGAGTCCTTGATCCGGGTACTGTTCTCGGAGGCTTCGACTTTTGCCTTCTTTCCTCCCCCGCCTCCTTTTGCGCTGATGGTTCTCCTCAAAACGTGTGCGAGGTATAATCCGTGTTTGCATGAAGGCGACAGTATGCAAAATTCAGTAGGCGACATTCATGTAAACGTAGCCGTGTTTACATGAATGCGGCAGCTAGCGCATCGCATCGCCTCGCAAACGGTTCCTAGCGCATCGCATTCATATAAACAGGGGTAATGCTCTAGGAAAGCGCATCGCATTAATGCGCTAGGATGAATGCGATGTGCTAGGAACCGGATGCGATGCGATGCGTTAGCGGTCGCATTCATGTAAACACGGCTAAGGGAACTCTCGAGAAGCTGTCCGGCGCGTCGGGATTCATGTCTGCTCGGCAGTGCTCGCTGCTGCAAACCCAAGATCCGGTTTTATTGTCAGTGGCTGTGGGGCTAGAGAGAAAGGGAAATGTACTTGCCCATCTAAACACAGAGGCGCTTGCTCTTGGCTCCGTGAATCCTTCATTTAGATTTGTTCTTTGGACGGGAAAGACGTTCGTGCAGTGCCTCTGGCCAACGGCCCCTTTTGGAATTCAAAAATTAAATAGCTTTCGTTGTTTGTGTTAATCAATGCGTCTCCTTGTCACTAAAGTTTCCACAAGATAGATTCATCGTCTAACGATTCCCCTCAGCGTATCTGGAGCTGTGCGTAGACTGTGGAAACGAAAAGCCTCATCTGACACGTTGTGGGAGCGCCAGCGCACCTTGAAAGCTCTGCCTGGAAGACGCTATATGTGAGTAACCCCGTTTTTTCATCTCGTCATACGTTGGGAAAATACTGAAGTATATGGGACACTGTAATGTTTTCGGGAGGAATAGAGAATGAGAATGCTGGGGCCAGTTCTTGATAATTTATTGAGAACCGTCAAGCTAAACATTTGTGACATGATACCCAAAACAATCTCGCTGTTCTCTTTTGACCATCATGTATTGATCTGCGGTCCTGTCCTTTCCTCAGTAGATTCAGATGGATTCTGTTACTACTACCTCTACCTAGCTACCTATCGGACACTTCTGTTGTCTTCGTATGATCATTAACAATATTCTTGATTATTTGCGTTTATTTTATGCTTTATATCCGCTTTGCCTCTGTAGGTCTTTATTCACATTTGAAGTTGGTACTCGGAATAATTAACTTAGCAATGTAGAAAACAAACTCTAGTTCTGTCTCTGAAGGTACCTAACGTAACCTGCAACTAATGGGTAAATCGCAGCACAGTAGACATATCATGCCTCATTGCTCAGCCGGCTTTTTTAGTGGCATGTGATCGCTTCTGTACGTACGAGTAGCCGTCATAAACCTCTTTTATATCTTTTACTGATGATTCGTCTGAATACTGATTTCCCTGGGCTGTTCGAATTGGCGGCATTTCAATAATCAAAACTTTTTCTCGTAACCTGTGACAGCTGTGTATAAAGATGTGTTATATATTGGTCATTTTTCTCTCCCTTGATTGTTCGTGTGTATATAATGAAGTGTACAGTATCCTTTTTCAAACATGTCCGCTCGTTTTGTTTATTGAAATCTGAAGTTGCTATGAAAGTTTTTGTGGTTCTATTACTAATATCTTCGACGTAAAGGACAGTACGCTGATCTCCCTTCCAGCTTTAATTCCTTGGTCTTCCCTTTCTTAAGGATTATGGTGAAAAAATTGCTGTTAATAATTCAGGAGTACTTGAGGTTACAAGGGAATGTGAACTGGCCCTTTTAGCTTTTTTTTTTTAAACCGAAAGCTTTACTTCCTACTTCGAACCGAGGGCTTCAGAGAGCTAAATGTGACATAATGTGCCTCGCGAGAAACTGGTGACACCTCTTCCTTGCTCTTCGCATCTGCGTAGCTCACTTCTTGGCTTCTCGTTTCACAAGCTGCTGTTTCTCCAAGACACACCTAGAAAACTTTATTCGAATCGGAACATATCTCCACAAATATACAGCATTCCCTAACAAAGTGCCACACCGGCCTCCGTTGGCAGCAGCTAGCGAGAACAGCAGAACTCTGCATCCGAATGCCTCGCAGTGTTTTGTGCTGCAAATGTTGGCCGCTTGTCTTTCTTCCTGGGGCTAGCGTACGTGCTGACGATACAAAGCCCCCACCCACGTAGCATGCAAAAAATGCAAAAATGATTAAAAGTTGACAGGCAATAATTTGTGAACTTGAAACATAACACTCATTTAGTTGAGGTTTGTGTAAGGAATGAAATCAGTAGGCATAAAATTGAAGCTATTAGCGCAAAACATTTGAATAAGACAAGAATGTACTCATACGATGAAATGGAGATGCTTTGTCGCATGTGTCTTTTTGGTCATCATATCTGTATGTGTATATCTGTAACTGCAAATAATGATTGATGACCTAGGCAGGAAAAGTAGAAGGATAGGCTTGAAATGCAATATGCAGAAGACTACAGTAATGTTCAACAGCCTCGGGAAGGAACAGCAGTTTACATTAGGTAGCGAAGTACTGGAAGTAGTAGGCGATTATGTCTACTTAGGACAGGTAGTAACCGCAGATCCGGGCCATGAAAAGGAAATAACAAGAAGAATAAGATTGGGATGGAGCGCATTTGGCAAGCCCTCGCAGATTATGACTAGCAGCTTACCGCTATCCCTCAAGAGGAAAGTATACAAAAGTTGCATCTTACCTGTACTCACCTATGGGGCTGAAACGTGGAGGCTAACCAAGAAAGTTCTACTTAAGTTTAGGACAACCCAGAGGGCTATTGAACGCAAAATGGTAGGGGTAACATTAAGAGATAGGAAGCGTGCAGAGTGGGTCAGAGAAATAACTCAGGTTACCGACATTCTAGTGAAAATTAAGAAGAAGAAATGGGCATGGGCGGGACATGTAGTACGAAGAGAGGATAACCGATGGTCGCTTAAGGCGGAGTCACACTGCGGAAACACAACAGCGACACAACCGAACAACTCCAAACAAGCCGCCAACAAGTTTCAGAACCAACTTGTTGCCCAACAGCGTGTCACACCGCGCAAACAGCAGGGAAGCCGAACAGGTTGCTGCAGTGTTGCCTCGTTGTGACAGTGTTCAACCAAACAAGTTTGCCAAACAAGCTGTCAACAAGTATCCGAACCAAGTTGTTCCCCAACAACATGTCACACCGCACGAACAGTTGGGAAACCAAACAGGTTGCTGCAGTGTTACCTCGGTGTGACAGTGTTTGGCAACCAAAACAAGCAGGAAACAGTGTCCGTCAACGCTGTTCGGCCTGTTCGCTGGCCGGACGAATGTCCGGACGACAACAGACGAACCAAAGTACTCATATTTGAGCTGATTGACTCATTCCTGCGAATTTCCTACTTGCAGATACGGTTTTCTTTTTTTGCAGAGTTTCCATGCAAACCATTTCCCACGTTGTGGCGTCTTGCAGGCAGCGCATTCACCCGTTGGCAAGGGCACGGAGCTTCAGCAACGGCGCCTCCCGCGGGTGGCGATGATATGCGCTGCTGCCTGCCAGCCGTAACATCGTCGGCTGACTTATTGCGCCGGGCGGCGGCTGTGCGAACCTTGAACCAAACGTGAGCGTCCCCTGTGTGTGCCTGGGAACATGTAAACTGACAACCCCCATCTGCAGCGTCCCTCCGACGATCCGGCGCCGCGGTTGCTGGCGCCGTGCCATCCGTGTTTACCTTGTTTTGGTAGTGGTGTTTTCTTTTTGGAATGGGCGTACTGAGCAGCAAATACAGCGTCCATGCTTTGATGCGAGAGAGTGCGATCACGGGACACCTAGCAGCAGTGCGTGGTGCGTCGACAATGAGAGCGGGCACGTGAAGAAATGGGCGAAGGAGTGAGTGGTGCATCAGCACGGAGAGCGGATGTTTGAAAACTCTGTGCGAACGTGCGTGTGTGAAACGAAGAAGTGTATTTGTAATCGAGTGGTTAATTATTAATAAGGCGTATGACGTGATCGGATCAGCGAAGCTCGCGTGGGCGAGCTGTATGGTTGTGCGGTTAGAACGCCGACTCGACGTCCGGAAGAGGAATTCCACTCGCGTTGTGTTGCAAGCCAAGGTGGTGGTCTGTCGGATTCGCGTTCTCACGGTCGAGGCCTCACAAATTCCACTCATGTGACTTTCCTGTACTCCTGTAAGTACGTAGATATATCTCATGTAATGTCTTCTCTGCCGCAAGCCTCTACCTATTCCTCCAAACTGCTCATCATTTCTCAGGACGGGACCTGAGGAGATCGACCACAGTGAGAGCAGAACCGAGGGTCACACAGTGCCCTCGTTCATCATTAAAGCAAGCTCAGAGTAATTGGGTCAGCCTCTTTGTCTATTGAAGTTTTCACAGGCACGTGTATAGCGCATGAATTTGGGCGAAATAGTAGCAAAATGGGCGGCTCCTACCATCAGCGCCTCAACGAGCAGCAAGTTTCCGCGGTGTGACATGGTGTCGCCCAAGTGTAGGAGAACAAGTTCGCGGCAGCTGTTGGAGGGCGACAACGACATGTTTCCCAATAGTTCGTGTTGGCGCGATGTGATAGGGCCGCCAACACTGCGCCAACACGCTCTTGACGGATAGAGTTGACCAACTGTTTCCGCAGTGTAACTCCGCCTTTAGGGTAACAAACTGGATTCCAAGAGAAGGAAAGCGTAGCAGGGGCCGGCAGAAAGTTAGGTGGGCGGATGAGGTTAAGAAGTTCGCGGGGGTCAAGTGGATGCAGCTAGCACAGAACCGGGTTAAGTGGAGAAACATGGGAGAGGCAGTGGGTATAGTCCCTGCAGTACCCTGCAGTGGGTATAGTCAGGCTGAGGATGATGATCTGTATGTGTCTGCCTTTCGTCGCATGCGTCACATTTAGTCTTAGTCAAACGTTTCCCCTACGTTCTTCATTATGCAGTACCTCTAGCATACAACATCCACTTTTGTCCCAATGTTTGTCACAATTTCGGGGCTGTGTATAAAAGAGGTTGCCGAGGAGGCGCGACTGATACTTAGAGAGCTGAAAAATCTTCGATCTTTGTTGATGCGGAAGCGGATGTCGAGAGCTGTACAATGATTGTACATATTCGGCATCAAAGTCCTCTACCAGTTGCGCATGGTAGACATAGCAAGATATCGCGTGTGCATGTGACGAACATGAGCGCCATATTTGTTCATGTCTCAAACTAGCAGTTGGACACTGAAGAATGCTGCGACGAAACCAAGGGGGGGGGGGGGGGGTGAACGACACATTGAGTGCGAGAAGCTTCTCCATATGGCGCACTAGAATAAGGAATTCGTCATGGTTCTATCATTGACAGTAGGTGGTAACGTATCCCAGCTCAAGGTGCTTGCAGTGTAAAGATTCCAGCGCGTAGTTGCCGTGCAACTAGTTTTTGGAGGAGAGTTCATGCAAGAAACGGTACACAAGTACGCATACGCTATCGAACAGGAACCAGAGATTCTGTGTGGTTACGCACAGGGCACAGCAAAGCGGATGTGGAAAAGTCCACTCATGCGCCTTCGCGGTCTGAGATAGCAGCAAATTACAAGAACACTTGCGGCAAGAATTCGATTGATGGTTTCCGGTGTTTTTTGGATGCGATTCACAAAAATAAAATTGCAGAGCTGTCTGCTCTTCATATGTTGTGAAAATATATATGGATTGCTATAAAGTACAATGACCGATGCCCTGATTCGTTGCAAGGCTTAGGGCCACGTTTTTGCCTATGACACATTACACTCTTAAACAAGTTCAACATACGCGCCAAAACCTTCCAGTTATAAGTGGAAATTCTACTTAGATAAGTGGAAGTTCCACTTATAACTGGAACTTTTTTTACACATATGTATAAACAGATTAAGAGTGTAGAAAAAACCTTTTGGATGGCGGATTTTATGTCGGAAATAGGATTTCATTTGAGATATAATGAAGGTATAGTCCTATCCGAAGAAATTGAACCGCAGGCATGAGTGTTTAGTTGGCGGGGTAGAGATGCAGGACGCTCAGAGAAGCCAGGTGGTACCGAAACGGCAAGCGACAGATTGGCGCATGCTCGACCATTGCCAATATGGCCAACTAAAACTCATCGGGTCGAGCTCGGCCCCCCAGCTTCTTCCGAGGTTAGGGATTGACAATGACATTACAACGGCTGATTGTTTGCAATCGACCTCAGGCCAACAATTATGGCCGTCTTGGCCAGCTTACTACCGAGGTCAGGCCAAGGCCACAGTCTGGGCCCGTTGGTGTTATTCGCTACTCTTTGGCTTATACATTCCTTGCCAGTGCTCTACTCGTTCATGACCCGTGGTTTAGCCATGCAACGTATGCATTTCGATTCTGCAAGCAAATTGCTGCTGCGGCAGCAGTTTTAAATGCGCAGCTTTTGCACCAGCGAGCACCATTTTTGTAGTATCCACAATATTTAATTGAACACATCTTCGGGCAGGTAGAAAGCGACGCATAGGTATCAGGCTTAAAAAAGGCTGCACACCAACAAAGGCAGATTAGAAAAGCACTTTTATTTGCGATTGTTCTCAATCCCTTGAAACAGGCTAAAAACGCTTCTATTAAAAACCTTGCATTTTCTTACAAATTATTAACGTTGTGAGGCTTCAGAATAAATTATGTCTGTCTTTCCCCTTCTAGGAAAAGTTGAAGATGACGCATGTCCCGGCTCGTCGCACCAGCCGTTCCATTACTTCGCTGTTAAAAGCCATCGCTAGATTGCTGCCACGACCTTTACGAACATCACTTAAATCAGGATCATGTTGTTTCTATTCCCACATCCTAGAAAATTTACGAAATAAAAAAATCCGCTTTCATTCTGTATTCAGTGGAACCATGAATTTACAGCCGGTGCAAGTGATAAAGAACTGTCATTCTAGCTTTTATCACAAGAATTATATGGGGGATCTGTTCTGAATTTCGACGCTGTAGTCGTCGTATGATGTGAAGTGAACTTAAATATGGGATGTACTATTTTTACACATATAATGCGTGTACCAAGTAATTTGATCCAAGAATTAAAAAAAGATTTCAGAGGCAGGCAAAAGAAACCAGTCATATATTACTGGCCGCTACCTTGAGCGCCACACAGATGTGACGTTCGTCATTTTTAACTCACATTATTTACCTAAATTATTAAATATTGAGTTTTGAGGATAAATGCCAATTGTTACGTTGAAGAGCATGTAAACCAGCCATCGGCCGTATTGAAGATACCTGTATCTTTGATGCAGTCTTTCCGTACATTTTGTGTATAGGGATTAGGTATCGCGTGGGCAAAATGAGAGTGCCAGTGTATCGGGATCGAAAATACAGTTTTATTGTGTCGTGTATATAAGAATCGGTGCAGCGGTGGCGTAGCGGTAGAACATCCGCCTCGCATGCAAGAGGACCGGGGCTCCAATCCCGGTGCCGCGCAATTCTCCACCGGATTAAAAAAAAAAAATCACGTGTCGATGAAATTGCATAAACAGGTTTGAGGTGCGACCTGATGCCAGTGAACACCTCCGGCAACGCACTCCCTCACAAGAGCAGGAGTTGGCCACCCTGATGCAGTAATTGGCCGCAACCTCTCATGATACGATCTATAAAATCCCGGCTCTCAGTCACCAGCGGCTGCGGAACAACTGACCACGGCGGCGGTCAGACCTGTGACGCCGCAGGGGGTGCTAAGAATTCCTGGCTGCGCTGGAAAGGCTGCCATTGGAGACTGACCCTGGCAACGTTTACCGCTAGAATCCTAGCTAGTGAAGCTAGTTTAGCAGTGCTGTCAGAGGAACTAAAGGTTACGAAAAGGGATGTCATAGGGCTTAGTGAGGTTAGGAGGCCGAATGAGGCATATACTGTACCGAAGGATGGACAGATGGGCATGTACTGTGTTATGGAGGTTCACCAGAGAGGCGACAACTAGGAGTAGGTTTCCTCGTCAATAAGTATTTAGCGGGTAATATAGATGAATTCTATAGTATTAATGAGAGGGTGGCAGGCATCGTAATTAGGCTTAATAAGCGGTATAAACTGAAGGTTGTACAGGCCTATGCGCCTACATGTAGTTATGACGACCAGGCAGTTGAAAGCTTATACGAAGCAGTAGTATCGGCAATGCGAAAAGTAAAGACACAGTATACTGTACTAATGGGCGACTTCAATGCCAAGGTAGGGAAAAAGCAGGCAGGAGACCAGGCAGTAGGTGACTATGGCATTGGTTCTAGGAATAGCAGGTGGGAGTTGTTGATTTTGCAAAGCGCAATAGCTTAAGAATGATGAATACCTTCTTCAGCAAACGGAAGAACCGGAAATGAACATGGAAAAGTCCTAACGGGGAGACTAAAAATGAAATTGACTTCATAATGTGTTCAACCCCCGCCATTATGCAAGATGTAGAGGTAATCGGGACAGTGCGATGCAGTGACCACAGGATGGTGAGGTCCCGAATTAGCCTAAATCTGAAGAAGGAACGCAACAGATTAGTAAGAAAGAAACCCATCAACGAATTAACGGTGAGGGGGAGGGCAGAACAGTTCAGGACCTTGCTACAGAATAGATATTCAGCTCTAACCGAGGATGGCGACGTTAGCCTAGAAGCAATGAACAAAAATTTCAGAGATATCAATACTAAGTGTGCGGTAGAAGTAGGCGGTAGGATAGTTAGAGGTAACAAACTGGATTCCAAGGGAAGGAAAGCGTAGCACGTGGCGGCAGAAAGTTAGGTGCGGGGGTGATGAGGTTAAAAAGTTCGCAGGCGTCAAGTGGATGCAGCTAGCACAGAACCGGGTTAGTGGAGAAATATTAGAGAGGCCTTCGCCCTGCAGTGGGTATAGTCAGGCTGATGATGATGATGATGATGTATATAAGGATACTCGGCTCTAAAGAAGCTACGACCTTTGAGGCCCGCGTGAGCAATACTTTGGGCCGGCACCACTCGCTCAGTTGATAGCAGACGTTGGGGGCATCTCATCTTGTATTATTCTATTAGAAAAGAAGCTGTTGACTCTGCCAGCACTACCAACGCTACGCATGTATCCACAGCCACTCAGTGGGGTTATCAACGGCGGGAGCATAAAATGCGTCAGCTGACGCATTCTTTTCATTTCGACGAAAATGTGCTAGATAAACTTGAGTTTCTTAACTATCCTCAGGATCGTCGCCTCGGCGCGGCTATGCTTGGTAATAGGCGCCTTCATAAAAAAACATTGAGAGGTGCGTGTTTGCTCCTGTAGAGAGCGTTTCAACATCTGCCTCGCCTATAGTGTGCCCACACGCGAGGCTCTTTTGAAGCGGTGGTTGTCGCAGATGCTGTTACTTAGGGTCTTCAAGTAACAGTAACAGATATGCTTTTCTTATGATAACGTTCAGCCACTTATTTTTATTGTTTTCTTTGTACCTCATAACAAGGAAAGATGACTTCAAAAGTCTGTCATCTCACTACTGTTAAAATATCTGTTCGGTTTCCCCATAGGCCCGGAGCTTGCACTGTGTAGCTGGGAGTAAATGCAGAGGCTACCGGCAAGTAGTGTACCAAACGAAACGGAACACAAAATGTTTCACGTTTTTTTTTTGTATGTACGAATTGCACAGAAATAGTTTCATATGAAGAGTATTAGGTTAGAGAATTTTGAGCTACCTTGCTTACAGATGACATCGCTTCAACACTGCCATAGCCTCAATTTAAAATTCTAAAACAACCTCAATCTGACATCCGTGTGGTGCGATTCGTTTAGGCCATTTCAGAAAAAAAAATACGGGGATGCTTCAACATTTCTAATATTGGAAAGGCAAAAGCTTGTTTGGACACGTGTTAGGTTTTCCCATGTTTCATTCACAATCAATGAAACTGGACTCTCCCAGCAGGCATTTTTATTGAAACAGCAGACATCTTCCACATTCATTTGCTAACCGCAGTTCCGACGAACTGGATTGATCTCCTGCGACTTTAGGAGCTGATGAGTTGTCGCCCATGCGATGATAGATGGCGATCCAAAGCCACGCGGCTAAGCGGGCAAGGGGAGCGATTGCGCTGCGATTAGGTTGCCGTCGATGACATTTTGCTCTAGTCGTGAGTCTCTCTCGGGCCCCGCTGCTATTTTCCTGCCCTTCTCCAACGGCGCCATTGCACTTACCCTGGAGCCTTCCTGCATTCTTACGCTAGACAAGGGTAATTATGCACTCGTTTTGAGGAATTCGGCGCAGAATAGTAGTTAGCTTGCGCGGTCTGACACACGACGGTGGTAGTTTGAGTCCTGGTGTTGACAATATTCAATTGTTGTGTACATTACGGCACGATCGTAAAATATAGCAAATTAAGGCTTTCGCCTTAAATACGCGCGATAGGAATATAATAAATCTTCCGGAAACCTCGAATACATTTTTTAGCTAGAATGATGATACTACCAGCTATAAGATATTTGTTTTTTGTGAGGAAAAGAAGTTGTTCTTTACCAGAACGCTGCGTTCCCGTCTCTGTTGTTTTTGGAATTTGTGATATAACCGGGAGGAGCCGCTCCATTTTTATCACGGCGATGCAAATGGACACTCATGGGCCTCCTGTGCAACCCGGTGCGTCGGCAGCGGTCACCCAGAGGAAGCGCCTCTACAACTCGAGTGACGCAAGCAGCTAGGCCACCCTGCTGTACTCGACTGTTAATGATTACTCTTCGGCTGACGACGATGGGTTCGTGCCGGTGCTTAGCAAGAAAGCAAAGCGAAGACTACACCGAAGACAAGATTCGTCCTCATCAAGCACGTCCACGGTCATCACTGCGCGAGGCCCTCCGACACACACTGTCTTGTTTGTGCCAGAGACGCTAACAGACAATCTGAATCTACTCAACAGGCAAGTCACGTCTGTGTTCCTTGAAAGCCTCGTCCCTGGAAAGATAAAAGACGTTAGAGTGAATCCTTAAAAAAACATAATTGCCATTGATGTCATGGAGCGGAGTGCATTGGAGAAATTGACCGCCATCAACAAACTCGGCGACATCAGTGTGCGCTCCCATATCCTTCAGGACAATGGCACTATGGCCGGCGTCATCTACAATGTTGACGAGGCCATCGCTGACACCGATTTACAAGTCTTAATCAAACCAACATCAAATAGCATCTCCATATTGCAAGTGCAGCGCCTCAGGAAATCGAAATGCATCATGCTCACTTTCAAGGGAGACTGCATATCATCGCATGCGAAGGTTGGACATTTCTGACACCCGGTCCAGCCTTTCGTGCCCAAGCCACTTCAATGCAGAAAGTGTATGAAGGTCGGGCACATAAGTGCGGTCTGCAAAAATTCCATTGTGTGTCCTAGATGCTCCGAGTTGCATAGCGGCGACATTTTCCGCGCGATTGTTCTGAAGTGCGCCAACTGCTATGGCCCTCGTGACTCCTCCTCAAAAGACCACCCCCGCTTAAAGACAGAACGGGCAGTGCTGAAGCAAATGGTGCGTGATCAATCTACACACAGAGAGGCCACTGCTAAGATGCGAGAGCGTCGCTCGCGTCGCCGAAGATCATCGATGAAAGCAGTTAATTCTGATAGCAAGGCCTCGAGTACTCCTGCATCTTGTCCTACTCCTATGCCTGCAGTTTTAAATCAAGGGGCCTCAACGGGCGGTGAATCTGGAGGTGCTGCCTCAGATGTTAACTGGCCACCGCTACCAAAACTTTCCACGTCCGCTGTGCCAGAAAACTTGCCGCGAACCGAATGTCCGGCTCCTACTGCTGAACTAGAGAAAAGTCATGATGTGTGACATGGCCAAGACTTACAGGTAATTGCCATTCTCACGTCCATGATGAATGGAATCCGCGCTGTGCTATCTAGTTTGCACACGCCAGCAGCACAGAAAGCGCTACAGGTTCTAGACGCGCTAACACCAGTTCTGGCGGCTCTACAGTAGCAGACACAATGGCTCCCCCAGCATTAACATTTGGAAAAACACTCAAAGACGCCTTTATTTTTCAATGAAATGCCCGTGGGCTTCAGTCCGGAATTGCAGATATTTGATAATATCTTCATGCAAATCGCATCCCAATCCTTGTTATTTGTGAGCCGAATGTACCAAAGATCTTATGACTGTCAGGCTACGAGGCATTTGCATCTCCAACGCACCAGGGAAACAGCAAGTTCATCATTTATATTCGGCGAGAACTCACATATGTAGTCCAGCCGGTTACTCCCAGCAACGACAACCAGTACATTTGCCTGACAGTGAAGAAACGCAATCTCACGTTCACACTTGTGGGTGCGTATATGCCGCCATCCAGTCGTTTTGACGCCACAAGATTCAGCGACTTGATGGCGATTACACCTGGCCCTTGGATCATCATAGGAGACTTTAACGCTCACCACATGATGTGGGGAAGTGTTCGAATGAACCTCAAGGGAAGAAAGGTTGTGTCCTTCGCCTCTGATCATGACCTGCAATGTCTTAATGACGGTACACCGACCTTTATTCGAGGGGCAACTTACAGCAGCTGTCTTGATTTAACTTTCGTGTCTTAAAGCCTTACCATTGGACGTTGGTCCACTGGTTGGCAGATATAGAAACACATGGAAGTGACCACATTCCTACATATGTGATCATTAATGGCCTTTCCACGTCTACGTCTGTCCCACGAATGCGCCACATCGATTGGTCGGCATTTCAAGCACTTATGGAAGACACTTGCACAGCAGGCCTCTCTGCAAGTATTGAAGAGAAAATTAAGGAAGCCATGCTAAACGCGACGTCTTTCTTCACCCCAGCGCCTACCTACACAGAGTTTGATACGGAATTACAGCGCCTGCAAGCATTGCGACGGAGGGCAGAGCGTAGATACCGACGCACGAAGTCGTGCCTCGACCTCAGAGATGCGAAGCGCCTGCAAAAGAAATTTCAGCGCCGAATTCAAACCCTCCAGGCAAAACGCTGGCGGTCATTCTGTGAAACGATTGATCCCCGTAAGCCTTTATCAAGCATCTGGAATGTGGCCTCCAAACATCCCCTAAACAGCTCTACCTATTCAAATCTCTCGCCCTCTATAAAAGACGTAGTGAGGTCGAGGTAGCAGAAAATGTCTGTGCTAGGGTAGCAGGCCACTCGCCTGCAACGGCAATGCTACATTTCAACGATGTTCCAGCTTCACAGGATTCACGAATGGACCTTCCCTTCTCCCTGGAGGAACTTGACGCTGCCCTGGCTTCTTGCAGACGGTCATCATCGCCGGGTCCCAACGGTGTAACATACACTGCGATTGCAAATCTTGGACAAGAAGCTAGGCACGCTCTTTTGGAATATTACAACAAACCATGGAGTGAGGGTACAGTTCCAGACGAGTGGAAGTGCAGTCGTTTAGTTCCGCTCCTGAAACCTGGCAAATTACCTCTGGACTTGACATCATACCGTCCAATTGCACTGGCTAGTTGTGTTGGTAAATTACTTGAAAGAATGCTGCTTACACATATTGAATGGTACCTAGAGCGCTACCGCATATATCCGTATATTATATCAGGGTTTCGACGTGGACGCTCTTCGATTGACAACGTGGTGGACCTGGTATCATCTGTACAACACCAAAAAATTTTGAAGCGCTTACCCGCGGCGTTGTTCCTGGATATAAAGAGCGCATATTACAACGTCGCTCACCAAGCCATTTTGAACGCTCTGGAAGCTGCCGAGCTTGGCGGTCGTGTTTTTTGCTGGATACGCAGTTATTTATCCAACAGATCTCACTTTATGCACACTGAAGATGGCCCAACATCTCATTTCACTTCCCGCGGAGTCCCAAAGGGCGAAGTACTAAGCCCAACGCTTTTCAATCTTACTCTCTTCGGGCTTGTCGACTTAATACCAAAATCGGCGTAACTTTCAATATATGCAGACGACATCTGCATCTGGGCATCAGGAGTAACGCGCCCACAGGCTAGAGCGAGGCTTCAAAAGGCGGCAAGTATAGTTGCGACCTACCTCCTCCTGCATGGTCTACAAATATCAACTGAAAAGTGTTCGCTAGTTGCATTTACACGCAAGAACATGTCACCTTACACCATACGCATTGATGGAAAAACAATACCCTACGAAAGCAGCCGTGGCTTTCTGGGAGTTATCATCGACCGAAATCTTTCGTGGACTACCCATATTTCATTCATGAAAAAGAGGCTGACAGCAATTACTCACGTACTTGCCTTTATTGGGGGAAAGTCATTGGGGGAAAGTCCGTTCCGTCGATGCTACAACTATACCGTACATTATTTATGGGATTTCTTCGGTACAGCTTATCTGCACTTCGAAACATCAAGAAAATCAACTTAGGAATTCTACAAAGCGTTCAAGCTCAAGCTCTGCGAACCTGCCTGGGATTGCCAGAATGTACCTCTACGGCTGCTATCATTTTAATTGCACAGGAGCATTCCATATCTACCTACCTAACAGTTGACTCCCTGAGGGCACATTTCCGACACATCTCTCGTGTTCCCTGTCATCATTTGGCCAGTCTTCCGACTACCAGCCCGCGTACATTGTTTACAAAGACCGTTGATGCGCATCGCGCTATATTGCCGTCCCAGTTTACACCCGCATCTAGACCGTCCTCTCCACTATGGAGCCTGCATAAACCACACGTACTTCTTTCAATACCCCGGATCAGAAAGAAGGTCGAGCTATGGATGACAGAACTGAAACAAATCACTCTTGAATACTTCCATGAGTACCATGCAAATCGTTTGCACGTCTACACTGATGGTTCAGTGAATGCTGTGAGTTCTTCAGGCTCCATGGTCATACCCTCAATTATTACAGAAATAAAAGTTAGGACAATTCATCAGACGTCTTCAACAGCAGCAGAGCTAACCACTCTTCGTGTCGCAATTAGGCATATCAGTCAGCAGAGCCCCCAGCGGTGGTCTATTTTCACAGACTCAAAATCAGCCCTGCAAGCATTAAAAGCGGCTCTTCGGCGTGGAGCTCATGAACAACTCGTTGCGGAAATACGACAAATTCATCACTGTGCAATTAATGGAGGACATGAAATCATCTTCCAGTAGCTTCCAGGACACAGCGGCATAGCGGGCAATCTTTGGGCGGACGAGGTCGCACGAACAGCCCACCAAGACGGCGATTGTGTGTTCATTCCCTTTTCCAGGGCAGACGCAGCGGACATGCTTCGCGCACTTGCGCGGGAACACACACTCTCCTTGTGGAATTCTGGCCAGTTTACCAACTGCCGCTTAAAATCCCTGGACCCTGACCTGTAGCTCCACCTTCCACCTGGCCTACCCCGACGCGAAGAAACTTTTCTGTTTCTACGCGGGTTGGTATAGCATTCACAAACTCGTATTATTTTATTATAGGCATGGCAAACAGCCCTGCACGTACAAACTGTGGATGCGACGAGTCTATAGGCCACATTCTTTGTGAGTGCCTGATATACAGTGAAGAAAGGAAGTGCCTGTGCCATTCGCTGGAGCATATAGATGGACGCCCATTGAGTGAAACTAAGATTTTAGGTTCCTGGCCACGGCGATCGTCTGCGATGAAGGCCGCCCAGGCACTGCTCCGCTTTATGAGAAGCACAGAACTAATCGAAAGACTATAAGAGTTTGCTGTGACATGACTGTAACGTGATGTGATGTGGCGTGTCTGTTATGTGACTGTATTAACTTCAACTATCCTTCTCTCACAACTTTTATATCCACTCATCCCCTTCCCCCAGTGCAGAGTAGCAAACCGGTTGCTTTTACTGGTTAACCTCCCTGCCTTTCCTCCTCATCTTCCTCCTTCTTCCTTGTGAGGCAGACTTCGCTAATCATATACCAGCTTTCATATTCTATATTTCAGCGTTGTATCAAGGTATTGACGATACATTATCTAGCATCTGTATATAGAATCGATTTCGGTTCTACATCTTATATCGGCATCGAAAACAACTTGTCAGGGTATCAGTATCGGTACCAAAATATATGTTTTAAGTATCCTCCCAGCCTAGACCTCAAAAAACCCACACTAAATTAAATTTCATAAAATAAACTCGTGTTTTCTCAGATAAAGAACACACCGAAAATTTGTGGCCAAAATCACGCATACAGATATCGAATATCGGCCATGACTCAACCGCCTATATTGCCGTGAAAAACCTATAACCAGTCATTCATACCCCGAACATCGACTGAATGGAACCACCTTCCCGCAGATATTGTTTCCATCAATGATAACTCAAATTTTCGTACTGCTTTAGCTAATATTGTATACTGACAGGACTTTTGCACTGCTTCTTATTGTATCTAATTTTTTGTATTTATTGTTGTATTTTAGATATTTTTGAAATTCATACCCTTGTAAACGATACGGTTATGCTTATTTTGTTTTGTTGTTAACCCACTCCCCTCTTCAATGCCTTTACGGGCCCTGAGGGTATTGTAAATAAATAAATAAATAAATAAATAAATAAATAAATAAATAAATAAATAAATAAAGTCCGCGTCAGCGAAACGATTCAACGTAACTATATGACTGCAAATATTGCTCCTCTAATTTATATTGTTACAGCTTTGTAGTCTTTAACGTAATTGAAAAGTTCACCGCGCTCGATATAAATTTCATTCTCATGCTCCTCAAACGGCTGACGCGAAACCACCGTTGCCAACAATCAGCCTTATACTCTGAAACGAAACCATCCATTCTGTCTGCCGGTCGTTTAGTTCACTAAAACTATGGTTGACAGCAGTCGAATTGCGGCGAGCGAATGGCTCGCAATGGTCTTTTTATCTACATTTCGCGCATTATTTTCTTTAGACAAGCAAAAAAGATACTTGTTAGGCTTCCTTTTCGAAAATAATGAAACAGGGGTTCCTGAAGGTGTTATCGGGTTCTGTAAACATCATTTATTGCTTAAAGTGAATATTTTGTAAAAGTTCATATCATCTTATCTTAAATGTAGTAAGACGAAAAAACAAGGATGAGAAAGGGAGCAAGTGAGCCGCCAACTCGCAGCTAAATTTTATTGAAACATATATGAAATATACAGAGAAGCTAAGCAGTACCACAAACAAATGAATCACCGATAATCAGACAGCAAAACAGGAGTCACTAAAGTTCCTCAACTACTCCCTGATCAAGAGAACCCAAATCACTGCATGTTAACTCTATGAACGGTTCAATAACCTAGTCGTAGATTGTGTCGAGTTTGAACAATTTCTCGGTTGATTTGCGTTGAATGAACAGCCAAAAAGAGCCTAACTGACAATAACGGAAAACAACAAGTGCATTTCTTCTAATGAACACATCTAGGCGCCCGTAATCGCACATTTAAACACCTTCCAGTCTGACGCACATAAAACCGGCAGCAAGCTAAGGGTATCCGGTACACAACATTCTATTTGCATGGTACGTATACTGCTATGATTCACTCAACATGCAACATGCACGCTTTTCCCGAACCACACCTGCCGATTTATTGAAAATATATTAGGGGCGGAGAACATCCCTCAAAGAACATACCTCCTAGAGACTTTTTTCAAACTATGTCACTGTCAATGCACATATGTTAACAAGTGGTCATTTAGTACGACTTAGTCCGGCCTCTGCTTGCGCCCGCAAATCCTGGCAAAACGGCTGCAAGGTTTGAGACATTTGACGCAGTGCCCTTGCAATTACGTCGAGTGGAAGATCTGCGTTCGTTCACCTATACACCTTCTCAATTGTATTGATATCCATGCGGTGAAAGCACTTGATAAATACTGAGCGCAGGCCAGATACTGCGGTGCTTTCTATGACAAGCTTTTAATGGTCAGACCTGTAATCAAGTAGCGGCTTAACACTACTAGAATATCGCCCGCCTACATAGTGCGCACAGAATGTAAAAGTAACGTCTAGATACGTCTAGTTACCACGCTTAGTTTCACGCCGCTGGCTTAGCATCTCATTTCCGGTCCATATTTTAAATAATTATTGAAGGCAGCTTGCGCTCAGTGATTTCGTTTTATATGTCTGGCAGCTTTAACCTGTATTTTCGGTTGCAGACTGATGCTTTGATGGGTCTTAAACATGAAGTTTACGCACTTATATAGTCTACGTGTACGCTCTGACTATCCTGCTGCTTAGATCGACTCCTTACTCAGTGAACCAATTCTGACGGAGGGTCAAAGACGATCATTATCAATGGCGATGGGTGTTTTCAACGTAAGTGATAGTTGGATCGCTCCTTCAGGAGACGTAGCAAGCCTAGAGGAATCTCGCTTAACTAAACTTTTTTGTTTTCTGAAATATTTCTTTGGTTGTTTGCTGGTTTGGCATTGAGCTTCTATAGACTCGACGTCTCCCCAACATGTTTCCTAACATGCCCGCGATTCCTCTTGACCGAGAAGCCTCGCCCAGGCCAGCACTCAGCAGTTCCTGCCCGTATTACTGAGGACCCTGTGACCCGTCACTGACAGGTGAGCGATAATGAATAGAATAAAAACAAAAAGCGAACAAACGTTTACTTCTCTCTCATGCACCAAATTACGAAGATGCCTTCCCATACCGTCCATGCTTTGTGGAAGAGAACACCAAAATCTTTGAGGATACCTTCGAGAAGTAGGGTCCGCAGTCATCAGTGCATCGATACAGCTTCCCGGTAAGCCTTGAATGTAAAATATCATCATGGCTATCAAGCTTCTTCACGTAGCCTCTTCTCATGGGCTAAAAAAAATATGCGACTTCGCTCCAGATCATCATCATCATCAGCCTGACTATACCCACTGCAGGGCGAAGGCCTCTCCCATATTTCTCCACTTAACCCGGTTCTGTGCTAGCTGCATCCACTTGACCCTGCGAACTTCTTAACCTCATCCGCCCACCTAACTTTCTGCCGCCCCCTGTTACGCTTTCCTTCTCTTGGAATCCAGTTTGTTACCCTAAGCGACCATCGGTTATCCTCTCTTCGCACTACATGTCCTGCCCATACCCATTTCTTCTTCCTAATTTCCACTAGAATGTCGGTAACTTGAGTTATTTCTCTGACCCACTCTGCACGCTTCCTATCTCTTAATGTTACCCCTACCATTTTTCGTTCTTTAGCCCTCTCGGTTGTCCTCAACTTAAGAAGAACTCTTTTGGTTCGCCTCCACGTTTCAGCCCCATAGGTGAGTACGAGTAAGATACTCCTCCAGATACTTCATTTTATCCTAAGCATGCAAAGCCTCAGCTCCACTTGCAGTCATATGCCAGTACGGAATATTTGAGAACTATAACTGAGGCAATTATCACCAGTTTGGTAGCATGGACAAAATGACAACTATCGCAGTAGGAACAACACCTCCACAGTGACATCGTCGGCACATCTACCAAAGATTTCAAGAAGAGTCGTTACGCTGCCTTGCGGCGTCATATGGACAAATGCTTATATCTCTACAGTTATGCAGGAGATTTTTTTAATCAAGGCGACAGATTTGAAACACACGCAGTGCCTCAACAACCTCGACACCGCAACATCGTGGCATTGAACCTGGGTCATGCCTACAGCGAGTGGTTGCCAACAATTCATATCGAGGCCCTACATGATGCCTTCGATATGGGTCAAAGTGTCGACGACTGCTACAAAATGTGGATCCTTGATCACTTACATATAGTAATTCTGCTGCGAAAAACCTGGACAAATTTCAACGTTTTACCACCGCCGCGAGTTTTCTGAATAGTGCCCATTAAACTACGCGTATCACCCGCGTAATAGAGTGCACCTACAATGATATTTTATCCAACTTCGTCAGAGATCTTCCTGTGTGGAATCGAAGAGTGAATCCTCCCTCGATTGGCACGTGAATGTCTGCACCACATAGTCACCGGCCCTTATCAGCTTACCTCGAAATCTATCCTCCATGCCTATGGCGGGTGAGAATGCTTGATTCACAATTTGTTGCTATGTTCCTTACTGATTCAGTGCCGAGAACAAAGCTTGCGGAATCGGTAATAAGGTCTCTACATTCGCAGGTATTGGTACTAGAGCACCTGTTTTTATGGGGACTCTGATATTAAGTGCTTCGTGCAACAGCAAGTAATGTCGAAACTTTTCCAGTGTTCAACATTTTATAGCATACGTGGGGAGTGGCTACGTCCCCTTTAAAATGTGCCTCTGCAATTTCAACTGTAGAGAGAATATTCTCGAGATTTCTCGTCATGGTTAGTTCTTGCCAAAACACTATTTCAGGGACGTACTTTCTGAAAAATATGTGGAGCAACAGTCGACTGATAATCTAGGGAAGCACATATCGAACTCCAGTTTTAGTGGCGAAATGGGCTGCACCTGTCAATCGCAAAACGTTGGAGGCTGTGAGGGATATAATTCTCTCAATATGTTGAAAATACATGCCATATACCTCAATCTCTGCTCTTATCGTTAGGAGAAATGCGTGGTTTTTGAGAAATTATCTAAACCCGTAGTTTGCAAACCGCCTGAACACTCAATTCAATTGATGCATATAATTCTTCAACTGTGACGTAGGTCGTAACTACCAAGGTGAACCCATTCTAGTGTCCAGCGCTGAAGAATCCATTTTTGGCATGTATATCTCTGCGCTGACATCCGTGAACGACGCTCGCTTGAGGACAATTTGCTGCTTTTCTTGGTTTCTTCGACGTCTTCCTGTCCCCTCGAAAAAGGTCAAATTCTAGGTCTCGCACCAGTCATTATATCGGCACTGGTTCGGCAGCACCATTCTGCCCAATCGTTGCCTTGATTCGCAGTTGGAGCTCAATGTAGTTCACCAGCAGTGCTGAATAGTTGCCTGAGAAGGAAGCCATCCAAAATCGTCGAGGCTTTGGCTGCTACCGTAATTCTTTTTTTTTCAGGAAAGCTATAGGTGGCATTTTTGAGTGTAGTAGCACCGTTTCTATACCATCAATAGAATGATGTTTTCTGTGAACCTTGCATAAAAGACACAATAGATTGCCTCTCTTGCGCTTCTTAGCTTTCCTGCGTGGGGCTGTAATCAAGTTTATGGCAAATTCTGCCTTATTTAGCAAAGAAAATTGCTCGAGTTCAATCTTGCTGAACCTGGTCTGCAGAGCGGAACCTCATTAAAAGTGGTCAGATAGATAGATGTCTGTGGCTTAACTCCTCCATGGCTCTGCGAGCCTCAAGGACACCACAGCCGAGTACAGACTACTCGAAGGTGTCGAGAGAATTTTGCAGGGGCAGATCACAGGAGGCGAGCCAGATGGGCAGTTGCGAGGTTGGAGGAAAATTGTAGACGCAGGAAATAAACATTTTGCGGCATTGTATAAGGCAATATTATACATTTGTGGAAATATGCTGGTACAAATAAAGCTTGTCGCACATGAAAGAAGCAGGAGCTGTGCAAGTAGAAAAGGAAGCAGGCAGCGCCGGCTCCGAGCACCACAAGTGCGATCTAGTGAGAGGCGCCTGCGACTAGCGCAGCATTTGAGTTAAAATCCTTGCATGATTGATTGATAACAACTTTATTGCTCAACCAGATAAGGCGGTCACCGTCTCCCCGCCCTGAGCACCCACGGCTAGGGGACGGCGACCCGGCCTCCGCTTGGAAGCAGGCCGAGGTCATGACCCTTCGCGGCTTCTGCCATGTGGGTGGGTAATTGCTGTTGGGCAAACAGCATCAGTTGAGCCAACGTCCTAACATACGAGTTGTGTAGCATTGAATGGCTTCAATATATGTATTTTGCGAAGCGACTTGGACGTTTGAGTGATCTGTAAGCACGGTGTACCGCGGCATGAATTGGTAGGAACTGTTTGCTCGTTTGAGTCCGTTATTTTTGGTAGACGTTTTGATGAACATATCGCATAATTAGCTCGTGTGTTGGACAACGTGCGTGAAACTAGACTAATTCTCAATTGAACGAGCGCCACGTTAGCAAACATCAAGCATTGCCGCTCAGCCACCTCCTCATTGATGAGGGCGTGACACCAGATCCTCAAAATTTGGTTGCATTGGAGTCGGAAACCCCACACAGCAAGGTGATATGCAGTTGGGGGATGGCGCTCTCATTCAAGGCACAGTGTGCAACACTTGACCGACACTGCATTTCCGATGACATGCCTTTCTGCCAAAAAAGCTTCTTCTGATTGGACTTCCAAGTGCAATATCTTATTTTGTAAGTAGCAGTTCCTCTTGAGTAATCAACCTATCACGAATTTTGGCTTCCAAGATCCAAGAAAAACACGGACTGATGCTAGTAGTTTTGGCATTGGCGCGGCACGTTTCAAGGGCAACAAATTCTTCGCGCACGCCTTCGTATATTCTAGTGGCTGCTTCAGAAAGCCAGAGAGTAATTAAAGTGTCACCGTTCAAGATTGCCTTATTTTGAGGATCGTCATGAAGCGGTCCCAATCGTACTTGTATGGTGCGCCGTCCACCATTCGGTCTGGTCATCGCCGCAGTTCATCGCTCGTCTTCTTTGATACCGTTGATACTCCAGGGCATGAGTGTAATTTTAATTTCATTTAGAAGAGCTGGGGCCGTCAAGCTGCCGCAGACTCTTTCTCGAATGCAACTTCGTTTTTCGCAGTGTGCAAGTCAAAATTGCGATAGTTAAAAAACAGTTATCCTAGAGTTTTCTGACGTTCAGGTGTTGACAGAGCACAGCAAAAATAAAACTGTACAGAGATCTTTTGTGCAATTAACGAGCGTGTTACAAGCCGTGTTTTATGAGCATTACTCCGGTTTAGAAACAACCTACTTGCCTCTGGACCGTTTATTCCTGATACTTGTTCCAACGGCGCTGCGCGGCTTTCTTTTGAATGTAATTCATGACGATCTCGCCTTCGGGAATCTGGAATTGGCGCGCTCACTTAATCCATAAAAAAGTGCTTTCAAAAGAGGGAATTCTGTCCATGTCTGATCGATATCTGGCCCTTTGCAGAATTTGTCAGCCTCAGAAACGCCTAGTGCGCGCTCCACATGGCCTACTTCCCCTTAACACAGTTCGTTAGAGCAGGTCGGCTTAGATCTGCTTCGCCCTTTTCCGAAAACATTTGAATGGCATCACTGAATCGGGGCATGTATGGGCTACCTTAAACAGTATGTAAATGCCTGCTCCACATGAGTACTTGCATAATATTGTTGTTCTTACTGCTGCATCTTGCCGTTCACTTCCCAGAATCCCCGTGAATGGTGATCAGTGCCCCAAACCGACAATTCACAGCTATGTTTGGAGATGAGTAACTTGTGTGAATTTAGTCTGGCAATTTCCGCCCTAATACCGGGAGACAAATGTTTTGAACGAGAGCATAAACGCAGCACTCACCATTATGCCTGTGATTTGCATGGCTTACAATGAAATGAGCTGTGACACCGTTGTGCCCATCATCAGAAACTTCCCATAGGGCCGATTTATCAAACTACCCCGGCTTTGATTGGTCAAAATTCGGGTGTTTACGAATGGTGGCGGCACCCGCGTCCATTAAAGGGAACTGCATTAAAATTTCAAACTGTCTGACTGTTAATAAATGCACAACCGTAATTAAAAATAAAATTAGTTCAATACTTGCAGCAGCAGCAAAATTTATTAGGATAACAGCCATAAATTTGGGTGAGATGAAAAAGAGGAGAGAAAAGTTTGATTTCCAAAAGGCAATAGCGGCAATAGCAAATAGCTTGTATTGAGCGCTTCCAGAAGGCGCGACAATTCATAGACGCCCGGAAAATGCGTACAAAATTCGGTCACTTTTTGAAGCGGAGCTTCGCAACTGGTATGATCTAAAACCTCTGGTTACTACTGGATATTTTCAGCCAACACTGCATAATTAACGCAGCTGTCAGAGTAAAAAAATGTAGCCTTTAGTCATTGCATGACTGTGCTTAGAACAGTTCTCTGAAACCTCCAGAAGAGGCAATTAGGGCAGGTATAATAAAACTACATAAACAAAATGACCATTGAAAGATATGTTGGCGAAGGTTTGGAGCGGTAAGACCGCCTACGACCGAATTGGGGCCCACTGCGGCAATCCATATGCAGCCCGAATTCGTCTAATCTTATTTTTACCGCATAGAATACGAATATGTGTTGCATTTTCCCGCAAGTACCGTAAGACCCGTGTGGGCAGCGTGGGGCATCCCCGCTTTTCCGCGCTGTCGCAAACCATGCGGGACTTCTACCTGTTTTGAGTGGGTAGCCCCATTTGGGCTAGCCCATCTTCTATTTGCTTTAGGCACATATTTGCACCGCATCTTCTCTAAAGTGCCCCACTAGAGACCGATGTGGGCAGAAGCCGGTATGTGCAGTTTCCATCCTCGCTACAGGTCACGCAGAAACTAAGTTTTTGGTGGGCAGCCCCATTTAGGTCAACCCAGGCATTTTCTGCATGAGGCCTACATTTCCATCTGACCTTCCTTTCATCATCATCATCATCATCGTCAGCCTGACTATACCAACTGCAGGGCGAAGGCCTCTCCCATATTTCTCCACTTAACCCGGTTCTGTTCTAGCTGCATCCACTTGACCCCTGCGAACTTCTTAATCTCATCCGCCCACCTAACTTTCTGCCGCCCCCTGCTACGCTTTCCTTCCCTTGGAATCCAGTTTGTTACCCTCAGCGACCATCGGTTATCCTCTCTTCGCACTACATGTCCTGCCCATGTCCATTTCTTCTTCTTAATTTCTACTAGAATGCCGGTAACTTGAGTTATTTCTCTGACCCACTCTGCACGCTTTCTATCTCCTAATGTTACCCCTACCATTTTTCGTTCCATAGCCCTCTGGGTTGTCCTCAACTTAAGTAGAACTCTCTTGGTTAGCCTCCACGTTTCAGCCCCATAGGTGAGTACAGGCAAGATGCAACTGTTGTATACTTTCCTCTTGAGTGATACCGGTAAGCTGCTAGTCATAATCTGCGAGTGCTTGCCAAATGCGCTCCATCCCAATCGTATTCTTCTTGTTATTTCCTTTTCGTGGTCCGGATCTGCGGTTACTACCTGTCCTAAGTAGACATATTCGCCTACTACTTCCAGTATTTCGCTACCTAATGTAAACTGCTGTTCCTTCCCGAGGCTGTTGAACATTACCTTAGTCTTCTGCATATTGATTTTCAAGCCTACCTTTCTACTTTTCCTGTCTAGGTCATCAATCATTATTTGCAGTTCATCCCCCGAGTTGCTTAGCAAGGCAATGTCATCAGCAAATCGCAGGTTACTGAGGTGTTCTCCATCTACCCTTATCCCTAACTGCTCCCATTCCAAGTCTCTGAATACTTCTTCTAAACAAGCTGTGAATAGTACTGGGGAGATTGTGTCTCCTTGCCTAACACCTTTCTTTATGGGAATTTTGTTACTTTCATTATGCAGAACTATGGTTGCTGTGCAGCCACTATATATATCTTCCAGCACTTTCACGTACGGCTCGTCTACCCCCTGATTTCGCAATGCCTGCATCACCGTCGAGGTTTCAACTGAGTCGAATGCTTTTTCGTAATCAATGAATGCTATGTGTAAGGGCTGGTTATATTCCGAGCATTTTTCTATCACCTGATTGATGGTATGGATATGATCGATAGTAGAGTACCATTTCCGAAACCCTGCTTGATCCTTTGCTTGATTGCAGTCTAATTTCCGCTAGAAAAAAAAAACAAAACAAAAAAGGCAGCGGTGGCGTAGCGGTAGAACATCCGCCTCGCATGCATGAGGACCGGGGTTCAAATCCCGGTGCCGCGCAATTCTCCACCGGATTAAAAAAAAAATCCGCGTGTAGATGGAATTGCATAAACAGGTTTGGGGTGTGACCTGATGCCGGTGAACACCTCCGGCAACGCACTCCCTCACCAGAACAGGAGTTGGCCACCCTGGTGCAGTAATTGGCCGCAACCTCTCATGATAAGCTCCACAAAACCTTCCTTTCAGTACCCTGCAATGGTCCCACGTAGGTATTGTGCACGTATGCCCTTTTGTAGCCTCACCGTGGCCCATGCGGGACCTATTGGACTTTGGTGTAGGCATCGCTATTCAGATTAGGCCAGGCTTTTTCGACACAAAACCGAAATTTTACTTTGCATTGGCCCTAAAATTCTCCAAACGGGCTCATTGAGGGCCAGACGTTGATTACATACTCAGTTAGCCCTTGCCACACCTATATGATTCGCACATGGAAAAAGCAGGGGCTAGCCCAATTGGGCTTGCCCGCTCGATCTCTAAAGGGGGCCCTCATGGGTGTTATTAAGGCTGCCCCAGCCCAAATTTCCCATACGAGCCCCAGGGTGGAGGGGGGGGGGGGGGGAGGGCACATAATGTGTACTGCTTGCGGAGCGTCTTCCAAATAATATGTCTACGCTTGCCACATGTGACATATTCGAGAGCTTGCCATACTGAGGTCTCCTCATCGCACGTTGCTTGCACCTTGAGCGTGATGATAGGTTTTAGACCACCAAAGAAATCTACCTCGTCCTCAGTTTTTCTATATCTAAAAGCTCCCCGTCCATTTCCGGGCGAAGCGTTCGATAAAGAACATTTGTTATTCGTAAGATATTTAACTCTACGAACTCTACTTTTTACCCCGTTATGATTTCTTTACAACCTATGCCCTAGTTAACCAGCTGCGTATCTCATGTCTGTTTTCTGCCTATATTGGCATTTGTGTAGCCCATTATTACAGGAAAGGGAATTTTTAATTTACAGATTTCCAATTTTTCTCCAGTGAAGCAATCGACCACTTTCTTATCGTAGCTAAGTGTAGGCATGCATACCTCCATAACTTTCCGTCTGTGCCCTTTTATATCCTTAAATACACTATCTTTAAAGCTTGCATTTGTGCTACATAACCTTTCCATTGTACAAGCAATCTGTTCACGGACTACAACTTCAGTACCTATTGATCTCGTTTCTCCTTTAAAACAGGATACCATAGTATGAGTTGACTGTTTAATGTATTACAGACTATATTTGTCTTGATGACTATGCTGATCTCCATGTTATGCTGTTAACTGCGCGCTAAATCTCGGGCAACATTGCTAGATTAGCCTCATGTTTCTAAAGTTCAAGTTTCGACAGCTTTCTTTCGGAGCAAGAAACTTCGATCACCATCTGCAGTGTCACAGGTCTGAATGCCACTTTGCTGTGTTCTTACCGGAAAACGATTATTTCGCTGTTTCTCTTCAACATGTGTCAAGAATACCTACGATGTGATAATTTCGAACACATCATATTTAGTGGCTATCCTGTGAACAGGCGTTTTAAGGAATGTCAATTTGCTTCTTAATAGCTTGATATTTAAATGCATATTTCCTAAGAGGCATGATAACTGGCAACGGTTGTGAAGTCTTGAGGCCGACCGCAGGTAAGAAAGAGAAGACACTGGCTGACGCATGTGTATTTTAGTGCATGTATAGAATGCAAAGCTTGATTAAAGTGACACCACATGCCCTGCAGCACTGTCCCTCGCTATTGGCTTTGAGACTTAAATCGGCTGCTAGAAACTAAGATACTAAGTTACTGTTTTAATTTTACCAATATGAATATAGGTACCAATTATAATTGCATAGAAGTAGTGCAGGACAAAGCATTCATTCAATTATTGTTGTTACATGGTTCGGTGATTGGTCCTGGCACAAGGCGAGGCATACTGCAGAAAAGAACTGCGCACCGCTGCGTAGCACAGAGTGAGCGACACGCAGAAGCACTTCATCTTCTTTGCTCGAATTTGTCTTGGAAATATTATTGGGACGCGAAGGCTACTTCGCTTTTTCTCTCCAACTTGTGCCATGACTACGTACGACGATGCTGGTATTGCTAGTGTGGAACATACCACGTTTGATGAATGAGCCTAGCCACAGATGTATAATATTGTGCTCATGCCTATTTTATATTAGTTTGTACATGCAGCAATAACATCGCTGAAGATGAATAAACATTTTTTAGAGGTCGTTCGTCATGAAACCCATTATTTAATGTACACTGCAAGATGTGTCAGGGAAGTTAACTAGAAATATTTGCTTGGAGCGAAGCTCTTATATAGATTTGCCTATAGCTGATGTTCAACAAAGACCACCATAGAAATAAAAATAATATGGAAGCCCACATGATACAAAATAAGCAGAATACAGGATTTAGAATCTGCCAACGATAATTCATAGGCATTCTGGAGACTATTATGCAATGAATATGAATGCGATATGTATAGGGTTCAAAGGAGAAATCTGCGCCTCCACTGAAGTACCAGCTCCGCGCTGTGTATTTTAACAAAGAAAAGTTCACTGCGTGCACTCGCATGATGTATTATATGTAAAAGGTGTCATCTATCAGCAGAAAAAAAAAACAAAAAAATTTTTGACAACAAGGCCACGTGTTCAGAGAACGCGTATATATTAGGGCATTCCTTGTTTACTTACAGCTTGTATGTTGGAGTGGCTGGTTCCTGATAACTCAGAAGGATGTACTGCTTCACCATTGCTATATTGCTGGGGTTGTGTGCCACAGCTTTTGGCACCGACACCACGTATACCTTGCAGGACATCGAAAACGTGAGCAACTTTATTTTTTAATATCCTTGTACCTGATAGCCAGCTGTAATTGTTGATAGTTAAATTCAAGGTTTGTGCTATATACTTGCAAATAGGACTTTTATAGCTGTATGAATAGTGTCCTTCGCCTACCGAATTGAAAGGAAATAGTTTTGCTTTGCCGTGTAATTGAAGTTTAATAGAATGATGATAGCCAGCATTAGAAACTAGCGGAATCAGAAGGAAATAATCGTACAAAAGAAGCACCTGTATTTTTAAGACATAAAGGGTCGCTACTACTGTACAATGATTAATTGTGAGAGTATATCTATTTGTAATAAAAGCGCAAAGCTTATCTACACTGAGGGGCCACAACAAAAAATTCAGTATGCCTCTCTGCGTGCAATGTGAGAGGTTAGGCTAAGTCACTTAGTTAAGACGAAAATTATTAGCTGGATATGTTCTGAAAGGAATAAGACGGGCGAGAGCTACGTGTGTCCCTAACGTCAAACATTAGGCACCAAGGCAAGGTTGTTAAACTTTTTTATCGACACCGATTCGTCCTGTACATGAGTTTTTTTTTGTGATTAGCATTAGGAAAGCTACCATACAAATTAACCAAGTGGCGGCTTTGAACCCTTCACTGCGCCTGTACTGACTGCTTCGTTGTGTCCTGCGGCGACGTTTTGGGGCTTGTTTTAGCACGTACGCACCAGATAACACGGAGAAATTCAACCGCGAACCTTGTTATGATGCTTCAGTCTAGCTCGGGAGAAAAGAATCATCGGAGAGGAGCGAATACGAATTTAGGAATTTCTCTTGAGAAAGGGTTGCGTAATCTGATAGCTATCGCCACACCCGAAGATCCAGCTCGCCCCGCGTGTTTAAATGCTGCTCTCGCTCGCTCTATTTTATTCTGGTGAGGAGCTTCAGTCGTGCGCAATAAACACACCGCCTCTTAAAAAGTTAAAAGTGAGTGATTTAATAATGTTCCTGGCCTACTGAAGACGTTTGTGTTGGGGAACCCAAAACAGATTTTGAGCAATTTGAAAACTGATTCGGCTTACGCCGAAAACCGAACACCGAAGCTAGAGCCTTTAATGGCTTTATTGGCCGCCGAGGAGAGAGGAGGTTGTGCGCCGTTTGACCAGTACCTGGCTGTTGTCGTTCCTTTCTACCAAGGTGGCAACTACCATGTTGTATTTATCACCAGTCGTTCTTCTTCCAACCTTTGGCTGTAACGGTGAACGGTTACCACGAGTATGAGCCCTTTAAAATCTTTCGCCTTAAAATAAAATGCATCTGCTATAAAGATGTTGCAAGCCCCTTTCCTTCTTCTGGTAGAATATTGCTCTGATACTCAATCTTGACGCGCGAAAGTGAAGTATGTTGTATGCTCGTTTATCCTTCCTGAACTCTGTAATTATGCGCCTCTTTTTCTGAGACAAGTTCTGGCGGGCAAGCCCTGGAATAACGCTGCTTCGCTGCTTTGGCTCGTGACCGCTCAGGTTTGCTGGTGCATTTCCAGTCGCGGCGGCCGTGTATTGGTGAATGTAAAACAAAGACACCCTATTACAGCAAGACGCTAGTACGTGTTATATAACCAGAAATAGTCAGAGCGGCCATAGCTTCTAAAACTGTAGTTAAACCCGTTAAAGTTAAACCAGTAGCACAATCAAATTGCTACGCCGATTAAAAGATGCCATAAAAATGGAGAGACTGTGCAGGCGCTGGGCGTCCCGACTGTAGGCATATGTTAAGCTTTAGATCTCATGAAGTACTTGAAAACATACATCTCTAAATTTTCAGCGTATAAATGCACATTTCTTGTCTTTTAATCAATTGATTCTTTTATCAGCATCTTTAAATCATGTTATTTTTCGCTAGTATCAATAATATAACGCGCTAGTATTTCCATGTTATGTGGAGTAAAGTTGAGCGCAACAAATTCGACACAAACATGACATAGAAATTATGTTGTTGCAGTCAAGAACGAATGCACCCAAGCTGCCATTCTTTAGAAGAACCTTAACTGCATAAATCCTGGAAAAAAGCTTGCTGGTGTACCCTCTTGCGCCGGCTTAGGGTTCGCCTCCGTAATTCTTGCAGCGCTGGCACTCTAGATGACGCGCTGTAGTCAGTACTCTTTGTACATGAATTAAGATGTTTTTCTGTTTCTGTGGCTACGGAAACGTCTACACATTTCACATTCGCCTTACCATCGACGGTAATACAGCATGCGAACAAGCATAGAAAGCGTTCCCGTCGCGATAAGAAAAAGAAACGACCCAAGACACCAGCGAATACTACCCGAAGTGAAAACTCGCCATTGACCAGGCAGGCAGCCGACCGCGCTCCTACTGCGTGGAGCGCGACCGCCACACGAATTACCTGAGCGAAGACCTTTTTTCATTAATGGAGCGTGAAGGCGGCAAACCAGCAAGGTTTTCCAGAGACCGTAATACCTGATCAGAACAAGTTAGCTCATGATGTAACAACTTATAACCTTCAGGAGTAATATATGGCAATCAGATCCAGCCAGTAAGCTCAATGTACCTTGCTTGATTCCTGAGGGTATGCTCTTGACATTTTCTTTCACTTGTTTATCGATGTGAATGTAATGCGATTATCTCTAGCTTATAAACTGTTTGAACCGTAAAAATATGGTCTCTGTGTTCTCTTTTTTACATTCATGTGATCTCCTGTGGACTAAGCTTTGTAAATGTCCTCTACTCACACCCACTTTGGATACCAAAATGAGGTCTACGTGTCGAATAAATAAATGAACAAATAAAACAAGACTCGGAGAGGTTTATGTAGGACAGGCTTTGTAAGCAAGAAGTGGGATCTGGAAACGTGGTGTATTTCTTAAACACTCGGATATAAGAGCATGGGAGTTACTAAAAAATACGAAAGCAGGGCACCAGAAACTCCGGCTTGCATACGTTGGCAGTATTGCTTTGCTGCCACGGCTGAAAGTTCCACACGGTTTGTTTATTTAGTTTAAAAATATTTTTTGACAAGAAATAAGCCAATTTACTGAATATATATATATATTGTTGGCTTCTTTCCTTCATGTATTATAACGAGCACCCTCATTTCCCCTTAATTGATCTGCTTGTAGCTTACGGGGGTCTCGGTTCTGGCAGTCTTGAAGCCATAGGTAGCGTAAGAGGGTTCTAGCACAGCTTTCGCCCTCGCTCTTGATCACGTTCTACGTGACGCTGGCGGTAACAAAGGACGTTCCACGTTCGCCGCTTTGGCTGAGGGTGGCGCTGGTGAACACTCTCAAGGTTCGTATACAGACAACATAAATACCCAAGCAAGTAGCAGGGGGAACAGCGGCCGATGTAGCTCAGTTGGTAGAGCACCGGACGCGATATTCGGAGGTCGTGGGTTCGGCTCCCACCATCGGCACGTTGTTTTTTCTTCTACTTTGTGTTTAATTATCTTTCCCCTAAACAGATTACACTACTAATTTCTGTGATTATCCAAGTAAACATTAAAAAAAAAAGACAAAAGTACCATCCCCAACGCTTTCTTTGGCCTCGCCGACTGTTGGCTTCTTTCCTTCATGTATTATAACGAGCACCCTCATTTCCCCTTAATTGATCTGCTTGTAGCTTACGAGGGTCTCGGTTCTGGCAGTCTTGAAGCCATAGGTAGCGTAAGAGGGTTCTAGCACAGCTTTCGCCCTCGCTCTTGATCACGTTCTACGTGACGCTGGCGGTAACAAAGGACGTTCCACGTTCGCCGCTTTGGCTGAGGGTGGCGCTGGTGAACACTCTCAAGGTTCGTATACAGACAACATAAATACCCAAGCAAGTAGCAGGGGGAACAGCGGCCGATGTAGCTCAGTTGGTAGAGCACCGGACGCGATATTCGGAGGTCGTGGGTTCGGCTCCCACCATCGGCACGTTGTTTTTTCTTCTACTTTGTGTTTAATTATCTTTCCCCTAAACAGATTACACTACTAATTTCTGTGATTATCCAAGTAAACATTAAAAAAAAAAAGACAAAAGTACCATCCCCAACGCTTTCTTTGGCCTCGCCGACTGTTGGCTTCTTTCCTTCATGTATTATAACGAGCACCCTCATTTCCCCTTAATTGATCTGCTGGTAGCTTACGAGGGTCTCGGTTCTGGCAGTCTTGAAGCCATAGGTAGCATAAGAGGGTTCTAGCACAGCTTTCGCCCTCGCTCTTGATCACGTTCTACGTGACGCTGGCGGTAACAAAGGACGTTCCACGTTCGCCGCTTTGGCTGAGGGTGGCGCTGGTGAACACTCTCAAGGTTCGTATACAGACAACATAAATACCCAAGCAAGTAGCAGGGGGAACAGCGGCCGATGTAGCTCAGTTGGTAGAGCACCGGACGCGATATTCGGAGGTCGTGGGTTCGGCTCCCACCATCGGCACGTTGTTTTTTCTTCTACTTTGTGTTTAATTATCTTTCCCCTAAACAGATTACACTACTAATTTCTGTGATTATCCAAGTAAACATTAAAAAAAAAAGACAAAAGTACCATCCCCAACGCTTTCTTTGGCCTCGCCGACTGTTGGCTTCTTTCCTTCATGTATTATAACGAGCACCCTCATTTCCCCTTAATTGATCTGCTTGTAGCTTACGAGGGTCTCGGTTCTGGCAGTCTTGAAGCCATAGGTAGCGTAAGAGGGTTCTAGCACAGCTTTCGCCCTCGCTCTTGATCACGTTCTACGTGACGCTGGCGGTAACAAAGGACGTTCCACGTTCGCCGCTTTGGCTGAGGGTGGCGCTGGTGAACACTCTCAAGGTTCGTATACAGACAACATAAATACCCAAGCAAGTAGCAGGGGGAACAGCGGCCGATGTAGCTCAGTTGGTAGAGCACCGGACGCGATATTCGGAGGTCGTGGGTTCGGCTCCCACCATCGGCACGTTGTTTTTTCTTCTACTTTGTGTTTAATTATCTTTCCCCTAAACAGATTACACTACTAATTTCTGTGATTATCCAAGTAAACATTAAAAAAAAAAGACAAAAGTACCATCCCCAACGCTTTCTTTGGCCTCGCCGACTGTTGGCTTCTTTCCTTCATGTATTATAACGAGCACCCTCATTTCCCCTTAATTGATCTGCTTGTAGCTTACGAGGGTCTCGGTTCTGGCAGTCTTGAAGCCATAGGTAGCGTAAGAGGGTTCTAGCACAGCTTTCGCCCTCGCTCTTGATCACGTTCTACGTGACGCTGGCGGTAACAAAGGACGTTCCACGTTCGCCGCTTTGGCTGAGGGTGGCGCTGGTGAACACTCTCAAGGTTCGTATACAGACAACATAAATACCCAAGCAAGTAGCAGGGGGAACAGCGGCCGATGTAGCTCAGTTGGTAGAGCACCGGACGCGATATTCGGAGGTCGTGGGTTCGGCTCCCACCATCGGCACGTTGTTTTTTCTTCTACTTTGTGTTTAATTATCTTTCCCCTAAACAGATTACACTACTAATTTCTGTGATTATCCAAGTAAACATTAAAAAAAAAAAAGACAAAAGTACCATCCCCAACGCTTTCTTTGGCCTCGCCGACTGTTGGCTTCTTTCCTTCATGTATTATAACGAGCACCCTCATTTCCCCTTAATTGATCTGCTGGTAGCTTACGAGGGTCTCGGTTCTGGCAGTCTTGAAGCCATAGGTAGCGTAAGAGGGTTCTAGCACAGCTTTCGCCCTCGCTCTTGATCACGTTCTACGTGACGCTGGCGGTAACAAAGGACGTTCCACGTTCGCCGCTTTGGCTGAGGGTGGCGCTGGTGAACACTCTCAAGGTTCGTATACAGACAACATAAATACCCAAGCAAGTAGCAGGGGGAACAGCGGCCGATGTAGCTCAGTTGGTAGAGCACCGGACGCGATATTCGGAGGTCGTGGGTTCGGCTCCCACCATCGGCACGTTGTTTTTTCTTCTACTTTGTGTTTAATTATCTTTCCCCTAAACAGATTACACTACTAATTTCTGTGATTATCCAAGTAAACATTAAAAAAAAAAAGACAAAAGTACCATCCCCAACGCTTTCTTTGGCCTCGCCGACTGTTGGCTTCTTTCCTTCATGTATTATAACGAGCACCCTCATTTCCCCTTAATTGATCTGCTTGTAGCTTACGAGGGTCTCGGTTCTGGCAGTCTTGAAGCCATAGGTAGCGTAAGAGGGTTCTAGCACAGCTTTCGCCCTCGCTCTTGATCACGTTCTACGTGACGCTGGCGGTAACAAAGGACGTTCCACGTTCGCCGCTTTGGCTGAGGGTGGCGCTGGTGAACACTCTCAAGGTTCGTATACAGACAACATAAATACCCAAGCAAGTAGCAGGGGGAACAGCGGCCGATGTAGGTCAGTTGGTAGAGCACCGGACGCGATATTCGGAGGTCGTGGGTTCGGCTCCCACCATCGGCACGTTGTTTTTTCTTCTACTTTGTGTTTAATTATCTTTCCCCTAAACAGATTACACTACTAATTTCTGTGATTATCCAAGTAAACATTAAAAAAAAAAGACAAAAGTACCATCCCCAACGCTTTCTTTGGCCTCGCCGACTGTTGGCTTCTTTCCTTCATGTATTATAACGAGCACCCTCATTTCCCCTTAATTGATCTGCTTGTAGCTTACGAGGGTCTCGGTTCTGGCAGTCTTGAAGCCATAGGTAGCGTAAGAGGGTTCTAGCACAGCTTTCGCCCTCGCTCTTGATCACGTTCTACGTGACGCTGGCGGTAACAAAGGACGTTCCACGTTCGCCGCTTTGGCTGAGGGTGGCGCTGGTGAACACTCTCAAGGTTCGTATACAGACAACATAAATACCCAAGCAAGTAGCAGGGGGAACAGCGGCCGATGTAGCTCAGTTGGTAGAGCACCGGACGCGATATTCGGAGGTCGTGGGTTCGGCTCCCACCATCGGCACGTTGTTTTTTCTTCTACTTTGTGTTTAATTATCTTTCCCCTAAACAGATTACACTACTAATTTCTGTGATTATCCAAGTAAACATTAAAAAAAAAAAAGACAAAAGTACCATCCCCAACGCTTTCTCTGGCCTCGCCGACTGTTGGCTTCTTTCCTTCATGTATTATAACGAGCACCCTCATTTCCCCTTAATTGATCTGCATATATATATATATATATATATATATATATATATATATATATATATATATATATATATATATATATATATATATATGATGTCTATTTATTTTGTAACTACTATTGAGGCTAAACGCTATAAAATCCGAGCTAGCCTGCCAACTATATAGATACGGGGATTTATATCACCTTTCTGTACAAAGTCATCTTTATTGCAGCTTTGCTGTAGTAAAGATCATGATAAAAGATCAAAATGTAAAATGCTTACAACCGAATCCAGCTCCACATTCAGCATAGTTGCTGCTTACGTAGTTATATATTTATGAAACAGAAAATGTATGATGGATATTTGCGGCTGAGGAAGAATAAACGTAGCATTAGATCATTATCAGGAAACAAGTGTAGGAGTACAATTGAAGTCATGATGTCTCTCAGAGCGAAAGAATAGTAATTGGGCTGTGAACTCTTCCCTTAATCTAGCAATGATATGATACGTGAAGTATGCCTCAGTCATGCGCTTTCCTAAAATAAAATGATATGATATGAACATGAGAGATCCTACTCAAACTAAACCCTCACCTCTGTTTTCAGAATAGTGCTGCTTTTTTCATTGAAACGCTGAAAGAGAGCCAAAATTTTTTTATCCTTTCTTTGTCCAAGAGGACCAAGTATGCAGCACATTAGTTTTCGCAGTCCCATATTTTTATATGAATATTAAAATTAAATGCGCATTTTCAAAAATGCCGGAAAAGTAATTGCCTAATGAGACATGCCAATAAATACAGTAAATGGAGCATATTTTAATTTGATTTCGAAAACACAGGCACATAACTATACACTAGTAGTTATAAAATACCTGCAGTTTTACAATAAATTGGCAGAAAAACCCTAATATCTCTTTTAACATGGCAAGAAAAGCTCAAACATTTTCCAACAGACCTGCCGCATCTGATGTGCTATTGGGTTGTAGATATATGATTTATATGTTTGCTTGTACTAGCTATCTATCAGATTTCAGGCAACGCAGTCATGGCTTGTCTTAGTAGAATGCTGTAATCGGCAGCCCCAGCTTGTTCTTCTGGCCAACAGATCATCTTCAATATTATACATACACCGGCAAAAAAAAAAAAAAGCTACACTTCTGCTTGTTCTTGGTAGCAAGATCTTGATAAACATTTGCGCGCCACATATGTCTTCGGGTATAATGTGTCACTTCTGAAAGCACAAAAAGAAGATGTTGCGCCAATTGTGCTAAAATGTACAAACTGAACCGCACATTTTCTTTGTGTATGCAAAGCCCGCAGGGTGCCTATTTAGTATCAGGTGCATATTTGCAGCAATCTCGTGGTTGAAAGTTTTTCCCACAACAGAATAGGGCGGCTCTCATGTTTCAACCCTGAAACTTCATAAACAAATGCAGTTGTGCCTTCTTGTCTGAAGTATAGGTATCATTTTAACGCGCTTTCTTCGGCTTAGATCTTCATTCATTTCTGCCGTCATCTTTTCAGCAGTATTGTAAGCAGCAAAATAGTTCAATCTTTCGTTATAACGTCATAACTGAAATCAAAATTCCTTCTTGAAACTTGCCTTCTTCAGGTCTAGTGGAAGAATGGATTTACTGCTTTATTTTATAAAGTATTCTTAAACAACATTTAAAGTTCTGACTCGCGGGCTTCGCGACTATGTCCTCTGCAAAAAAGACCTCCCCAGAAATGCTAATTCGCACGTCAAAAAGGTTCAAAAATGAAACGTGCAGACACATCTTTGCGAAAATTGCATCGTTTCTTAAATTCGGCGAAAGCCGCCCGGAAGATGATTATGCAAGTCCAGTTCGTCATCCACTGGCGTTTTTCAGGGCCTTCCTCCGTTAGCAGCCAAGAAGTATACGAATGTGTTTCGCGGCATTGAAATATATTTTTTAATTGCTGTGCGCAAAAACAAGAACACAGTTGACCTGTGAAAAGAAAGATTCCGCAGCGCCGGTTTTCTTTAGTTGGCCTGAAGTTTGTTTAAGGTTGTGTTGAGGTTTTGAATTGATGAGCAGTATACACCTACGGAACATGTGTGGCGTAACGTTCAACAATCGCGTGGCCTATTTGCTTTAAAATCATAAAAGTAAACTGTTTCTCAATTTTTGCTTTTTGGCTGGAAAAGTAAAGTTGTTTTAGTATACCTTTACTTCATAGTGTATTCTGTTACTATAACACGGCAGCGATAGTGCTCACGGCCATTCAGATGCCACAGAACGTTGTTTCCTACTATGCTATAACAAAAAAGGAATAGTCGTCACTTTGAAGCAATTATGTTGATATTCAGACGGTCTTTTTCCGCTTGAGTATTCTCACATGCACTTTTATATTTGGTTTCTCAGGCATTAAATACCCCTGATAACATTTGGATTGCTTTAAGAAACTTCTACAGTGTTGCTGGAACCGGAGTAGACTGTGTATACGATAAAGTGAAGGAACATTCTGGTGTTGAATACACTTTCGAGCACGGTTACAGATCTGGAGGCGAAAAGTGAGTGTTGATCTAAAATCTGCTACCGCTAAATGCTGAATTGCTAGACGCAAGCTCATAAATTATCTTTATCAATAAACATTTTTAGATTTTTGTGTATTGCTGTGAATGCAAAAAGCTATTATACTTTCTTGTTTTTCATAGATATCGCCTTTGAGGGACCGTTTTGAAACAAAATGATTCTATTTTCTGTAGAATGTTTAGAAAAGCCGCGATAAGAATTGCCTAATACAGTATCTTTGTAGAGCTGCTTTATTTCTTGTCATCATCATTTTGTCGATATTATAAATGTAATGCCCACCTGCTATAGTCTCAACTAAAGACTGGCAGTATTGCAAATAAATAAATAAATAAGTAAAAGGCTTTCTTTACGATAATATTGCTTTCGAGCATTTTGATACTACAGGCATGGTTTAGAGAGTGGTCGTCAGGCCAGTATTTAGGACCCGTCTATTATTACTACGAGCAGCAATGCTTGCAGAGTACACATTTAGGCCGCGGAGTTTCTGTACAATAAGCTATAATAATAACAATAGGTTTTTGTAGCATGTTTTTAACGCTGGTTCGTTTTTTTGAAGTGTTTTCGAATTTGCAAGCCAGCATATCAGGGTACGGTACTCTATATCGACATTACATTTGCTCTATTAACTTGCGCGAAGAGCAGGTTTTTTAAAGATTTCGTTTTGTGCCTTGCAAAAATATAATTTTCAACAGGAACATTTGAAGTCTCAATTGTAGTGATTGCTTGCAGAGCAGTAATGCAGTTTTAGAGGCACTTGTGTGGATTGATAAGTGCCGGTATTAACCATCTTCTAGATATAAGCTTAGAGCCGCGTTCCTACTCTCACGATGAAATGGTAGTACCCCGAATTCTTCCTGTACATTATATCATTGAGTACTGTGGCAAAAATTCTAAGGGGTTGGAACAGTGGGTCACTCTCTGTTAAGAGCAGTTTCAGGAGCGGTCCTTTTTCAGTTTTAGCTCGCACTCAGCATATGTAAAGCTAGGCAAAGAAGAGGCATTTTCAAATGTCGGCGTTTTGTTATTCTCGTCTAAATGCACAAAATACTGCTTATTAGTCTCCGTTAGTAAGAAAGCAAGCTGTGGAGGAAATAAGCGAGAACAATTAAATAAATAATAACCCATGAAAGCATAGATGTCATTTTGACGCGCCACTCACAGTCTAACCGCCGCTCCTAATATGAAGCTTTTATTTCAAAACATTCTATTACAGGCAGACAATGACGCTATATGGAACAGCAGGACAGGAAGGAAAGGAAGCATATCTGGACGTAAAAACAACCAAAGGTAAGAGACACCAGTCGCCCATCGTTTATGTTACTCCCAGCAGGAGGAAAGAAGATATGCCGCGTTAGAAACTGATAGGTTTAGGGGTTCCAAGAATTTCATTTTTACCAAGAAACAGGAATATCTGTGAGCAGCAGCTTCGTTTTCATATTTCTTCACATTATTTCCCGTAAGCATATGCAATAGTGAGCAACATTTCACTGCTTGTTATACTCTTCAGAAAAGCAGGAGAGAAATATATACTGAGCAATATTTAAAGATATGTCGTATTTTGATTACGTAAAAGTACTCGGATGTGGTGAGGAAACAGAAATGAGGGAATTGATATCATTAGAGGAACAGGAATATGAGTAGCGGCACTATGTTGAAACAGTGGCGCACCTTCGAAAATGTTTCCAATTTTATACTATGTAGATCAAATTGAGCCCAGTCACAGATATGTAGTGATCTACGAGTGATTGCTTAGTTTCAGAAAATTGCATTTGTTGTTTTTAAAATACAAAATTGTTCAACAAAGACTCAGACTGATTTTATATTGATTTCATTTCTGAAAATTAGTCATCAGACTTTAATCAGCTTTAAACTGCTCTACGCTCAGCGAAATACACTTTTTCCGCAGTTCCTACCATACCTAGAAATTATGAGCGAATCCATTTTTCGCCTTCTTCTTGAAACCCGCTTCCGAAGACAATACTTTCTCAGTAATTTTCAGACGTCTCTTGAGTACGTTTTTTGCCTTGGGGGAGCAGAAGGCATCGCATGGGCCAGATCAGGGCTTTTAGGTAGGTAAAGGGACCATCGCAATTTTTTCCGAACAAAAATTTGGACCATAGAAACAAAGTATTAGCAACGTGAGCCCTTGCGTTTCCGTGGTACTCGAAGTCCCGGGCCTATTTCTTGAGATGCGCTTCTTTATCAGTGCTCCCAAGCGTCCTCTGGAATACTCTTCGTTTCCGTCTGGCCTCTGGGAACTGCGTAGGTGTACACAATCTGCCTTTGTGTTCGTGAACATGATGAACATTGTCATGTTTGCATACATTTGCAGCCTTGGCTTCTAATAGCCGAAGCTCCTATTTCTGACCAATTGAGTGCTTCAGCACTATCTGCGTACCATACCATTATACCATGCGCTCAGCTGCCGCAATCATGGTCTTCCACCAGTCCACAGCATTCTCTACTATACTTACCTGTTCTATAGAGACAAGCGTTCACACTGTTTTATATCTGGACTGGTGCAAGAAAGCGAGGGTCCGCTGCATGCAGATGCTTGATATGTGATGTTGGTCCAAAATTCGGTCTGTTGATTGTATTGAAATCGCCTTGTATTATGTATGTTCTATTATGGTGAGGAGGCCATCAACAGTTTTCTCTGCAATCACTGTGTTGATGGGTTCCTCATAAGCACCTGTAACTGTCGAATCATAGCGTACTTTCAATTTAGGGGTTCCATGCTACTTTGAAAGTTTTGAAGCACCGAAAATAAGGTGTAGGAGACATGACGCCGTAACCAGATCACATCACATCAGCATATGTTTTCATGGCTATTCGGGTACGCTGCATACAAAATGTGATGGCGTACCGTCGTTCACGCAGCAAAGACATTGGTCACACAACAAGCGCACATGGAGCGATTAAATACTAACTCCAGTTTAAAAAAACTATAACTGCTGCCTCATCATAGCCAGAGTGATAGGGCATATTGCGCGATATTAGTGCGGTTAGGATGCTTATAAGCACCCCAAAAGATGGTGTAGTGAGCACGCCGCAAAAAAAATCTAGGCCGATTCTCAGCTTTCTTTGAACCGCTCTTGCAATATTTTTTAAGCTTTAGAGCAGGGAATAAAAATTCAATGACATTCCTTTCTAGTCGATTAGAGGCAATCAGTTTTTTCGTTCCTAAAATCTAACCAACCGAAAGCCTTGGTAACCTAGTCCCAAGGACAATGGTGCTGGTAAGGAATTCTTCCGTAATTACTGACAACAGACTAAGAGCACTGTATTAACGCGAAAGATTATTCTAGGCCACGAACAAATTATCGCCGTGATTTCAAGAAGTTCTTGTCTCTGAAGTGTAACGCTCCTGATCTCTAGGGATCAACCTCTCTTAATTTGAGTAGCAGCAAAGCGTAGTACCTCCCACTACACACTAGTAGACAGTGTTCAAACTCAGCAGAATGACAAGCAAGGCAACCCAGCTGTACTGTAAAGCAGTTTTATGTCATTAGAAATAGAGAAAGTAGAACCTTTTATTTACACCAGCGGATGAAGGAGCTCCGGGCCTCTGTTGCTTGGGCCCATCCTCCTGGTTTTCTGCACGGAACAGTACCAGCCCAGCAAAGACAACAAAGACAGGCCGAGGATAGTGGCACGGCGCTTCACCTCAATTCTTGGCCTATCCCCCTGTTTGGGCATGTGCTGTCAATTTAAAGGACAACAACAACAAAAAAACGACACTTTTGGCTTTGTTCCTTGCCTTTCTTGCACTTCAAGGTTTTTCAGAATCTTATCCTAATTAATTGTTACACAATCATCATCATCATCATCCGCCTGACTATACCCACTGCAGGGCGAAGGCCTCTCCCATATTTCTCCACTTAACCCGGTTCTGTGCTTGCTGCAACCACTTGACCCCCGCGAACATCTTAACCTCATCCACCCACCTAACTTTCTGCCGCCCCCTGCTACGCTTTCCTTCTCTTGGAATCCAGTTTGTTACCCTAAGCGACCATCGGTTATCCTCTCTTCGCACTACATCTCCTGCCTATGCCCATTTCTTCTTCTTAAGTTCCACTAGAATGTCGGTAACTTGAGTTATTTCTCTGACCCACTCTGCACGCTTCCTATCTCTTAATGTTACCCCTACCATTTTTCGTTCCATAGCCTTCTGGATTGTCCTCAACTTAAGTAGAACTCTCTTGGTTAGCCTCCACGTTTCAGCCTCATAGGTGAGTACAGGTAAGATGCAACTGTTGCATACTTTCCTCTTGAGCGATACCGGTAAGCTGCTAGTCATAATCTGCGAGTGCTTGCCAAATGCGCTCCATCCCAATCTTATTCTTCTTGTTATTTCCTTCTCATGGTCCGGATCTGCGGTTACTACCTGTCCTAAGTAGACATAATCGCCTACTACTTCCAGTACTTCGCTACCTAATGTAAACTGCTTATCCTTCCCGAGGCTGTTGAACATTACGTTAGTCTTCTGCATATTGATTTTCAAGCCTACCTTTCTACTTTTTCTGTCTAGGTCATCAATTATTATTTGCAGTTCATCCCCCGAGTTGCTTAGCAAGGCAATGTCATCAGCAAATCGCAGATTACTTAGGTATTCTCCATCTACCCTTATCCCTAACTGCTCCCATTCCAAGTCTCTGAATACTTGCTCTAAGCAAGCTGTGAATAGTACTGAGGAGATTGTGTCTCCTTGCCGAGCACCTTTCTTTATGATGATTTTGTTACTTTCTTTATGCAGAACTATGGTTGCTGTGCAGCCACTATATATATCTTCCAGCACTTTCATGTATGGCTAGTTCGCAATGCCTGCATAACCGCCGATGTTTCAACTGAGTCAAATGCTTTTTCGTAATCAATGAATGCTATGTATAAGGACTGGTTATAATCCGAGCATTTTTCTATCACCTGATTGATGGTATGGATATGATCGATAGTAGAGTACCGTTTCCGAAATCTTGCTTGATCCTTTGCTTGATTGCAGTCTAAGGTTGTCCTGATTGTATTAGCGATTACCTTAGTAAATACCTTATGCGTAACAGACAGTAAGCTGATTGGTCTGTAATTTTTAAGGTCCTTAGAGTCCCCTTTCTTTCTTATGAATGAGGATAATGTTTGCATTCTTCCATGGTTCCGGTACCGTCGATGACACCAGGCACTGCATATACAGGGTGGCCAGTTTCTCTAGCACAATATCCCCCCCCCCGTTCTTTAGCAAATCTGTAGTTATCTGATCCTCTCCAGCTGATTTCCTCCTTTTCATAGTTTCTAATGCTTTCTTGACCTCGTCCTTCGTCAATGGTGGAACGTCTGACTGTTTTTCCCTGCCGCCAATCTCGTTACGATCCTGACTACTTTGGCTGCTGTAGAGATCTGTATAGAACTTCGTATAACCTTTCGTATAACCAGATCCCGGTAAACTGGATAAACTACAAATTTTGTTCGGCGTCATTTAAAAGAGCCATAGCGCAGGCAAAGGACGAGTACAACGAAAATTTAAATACTTATTTGTCAAACCCTGATCACAGGAAGACTTTGTATCGCTTCATTGAACGAAATAGAAACTCACACATTTCTCAGTCATTAAGTTCAGTAGTGTTGTCTCCACAGGAGGCAAATGATGAGTTACAACAAATTGCACAAGCGCTAGCATTACGTTTCCAGGAGCAGTGCAGAGTTCCCATGCACGCTCCCATTTCCTGCTCAGACTATGTTGAGGTTGAAAGGTCAGAACTCCTATCTGTGATTTCTTCCATGCAAACCTCGGCTCCAGGTTTGGACGGGGTTACAGTTGGTATGCTCAAAATTTTAGCAAAATAGTTCACTCAGAATCTCCTGGATCTGGTCAACAAATCATGAGAATCTGCATGGCTGCCGCACGTCTGGAAAGTGGTGAAAACTATATTTCCCTTGAAAGACCCTGGTAAAGGATTTCATGTTGAAAACATTCGACCATTAGCTTTGACTTCGAATCTAGTAAAATTAATAGAAAGAATTGTGCATGGCCGCCTCTCAAAGCACATTTCAGAGGTTAATGCTTTGAGGTCTGCCCAGATTCGCTTCCGCAATAGATGATATTGTCTGCACATGTAGATTTAGAAAGCAGGATTCGCCTTGCCATGTGCAACATGGAGGCATCAGCGTTAGTGAAGCATCGATATTGCTAAGGTCTATGACAGCATTGAACATTCGATTCTACTAAACAAGTTGTCATTATTATGTCCTCCCTCCCACATTTATGCGTGGACCAGGGAATTTTTTAAAGAACGAGAATTCTTTTGCATTGATGGCTCATTAATCTCATATACCTATGCACAGACAAGATGGGTGCCCCAGGGCTCTGTGCTACCACCTTTTTAGTATACTATTGTACGATATTCCGGTTCATCCTGTTGTCACTGTATATGTATAGGCAGATGACATAGCATTCTCGGCCTCGGCAAAATATATTCAGGACCTCTATCGTTCACTACAGGCTTACCTAAATGCACTTGAAGTCTGGTTGGACAAAATTAAATTGCTTTTAAATATGTGCAAACGTAGTGTGCTAGTTTTTAAATCCTTTTATATGTTTCGTTAAACTACCGCTCAGATGTCATACCTCAAGTGGAATCTGTGCGGTATTTAGGTATTACGTATACGCTAGTATGGATTGGAGGCCGCACATCAAGTCTAATGTTCGAAATGTGAGCGTGCCCTTGATAGGCTCACACAGATAATAGGGAATTTGGTATGCGTCGAGATACTCTTCTACTTTTGTACAAAGCCTATGTGAGGCCAATTCAGGAATTTGACTGCATTATTCTTTCTGGGTGTCCAAAATATAAGCTGCATCCTTTGCTGCTTTTAGAGAGACGGGCGCTGCGCCTTTGCCTAGGGCTTCCACAGTCAGTCTCCACCACTTTTCTGTACTTGGAGGCCCGCATTCCGGATCTTAACTCCCGTTTCCGCCTTTTAACTCTTAGCATTCTTGCGATCATTTCAGGCTACTCCAGGTGTGGCTATACCTATTTTTGTGTCAAACCCAGCCCTCTTTCTAACTCACCAGTGGCCAAGGGTCTGCATGCCCCAGGTTGTTTTCACGCAGAGCATTTTAGCAAACATTGCTGTGGACCTCGGTTCCTTATGTCCTATTTGTTGCTCAATGTCCTTTGTGAATATAAATTATGATTCTATATTTCCATCTAATGTGAAGCACTTACCGTCAAGCCTAATATCCAGTCTCCTATGAGATCACCTTGAAAAATTCCCTGATCACACTGTAATTGCCACTGATGCGTCTCTGACTGCGCAGAAAGCACCGATTGGAATGTTTTCGGAGTCTTTTTCCTGGAGTTTTTTGGTGCGTGTCCCGGATTACATACCGATATTTTTAACACAGTTTATGGCAATTGAGCTAGCACTACTAACAGTTCCCTGCAGTCAACCGAAAATAATTTTTCTATCAGACTCTCTTTCTGTTTTGTTGTCACTGGAGTCAGCACGGCATGCTCTTTTGAGCCGCTCACTGAAGTATTTCATACCAGGGTGGGTGAAAGAAATACGCTTCATCTGGGTCCCCGGTCACTGCGGTATTTTCCATAACGAAACGGCAGATTTCCTGGCTAAATCAGCTTTTGATGCATCTGTTTCATGTACCATCCCTGATATCACCATTTTTGAAATGTCCCGTTTTCAGCGTTATCAATACCTAGCCACTTCATGCAATGATCCCTTGCTACCTACACCGAATACCAGCATCTCATACACTCATCGAAAGTTCGTTCATGTAAATCACGGCAGTGTGAGGTAACTATGACTCTCATGAGATGCAGGATTCCTCTCCTAAATTTTTATTTATGTATGTGCGGGATCAACCCCATGAACCTTTGTGAGGCTTGCGGTGAGATTGAAAATATTTATCACTTTCTTCTCGCTTGCCGAAGGTTTTCACATCAGAAAAGGGTGCATTTAGAAATCCCAATTGCACGCTTGGGATTTACGTTGTCGGTCCCGCTTCTACTCTCCTTCGGTGCGAGTGTGAAAGGATTTGCGTTGCCTAAAATTTGTCAGTACTTACATAACTACATATCCCCCGCCGTGGGTATATGTAATTTTGTATGAGGTCATCATCATCATCATGGACAGACTCCCTTGGTAATTGTATTCCAAATTTACAAACTTCCAATTTTTTCTTCGTATTTTTTCCTTTGAATTAAATTTGTGATTTTAAATCTTATGTTTTTGTTTAGTTTAGAATTACTCTAATGCACTAATTCAATTTGTGGGTATGTGCCATATATCAAGTCAGAAGAAGAACGCACCAGGATAAGGTGGAGTCATCTCAGTAAATAAACTTAACAGTGTGGTGGCCGGTACTGAAACGATCACCACGGACCCTTATTGACTTCGCTGGAGCCATCGACATACTGGACTTCCACCTTTGCTCTAGAACACGCTCCAAGCAGACGATGCACGGCAGCAAGGAACATCGGCACTTATTTGTCAGCACTTCCCCGAGCCTCGTACCTTTTCTGGCAAAGCTGGCGAAGGCGTGTATAAGTAGCTCATGAAATATCGGCGGGTGAGCAAATACAATCACTAAGACACCACAGTCAGGCTAGCCAATGTTGTTTTCTTCATGGACGCCACAGCCCTAACATGGTTTGAAAACCATGAAGTGTTGTTAACGGGCTGGGACCGCTTTGAAGGAGAGATTCGGAATTGTTTTGCGGATACCGCGGTAAAACGGAAATGCGCTTAGCAGGCTGTTCCAGCGAGCGCAAGTGCCTGGAGAAACGTACACAAGATACATTGAAGAGGTACTGAGACTGTCATGCTTCGATGTGTAGGAGGAGAATCGTTGGTTTCGCTTGGCATTTATTACTCCAATGTAGCGATCGCTGGACACGAGCTTAGAGCTGAATTTACGCTGCTCCCTCGCTCTACGCATGACATTATTCTAAGAGTTGACGTTTTGCAACAGTGTGGCGCAACTCTATACTTCAACAGTAGCCTTCGATCGGCCCTCATAGAAGAATCACTGGGGGCTGCCCAAGCATTTTCTTTCTTCGAAGATACCGTCGTTCCGGCATGTCCGCCATCTTCGTCCCAGTTGTGTCCTCGGGCGCTGTTCCCAATTCCTTCGGCGCTCTGGTGGAACCGACTTTCCTTGCCGGCGCGAAACAATTTGTGTCGGTGCTCTCGCCGCGGTGCTTCTCGTGAACGAGGGCCGTGCCACGCTCTGGACTGTCACCTATTCCAAAGAGCCTGCTGTATCGCTGCGTGGTTTGAAGCTCTCCGACTTTGCAGAAGAACGCCTTTCTATGCACATCGCCGCGTTCAGTGACGGCGTTGCTCGCCTAACTAGATTTCCTGATCTTACCAATTCGCAGTGCAAGTCCATGATAAACGAATCGCGATCCACCAACGTCCATTGAATATTGATGGAAGTTTTTATGAAACACGTGGACGTGTTCGAGTTTGCTCGAGATCAGCCACCACCGCTTCTCCGTCTTCCCGCACCCATCACATGATTGACACTGTCTGCACACCCTACCGTCTCTTACATTCAGAATGTAATTAACGAACAGGTCCGTAATATGATGCAATAAGGAATTATTCAGGAATCATCTAGCCCGTGGGCAATCCCTAAGATGACACAAGGCAATTTTGGGTCGACTATCTCCGTCTCAACGCTGTCAAAAAGAAAGACGTCTACCCGCTCCCGCGCGTTGATGATGCCATTGGTAGCCTCCAGTAAACGCCCTACGTTTCCTCTTTTGATTTACAGTTCGAATAGTGACAGATCCCGATGCATTTAAAAGACAAAGAGAATACTGCATTCTTGACTCCAGATGGGTTATATGAATTTAATGTGATGCCTTTCGGCCTACCTGACGCTCCAGCTGCCTTTGAAATATTTATGGACACTCCTTTATGGGGACTTAAGCGGCAAGTTTCATGTGGTACGCAGATGACGTGGCGATATCTGAGGGAACTTTGGTCGAGCATAATAGCCGTTTAGCCGCTGTCCTTCACTGCATGGAGAAATCCGGCCTCGTCCTGATCTTAAGGTGCCGCTTCGGGGAATGCAAGATTGTTGTGCTTAAGCTTAGGGTTTACGAATATGGAGTTAGGTCTGACCCACAGAAGGCTGAAGCTGTCAGCTACGCCAAAACGCCCAACTCTGTGAAAGAACTCAGGAGCTTTCTGTGATTTTGCGCTTACATTTCGGGCTTAAATCCCAAGTTTACCGACGTAGCCTACCCGCTAAAGGCCTCTTGCAGGATGATAGTCCTTTCAAATGGACTCCTGAATGTGATTCTGTGTTGCGCTAACTCCAGTGTGTTACCACGCTACCCATACTACGTCATTCCAGTCGACAGCACCCACTGAACTCCACATTGAAGAAGCGGTACAGACGTGGGTGTTGTGCTCATACAACAGCATGACGGGAATCGAACGTCGCTTACGCAAGTCGCACTCTTAGTAAGTTTGAGCGCAATTATACTGTGACGCAGCAGCAGTGACAGATCCCGATGCATTTAAAAGACAAAGAGAACACTGCATTCTTGACTCCAGATGGGTTATATGAATTTAATGTGATGCCTTTCGGCCTACTTGACGATCCAGCTGCCTCTGAAATATTTATGGACACTCCTTTATGGGGTCTTAAGTGGCAAGTTTCATGTGGTACGCAGATGACGTGGTGATATCTGAGGGAACTTTGGTCGAGCATAATAGCCGTTTAGCCGCTGTTCTTCACTGCATGGAGAAATCCGGCCTCGTCCTGATCTTTAAGTGCCGCTTCGGGGAATGCAATATTGTTGTGCTTAAGCTTAGGGTTTACGAATATGGAGTTAGGTCTGACCCACAGAAGGCTGAAGCTGTCAGCTACGCCAAAACGCCCAACTCTGTGAAAGAACTCAGGAGCTTTCTGTGATTTTGCGCTTACATTTCGGGCTTAAATCCCAAGTTTACCGACGTAGCCTACCCGCTAAAGGCCTCTTGCAGGATGATAGTCCTTTCAAATGGACTCCTGAATGTGATTCTGTGTTGCGCTAACTCCAGTGTGTTACCACGCTACCCATACTACGTCATTCCAGTCGACCGCACCCACTGAACTCCACATTGAAGAAGCGGTACAGACGTGGGTGTTGTGCTCATACAACAGCATGACGGGAATCGAACGTCGCTTAAGCAAGTCGCACTCTTAGTAAGTTTGAGCGCAATTATACCGTGACGCATAGCAAGGCGTCCGTGTGCTGTGCGATGTCAGTGCACGTTAAAGAACCCCGGGTGGTCGAAATTTCCGGAGTCCTCCACTACGGCGTCTCTCATAGCCTGAGTTGCTTTGGGACGTTAAACCCCACAAACCAACTATACCGTGACGCAGCAGCAGTCCCTTGCCGTCGTTTTTGGGGTACAGCGGTTTCGCTCGTACCTTTATGGACGTGCATTTATAGTCATCACCGATTATTATTGGGTTTGCTGGGTGATGAATCTGCGCGACTACTGCTGTCGGTTGGCATGCCGGGCATTACGCCTTCAGTAGTTCAGGCTTAGTCTCGTACAAAAGTGGCCGCCAACACGCGACGCTGACTGCCTCTCGCAGCTGCTTCTCGTGACCACTCTTCGCGATGACAACTTTGACGGCTATCTTGCCGTCGTTTCCGAAAAATTTCCAAATCTTACCACATTCCAGCGAGAACAACGAAAAGATCAACATTTTCACAACACTGCCTCTGCATGAACAAACATTTATTAAGAAAGTTTCAAAAGAATGCTGCAGTCTACTGTATTCGGGTTCAGGGCCTTCCGCGGACTCCACAGAAGGTCTGTCAGGCATCCCCCAGGCGGCAGGGTCAGCGATACACCTACTTTTCACATTTGAAGAACTATGGATAGCTATTCCAGAAATAAACAGACGGACGTCTCCGTGTCATGATGAAGTACCCTATGGCGCAATCACAAAGCTAGATAACAATTCCCGTTTTCGACTCCTGGAATATTACAATTCTTGTAATATTACAGTGTAATAGTGAATGTAATAGTGAAGTCCTCACAGATAGGAAGCTGGCGAAAATTGTGCCCGTTTTGAAACATTATAAACAGCCTACAAGTTACACATCCTTCAGACCCATTGCCCTACTGAGTTGCGTAGGTAAGCGTAAGGAGCGAATGATCTGCAAACGCCTCACCTGGTTCCTCGAGAACCCAAAGAAAACTATCCCCTAGAAATGAACGGGTATCGCCCAAACAGGTCTGCGGCTGATAATGTTATCGCCTTTGTGTGATCATTTCAAGAGTACCTTCACGCTTGGTATATCCCGACAGCCGTTTTTTGTGACACAGACCGCTTTTGACTCCGTGTTTCATGCAATTCTCGCAGCCTTTGCCAGTCTTTGTCTTGGTGTAAAGCTTTAGTCTGTATTGGACACTACTTACAAGAGTGGCAAATTTTTATGAGCACTCCTAACAGCCCAACTCTCTTTCACGCAGTGAAGAGGAGCGTACCTCAGAGAGCTGTGCTCAGCCCTTTCCTATTTAATATTGCCTTTACACACAAGAAGCCCTCCGCGAGGAGTACGCATAACAATGTTTGCAAATGATATTTGCATCTGGAGTACATCACATTCGCATTATATTACGCAACAACGTATTCAGATATCGCTACTGCACATCTCAATGTACCTGGTTCTCCAGGGTCTTCGCCTCTCATCAGGAAATAGTGTTGCTATGGCTTTCACAAGAAAAAGACTTAATACCCGCCCCTAATGTGTGGACAATCACTATCGTATGTACAATCACATCGATTCCTTGAGTTACGATTGACAGTAATGTCTCTTGGGCACCTCAGGTCAAAACACTTCGCGAGAGGATCACTGTAGCATCGCAGATTTTCAGATTCATGGCGCCAACATGGTGGTGCAGCAACTGCTGGTCGATGTTTCTGCTTGAAAAAGCCTAGGTTGAAGGAGCGTTACGCTATTATTTACTGGCGCTTCAAAGATTACCTCCAGCAAGCAAAAAGATTCTTGAAGCTGTGCGGAACAACTGCTTGCGAATATGCCTTGGACTCCCCGCGGGAGCCTCTGCATCAGGAACACTTGCAGAAGCAGGATGTTTCTGGCTAGATGTGATTGCCGCCCAAGAAATTATGTGTACCCATCTCCGACATATCCAATAAGGGAATAAGTACTTTTAACTTAACTCACTGTGACCCTGGCTTTGGTCAAGCTGTACAGGTTCTGCCCCTCCCTACTATTATTCAACCACGCACTATACTGCCTCTCACCTCTCTCTCATAGAGACCATCCTCTCTAAAGAGGAATACGTCTCTTCCTGGTGTGGATTCAAAGAACTGCATGCCTCAGGCAGCGCTTCTGCAAGCCGCTATTGCCTACTTATGCAAGGAATATCCGCAGTAAACCCACATATTCAAAGACGGTCCACCTTCTGAAGATACTTCTTCCTGTGGCCTTTATGTGCCCTCATCAAACCATGTCCTGTCTTATAGGCTACAGCGGAAGACATCATCTACGACAACTGAGCTCCATGGCAGTAAAGAAGCTGTTTTCTATATCCTGCACAAACCCCCGGGCGATGGGTTATCTTCACTGGTTCCGGAGTATCTTTGCAAATCCTGTATAACCTGCTGAAGAAAACCTATCATCAGCCTGTTTTACTTGGCATCGGGTATCTACATCATTTGGCTATTGTCGCGGACCACTGCATAACATTTGAGTGGATACCACCAGACTGTGACATTAAAGCCAATAAAAAAGCAGAAGCGGCTCGTAAAGGCCACCAGCATAACAGATACATTTGAACATTCTTCACGATATCTGAAGCATGCCAACTAGCTAAAAATGTGCTTCCGAAAAAAAGTATCGACATTGGAGCTTGCCGACACATCACTACCAATTTCGTTACTCAGTTGACTCATATCTAAGATGAAGACTCGCCCCCAAATCTTCTCGCCAACAAGAAACTCTTTACCACCGACTTCGCCAGAACTGTGCATATAAAAATGGTTTGCGATACCGTTTCGGTGAAATTAACAGTCCGCATTATGACAACTGCGGTTCGAATGAAACTGTGCTTGAGTGCCTGCGGTTCGAATGAAACTTATCCTGCTTGAGTGCCTCGCGTAATCTAACGAGCTTGCGTACTATGAACATGGCATGAAGAACCTCTTCCCAGTGACTCTAACAATGAGGAGTATTTTAGGTCCTTTAACCTGCCCTAGCTGACAGTGACTCGCAATGAACGTTTTACTTAGGTATATGAAAGAGATTGAACTACTTGACAAACTCTAAATTCACCTCGCAAGTTATTCTCGGGCATTTTTCGTGCTCTGAACTCTATAAGCACATTTGTGAGATTATGCATTTCAGCATTTCATTCTGTACCATTACTCCACGGTGAACTTTAGAACGCATGTAATGGCCGCATTTTATCTCCCTCTCCATTTCTTTTATTTTCCTCACGGTTCTTTTTCTATCTCTCCATCCCCAATTCTCCTTCCTACACAGAGCAGCATGCCAGCGAAACCTAAACGCCAGCAAAATTCTCTGTTTTCTTCCTTAAAGCGTCCCTATCTGTCGGTCTCAAGACTTGGTACCACTTTTTGAAAACTCTCGTGATTCGGCTTCTGCGAACCTTTTCTGCATTCCCGATGGTTTGCTTTACCGAAAGAATTACTCGTCTTGTGGTGGGCACTTTCTGCTTTCAGTATCTACGCATCTGTTCTCCACGCAATATGATAGCTGGGCACTTGGGTTTTTCCAATACCCTAACCCGCAATAATCAATGTTTTTACTAGCCAAATATGCGTCGAATGACTCAGCGTTACGTGTCCTTCTGTGTGCAGTGCCAGTGGTTCAAGCTTCCCACGACTTCTCCGCCGGGCCGCTTACATCCGGTGACACCACCGACCACACCATATGAGTTAGTGGGTATTGACCTCATAAGGCCGTTTCCCCGCTCGTCCAAAGGAAATGGCTGGGTCATTGTAACCGTTGACCATCTCATGCGCTATTTTGAAACGGCCGCCATCCCTTCCGCCACCGCCGCTGCCGTCTCTTTCTTCTTCTCGCTGTCTTCCTCCGTCATGGGCCTTCTCATGTCATTATTAGCAACCGTGGCCGTCAGTGTACGGCACATGTGAAACAGCTTGTGCACTTATATATTTTGCGAATTGGGGGGGTGTCACTCTACACCGCACTCCCCAGACAAATGGTTTCATTGTCATAGATGCAAGTTTCCTTACAGTTTGTCTACCTACGCACAAAATCGTATTTTGTATTATCTATGTTACATTTACTCTAGTTCTTGCCGTAAGGCATCCATGAAGCTATACATATACCTAATTTAGGTTTGATTTTCATTATCAGCAAAGTGTTATCACGTCGTATGCTGACAGCAATTTTATGGCATGTTTTCCCAATAAGACTTATCCACAAAATAAAAGATGCTATTTGTTGCGATTTTGATATTTTGAAAGGCAAATAAAACATCCTTAGTCAAGTAAAACAATGAATAAATGTTCACTGTTGAAGCTTAATTTATGTTTTCTGCTTAATGTCCGCCAAAATGCTGCTCTACATCTCCTGCAATGCGCTTATTTAATAAGTAGCCTACACCTTGGTTTCAGCTGTTAGCTTAATATGATAATATCCCAAGTGCCATAAAGCCTAAGTTAAGTCTTTTTCCCCCTAGCCCGCCGTGCGCCATATGCCATCTGATTTATTGTTTTATACTACCAAAAAGAATTCCTCTGCACTAACATCAGTGGTTTTGAATCCAGAAATGAATTTTCAGGATGAGGTTAAAAGACGGCATGTCCGACCCCTGAGGCTTAGCAGCCTCTCCGCAACCACTTGAATCTAACGGCCGGATGCAACAAGTGTACATGATTATACAGGTAGAAGAAATATGGCCATTCGCTGCACCAGCATAGCCAAGATGATAAATAGTGGCACCCGTAACCTTGATCACGCCGCAGGCTAAACTAGGCATGTGACTCCATCGGTGAATGGATATTTTCTTATTTTTACCTGCAAAAACTTCCACGGACGCTTTGTGCGCGAACAAATAAAGTATAATAAAGAGGGAATTAAACACCAACAACTTGTTGGCAACAAGTCTAAAACCGTGGTAATTTCGGGCATGTAATGGGGCCTACCTCTGCCTAATTACCTCTTTTTTGCTCTATGAGGCGAACTGAATGCAGGTGGATATTTCTTATACAAAGTAAAGTAAAATGAAACGTTGCAGAAATGATTACATTGGTGCAGTGTACACCACAGTACAAAAATCAAGATACCACACTTCATTACAATAGTGCACGCCATTTATTTTTCTGGTGAAGCTGTTATTTCAAAAATATGCATGGGGTAGCCTCACAAACAAGCTTGCAATGTCGCCCAAGCAAATTATTCAGGTGCACCTTTTTGTACAGAAACGTAATTGTAGCGGTTGGTGTGGTCGTGGCTTCTCCGCGTTTGCGCAAGGGTATACATGTTCGGTGCAGAGGCCACCAACAACAAGATATTTTAGTTTTAAGCATCTTACCTGCACCGTATCCTATTTGCAGATAAAAAAAATGAGTTACCCTGTCACTGACGTAATTTGTTATCTGTACAAAGCACACTTTTAATTCTAGAGAAGACAAAGCATTAGCCGGAAAAACAAAAACTAAACGTGAAAAGTGTAGAATATTGTGCCTACGAGTGTTTACGAAAGGAATCGGTAAGCGCATGGCAATCTATAACACTAACGGGACTTATTCTCTTTCCCAAATTTAATATTAGGTGTTCGTTCACATATTTGTTCGAATTTTTATTTCTTATATAAAACAATTAGATTGAGGACAAAAGTAAAGCTCTATTTTTGAATAGTCATCTGATATAGAAGTGAATGATACTAACAGAAAGGATTAGGATATGTAGTGCGGTGGTATCTCTTCTGCAAAGTCGTCATTTGCATACCAAAAATGTTGGAACAGCAACCACAGAATTTGATGCAGGAGATCAATAACAGCAGATAGTATGCTGCTTTCTTCAGCATGTTACTACTCAGCTCACGACGGAGTATTTGTTTAATTCATTATAATAAAACATCTGTATTCCTCCCGCAGAAGAACAAGGTAATCGACACATTTTGAAATACTGGAATCAAGGACAACATTGCTTTATTTTGCAGTTTAAAAATACATCTGGTAAGTGTAAAACGTAAAGTCAATCTAAAACGCGCCATGATATTATATGACCTTAAGTGTTCTCATATTACCTTATATGCAGTGACAGATGTTCCAAGTTTTTAGGTGTCAAAAAAAAAAATACACGACTATTGCTGCGGCGTCAAGAACAAACGTTAAATTAGGAAACAAATAGCTCAGCTAGGATTTACATGCGGACATCGAGATTATCACACATTTCGGCAACGTCGGTATAGGGCCGTCACTTGTCGCACTAATGGAGGTCGCCTTTATTACACCGGCTTTATAACTAGAAGAAATGGGCATCGGCACGGCATATAGAGCAAGAAGAGACTAATCAATAGTCTACAAGGCTACAAGTTGGATACTAAGTGAATGAAAGCGTAGCAGAGGCGGGAGAAAGTAAGGTGGGAGGATGAGTATGATGAGATTTCCATGTAATTGAAGCCGTGTTCCTTACGCGCAAAACGAATTGAAGTCTCATGTGAAGTGTAATATAATGTATTTTTCTGGTTCCACCATGCGAGTTCCCTATAATGTCGGTTAGCTGGAAGCTAGTGGAACCTGGTCCTGACCGTTAATCATGAATTATCGTACATGAACAGAATTTCTTTAGTTTTTATCAAACAGTTTCAGAAATTAAAACTAGCGGAAAGATAAAGACAAAGCGAGTAACTGAGGAGATTCTTCCGCTGGTTTAAAGCTGTTGAAGTATGTACAAAATGGCCTAGCTCCTCAGTCTACACAATGAAAACACACTAAATCCAAGAGAACTCAAAGGCGGGTCTTCTATTCTGTATTTTATGAGAGCTATAACTTTTAACCCTAGCAGCATGTTATAAAACCTCATTTACGTTCTATACTTCATCTAAGATGTGTCAAATATTATAAAATGCAGAACGTATTAGGGGGATTTCCTTAAAAGAAATCAAAAGGTAGCCTTTAGGCATTATCAGTCACCCATCAGCAGACAGATTGCTAAAAAGCGAGGTGTAATACATAGAAGGAAACTGTGCAGCTCATTAAAAATTCATTACTTCTCCGTTCACTAAATCGCCAGCCCTAACGTCTTTGTGATCATCTTCCTTACAGTACTACCAAGCTTTTATTGCTGCATCGAGTGCTTGAGTCGCCACCTGTACTTTTGGCTTATGATCCTAAAAAAATGTGGACGTAAAATTCTGGTCAGCAACAATGACATAAAAGTTAGCCCGCCTTGCCAAAGCGAGAGAGCCGTCAACGTGATTGAGAACGTTTATACCCCTAAGGTTTATATGTATTAAACAACAGCTAAAAATTCCAGACATTTAAAATTTACTCAACTGTAGGGTTCATCTCCGGCTTCAAAGAACCGTATTGGATACGAATGAACATCATCGACAATGATGTTCATTCGTTCCCCGTTTCTGCAGACCGAATGTATTTAAAGCTAATGTCTTTTAACGACAGATTTCCCAGGTGCTGGCAGTGTAACTTGGAAGTTTTCTTGTTTTTTTTTTTTATGAACAATATGCCAGCCATACCCGGCATCTTTATCTCAAATATAATGCCAACAATTGTTTACATCAAATCATAAACCTTAACGTACCTTGTGACTGTGCAGTTGCGACGTTAGATAGGCCGTAGATAATGATGATAATAAAAGGTAAAGTGATGGGAATAATGTTGGGTGGAAGGAAGGAACAGCTCAAACGGACGGGACGTGTAGGAAGGCGAGACAGACACATAAGCTCATGTGTCTGTCTCGCCTTCCTACACGTCCCGTCCGTTTGAGCTGTTCCTTCCTACCACTCAACATGAACCAACCAGCCCGACAAAGCCCACTTCTTGATGGGAATAATGTGAGAGTACACAATGCTCGATAGGATCATTACTAGATCTTTTGTAAGATACTTAACAAAGTTTTGTAAGATACTAAACAGTGTTCGATTATACTCTGCTCGCGCATGTCAGTCCCAGTGCTTGTGTTTTATGTATCTTGTAGTGGACAATATCTCAATGCTAGTGGCACGATATCAAGTTTCGTTGTACTGGCTATTTGTCATTTCTTTTTCTGTATTTTTTCAGGTGTAACGCAATGTCAGTTGCACCTGTGGGATGACAGAGTTACGTCCTACACTGGTACTGGATTCGATTGTGAGAACGAGTACGACAACATCTGCGGTAGTACCAAGTATGAGGTTTTCAAGAGCGATTGCCGCACATCGTAGTAGAATAAAGCTGGTTTGGAACTTGCAAGCACCGATTCATATCTAGTATGAAAAAATAAAAAGTAGTATGCTGTGTACTTTCTGTTTCTCGGCGTCTGTATTATATAAACCTCACAGACGTTTTGACAAAACATTGTTAAGCTATTTTGCTGAATAGTTGCTAGAAAGACATGTATACTTACTAGCCTTCTGGCAGGTATCCTCGGAAGCCACGGCAACTAGCTCCGGTTAAAACGGAGCACAGAACATTGCGAACTTCAAACCCACTCCATCTCTTCTTCAACGGATCTCTGGTAGAGGTTTCACGGAGTCTAATCCCCGATTCTTAAGGTCCATAAAAAATTCTAGAGGGCGTTTTGGACCACTAAATTGTGATGTAGTCGACACCGTATTTGCATCTCAACACGAGAGACTATGAGACAATTGACGTCATGATACGAAACGCTGTGAAAAAGGCGCTGCCACTGCCCCAAAGTATTTCCACAGAGCGCCTTTTGTAATTAGGGGTACATAATACAGCAGAAGAGTTCCTTTCCGGCCAACGCGCCATCCAGATTAATCCACTAGCATCAACCCGCATGGGCCAGACCTTTCTTATGGACCTTAACCTGACTAGCCCACAAGTTCCCGTACAAAAACAGGCTATACTGCCCAGATGGCCAGACCCGTTCATAGGAAATCCCCCACCCCGCAATATACATCCTCTGTTCCACCAACGGCACCGGAAATCGCTGGCCAAATACATCCAGGAAAAATACGGGAAAGACACTGCGTCCTACTATGTGCATGCAGAAAAATGAGAATGCGGGTTACACGGTAGCGGTTGCGATTGACCACCAAGAGCTGATTGATGCCCTCACCGTCTGCGATGACAATATGGAAACAGCAAAGGAGGTGACTATTGCTTTAGAAGCCACGCATATCACCTGCACCTAAATAATTACAAAATCTATAGCTGCCTAGCGCAAATAAATCGAAAGACGAATATCTCCCCAGGCTGCCAGAATATTAAAAAAGTAATGACACCCCGAACAAGACAAATGCGTCGTCTGGACACCGGGACATCAATGTGTGGAAGGGAACAAGTGTGCCCATTGCGATGACCCAGGTCTCGTCCAACAAGAATCGACACCTCCATCCCCACACCCCCCTATCCCGGCCCTCTGGTGACGTACGCGGAGTGGTTACTGCCACGGCCGCTCGATGGAAGCGCACTGGGTGCGGCCTGCTGCGTCGCGCCGCCGCCAATGGGCAAGCGCGTCCTTGGGGAGTTTACAGTTGCGCCCGCTATTTCTGCTGAGGGCGCCACTGTTCGGGGACACGTCGCCGCCGGGGTCGCCGGCTCTGAGCGCGCGGTTTGGTTCCTTTCTGGGCGCGTTCGCCTCGCGTCTGCGTGATAAACGCAAACTTTTTTGTGTGCACTTCTGCAAGCATGTTAACGTTGAGACTGGATGAGTTTGTTTTTTAAGGCGAAAGCCATTCTAAGCTCATGGAGCGAAAATCTATGCGCAGAAGCTGTGTCTGTTATCTGTGCGTCGCATCTGTGCACTGGTGTGCCAGTCGCAAAAGGGGACGTGCAAGGAGGGAGATTAGGAATGAAATGATTGATGGTGATAGGTAATCAATAAAAGTTATAGACATTGATAGAGGTAATGACTGATGCTAATGACTAATAATGACTAAAATGATTTGTAATGACCAGTATATCAAACTACGACATGTAATGACCGCAATTGATTAGAAATGAGTAAAAGTGCGCAGCGATGTGTGGTAATGACTATAGAGGCATGACTCATCATTACTGTTAATGATTACAAAATGACCAATATCTGAAACGACGACATGTAATGACCACTGCTGATTCTAAATGAGTAACGTGCTTAGTTATGAGTGATAAGGGCTACAATGACTACGCAGACATACTCATCATGACTGAGAAACGACCAATATACCAAACGACGACTTGAAATGACGAACTGTGGCAAATGATCAGAGGCAAATGATAGGAGAAGGATAGGCTTTCGCCGTCCTCCGCTTAAGAGACATCTAAGAGACGCTCTAATTTTATCTGCTGAGCTCGCTCAGGCAAACACAGCAGCGAGGAGTGGAAATGCACTCGCTTCCTCTGAAATGAAAGCAGCGCTGAGGTTAAAAAGTCCAGATGCTGAAGCATATTGTCCTATCATCTGCCATTGAATATGCTTCAAGGGACCGCAGATTGGACTTGTTGGTGATCAATTATAGGTTAACTGTGCAAACAACCTGACGGGAACACAGGAAAAGAAGACGGCACAACCGCGCTAGTTGTGTCGTCCTCTTTTCCTGTGTTCCCGTCACGTTATTTAACCTATTTAGTTATCAAGGAGCTGGCCAGTGAACTAGGATTTTTAACGATGTGTTGTGAAGCAGATGAACACGACGAGGTAGCACCAGAAACTTTTCTCGCAGGTTATGTTGCGAGAACATATCAGAAAAAGCTACGAAGGGTTTTTTTTTATATATAAACATGCAATTTGTTCTAAATTTTGCCGCGCTAGTCTCAGTGGCCTTGCAAGTAAAGGAGCCTGTGCATACAACATTTGTTTATACTGTTGAGACTGTTTGAGCCGATGCGATAAAATGAAAAGCCACGTTCCACAGACAATCCGGCGCCCGCTCTGTCGGCGGAAAGTCGAAAAAAAAAACCCTCTCTGGTAAGAGGCACTTTAGTTGGTGATATGGCCAGACCCCTTTGGCGCAATGAGAACACATGACATGTTCAATGTGGCAGGAGCTGCCAAACCAGAGAGAGTTAATAAGATGTAAGGGTGAAATGGGAACTTATTGAAAGCGGGACCCTTAGATCGATTATGAAGACGGCGGGAAAGGGACGAGGACAAGGAAGGAACACCAAAATAACAGGACACGCGCCTGTCCTGTTATTTTGGTGTTCCTTCCCTGTCATCGTCACTTTCGCGCCGTCTTCGTAATCCACTTCAACCATGAACCAACTAGCCCAAAGCAAAGTACTTCTTGACCCTTAGATCCCAAGTCAGGCACACTATACTACTATAGGGCACATTCGTACGGCTTCAGTAAAGAAGGGCTTTATATAGTTATGTGTAGGGTGCTATTTCATATAATGCGGTGGCTTAAGGCTGCATTTTAATGATATGCGTCATAGGCAGCAATTACTGGATACGGTGAATAAGCAGGTAGCAAAGTGCGGGCACTCTAACGGGCACAGCCCTCATTATGGCGGTGTCTGGCATATCGCGTTGCATGCAGCCAGTAACCTTTGTCGTGTCACACAATGCAACATCTGCTCTTGCAATGTGCAAGCTGCCATTAGACTTAATTTCGAAGCTTGAAACAAAAGGTCTTTTGGTAAAAGTGGTAATTTGTGATCAAGGGTCGAACAATATATATCAGCCTGTAAGAATGCTCATCCATTCTATCTATGAGCCCTATTTTGTTGTCAACAACCGCAAAATATACTTCACGTTTGACACCCCACACCTAATGAAATGTACTAGAAATAATTTGGGCACTGGGCCACGGCTGCGGCTCCTTTCTCCATGTGTTATGTTATTTCGCCTTGGCAGTAGAGAGTAAGACTGCCACTTAAAAAGAATAAATGCGAGGTAGCGTATATAAAGACCTTTAGCACAGCCTAAACCGCTATTATAGCATGAATTCATTTCAAAATATTTTTATTTCTTTCATGCGAGTCAAAGCCGTTCGGGCCACAGATAAAACCTTCTTGGGACCTGTATTGCTTTGTGCAGAGAATCACATTTGCCATGAGCGTATTCCTGTCACAGGTGGCAAGTTTTTCACTCACCTTTTTTTGTGCTCACGAAATTGCTGAAGTTCGTCTGCAGGCGCAAGGATCAGTCGCACGTTCTTCAGACTTCCGGATAAGTTAGAGACTATTTTAGATGGTGCTGTCTGCTCTAAGGTTATTGAGAGAGGCCTAGTGTTTCACTAATCCGCCAACGCCGTCGCAGGAGTTTTTAACATGTCCTGTGGCTGAGAACAACCACTTTATGCAGACATAATCTTTTTTCCAGAACTCGTACAGTTGATATTTGTTTTTGAAATGGCTTGCAGCCCCGTCGCTCACGTGTGGTGTATCGTGTAGATAAGCGATGCGAGCCTGCGTGCAGCATCATCGGCGCATGCTCGCCACTTGTGTACCCTTTCCCGGTACACAATTCAAACTGTGTACAATTACGCTGCAAGCTTCTTCTTCTTCTTCTCCCTCGTTGTAATGGCACATACCCACAGTGGGGGTTGGCCAGAATTCGTTGTAGGTGACATAATATTTTTGATAATGTCGATTTGACTGTATGTAATAGATAACCTAATAATTAGGAGCTAGTGTTGCTGAAATAATTTGAAATTTTGAGGCGATGTGATAGAAAGCAATGAAAAAAGAAATAAAATTGTAAATTACTAAAAGTAATAATATGAAAAAAATACAATTCAGACAGATCAGCGTTAACGCACAAATCTTCCAGTAGCAATATTATAATTATGAAGTAAGTCACACACCGGTTTTAAGGCATACCCTTTGACGTTTGCACCAAAGGAGAGGAGGACAGGAACTATAAATGGCAATCCTAGGCAAGTAAGAGGTATTTCTAGATAATGTCTTCTCTGAGTAGCATACCTGTGGCAGGAGAGGATGTAATGTTCAATTGTTTCCACGTCATTACATGACGCACAAATGTTCGACAGCGTGAATCCAGAGCGAAATAAATAAAGGTTGAGGCAAGGAATTCTACAACGCATGAGCGTCATGGAGACCTCAGATTGCCTCGAGGTACAACATCGGACCTTCCAATGGAAATTTAAACGGTCGAAATCCGTAGTCGCAAAGAGTGGCTCATAGCTCAAGGAGTTTAACCTTTCAAACCGTTCAAAACGGGATATATTTAGCAAGATAATATTGGGTACAACATCGGCAACAGGCCCATTGAGAGCTGAATTTGCTAAATAATCCGCCATTGTATTAGAAGCGATGCCGCAGTGTCCCAGAACCCACTTAAAACGTACTCCCTGTAAATGTAACGGAAGGAAGAACGTCAGGGTCTGTTTCAAAAGACGCATTTTTCGGGCTGTCTAATGCTGCTAAGACTGACAGGCAGTCAGAGAGTATGATTACGTGAGTAACATTACCGGGAACGTTTTGAAGGGCCAAACCAATTGCAAGCAATTCAGCAGTCAATATTGGTCTGTAATCAGGGATCCGTGCAGAAAAACTCCATTCAAGCGCTTGGGAGTAAATCCCTATTGCTGCTTTTTCATTTCGTTGTGAGGCATCTGTGAAAATAACTACATGTCGTGGATACCGTAATAGATAATCAAGGTGTCCCTTTATTACCGTGGTAGTCAAGTGTTTTGCATTAGGTGGCAACGACTGGTCAAAGCACAGTGCGGAAATAGCTTGCACATTGCCAACACATCTTACTGACATAAGCGAAACTGCAATTTTGGACAGCAAGAACTGAGTAAATACAAATTGTGGTTGCTTATATTGCGGCTAATGATAACCTAGAAACTGAGCTTGGTGTGTAATAAAAATGGGAGAAGCCACTCCATACAGAGATTCCAGTGCTCGTAAAACGGTGCGCACAGTGAGCAGCTGAAATCGAGAGTTCAAGTCACGTACACGGGCCTCTAAATAGAGGACTGCATTTGAAACTCTTTTTGGCAACCCCAAACATAGTCGTAAATCGCGCCTCTCCAGTAGCAACAAAGGTCGTAGTTTGTATTTAATACTGCCCGAGAAAAGAACACAGCCGAACTCTAGAATTGGTCTCAAACAAGTTTTATAGAGAAACAAAAGAGTATCTCTTCGCATACCGAATTTCTTATGGCTAATTCGAATCAGGCGACCAAGGGCTCGCTCACCTTTCAGGCAATTACTTTTGATATAAGGCCGCCAATCTAATTGGGAGTGGTATAATACACCCAAGTACTTTAAGGATTCAACCTGCGGGATTTGTGAACCGCAATATGCAAGGGAGATATAAAGAGGGTGTGCCGGTGGGAAAACGAGTACTGAAGATTTCTTACTTGTATTACAGCGCGAACCACAAGAAGGGACGACGACAGACAGAGTGAAAAGAGCGCTGACTTCCAACTGTTTATTATTCTGATATGCCACGCATTTATACACATTCGAAGCTTCAGCAGGAAAGGGCAGGAAAAGCAATCGGCATGAAAGGCATAGGCGATAGGACAAGGCCCTAATCACCATCGATCCAGAAACTTCAGCTCTTTCTTGGTTAGTGCGACTGATGGCATGCTTACACACCTTTCCTGCATGATGGCCCTGGTCGCCATCATTTACGACCACGCACGGTCGTAATTGTGGCGATGAGTCTACACGTCGCCGCAGAAAACCTTGCGTGCCCGAGTTCCAAAAAAGCACAATCGTTGCTCGACACAATGATCAGTGTGTCAGGGAGATAATTGAGGCGGTGAACATTGCTCGTACAGAGGAAAGGTGTGTAAGCATGCCATCAGTCGCACTAACCAAGAAAGAGCTGAAGTTTCTGGATCGATGGTGATTAGGGCCTTGTCCTATCGCCTATGCCTTTCATGCTGATTGCTTTTTCTGCTCTTTCCTGCTGAAGCTTGAAATGTGTATAAATGCGTGGCATATCAGAATAATAAACAGTTGGAAGTCAGCGCTCTTTTCACTCTGTCTGTCGTCGTCCCTTCTTGTGGTTCGCGCTGTAATACAAGTTAGATATAAACCAACTAGCCCGCTAAGCAACCGTTCTGAAGATTTCTAATCGTTGAGAATTAATTTCACTTTACCGAGCCAAACTTTAAGGGCATTCAAGTAGACTTGCAATGGCTGGTATAAGGAATGAACATCTAGTGCAGAAGAGAAAAAGGCAATATCATCCGCATACACGTACACTTTTATATTTGGACGAACAGGAATATCTCTCATTAATATATTAAATAGCAATGGAGACAGAACCGATCCCTGAGGCACGCCTCTAGTTTGGTACTAAGTTTCAGAAGTTATAGAACCTCTCGTGCAGAAATATTTTCTATTGCTTAAGAATTCTTTTAGCCATGCAAAAATGTAAAAAGGTGACCTAATTTCGTTTATCTTATTCAACAGTACAGAGTGTTCTACACTGTCATATGCTTTGGCGATATCCAAAGTGACCAATGCCGACACTTCTTTCTTCTTCATTGCTAACCTAATTCTGCTCTCCAAATCTGTATGAGGCGTCCAAATCGAGCACCATTGACGAAACCCAATTTGTGCATCACTAAATGCATTCAGGGTCATGACATGGTTTTCGAGGCGCAGGTGAACTATGCGTTCAATAGGTTTCACTAGATTTGAAGTTAGAGAAATCGGCCGAATATTATCCAAATCAAAGCTTTTTTTTGCGGATCTTTGAGAATTAGTATAATTTTTGCAACTTTCCAGTCTTCAGGTAACCAAGCAGTTTCCAGAGAAAAATTGACAATATTCAACACTTCCGAGCAGTGGTCTTGCACTAAAGCTTTCAGCATAGGCACTGTAACACCGTCACACCCAGGAGCTGCAGGTTTTAGAACAGCCGTTATACAATGCAATTCCGGTGGCTCCACTGCAATGAAATCAGCACGTGGCGTAGGTCGAAGTTCGCGCTTGAAAGCGAATAGCAAGACCGTTCGCAATTTGTTCAAGTTTCTCTTTTGCTTCATTGGGTGATAACACCTCTGACTCGGTTACACCTGGTGAAGAAGAACTTTGGTTGCGTTCCACGAATCTATACAATGCCTTCAGAATAATTGGATTAGAGAGATAAATATTCATATTAGCATTACACTCATCGTTTGCTATGCGAATAGTTTTTTTAAATGAAGCCGCATAAAATTTATAATTTATGCAATTTTGGAGACACTGGTTATGGGAAAGGCTCTTCCACGCAGCTTTTCTATGACGGAATGCTTTCTCACATTATTCGTTCCACCATCGGCATGACATTTTGTTAGGGACAGACGATTTCACAGTGAACACTGAACGCTCAGTGGCATCTAGCAGAGAAGAGAGTGCTTGTTGAGCACGTTCAGAGTGCTGAGATGGTGCTATGGAGGAAAAAGAGGAATTCACAAACTTTTTAAAGAGTTTATGGTTGACAAATTTGTGCTCACAAGTAGTTACTCTAAGGGGAGTAGATTCTATATTAAAAGTAACTGGAAAGTGGTCGATAGATATACCACAATCCACCGTAGTCCATGATGAGACCCTGAATTCATTTGCTACTAACGTTAAATCAATTACTGACCTAGAAGCTGCTCGCATGTAGGTTATGCCTGGCCTATTACAGCAATGTACATCATTTACAGACATCCAGTTCCAAAGTCGCTGTCCACATATATCTGAACGGTAACCCCAAATAACAGGATGTGAATTAAAATCGCTAGCAATAATCAGTCCGTTGGTTGAACTCAACAGATCACTTAAACAATCTGTTGTACCGACACCTGTTTGGAAGTAGACATTTGCAATAGTGAGAGAAGCAGACTGTGGAATTGCGATATCAACTGCAAACAGTTCGTAGTCTTGCCGTAGAATTTTGTGTGACACCTTCGCCCGATGAATTGTTTTCGACGAAATTAATGTTAGCAAGCCGGCACCCCGGCCGCTAGTGCGATCTGATCTAAAAGTTCTAAAATACTTTAGAGAAAATAGCCGATTTGGCAAAAGCCAAGTTTATTGTAATAAAATTATGTCTGGGTTGAAATTTCAGATAAGATTCTCTAAATGGTGAAGCGAAGATGCAATTGAACGACAATTCGACTGTAGTACTTTTAACCCCCCCATGATTATTGTAGAATCCTGGAGGCTGTAACAGCCTCCTTTAATACATCAATGCTATTCTGAAGATCAGGGGAACCTTTTTTACTTTTAGTGTTAGAATGGCCGGATTTTGAGGGAGATGAAGAAGCGCGACGTTTCTATGATGAACGTGTCATCTCTACATCCAATGGGTAAACGGTGGACACGTGGGTATTCACAGGACCCTGACCCTGTATTTTCATTGAAGAAAAAGGAGCAGGTGTCGTCTGGGTAGAATCTCCCTCAACAGAGGCCCTAGCAACCATAGGAGCATGGCATTCAGCTATACCAGGGTTGTCAACTTGCAAAGCTGCAATTTCCGTCAAACCAATCTTTGTAGCTATGACCTGTGACATAGCTTCTGTAAACTCGAAGCTCGAAGAAACCCTCAAGTGATTTCTCTACAGCTGAGACAACCAACTTTGTCATGCCTGTTTCCACATCCGAAGCTAGTGTTTTTGCACAAGCTGCATACGAATTCCTCTTATGGTCTAGCTGTGCATAGGCATCTGCTCTAGAACACTTTTTATGCTGCATAATGTTGAGAACAGTTTGCTTATCTGCGCGTTTTGGGCATGTATCATCATCAGCAGGGTGATTTGCGTGACATAGTGCGCAAATTACCACAGCAGAGGAGCACATGTCAGATGAATGGTTGTTTCCGCACAGTCTGCAGAGTGATGCGTATTTGCACGCCTTGCTGCTGTGTCCGAATCGCCAGCAGTTTTTGCTTTTGCATTGCAAAGGGCGAGGCTGCAGGGGATCTACACGGTACACAATGGGCCATACCTTAATCTCTGTTGGACAGTTAGCCCCGGCAAACGTCACTATAATCGATTCTGTCGGCACCCTAGAGCCACCAGCATCCCTGCTGCCACGGAATAGCGATAAGATGCCAATGCCAGCCTCATTAAATTCCTCGATCATTTCTTGCGGAGAAGCCGACGAATCCACGCCGCGTATAATACCTTTTGCACATGCCAGCTGTTCAGGTGTAAAAGGCTTTACTGGCAGTGATGCAAGCTATGTGCATCGAGGCAAGTCCGACACGCACTGTATATTCGAGCACTTACAGAGGATACCTCTCTTGCCAAACGGACGCACCTCAGAGAGGTAGTGGGGGGTGACAGCCTTTAGCTGCTCCTGGATAATTTTTGGATTTTTCAACTTCAGGAATCCATCCCCAATTGGTACAAATTCCATCGGTATTATACTTATTGCATTTCGTCCGAAAGATTCCAAGTCCAAGCTTTGGGCCGGCAGACTGGCAAACCAGGATGCCGAACCCCCACCTGGGGAAGCTAGAGACATTATAGGCCTAATTGGACATGAATCCTAGTTTCGGTTTAAAACAAATACTGGCCACTCCCCCGACGTAAAATGGCCTCACCGAAGAGAACGGTCAGGCTCGCAGACAAGACAGGATCCAGCAGTCAGGAGAAAAAAGCAGAATAGCACAGCAGCACAGTAGCACAGTCCTCGCACACCTGGAGGACGAACGGTAGAGTCGCGCAACTTCTTTCTCGTCTTCTGCTTCGCTACAAGCTGATTGAGATGAGAAATAAACCAAGCAATCTTCGTTCTCTTCGGTTTTGTGTTCATTCTTTGCTTTCATACCATTTCGTTTTGGCTGCCAACATTCTGGATCATCATGGCTGAAAACTTAAAAATTTTGATTATTCTAGGAGGACCTGAAAAATATCTGACTTGACACTTCGGGAAAAATTAAAAATGCTGAACGGCCTAGTAGCTTTTTTTCCAAACGTTAATCGGGTTCTTTTGCCGACTCTGGAAAACTGATAAGTCTGAGCTAGCGAACTTGATAAGAAACAATATAATGCAATATATTTTTCTATATTCTTGACGCCATATCTTCTGAGCACTTCCTGTAAAACTATAAGAGAAATCGGCGATGAGTTTTTTTTTTCTATTTTGTTTTTGGAAAGTCCTATAGTTAAAAATCCAATATTTGGCATTGTATTTGGCATGCTTGTCTTCGCTCTCTAGCAAAGAAAATCAATACAATTGGTTATTTCATACGTACCTAATAACTGATTAGATTTGAAAGCGCTGTGAGTTAAAGTCGAGCAGAAAAAAAAATAAAAAATTTAGCCTAATTTTGTAATTTAGCTGTTTTTCATTTTTTTTACAGAAAACTCTAACTTACTCAGAACGGCGGAAACAATCCTAAGTTACTCCTTACCATCTGTGCCATCAACTCGTAAATTTATATTCCTAGTGGCTTGCATGAATCCACTCAGACATCGTTACAAAATCCAGACAGCGCTATGCACGAAAATGCGCCCTGCACTGTGACATCGCTCATATTTTCTTTCTCCGGATGTATTACCGTCAGGACAAAGATAATTTCAATATTTATATATTCAATATCACGCGCAAAGCATACTGAAAAACCATAGAAAACAATAATACCAAATAATTGGGCAGCTTGATTTCTCGTAGAATCACCCCTGTATATGGCCCTATGATGGGCTCCGGAAGAACAACTTCGCACAAATCTTTGTACAACTTTTTCCTTTTCACAGTTTGTAAATATTCTTTTGAAAATCTTGCAGAAAGAAATCGCACACTTTGAACAACTTCTCTAAAGTAACCAAAAATACCTCCTGTGTAACATTCGGTTGACAACAAAATCTGGCAGTGCACATCCAAGCCAAATTTGGCAGACAGTGAACAAAAATGGATCATGAACATCAAGCAAGAACAGAAATCTGCTGACAATGTGCCGCAAAAAGATGCCCTAAGCCCACGCCGCCATCCTTCACACTTCTGAATAAATTCGTGCGGCTGCATCTTTCCCATTTTGAAGCCAACACAAAATCGCGAATATCCTATGCAGCTTCTGCACACTCAATCTTGCGCAGTGTAAAACTTGCATCACATACCACAGCCTAGAAATGAAAAAGAGATTGCACTCTGTGGCTCTGGCGAAAATTGATAAGCCAGTTCCTTTCCACTTATCTGCCCTTTGCCGCGTGTAATCTGTGCATGCTCTCCATTATGTCTCGCTATCACGATAGTATTCTAGCGGCACGCCAAGTTACTTTGGCGGAGTCGTCACCCAGGACACGTTTGCAAAATTACCAGGAGCACTTTGCCATCTACCATGCCAGAGTCCCAGGGACATGGACCAGTTTACCAACTGCCTGTAACTTCGCTAAAGGTTTTCACAAAATCAACAACTTCGGCTATGCCCTCCCGGTTAACCGCAAAAACCGCAATATATTCAGCGTACGCCAGCTGCTTCACTTCCACAGCTTGCAAACGAAAATCAGTAATATTTTCATTGTCCAAAATATTTACGCAAAGGGTTTCAATGTAAATGCAGAATAAAAGAGGGCTGAGGGGGAAACTCTGCCGCACAGAACGCTGAACGCTAATGGGGGCCCCCAGATTTTTATTTACGACTAATCTCGTAGTGCAATTTCGGTACGCCAGGGCCACGCCCACACGAATAACAAAACCAACAATTATATGGTCCATTATACAAAGTAGAATTTCATGGGCAACACAGTCGAACGCCTTTTCAAGGTCAAGCTGCAGAATGGCCACACGGCCATTTATGACCCCCATCACAACATTCTAATACACTTCTTCCTTTGTTTATATTTGTAACAATGGACCGTCCCTGTACCCCACACGTTTGATGTGGCCCAACAATTTCCTGGATTACCGACTGCAGCCTTCGTCCTAACACCTTCATATAAATTTTGTAATCAACGTTCGCGAGCGCAATTGGCCGGTATGATGTTACTCGTAGTAGCCTATCTGCTTTATCAGTTTCGGGTATGAGGACTGTGTGGGATTTTCCATACGAAGGTAGTTCGTTTGTCATAAGCTTCGTTAAACACTACAGTCAGGACTGGTGCTATTTCGAGTTCAAATTCTTTGTAAAATGCCGTACTTAAGCCGTCTGGACCAGGTGATTTTCCCAGGTTTAAACTGTTTATCGCCAGTTCGACCTCTGATCCAGTTATCGGCAGCTCTCATCTTTTTGTTTATTTTCTTTATTTAGTCTTGGTAGTGCCGCGAGATACCGGTCCTTAAACGCTCTCATATCGAAGTCGTGCAATGCAAACAGTGTCTGGTAGTATTTGAAGAATATATGGTCGCTGATTATGCTCACTGTCATCTGATATGACACCGCCCCATTCTATATTTCCGATGTGACTTCTCTGTGCGTGAGCCTTTTCAATTCATAGCGATCGTCTCGACGGTACCTCCCCTGCAGCTGTCTCTTCCGCTCTCGCACGTACAAGCGCACCGCGATAACGCTCTTGCTCTATCAGTTCGGTTTTTTGTTTATTCTTACATCTTCTGTGAATTTGCCAGGCGCTACTCGAAGACGGGTTACGGTTACAGTTGTTATGATTCAGTATATGTAGCTAATGTTGCTCTATCGTGCTTTGTATATTTTCCTTGGCTGTAGAATTTGTGGCCGTAATTCACCGATTGCACTTTAAAAACGCTGAATCTTTTTCCAGGCTATCACAAGGGTTCACAATGCCCCGTACATTTAAAACGCGTGCTTTATTCCAGGCAAACCTGAAAATATTGACACATGCCATTCAAAGACGACGAAGGTTTGAACAGGCGATTCGGAAAAGACGACGAAGCAATACGGTGCTGCGCTTTTGTGCTGCCTTGACTGGCTGTTGGTGTTCTTCGGTGCCAGAGTGCCAGAGCGCCTTCTCTGTAACGTTACGTTACAAATCTGGTGGAGGAATAGCCAGGTATCGATCCAGTCCTGCATAATCAACCTGTCAATACGGAGCTTACCCCCGTACATCAACGCCTCGGCCGCCGCCTACGTGGAGAGCCCCCTGAATTTGGACCCCTTCCGGCCGCTACCAGGACGACGCACCCTCAGACGGCCGTAGAACCTGCTGCAATGACATCTGAGAGCAGGCTTCCCACCCACATTCTGTGTCATCAGCCGCGAACACCACCCTCTTTTCATGGCGACGTGTTCGAGGACGCCGAGGACTGGCTTGAGAACTACGAGCGAGTTGCTCGTTACAACGGGTGGACTGATGAGCGTAAGCTCCACAACGTGTTCTTCGCTCTTGAAGAGTCTGCACGGACTTGGTTTGAAACCCATGAGGCTTCCTTCCCATCCTGGGCAGCCTTCTGTCGTGATTTCAAAGCCACGTTTCCTAGCGCCGACCGCCGGGAGCGAGCAGAAGCTGCGCTACACTCACGCATTCAGCGCCAGAACGAGAGCGTGCGTATGTTCTTTGAGGACATGACACGCCTTTTCAACCGTGCAGACCCACAAATGTCAGAAGATAAGAAGCTGCGTCACCTGATGCGGGGCGTTAAGCAAGAACTTTTCGCGGGACTGGTGCGCAGTCCACCACGCACTGTGGCGGAGTTTCTCAGCGAGGCAGCGACCATGGAGACAACGCTGCAACACCGAGCCCGTCAGTACAACCGTGACGTGAACATCATTAGGTCCAACGCACCCCCTGTACATGTCGGCAGTGACATGGACTCACTACGCAATCTCATCCGTTCGGTCGTGCGGGAGGAACTGCAAGCGCTCCGGATGCCTTGCAGCACAGCATCTTTTCCTTCATTGGCTGAAGTCGTCCGGGACGAGGTGCGTATGGCAGCTCAGCAAGTTGCTGACGTTGTTCCCCAGCAGCGCGTTCCTCACCAGACGTTTGACGCGAGGCCCACCTACGCGTCCGTCCTGAGTAAGGCTCCCCCCCCAGACCATAGTATCAACGCCGCAGCTCCAGCAATGGAGCCGCAGGGTCCCCGCATGGAGCACCTCGCATGGAGCCGCATGCAGCCTCGCTACTCCCCTCCGCCAATCTACCAGCCACCCCGTAGAAGTAAAGTATGGCAGCCCCGGGATCGTCGGCCCCTGTGCTATCATTGCGGTGAAGCCAGTCACCTTTACCGGGCGTGCCCGTACCGCCGCGTCAACATGCGGGGTTTCGCCTCGGAGGGCCTCTGCCCTCGGAATGCAGAACGGCCCACTGAGATTGCAAGCGACCTTGCAGCACGACAGTACCCCGTCACATCCGGTTACCAAGAGCGTCGGTCTACGTCCCCGACGAGCAACCGTTCGACAAGTCCCCACTCTTCCCGACGCCGCTCTCCCAGCCCTGGCCGGGAAAACTAATACCAGCGGCCTTCAGAGGCAGGGTCGCTGATGTCGGGAAATGTGAAGATCCTCCGTCATCGTCAGGCCGACCTGACGAGATTTCACTTGTGTCAGGTAGCGACAGCATCCGGCATACTACCTCCGATTTGTGTGTAACGATTGATGGAGTGGATGTCACCGCGTTACTCGACACTGGTGCCGATTATTCTGTAATGAGCCGTGGTCTCGCCCGAGAATTGAAGAAAGTTTTGACAAATTGGTCCGGCCCGAAAATTCGTACGGCGGGAAGTCACTTGATTGAACCTGCAGGCAAGTGCACAGCGCGGGTCGGCATCCGTGGTTTTGTGTATGTCGGAGAATTTATCGTGCTTCCTGAGTGTTCGAAAGACTTGATCCTTGGTCTAGACTTCCTGCAGACCAACGGCGCTGTCATTGACCTGAAAGAAGCGCGTGTTTCTTTTTCGACGAAACGAGCGGTGGCGCGCATTGAAAACGAAGATCCGGGTCTGAACGTTTTGCGTATAGTCGACGATGACGTGAGGGTTCCGGCACGTTCTAGTGTGCTGGTTCTTGTAAAGCATGATTTGTTTCACGATTACGAGGGCATCGCCGATGGGCACCTTCCGCTACTACTCGAGAAGGAATTAGCCGTTGCTCGAGGACTGGTACAACTCCAGAACAGTTGTGCTACTGTCCTCCTGACAAATTTTGCTAAGGAGATGCGGCATCTCGCCAAGGACACGGCTGTTGCCGTCCTTCACGATGTTACTGCCTTACCTCATTTATGCACCGCCGGAACGAACCCTAAAGAAGAGGCCGCACCTTGTCATGCTCTGCAAACTGTTAAAATTAGCCCCGACTTGAGGCCCGATCAAAGGAATCTTCTCTCGGCTCTTCTGAGCGATTTCGCAGACTGCTTCGCCACAGGCTCGAAGGTCGGTCGTACTCCTGTCGCCAAGCACCGCATCATCACCGATGAGACCACGTTACCGGTATGCCAGCGCCCGTACCGGGTTTCTCCTAAGGAACGTGACGCCATTAAAACGCAAGTGGATGAAATGCTTCCGGACGACGTGATCCAGCCTTCGACGAGCCCATGGGCGTCGCCAGTGGTCCTTGTCAAAAAGAAGGATGGCACCTTGAGATTCTGTGTCGATTACCGAAAGTTAAATAACGTGACCAAAAAGGACGTCTATCCGCTGCCAAGGATTGATGATGCCCTCGACCGACTACGCGATGCCAGGTACTTCTCCTCATTAGACCTCAAAAGCGGATACTGGCAAATCGAAGTGGATCAGAGAGACAGAGAGAAGACTGCATTTGTGACGCCCGACGGCCTATACGAGTTTAAGGTGCTTCCGTTTGGTCTTTGCTCTGCACCGGCCACGTTCCAACGTATGATGGACACGGTTTTGTCAGGTCTCAAGTGGCAATCGTGCTTGGTGTACTTAGATGATGTTGTTATTTTCTCGCCTACTTTCGAGCAACACTTGGACAGGCTGCGCATCGTGCTTCAAGCACTCAAAGGCGCGCAACTAACGATCAAGCCTGAGAAATGCCACTTTGCTTTCAAAGAACTACGCTTCCTCGGCCATGTTGTCAGTGCACAGGGCGTTCTCCCTGATCCCGAGAAGACTACCGCAGTGTCAAATTTTCCACGTCCCACCGACAAAAAGGCACTTCGACGATTTCTAGGTCTTTGTTCGTACTATCGACGCTTCGTCAAAGATTTTTCTAAGATAGCTGAACCACTGACAGCACTAACCAGAGATGACATACCCTTCCTGTGGGGAGACGATCAAGAGCAAGCCTTCCAGGAGCTTAGAAGCCGCCTACACAAACCCCCAATTCTCGCCAATTTCGATGAAGACGCCGCAACAGACGTACATACTGATGCCAGCAACGTTGGCCTCGGCGCGGTACTCATTCAGTGGCAAGGCGGAGTAGAACGGGTTATCGCCTACGCGAGCCGAACACTGTCACGATCAGAGGCGAACTATTCGACAACGGAGAAGGAGTGCCTTGCGGTAATCTGGGCCATCAGCAAGTTTCGACCATATTTGTACGGACGACCCTTTCGTATTGTCAGCGACCATCATTCCTTGTGCTGGCTGGCAAGCCTTAAAGACCCGTCTGGACGCTTAGCTCGTTGGAGCCTCCGTCTTCAAGAGTATGACGTTACTGTTGTCTATAAGTCGGGACATAAACACCAAGATGCGGATTGCTTCTCACGCGCGCCATTGGACTCCACCGCAGTAGAAAACGCCGACGAGTTTCCCTTTATTGGCGCCATTACTCAATCCCATATGGCTGACCTTCAACGCAAGGACCCGGAGCTGGCGCCGCTCATCGATTATCTGGAAGGACGCGGTGGTAGAGTACCGCTTGTTTTTCGTCGTGGCTTGCAGTCATACGCTCTACGAAGTGGAGTTCTCTACAAGCGCAATTTTGAAAGATCAAGAGAGACATTTCTACTCGTAGTACCTACGCACCTACGGCCTGACATCTTGAGCGCTTGTCACGACGAACCGTCCGCCGGCCACTTGGGAGTTAGTCGTACGCTTGCAAGAATTCGGGAGAAATACTATTGGCCGAAATTATTACCTTCAGTACGATCCTACGTTAAAACCTGCCATGACTGTCAACGCCGAAAGACTCCACCCGTGAAACCAGCTGGATTTCGTCAGCCGATCGCTCCACCGCAAACTCCATTCCAACAAGTGGGAATGGACCTTCTTGGTCCTTTCCCGAAGTCAACTAATGGAAAGCGTTGGATTGTTGTCGCGACAGACTACTTGACCCGATATGCTGAAACCGCGTCGCTCACAAATGGAACTGCCACCGAAGTAGCAGAGTTTTTTGTCCACGACATCGTGTTGCGTCTTGGCGCTCCGGCTGTTATCATTACCGACCGCGGGGCAGCTTTTACGGCCCGCCTGACTAAGGCTGTACTGAACCTTACACATACTAGCCATAGACGGGCCACTGCATACCACCCGCAGACTAATGGCTTGGTGGAACGGCTAAACAGAACTCTGGCCGACATGCTGTCTATGTACGTGGATATAGAGCATAAGACCTGGGATCAAATCCTCCCATATGCCACGTTCGCATACAATACGGCACTTCAGGAGACGACGCGGCTCACACCCTTCGAGCTTGTCTTCGGCCGTCGAGTGACCACTCCACTGGATACAATGCTGCCCGTATACAACGACGACGAACATGAGCTTGACCTGGACATTGCTAGTTTTACTCAGCGTGCGGAAGAAGCGCGGCAGCTGGCAAGACAGCGCATATACCTACAACAGCAACTAGACGCTGACCGTTACAACAAGGGACGGCGCTTCGCTGCCTACGAGCCTGGAGACTATGTCTGGATTTGGACGCCCGTTCGTCATCGTGGGCTCTCTGAAAAATTGCTGCGTCGGTACTTCGGCCCATACCGTGTCCTCCGCCGCCTCAGCGACGTTACTTATGAAGTTGAATCCGCGACCCAAGATCCCTCAAGCCGCAGACGACGCAAGTTCACTGATGTTGTGCACGTCGTCCGGATGAAACCCTACCACGGTCGCCCCGCTGACTAATCTTGAGACTGATGGCGCCCCGTTTTGTGATTCCATACCAACCTAGCATACTATCTGTCAGCTCATCGCATCAAGCAGCATTTGCAGCATCGAGGCGATGCTGCCAAGAAGGGGGGCAATGACATATGCCATTCAAAGACGACGAAGGTTTGAACAGGCGATTCGGAAAAGACGACGAAGCAATACGGTGCTGCGCTTTTGTGCTGCCTTGACTGGCTGTTGGTGTTCTTCGGTGCCAGAGTGCCAGAGCGCCTTCTCTGTAACGTTACGTTACAATATCATATTTACTATAGTGCTGGTGTGTTTTTCATCCTCGACGAATGCTTGTACGTTTTGCTACATACAGATATATCTGGTGCACTAATACTTGTAATACTGAGCGGTTTAGCTTCACGTGCTATCAGCGGAGCAGCGACGTCAATGAATACACTTCTGACTGAGTGGTTTCAATATGTAAACATTCGAGAAAGCATCGCCTGGTGTACGGCTGGCTGTGCATCTTTCGATGGTCAGCGATGTCTCTATTTTTTCTCGAGCTTATTTTTGTCATCGCTAGCGAAACGATACGTTCGGGCTTCCACTTTCGCGTTGAGTGCGGCAGATCTTCAGTCGCAGATATGAAGACGCGCCGCAAGATCGTACGAGCTGCAGCGACGCTTGCATGCGCAAAAGTGACGCGATGCGCGTATGTGCGTGCTAGCGCACTTAGACGGCGTCGTATTTTCGAGGTATTTGGAGAAACGAAGCGCGTTATTTATATACACAATAACTGTATAATATGTTTGGTATCATGCTTATTTAGTGCGCTGGCGTGTCTGCACGGCATGGTCATTCTGATTGAGCTTAATCGAACGGCCCAGCTTCTGTTCTGAAACGGAAATACTCTGCCCGGCATTAGTTCCAGAAATGACGGGTTCGTCCGGTTTTTGGTAAATTGATACAGGCTGCACCGAAATGAAACCGCGCGGAGCTTTCATTCCGGAAATTCCGGTATGGTCCATGGCCCCTGTTTCAGAAAAAAACGACGCCAGGCTGGAAAAAACATGCAGAGCTATAAAATAACACGACTACATTTGAAAACGTAAAAAAACTAGAAAAAATTCAAACGTCGCGATTCGAACTTTGGTCTTGACGGTCAACAAGCCCACACCCTAACTACTTCACCACGGCGAAATACGGATGCAGCGGTTATATTTTTATTTATGTAGTCGACATTGCTCTTTCGTACTTTGTGCATTTTTGTAGGGTGTAGACTTTTCGGTCGTAATTGACCGATCGCCCTTTAAACACCCTGAATCTTTTCCTGGCTATCACGAAAGGGTATCCGTATCCCACATCTTTACAATGCATCGCTTTATGGCAGACAAACCTCAGAATGTCGCAATTTACTACTGCTGATGTTTTTTGACATGGTCTTCGTACGCATGTAATTTTTCTACATAAAGAGATATGCGGTGCACCAACACTTGTAATACTGCTTGCTTTAGCTTCACCTGCTCCCAGCGGAGCAGCGATGTCAATAAATTTACTTCCGACTAAGTGTTTTGCATATGCAAACTTTCAAGGAAGCGACTCCCGATGTCCGGCTAACTTGTCCATATTTCGATGGTCAGCGATGTGTTTCATTTATTCTCGAGCGTATTTTATCCTCGCTAACGAAACGCTACGTTCTTCCTTGCACTTCAGCGTTGAAGGTGGAAGATCTTCAGTCGCAAATATGAAGATGTACCGCAAGATCACACAAGCTGCAGAGACTGTTGCACACGTAAAAGGAACGTGATGCGCGTATTAACTTGCTAGCGCACACATCCACGGCTTCATATCTTCTAGGTATTTTTGAAAAAACACGTACTCCACTTATACAGAAAAGTTGTAACGTATAATATGTATGGTTTCATGCTTATTTAGCGCGCAGGCATGTTGCGATGTGGTGATTCTGGTTGGGCGTCATGATCCACCAGAATTGCGCTGAGAAGCCGAGATACTCTTTCCCGTATCACTTCCATTCAGGACGGGTTTGTCCGGTTTTCGTTGAACCGGACATTACCTGTCTTGTATATGAGGTCAATACAGGACGGGTCCGCGCTGTTTCATATCCATACCGCACAGGGATGTCCTCTCTGAGCTGCATATTGGTATGGTCTGTCCTGTATAGACTCCATACCGGACTGGACCGTGCGGATTGAGATTCATACCGGACATGACCTATCCGATATTAACCTGTTTAAGCTTCATACTGGAGTGGTCACACGGTATGAAATTTATACTGGATAAATAGGACCGGTTCAAACTCGCTTGGCGCGATACGGGATTTTTCCCTAGGGAGGCGTCTCGAATGTCCTACTAACCAGGCGGCGCAAAGCAGAGAGGAACGGAACTCCTTGCAGCTTCGTCCTCTGGCCAACCCGCGCTGTAATGTCGCCTCTTCCTGCACTGCCTCTATCGGCCTCAATGCACCTTCCGCGCGCCCCACACAAGAATATTCAGAGGAAATTGAGATCATTAATGCGCCATGTTGTCCAAATGCATTTTTACAGATGTTCACCGACGTTAGGCCGCACTCTAAACACATTGTATGCAATTCATCCACACGTGGTTTTTTATTCCGGGAGAGAATTGCCCATCACCGGGATTTGAACAATGGTTCTCTGCACGCGAGGCGGATGATCTACCGCTATAGCACCATAGACTGAGAGGCCCACGACGCAGCACTGATATCTTTATGGAGCTTGACTGTCAAACAAGACGTTCAAAGTCATGTGACCGTTTCATGCAACATGACAGTTACGTGAGTGTCATGTGATACTTTGATAGTAACATTATATTTGTGACTTGACATGCCAATTTTTTACCCGCAAGTCATGACTACGGCTTTTGTATGATTCAACGCACCCCATTAACAATGTCTTTATTCATGACTCCTAAGACGTGGCTCATGGCTTAAACTACAATAACTGGCATGACCAGATGACATGGCATACCATTCATGGAAGACATTTGACACATGTTCAGGTATAAGTGCTGATATCACCATGTGATAATACGTTATTTTCATTTCATATTTCGCTCCCATTTTTGAGGACACGTTTGGTGCCCGTTTGGTACCCATAACCTGCGCCGCTTGGAGAGTTGTGTCGCGGCTGTGACTGCTAAGTTTACTGCAGCGTCGCTGTGAGAATCAGCGGGAAAACGACTGCAAAGCAGCTTTTACCGCCCCGTGGCTTAATGTGAGCAACCCTGTGGCGGCCGAACCATAGCGATCTCACTATCCAAATCTTTCACGACAAATACCATTCAGCTTACGCTTCCTGATGCACTAAGCTGTAAAGGTTAGCTGTACCAGTTTTCCTCAAGGCATGTAGCGTCAGTTCCTAATGACAGGATTTGCCCTCGCATTCTCCTACCGCCAGGAAGGACTTAGCCTTTAAATTGTACAGAGACATTGGGATACCTTACATGTATGAATGCAAACGCTATGGTGACAACCATTCTTCTCGCTCCCTATTGCGAGCGCGACCACGTGACTTTTAGTGTGGTGCACTTACCTCGGTATTTTTTTCAGATTTTGTTACGATAACCTTTTCCCCTCTCCCTCCCCGGACCGCGAACAGTGCTCGTCATCTGGTGCATTGAAGAGATTAGGGCGCGTACTTCAACTACAGTCGTCTTCACAAAAGTTAGAAGGGTGTAACGCTGCTGAACCGAATATGGAGCGAAAGCATTACCTTCAGGTAACCGATCGTTCTCCTTCTTCCGTTTGGTGCAGCGCCGGCTCGCGGACAACGCACATAGACACGGCACACAGCGACGAGTGGTTAGACCTGGTGTAGTATTGCTTGCGCAATAAATTACGGGCCCGCGGCTTCAGACCACAAAGTGGCTGCGGGACTGCACAGTAGATGTGCTCAGCCGACAGCTCACTGTGGGACTGAATGACTGAAATCTTTATTGTTGAACAAATGTCGAAGGCCCCTACTTCGCTCCCCCTGCTACTTAGGCTCAGATGACGGGGCGGGGGCTCAGTCAGTAAATCGAGGAAAAGAGAGAGAGAGAAACAACTTTATTTGCTCCAGATGTCGTAAATTAGGGAAGGTGGGTCCTGTGTTGCCCCCAGGTGGGGGCAACATCCTGGGCCCACGAAATAAGTGTGCGTTGTGTGTTTTTGTCTGGCTTGGTGAGGACTTGGTGCCAGCTTTCCCCAGAGGGAGCTGGCAGGAGGGCTCTTGGGGGCGGGTTATTTTCGCATCCCCAGAGGACGTGCGCCTGAGTGGCGGGTTTTTCGTTGTTGCAATTTGAACATGCAGGATCGTATTCCCCGTTAGTAATTAGTCTGGAGTGACTAAGAATTGACTGTTTCTGTAATCTGCGGAGCAGAGTGGCTTGTACTCGGTCGAGGTCGAGGTGTGGAGGCGAGAAAAGGCGTTGCGTCTTTTTGCGAAAATTGGTAATTTCGGCGAAAGTCTGGGGGCTTCAGCGAGCGCGTCTGTATGCATGTATAAGTGGATGTAAATTGAGGAAATATGCAGTACTTTCGCGGCTTGGGTGGCCTGCCGGATTGAGTGTAAACATGTTTCATGAAGTGTTCCTCTGTTCCGACATTGGAGCTCGATACGGAGGAGTGCGTCCGGATATTCGCAGGCCTCCGCGCCATGCAGAGAGCTGCAACACATCAACCTATATATTATAGCATTACTCCCTCCGATCGCTCTACATTACTTCTGTAAAAAATATGTCTGAACCGATCGTCAATGTCAAACGTGCATCTCAATGTCAAAAGCATAGCAATACGATTGTTGCACCATTATGGTAACAATAAGCAACAGTGCTTTATAGTTGCGTATAAAGATTAAAATCCTGCAAGACATTGTGTATCATTTTATCCCGTATTGAAAACTCCTGTATGAAATTAATACCAGACTCTGTACACCGCTTTATTATATATTTTATTGGTCAGTGGCTCTAGTTTCTGGAAAAAAAAACAGTCCTTGGGTGGAACAAAAGGTGCATAGCTGTAAAGTAACAGCGAGCTGCATTATGCAAGCCCTTTATACCCAAGCAGCATCATCATCATCATCATCATCAGCCTGACTATACCCACTGCAGGGCGAAGGCCTCTCCCATATTTCTCCACTTAACCCGGTTCTGTGCTAGCTGCATCCACTTGACCCCTGCGAACTTAATCTCATCCGGCCACCTATACCCAAGCAAATCACCACAATAAGAAATGTCGAACTTTCGGGTGGCCCACACACAAGCATCGAGATGCTGTACCAAGATAGCCGTATTCTCTTCCATTGGAGCATGCACTACGAGCACTAAAGCGCACTACTGTCGGAATAAAATCTCTGATTGTCGTGGTGAAACATGACGAAAAGTTTGAAAAGCAATTTTTCGTAGCCTTCTCACTTTCTTCGCGGGTCGGCGCTCTGCAACCTTCATGCTTATCAGACAGGCTGTCAGGTATCGACGCTTCAAATAGCCGTTGAGGCTGCTTATCCTAGTGCTGCTGTAAGCGCTGGCATGGCTTTGGTGTTAAAGCAATAGAGGAGTGTAGCGGCGTTGGCGCCGCTGTGAAAAACTTTAGTGACTGGCAGTATGATGCATGGTAGAAAGAGTAAATGGTAGCGTAACTCTCATATATGCCTGCGTGTCGACTCTGAGCGAGGCTTTAGTCTCGCGGCACCCGATGCGAACTATGCGGCAAAGCAAACTCAAAAAAGGATGTCAAAAATGCTTGTGACGTCACAGGGGCGTACTGTTAGCGGGGAATTTGATTCCGTTTGCTTACCTTTGGACGAAAAACAAGGCTAACAACCACGGAGGCAGAATTACGCTCGGATAAGACAGAAAAATGACACCGTAACTGTTCAACCAACTTTACTTGACATGGATTTCTACTGTCAAGTATTACGTTAACTGAAATGTTACGGCATCTTCAACTACCTTATCATAACACCGTTCTGCGTCCGTCGTCGTTAGCGTAGCCTTTCGTCGCGCGTTATGTAAACGCATTCTGCGGCTTATTTCTTTGGGCACGTTTTTGAACATAAAGGGCCTTTAAATGAATTCGCCAAGCACATGGATAAGAATCACAAGTCTAGAGAGATTTCACTGAGGGCATAAATGAGTGAAGCTGTGCTGCATCGAAAACCAGGCTTCATTAATTGACGAATACTTACATAGACGCTTCACGACAATGCAAATCTTGAACTGTAGGAAATCGACCACCGCTAATTCATCATGGTCTTCACGAAATCCCCATGATAACAAAGTGACCTCAGCGTACGTCTCCAAATGAGACGCGGTGAGATTATATAAGGGTAAAAGATTTTGCTAACAAGCAAAATACATATTAGTATCAAATAATAAAACAAACGAAAGGAATACCTAGCGCTAGCGTTAGAACACCCAGCTGTAAGAGCTTAGGTAAGATCCCACTGACAATCGGAACATCCCTGTGATACCAGCTAAATCACATTCAGCGATCGTTGGGCTCGGTAATGGAACGCAGTAAGCAAAACACGTAGCAAAAAGAGCGGAACGGAAGGCTTTGTGCAATTAGACACGCTTCTAAGGGCAATAAAATCTCACCTTCACCGTTCAAATAAAACAGTTGCAGTGATACGCCGCTCATGCAGACGTGTATCGGTAAAACAAGCCGCCGCTTTTGCGACGTGCCTGAAAGGCCGAGCTGGCTGAGTCGAGCCGCCGAGCTTTGATGCAATATAATCAAATCGTCCGGAACTGCACACATGCAGCGCCAATAAGTTTCTCATCTAGCACACACAGTCTTCGCCATGCTGTAAAGCTCTACCACAACCAGCAGAACGAAATACTGACTGTATCACGCAGATAACCACTCTCCAAGCAGCACGCAACGTTGACCATTGAATCGGGCTGATGACACACCCATCCCCCGGATGAAAAAGCTTCGGTTTGAGCCATATCTGAGCTATGGGCAACTACGCAACGAATAGTAAATGACAGAGAGTGGTCAGTAAAACAAGTTGAAATATTATTATAAATATGACATGTTTTTTCTTACTTAAGGAATGAAAAGTGAATTCATTGCTGCGCGTGCATATTATATTTACTTTCTAGTTCTTTAGAATAATCCTATTTTTCGTGCCTTAATATTTTACCACACAGTTCGCAGGTGCCCTTTGCATCGTTCATCATCATCATCGAATTGATGCCGCTGGAAATTGGCAGCTGCACGAGTTTTCTTCCAAGTAACAGGACCTGTTACAGTTTTCTTCCAAGTAACAGGACCTGTTACATCGACATTGTATTAGGTCTCCAGTTACAAGCTGAAACCGCTTGGAAAAAATAGGAAATCAGTGAGTTAAGTTATGCAATAATTTGCTTACCCTCAATGCTTTTTAGACTCAGTCAAATTTATTAAATATTATAGAATGAAATAAATAAGTCAATGTAAATCATTCATAACATGGCATTTTTATGAACGGTTTGGTATCAGTAGGTTTCAAGTCGCAACTATATTTTTGACAGGATAAGCTGTCATCATTACGAGATCCCTGATTTTTCTCGGTCTGCAGTAGCCTACATCTAGAGTTTGTTAAGAAACGGGAAGTGAAGCCCATTGTCGGAAGTTAAGCGCTGAAGCTCATGCAAAAACACCTACTTACTGCTAATCAAGTAACTGAAGGGAAAGCTTCAGTATGTTATATAAAGCCAATGTCGCCGTGCGTGGCTTTACGCACATATCAAAAGCAAAGTTTCTATCCTGTGCCCATAAGGAGGAGTTGAGAAGCAAGTATGTTGACTATAAAAATTATTTTATTGACCCCTGCAGCGCGATGATTATGTTCGAAATGCTTTCTCAGCCATACCACTTAGTTAATAGAGCATGGTGGCTTTGAAAGCAGTGGAAGGAAATAGAGTAAGATATGCGGAAGCAGAGGATAATTGTCACGCAAAGCACAATAAAGATGGTTATAATTATATAATTGGAATAATTTGTATGGAGAGCTGGCGAATCAGAAACCGGAATGATGTTACCATGACATCCAGCGACAGTATGCTTCCAAAGAAAGGCAGCGATTATGGGGTAAGCGCAGCACTGCGTAACCTGAAGGTAGGTCAGATATTAAGTGGACATAAGAAAGCGAGTAACACGTCAGCGATAGGTGGATAGTATGATATGATTTCAACAAGCGGTCATTGGAAAGCGGTAAGCAGGTTAAGGTAAGAGCATAGGAGTCTACTTCAGCCCGTTTAGGTTAGCTCTTTAGGTAAGTGCTGCTGAAGATTTGTCACAGTAGGCACTAGGCATTAGGATAGCGGAATGCAATTGAGGGCACAGCCAGCGTCAAAAATTAACTGAAGGAACAATATGTACAGACATATACATTTCGCCCTGGGATTGAGGGGTTCATCTATCATAAACTGAAGCCTCTCGTTTCTTATCTCTTTGCGCTATGCCACACAAGCATTCATGTATGCATTCTTTTTCTGCCTTCTTTAGGAGTGAAACAATGCCAATTACTCCTATGGCAAGAGACCCTTTAATCTCACCTGATAGGCACACGCTACCCTTGCGAGGACGATTATGCAAGAATTTGTGGTCCTATCTACAATGTTTTATACACTTCTGACTGCGTGCTCTCCCCGCAGAGTTATCTTTTGAGAAGTTTCCATTATGAAGGCAATATCTGCCAAATAAACAAATTACTGAGCACATCCTCTGTCTCGTCCTTCGCACTTTAGAAAAAATAAACAAAGTGGGGGCTATCCCAAGTTGAACAAGAAATTATCTAGCTGTCTGTGTCAAATGATGGAGACCAATAATCCAACATTAGCGACAACGGGGACGTCTATAATACGTTGGAACGCTTAGAAATTTGCGGCGCAGTTATACTCAATAGAAAAAAATAGTATTGGTTTAACTGTGGTTAATCCTAGTTGAATTACGAAAGCTGCGGCGGAAGCTTTTTTTGTCCGTAAATTATTCCCCTGTCACGCGCTATCAGTGTATGGTGCTACATTATTGGGGACACTTTAGCTCATTCTTTTAGGGTATGACGCGATACGGAAAGCTACCCCACATATAAAGTCACGCTTCAACCCAGCCGTATGGACGTGCCTGCGTGTCGTAGGAGTAACCAGAATGCAAACGGTTCTGGCAGGCTGATTCTGATATCACCCTCCCGTGTGAAAGGAGCGACCCGAGTTGGAAGCTCCTGCCCGTGTCATAGGGGTAACGCGAATTCAAATATCATGGCAGCTTCATTTTTGTATGAAAGATCGCGGACACGGCACACAGCGACGAGCGGTTAGACGTGGCGTAGTATTGCCTTCGCACTAAAAAGTGCAAGAATCTATCATTTTTGACTATTTAATACTGGCAGCAAACTTTTCCTGCCAAGCAGGAGTGGTTACCAAGCAACAATTCTGTGTTTACAAACCACTTGCCCTGAAAAAGACAAGTCCACTTGTCGAAACGTTGACTCAACTTGCGAACTGAAGCTCGCCCATCTTTACCTATTTTTAGTTCTAATTCAAACCACTGTCGTACTATGACGGCAAAAATTACTGTGAAATAGACAAATTTGACCAATGTGGCAATGAATAAGCAGCACTCAATCAAGAGTTATTGGCGAACTGGCACTATCAATAAGAAACAAGGTGCGCAGCAATCACAAGTAACGAAGAACGGCTGCTAAAAGGATTCAGACATTGTCAGGTTCACCACCTCATTCCGCAGCCCGTTTCAATCAACGATTGTGTTTGGGGAAAATAGTCTTGTGCACTACTGGGTACCAAAAAAAATTGAGGTACCGAAGGTCGGGCCGTGTTAAATTGCATGTAAGTCTTGAAATCTAGTTTTATATGTTTGTTAAGAATGTTTAATGTCATTTGAGGCGGTACGACTTTCGCCGTGATTAGAGTGTGCAAAAACCGGACCGTTTATGAGGATCTGATACGGAGACCTGCCTACTATCTATATTGTAATTAAAACAGAGGGCTTTTTCTGAATACGGTTTACGCTGTTAGTTTCTGTTTTAGTGTGTGGACGCAAAACTACATCTGCGTACTTAAGTAACGGGGTACGAGGAATGTGCATGCAAATAGCTTTGCTTTTTTGTTGCAGTGTTTTAAGCGATGAGTGAAAAAACAAATGTGTTTTGCTGCTACAGCAATGATGTCTTCAGTACGCACCGTCCACCTTAATTTCAACTCAGTAATTGTGCCTACGTATACGAGTTGGACAACTCGGGCGATTCGGTAATTATTGACACTGTACGCATGAGGTTCTTGTTACTCTCAATTGTAATGCATTTCGAGATGTTTAATCTCCAAATGTGGCGCTAGTGCGTAATAGTGATTAGGTAGTTGTATATAGCGGCTTGATAATCGATAGCGCCAATGTTGTAGTAGAGAATCTAGTCACCTGCAAAAAACGGATGTGAACTGGAGAACTGACGGCTAGGTCTAGCTATCCTATAAATACGAAAAAAAAAGGTTCCTAGCCACTGAACCTTCAGGAAACCTGCTAATTGAGGATCCCTGCTAGCATGCACCAAAGCACACGAACCAAAAGTTACACACTCACACAGACGCAACGACGGCGGAGCTTAGCGCGGACATCTGCAAAGCGAAATCGTCTGCTAGCGGGTGTTTCCGCACGCCTATTTTGCGTGCGCTGCTAAGCGGCGTCTGGTGGCAGTCATTGCAAAAGGCGCCACACCTTCCTATGGGAAACTGCCGGCGCACAGCGCACTAGCTAGTATATTCTAGGCACTGTACTTGAGCAGCGCAGGCTCTTTTTTCGTTATTGGCATTGCATTTGGAGGCAGATTACCTGCCGCAGGCACCTTCGAAAAAGGAGTCTGGTGATCACGCACAATATTACTTTTTCCGCTTTGCGCAGGTCAAGAAAGCAATGGTTTGCAAGCTGCTTGCTTGCGCTTTGTTATTTTTCATTAAAATAAATTCGAAAGACGTGAACTGATGACTGCTTTGCCGTGATATCTCGCTGGCTAGAATTTATGCATTAGAAATGCTCAAAGTGCGCGCCTTCAACCGCTACGAATGGCGTGAATCTCTTCATCATGCTCTGCAGCACTCGTTGCACAAGCTGTGGGGATATATTCGTGCATGCTTTGATGACATTTTGTTTGAACTCTGCCATGTCCTGACTAACTCCATAGAAAGAAGCCTAATGAAGTTAGGTCCCGTGACCGAGGTGGCCACAACATGACTCCACCGTGTCGCTTACACTGACTGGAGCAGTTGCTGTCCAACCAATCCTTTGCACGCGACGTGAAATGTGCAGGTGCCATGTCGTGTTGAAAACACGAGCCGCTGACTTTACTTAACTGGACCTCGGACATGAAATCTCTGGTAGCACCACTTAGAATGCTCGTTTTGTATCATTTTGCTGTTAAAGTTTCATCTAAAAAGCACGGCCCCACTACTGGATCTGTGTAAATACAACACAAGACATTCACTGACCATCGGAAGTTATGGTGGCGGTGTTCGCGGAGCCAGTGCGAGCGTTGATCAAACCAGCAGCGTGCGTTGCGTGCATTGACTATCCCCATAACGGTAAATAGGGGCCTCATTCATTTGCAGACCTTTCATTAAAACGTCTGAGCTTCCGCCACATTTCATCAACGCTGTTTCTAAATCCATACCGCTTTTTGTAATCGTCATCCCCAATCCCCCAATCCAGCTTCAATGATCTCGCAGATGCTGGCATCGGGGTATGCACGAACGTAGGCAAGAACATTTATCTCAAAATATTCACTCAAGATAACATCCTTTACCTGCTTTGAAGCACAAATCATGTGGCCCGGAATAGTTTATGCACTTTGGAGAACATCTTACATGACGGATCAGGGCGTCCAGGATTCTCGGAGGCGTATAGTCTTGAGGCGAGACTAGCGTTGGCCATTCCATCTTACACAGGCGACAACCACCTGCACCTTTTCCTTCAACGAGTATCGTGGTTGCAGCTGCCGTGGCACTACAACGTGCATTCAGAGTTCATAAGCGAAAGGTACTTTCTTATCCAAGCAAAAGTGGAAAGGAAATTTTGGGCGATATCACAATTCTGCTTTTTCTAAGCGTGTGGCGGCAGAATACGTGCCTGAAAGTTCAATGCCAATGACGAAAAGCGGGCACGTTCTGGCCATTGAGGCAGTGACTATGGTATCTCGATCGTCTGCCTATCACAGTTGTATGTAGCCTTTGTTCCATCGGTTGCCTTCATCACTTGTCAATCTCTTACGTAGTATCATGGGCAGATTTTTGGAGTGCCTTGAGCGTTTAGTTTCAGAATCAGATCCGAAAAGGCTGGAAATTTATTCGTGAATATCTCAACATCCACTGCACTTTGGGACACGCTGAATGTTGTATTAGCTTTGAATCTTTACAGTCTTCCAATTTTCTGTTGCAAATTGCAATATGCAGTGTAAAGTGAAGAGGTAGAAAGATAACATGCGAAATTTGGTTATCGAATAAAATAGCTGATCTATATGTCCTAACCCTGTGTCCGCCGAGCGGAATATACATTCTGTGAAGGCGGCATTCACGATATTTTCAGAACCTCTTTTGTATAAGGTTAAATGATACACCCGGTATTTGACCACGTTGCTATATTTCAATATGCCCGTGGTTTATCACTCAGAGTGTATTCGAGCTACTTAGGTAGCACACGGACTCTCTTTACGTTCTTTCATGGCAACCGGACATCGTGAACCTTGGGGCTCAGGTAAGTACTAGTACTAAATATGCTCTGTTACTTATTATGCTTTTAATTGAAATTTTTTGCGCAATATTTACTGGACGAGCACTACGACTTACTCTAATAAATTACTGAATAAGTCGGTTCTCTTGGTTTACGTAGGCTTTCATCTGCACACAATTATCTTACCGAGGTTTACATTACTACATGGACAATGCAGCTGCGATAATCTGTGACTTGAATCACATGACCTTCCAGTTCTGGGTCATAAATTGATAGGTTCAGCCATTAGGTAGCTATAATAACGCCTCGGCAGCCCTCTACGAACTTAGCCACATCAGCCAGGTGCCGCACTAAGCTTTGCTGATTCTCGAGGGAAATGTACAAGGGGGACAGCATTATTTTAAGTGCAATGTCCATTATCCGAACAATATACTTGATTGTTCGTATACGTTTTTTTTTATTATCAGCACCATCAACCAGATTACAAATGTGCAGCACAAGACGTTTTGCCAGAAGCTGATGAATGCTGCCTTTTAAAAGTATTTTCAGAAATGTCCTTCACGATGCGATTTTTACAGATTAAAGAAGTGTGCATCGGCAGCTGGCTTTCGCCGTTTATTGTGACACCTCATCCAACACATTATTTCACTGCTGCTCCAGTTGATGTTCGGAGCTCAATACCCCGAAACACCCTCATCAATACATAAGATGATTACATCTTCATCTCCGATTTCAGTTCGACGCGCCCATAAATACATGCGATATTGATGTGGTCTTCGCTCGGGCTGACCCGCTGTCTAAACAGCTCCTTGATGTCCCGAGGCACCGAGTACATGAATATATATATATATATATATATATATATATATATATATATATATATATATATATATATATATAGCATATTTTATTTTATATATACTACAGTCCGGCTAAAAATACATTCTGAAGGAGAGCGGACAAACAAAACATTGAAAAAAAGACATACCAATTGGGCATAGAATCAAAAAAATAATATTGGGCTATTTGTAACATTCATCATCATCATCATCAGCCTGATTATACCCACTGCAGGGCGAAGGCCTCTCCCATATTTCTCCACTTAACCCGGTTCTGTGCTAGCTGCATCCACTTGACCCCTGCGAACTTCTTAATCTCATCCGCCCACCTAACTTTCTGTCGCCCCCTGCTACGCTTTCCTTCCCTTGGAATCCAGTTTGTTACCCTCAGCGACCATCGGTTATCCTCTCTTCGCACTACATGTCCTGCCCATGTCCATTTCTTCTTCTTAATTTCCACTAGAATGTCGGTAACTTGAGTTATTTCTCTGACCCACTCTGCACGCTTTCTATCTCTTAATGTTACCCCTACCATTTTTCGTTCCATAGCCCTCTGGGTTGTCCTCAACTTATGTAGAACTCTCTTGGTTAGCCTCCACGTTTCAGCCCCATAGGTGAGTACAGGCAAGATGCAACTGTTGTATACTTTCCTCTTGAGCGATACCGGTAAGCTGCTAGTCATAATCTGCGAGTGCTTGCCAAATGCGCTCCATCCCAATCTTATTCTTCTTGTTATTTCCTTTTCATGGTCCGGATCTGCGGTTACTACCTGTCCTAAGTAGACATATTCGCCTACTACTTCCAGTATTTCGCTACCTAATGTAAACTGCTGTTCCTTCCCGAGGCTGTTGAACATTATCTTAGTCTTCTGCATATTGATTTTCAAGCCTACCTTTCTACTTTTTCTGTCTAGGTCATCAATCATTATTTGCAGTTCATCCCCCGAGTTGCTTAGCAAGGCAATGTCATCAGCAAATCGCAGATTACTGAGGTATTCTCCATCTACCCTTATCCCTAACTCCTCCCATTCCAAGTCTCTGAATACTTCCTCTAAACACGCCGTGAATAGTACTGGGGAGATTGTGTCTCCTTGCCTAACACCTTTCTTTATGGGAATTTTGTTACTTTCTTTATGCAGAACTATGGTTGCTGTGCAGCCACTATATATATCTTCCAGTACTTTCACGTACGGCTCGTCTACCCCCTGATTTCGCAATGCCTGCATCACCGCCGATGTTTCAACTGAGTCAAATGCTTTTTCGTAATCAATGAATGCTATGTATAAAGGCTGGTTATATTCCGAGCATTTTTCTATCACCTGATTGATGGTATGAATATGATCGATAGTAGAGTACCGTTTCCGAAACCCTGCTTGATCCTTTGCTTGATTGAAGTCTAAGGTTGTCCTGATTCTATTAGCGATTACCTTAGTAAATACCTTGTACGTAACAGACAGTAAGCTGATTGGTCTGTAATTTTTAAGGTCCTTAGAGTCCCCTTTCTTGTGAATGAGGATAATGTTTGCATTCTTCCATGGTTCTGGTACCGTCAATGACACCAGGCACTGCGTATACAGGGTGGCCAGTTTTTCTAGCACGATATCCCCCCCGTCCTTCAGCAAATCTGTAGTTATTTGATCCTCTCCAGCTGATTTCCCCCTTTTCATAGTTTCTAGTGCTTTCTTGACCTCGTCTTTCGTCACTGGTGGAACGTCTGACTGTTTTTCCCTACCGCCAATCTCATTACGGTCCTGACTACTTTGGCTACTGTAGAGATCTGTATAGAACTCCTCGGCTACTCTGACTATCTTGTCCATATTAGTGATGACATTGCCCGCCTTGTCCTTTATCGCATACATCTGGTTTTTGCCTATGCCCAATTTCTTCTTCACCGCTTTAAGGCTTCCCCCGTTCTTTACAGCATGCTCAATTTTCTCCATGTTATACTTCCTTATATCGGCCACCTTGCGCTTATTGATTAGCTTTGATATCTCGGCCAATTCGATCTGGTCTGTTGGATTAGAAGCTTTCATACTCTGGCGTTTCTTAATCAAATCTTTCGTCTCCTTAGACAGCTTACCGGTATCCTCTCTAACTATCCTACCGCCTATTTCTACCGCGCACTCAGTAATGATATCCCTGAAATTATTGTTCCTTGCTTCTAGGGTAATGTCGCCATCCTCAGTTAGAGCTGAGTACCTATTCTGTAGCGAGATCCTGAACTCTTCTGCCCTCCCCCTCACCGCTAATTCGTTGATGGGTTTCTTTCTTACCAATCTGTTGCGTTCCTTCTTCAGATTTAGGCTAATTCGGGACCTCACCATCCTGTGGTCACTGCATCGCACTTTCCCGATTACCTCTACATCGTGCACAATGGCGGGGGTTGAACACATTATGAAGTCGATTTCATTTTTAGTCTCTCCGTTAGGACTTTTCCATGTCCATTTCCGGTTCTTCCGTTTGCTGAAGAAGGTATTCATGATTCGTAAGTTATTGCGCTCTGCAAACTCAACTAGTAACTCCCCCCTGCTATTCCTAGAACCAATGCCATAGTCACCTACTGCCTTGTCTCCTGCCTGTTTTTTCCCTACCTTGGCATTGAAGTCGCCCATTAGTACAGTATACTGCGTCTTTACTATTCGCATTGCCGATTCTACATCTTCATAGAAGCTTTCAACTGCCTGGTCATCATAACTACATGTAGGTGCATAGGCCTGTACAATCTTCAGTTTATACCGCTTATTCAGCCTAATTACGATGCCTGCAACCCTCTCATTAATACTATAGAATTCATCTATATTACCCGCTATATACTTACTGACAAGGAAACCTACTCCTAGTTGTCGCCTCTCTGGTAAACCTCGATAACACAGTACATGCCCATCCTTCAGTACAGTATATGCCTCATTCGGCCTCCTAACCTCACTAAGCCCTATGACATCCCATTTCATGCCCTCTAGTTCCTCTAAAAGCACTTCTAAACTAGCTTCACTAGCTATGGTTCTAGCATTAAACGTTGCCAGGGTCAGTTTCCAATGGCGGCCTGTCCAGCGGAGCCAGGCTTTCTTAGCACCCCCTGCTGCGTCACAGGTCTGACCGCCGCCGTGGTCAGTTGTTCCGCAGCCGCTGGTGACTGAGGGCCGGAGTTTTATGGAGCTTATCATAGGAGGTTGTGGCCAATTACTGCACCAGGGTGGCCAACTCCTGTTCTGGTGAGGGAGTGCGTTGCCGGAGGTGTTCACCGGCATCAGGTCGCACCCCAAACCTGTTTATGTTTATGCAATTCCATCGACACGCGGATTTTTTTTTTTCATCCGGTGGAGAATTGCGCGGCACCGGGATTTGAACCCCGGTCCTCTTGCATGCGAGGCGGATGTTCTACCGCTACGCCACCGCTGCACCCCCGAGTTTGTAACATTACGAGTTTGTAACGAGTTTGTAACATTAAACTGAGATAAAGAGAAAGCCTCTATCACGCGGCGGTCCGAAGTCCTCCCCTCTGGCACCTCTTTCTCTGTCTTCACTTCCACCTTCACGATGACGCAACAGCGTGAGCTACCAGCCAACATATAAAGCCCCGCTTTAACCGAGGAGTATGAACGTGCCTGCATTGCCTAAGAATAGCGCGAATGCAAGGATCTTGGCACGATGATGGTGATATCACCCTCTAATATGAGTGAATAGGAACAAGTTGGCAGCTCTTGAAAAAGTAATGTCAGGAAGCCTTACGTACATTTTGTGCTCCGCTATTTCAGCTTTCAGCTACCGTCATAGCGACGTCTTCTTCCAGTCTTTGGATGTAACGGACGGCCAGCCATCGACAGTATGAGCGCATAAAAGCTTTGGCCTTAATAACTGAAGTACAATTTGGAAGATTGTTTTGTAGATGTACCAAACGAAAATTATGAAACATTGTATGCATTAATAGAAAATGGTAAGCCTTGTGGGTGATTCGTCTGCCCGAGAGAGACGCAAGGCGGGCACACACAGCGGGCCGTGGAAGAAACATCTTTATCTTACAGAGGGCAGGCAGGTCCGTCCATGCACATGCGGGGGGTCCGGAATCGTCGTCGGGAGAGCAGGCAGCGAGCGGACAGCAAGAACCAGAAGAGCGAAGATAGAGCTAGACGTCCGCGCGCTTTTCTTTATGGGGTCCGAGCGGGTACCGTGGACCCCCGTCGGCGGGAGAGGAGAGGGGCCATGGGCCAGTGCACAGGGAGTGCCAAGAAGTGGCGCTGCCATCAAATGTGGTTGGCGCACTGCGCTGCCGCGAGCGTGGAGCAGGGCCCCACATCTCCTCGCCCCCTCAACGTCCGACCCGGGGTCCGTAAACATCTGGGACATGTCCGAGCCTGGTTCGGCGTCCAGTATGCAGGCTTGTCGCCTTGCTCAGGCGGGATGCCCGCTCAGCTGGTTAGTATGGTGGCAGGGAAGCAGCAGGCATGGCGGGACTGTTCCAGCTGGTCGCTCTCCGGCAGCGGCCACATCCTCGGGGTCTCCAGCGCAGCTGGGCTCGGCCACGAATACGCCCGGCAGTGGCCCGGAGCTGCTCCTCCACGTTGATGTCGACCCCTTTCCACGTGGCTGCATGCTGAATTCACCGGGATGCCTTTGCAGCACGTGTTTCTGCCCCGGGCACACGTGACTCCCTGAGGCCCATACTCCAGGCCCGGGCAGCGGGCTTCAAAGCCAGCCTCTTTGAATGCGGTCAGCATGGCCGCGCTGGCCATGAAGATGGGCCACAAACAACGACAAACTAGGGGGGGGGGGTTCCCCCCATTTAGGTGGCCCCTCCTAGAACCAAGCACCGGGTGCGGTTTCCCGCCTCAGCGACGGTTTTCATCACGCTGCTGCGAAATCTTATCAGAATGCAGTCTAAAAGAAGTAAATATAGATTATTACGGATGAGATGGAAGGCAGGGATGTTGACCAGAAAGGCCTCTGGTTGTCTACCTTACGCTGGGAAACAGGGATAATGGGATTAAAGAGGGGAAAGACGTTCGACGAAGTAGTGCACTGCCTTGGACTAAGGTTATAGCTTCGGTTGTGAACCGGAATGCTACCTGTACGCCTTACTTGGGGGGAGATAGCTGCATCGCCTTGAGCTTCCATCGCTTCGCAGTTATCGCCCTTGCGAAGGTGGTAAGCCGTCAAGTCTGTGACGTGCACCGGAGCGGGGGTTTCACCACTCGTCAACTACCGCAGCTGGTAGGTGAGCGGCGTAGTCCGTGCCGTAACTTCTAACGGTCTAACCCATTTGTGCGCTAGCGACGCGGCTAAACCAAGCGCTGCGTTACTAAGTAAATGCGTTCTTTTCAGTACTAGGTCTGCCGTGTTGAAAACGACGTGACGACGACCTCTGTTGTACTGATCCGCCTGTTACATGCGCTCGATATCTAGGTTTTCACGAGCCGTGCGCTGCGCTGCGTCAAGGCGCTCGCAGAGCTTTGCCGCGTATTGCGTAAGCGGAGGGGGCGCGGGCCTCGCTGCTTCAAGCAGGGCATTCTCTAGCGGAAAAGCGATCTCTTTCCCAAATTTCTAGTAAGCGGGTATCATGCCCACCAACCTGTTCACTGTTGTTATAGCGGCGAACGCCAGTTTGGACAACCTTGCGTCCCAATCTCTGTGCTGCTCGGTCTTTGCGACAAGCATGCTCTTAACATTCCGACTCACTCTATCGGTTACGTTCTTCTGAGCGTGGTAAGGACTCGGTTTCCTGTGGCGGATTTGAAGCGCCCGACAGGAATCCATAAAGACTTTGCTTGTGAAATACGAAGCGTTGTCTGTAATCAGGTCGGAAGGTGAACCGAAACTAGTGGATGTCTCCAACATCATTATCATCCTCAGCCTGCCTATACCCACTGCAGGGCGAAGGCTTCTCCCATATTCCCCTTATTAGCCCGGTCCTGATCTAGCTGCATCCGCTTGATCCCTGCGAACTTAACCTCATCCGCGCACCTAACTTTCTGCCGCCCCCTGCAACGCTTTCCGTCCCTTGGAATCCAATTGGTTGCCATTAGCTACCACTTGTTATCCTTTCTTCGCGCTACATGTCCTGCCCATGACCATTTTTTCTTCTTGATTTCCACTGGAATGTCAGTGACTTGAGCAATTTCTCTGACCCACTCTGCACTTTTCCTATCTCTTACCGATATGCAATTTTTATTTCCATTTTTATTTCCACGTTTCAGCCACATAGGTAAGTACAGGGCGCTGTCGAGAAGTTGTCTCTTTTGCACGCTTAATGGCCGCGGGTTACATCTGAAATGGCGCGCATCACCCGTTTCAATGTCGTGCTGAAGCACGTCGGTTCTGCCCGGTTTCTCTGTGAAGCAATCTGAAAACGGGAGTACAGTTTCCACAAGCCTTCGGTGCTGACTACCGTGTCCTCAGAAAGACGCGATAATTGCTTCTATTGGGGCTACCATTTAGCGTCGCGGGAGAGCCGTCTGCCACACAAGTGTGGATGCTCGCCCTCTGGGCGGTGCATTCCTGCCTCAGTGTGCTAACAAAGGGAATGAGGGGGGTGAAGGGGCTGTAGCGATAGCCGTTCTCCCCATGTCGAGCACAATACCTTCGCTCAAAAGAAAATCTCTTCCCAGAATAACTGGTTTAGCTAAGCCGGGCAGGTAGACGAAGCGATGCCTCCACTTTCTGCCGTCAAAGCGCACCATGACACGCACTCTCCCTCCGCTTTTGAAGTCCGGGCTGCTAAGCTCAAAGGGGCTTCGGCTGGCCATTCACGGATGTTAACACTACGCAGACTTCTAGCACGTCGTCATCGGCCAGTGAAAGCATTGAGACCGTGTCAACGAGCGCAGAGTAGCTTTGGCCAGCTAACTGCACTAGCATAGGAGTGCTTGAGCGCGACAACACTCCTTGCGCTCTGCAGGCGACGGGAACAAAAGCCTCTGCGTTGCCGGTGCGGTTGCCCGGTGAAGCTGCGTCGGAGTGCCCTTCCCATTTTCCGCCGTGGCTACCGCGAAACTCTCCCGCCGATGGTGACTGACTGGAACTACCAATTGTCGCCGCCGGCGGTACGCGTTTCCTTGCATACGCCTTGCTTGACACTCGCATGCCAAGTGTACCCGGATATTTGAAATTCCAGCAAAGCCGATAGTTCGCCTGCCACGGGGTCGGAGTATTACACGTTCCACGAAGCGGTTGGAGACGTCTTTTCCCCCCATGGCCCCACTGAAATTCAAGTGTTTATGTCCCTCAGGATCATAACACTGTCAACCCGGGTGGTGGCGATGGTCTGCACTGCCGGGTCCTCTCAACGCAGCAAGGTCTCCCAGTTCTCCTAGGTCTTCAGTTGCTCTAGCCAACGCGGGGTAGGGTCCGCCGAGCAGAGGGAGATGATGTGGATTGAATAGACAAAAGGTTCTGGGCAAAAGGTACAAGTACTAGTGTGGAAGGTAAGATGGTTGTAGGAAAGGGTAAGGGGTGAAGGAAGAGTGTGTGTTTCCAGTGTGCGCCATAGTTTTGCGTGATTATTGCCTATGGAGGGGTGAGGTGGTAGTTTAGCTGACGCAAGGCTCTGTTGGCCTGCGTCAGCTCGCTGAAGGAGTGCATGCGCTCCTTTGTAAATCCTGGATTAGAGGCCATCTGAGCTCGGTTTAAAGAATATCGAGCTAAAAGGTTGGCAGCCTCGTTTCCTGGATTCCCGGCGTGCGCAGGCACCCATATCAGCTCCACATGGCGGGGCGGGGGTGTATCGGGCGAGTCCAGTATGCTAAAAGCAGGGACATGGACGTAGCTTCGTGCAGACTTTAGAATTTAGAATTGGCCCTAACAACTGATACGAAACATATACCTACAGGGTGCAAAGTTTCACTTCCCACACCACAAAAACCTGTAGGCTGACCCAACGCTAACGTAAGTTTGCGTCCATTGGAATTTTTAAAGGCACGACTCATCAGATTTAGCCGCACCACTTTCTACCAACACGAGAGTATATATGTTACCAATACACACAAAAACTTTGTTTTTTACCACAACAGCAGCAAAAGGGACTGATGAAGATGGCCATCCGCGATCTCGCCTCCATCGGCCGGAGCAGATAGGTTTCCAGAAGCGGCGCTGCGACTGTGAACGGCGTCACTGAATAGGCGGTGTAGAACGGCGACCGGAAGCAGGTGAGTCATTTTGGAGCGTTCCTTGTCGCAGTGACCGGGAACGACCTGGGTTCCAGGGCTGAAAGTCATAAAATGCCACCGAAGGTCGACATCGACTTGCATACGAACGTGGATGTTGCTCGTACTGCTCCCGACAGTGGCAGTACCAAGAAATGGGCCCACGATGACAATCACGGTAATACACCGGAGCCGGACGATGTGCTGGTCCAGAAAATCAATGCTGGCAGTGTAGTGGTGGCAGTTTGAAGGGTGGTAGTACCTTCGTGGCTCTGTTCGTCTTCTACAGAGTCTTGAAAACGCGCCCTGGGGGGAGGGGGGTTGAGCGGCAGCCTGCAGGTTCGTTTCCGGTGCAACATCGCGGGGGATTGTAGGTCAGTCCAGCCTAGAAGGGCATTGATCCCACACGCGGAAGCTAGAGCGCACATTCATGGTAGACGGTATGGGCGGTTGGATGCTGGAATGCCTCGGCCAGTTCATCTTGGACACTCCACCGGATCAAAAACGCCATGTTATCACGGTTGTAACTCTCGACACTGGAAATGGTGGAGACGTTAGAGAGATGACCGAACTTTGGACGATTCTTGGAGTCTTTAATGCCTGAAATGCCCAGCAATAATGAACGACTTCAGAAGTTGCGAGGTTTTCTTTCTACATAATAAGGAAGTTGTAGACATATTCAGCAATTGCTTATGAAAGGTGGCCAACTTTACCTTCTGTTGACATGGCATGTTTAGCAGCTTTGCAAAGCTTTAGCACTTCTATGTACTTGGTGCATATCTCACCTTACCCCTGGGCTCTTCGGACCAGGCTTTCTTGGGCCTTTTTCTTGCGTAACAAGGAGTCCCCAAATCACTTTCTCAGTTCCTTTATGAAAATCTTCCAAGTAGTAAGGGAATCTTTCTGGCTCTCGAACCTCAGACGTGCAGTGCCGGCGAGACAGAAAACTACATTCACCAGCTGCATGGTCGTGCCCCAGCGGTTATACATGCTCAATCATTGGTAATGTGTGAGCCATTCCTCCACCTCATCAGATGTTCCAGAAAACGTACGTGGTTCGCATTGATTCGGCTTGTACCTTATATATTGTGGGACTACTAGTCTCGTGGATGGCTTTGACTTGTCCCAGACATCCCCGCAGTCTGGTCGTTTCCTCCTGAGCTATTCATAGTGGACAACGATGGCAGCAGACCGGCTAAGCGTCGGCTCTTTCGGATGGCTGATCGATCCAGGATCAGTGCGAAGCACCGTCCATGAAATGTTGCGAAGTAGCGGTTGGCCAAACTAATTTATTTGCAAGGATTGTGGAGGTCACAGAACAGTCGGCGAACGATTAGTTTCTCAGCCCTCGTGTTTTTCCTCTCAACCTCTTCGTCATCATCACACTGTTTTCATCGCACTGCTTGTGAGCGCCACGTAGTAATACATGTGTATTTTGTACTGCGAGAATCGTCATCGCTTCAGCCATCGACCTGCCCAGGCGCATTGTTGCGCCTGAAGGCGAAGATGCTGGGAGCTGTGTAGGTGGTTGCTTATGACAGCCTCCCGCTACAAGATTCTGATGGGCGGTTCAATCTATCTGAGCTCCCTGAATAATCTAAGCACGAGAATTGGTAGAGTTGGCGGGTCCTATCCGAGCTAGACAGGAACTCGAAGCCATACACTGCCCTCTGTGTTCGCCACGCAAGTGTAGTTCACTTCGAAATCGCCTCCCGTCTCACGCATATTGTTTGTTCCGGCATCTTACTGAAGTGCAACACTTGTGTCGTCAGCGGCATGGGGAATCAAGATCTCCATGACTGGCCGTCGTCATATGGAGGAGTAAGTAGGTACTACAAGTGGGATGCATCTTAGAAGCGCAGTAACGTCATATTCTTGGATGGACATGGTGAACCTTTTGTTTAGCAACCACGAGGCTGACCTGTCGTTATGGTGTGAATATAAGAATAATTTTGCGGAAGCATTTGGCTGCCCGCTAGTGCGCAATGCCGAGAGAGAGAGAGAGAGAATGTACTTTATTTTCACCCGTCAGAGAGCTGTATGATCGGGTGAGACGCAGCTCCTCCTTTCACCATCTATCTCCCCTCTAGACGTCGGCCGGGATCAGCTGGCTTCCGGCGGCGGCCTGTGCTTGACGGATGACTTGCTTCTGGATATGTTCTTCCTGGCTGTAAAGGGAGGATTCCAATGACTCTTTATTTCCATGCTTTGGACTTCCAGCGCTAACCGGAATGTCGAACACGCTTGCAAGATTGTAAACGTAAAGTAACGGAGAGTGCCAATTTTCCCCAACGCTGGTCTCTGCATGAGCGGTCTTGCTTTCCATACACCACCGCAGGCTGAGACTTCGCTCCAAGTCTCTCCCCCAAGGGTCCTTCTACATCTTTGATTCCTTGCCGTCTTGCTGACAATCGTCCGATTTGCTACACCTGTAGTCGGCAGTGCCTTGTTGCACGACTTTCCCACCAGCTCCTTCCAGCTTCTCAGTCTGATATGCATTACGACCCGTTCTGTATTGAACGACGCTCGCAGAAGATTTCACACTGTCCTCATTTTGCATACCAAGGTCGCGAAACCTACACCACTTGCCGATCACATTCCCTTAGTCGCCGATCTGCTTCTCCGATGCCGCGACGTCCGACCGGTACCTTTGTTTCGAATTCCTCAAGTCCTACATATCGTATCACTTACGTTACCAAAATATTTGTAGAACGCGCCACAGTTCTCGCTTTCGTCGACACGATTGCAGTCGTTTTCTTCATCAGTGAAGCCTTCTGTCAACAACTTCGCAATGTTACCACTCCGCTTTCTGACTTTTGCTCTGCAGTGCTTCCACACAGCATATTCATCCCTCTGCGTATTGCAAGACACATGTTCTCATTCTAGACGTTTTGTACCCCATCAAGTTCACAGTTCAGTCTTATTGGTCAGATACTATCATCCTTGGATACGACTTCCTATCAGCTCATCGGGCTGCTGTTGGCAGCTTCCTCACGGAAATTGCCTTCGCTCCCCACTGCGAGGCTTGCTTGTGCGACGTACCTACCTGGACTGCTAAACTTGTCGACTGACGCCGAATGGGATTGAACACTAATGCCGTCGGTATTGTACTAGGTGCCATCTTGAACCAACGCAGACCTGGTTTGAACGACTATATGGTGGCGTACGCTAGCCGGACCAACAGGAATTTGACATAATTATATAGATACGGAAAGAGAATGTTTGACCATTCTTGGGCTATTGAAAAATTCCGCCCCTACGTGTACAGCTGACCATTTTATGCTGTCAGTGATCACCCTGCTTTCTGCTGGCCTGGCCCCGTTGAAGGACAAGTCCGCTCGCCTTGCTCGCTGGATTGTCCGCATACAGGATTATGATATTCGTGTCATTTATCGCTCCGGCATGCTCCACTGCTTTTATCTCAATCGTCGCATGAAATTTGCGCGTACAATTTGTCTTCGCTTATTAGTGCAGAGATGGCCACGGGAAAGTAGAACAGACCGTTGATTGCTCCCTCCCCCCTCCCCCCCCCCCAAGGCTTCCATTAAAGTTCTTCTCCAGGTCATTCGTCCGCCAAGCCTTCCACTTTTCCATCCGTGACGGCCTGCCGAATGTTCGCAGCTACCTTTTCGACGGACGGAAATGGCTTTTAGTGACACCTCGCGTTATCCTACGCACCACTATTTGCTCCTCTTTCCATGCCGATCCCCTGTGTGGTCATGGTGAAATGCTGAAAGCCTATACGTGCCTGCATCTTTTTTTACTGACGCGGAATGTACCGCTTTGTAAGCCCCATTTTAAGGCATTCCCCGGCTTGCAATTCCAAAAATCTCCTCTCACGTCTCGTGAATCGTTTCCGTCATTGCCCCGACCTTGTGTTCGGTTATTAATTAGCGAATGAGGCTGTAAATGTTTGCAATATTTTATATTTTTGTAGCGTACATGTTTATATTTTTTTATTCGGAAATTCGATATTCGCAAGTTTCGCTTTTTGACTTCATACAAAAGCATACTTTTCTGCCGCATTGGAAACTGCGCTTCTTATTTTTTCTGGACATTATTATGAACTATACGTTTATAATAAAGATGTTAAAGCATAAATACGTCGCAAGAAATGTGTAGCAATGTTTAAGATGCTCTATTGACAGAAACAGCAGAGCTTACTGCATGTGGGGAAGTGCGACACCAACTGCTCTTCTAAATTTGCAACAGGTATGCTTATCTTGCTGCTTTCATGGTTAGGACAGCTGGTGACTCAGGCCTTTCTCTAATCTTTACTGGCTCATGCGTCATAATGCATGTGCAGGAAACCTGTACAGAACATGTCCACAGCAAGTGTATCTGGCAATTAAGTATTAGTCCTCTTACCACCCAAAATTGGACGTCGTCTGAACTTGACCAAACATTAATGTCTAAACTAATCTGACCATAGAAAGTTCAGTGGGGTTACCTAAATAATAATATCGGCCCCCTGCAAAAATTTCAGCCATCAGCTCCCCAACATTCGATTTAGTACGAAAAGACCGAAATCGCTTTCGGAACAAATTTACCTGTTTCCCGACCGAAGGTTTCTTCCAGATTTATGATCACCCCTCCAATTTAGCATGCGTACGCATTTTCCGGACGGTCGACCAATGGAACCTTATGAATGGGGACGTTGGGATTTTCCTGAAGCAAGAGAAGTTCTACGCATTGTATGTCACAATAGAACAATGCTTGCCCTTTCTGGAAAAGCCTTGGTTCTCGGAAGTTTATGAAGATGATAGGTATGCAAGGAAGAAATTTAACCATGTCATACTTATATATACTCACTATAGCAGGCACCGATTCTGGCGTTTTTTGCCAGCGAGATCTTTTGTGGGTATGATTTTATCGAACAAACTGTGCGTTGCCAGAGTGCTGTTTTGCGCCATGTTATACATTCATATTTCTTAATATATTACTAGCACAAGCCGATACACGTTACTGTATGTTTTGACGAAACAGATATTCTGTTCGGGCATTTTATTATTGATAAACTGTTATATTTGGTATGTACTATTACTTCAACCCCCTGAACGCGAGAAGAAACGGCTTCTTATGAGAATTACCTATATTTTCGCATGAATACTCAATGTTCAGAAAGGGTGAATTTGCTGCTGTGGTGCCTTGGTAATTTAAAACACTTGCTGCCAATATAGACCATGTTTTTTAACACTTGATATTTCACATATAGTTTTATTCAGATGGCTTGATTTAGGAAAGAAAAACGTTAGGAAATATCAGTTATATTTTCATTATTGTGATAAAGTTATTGTAGAAAATACGCCAAATGATGTTTTCAAACAAATGTGTGACAGCAGAGACATTATAGCAGCATACTTTCGTTTGGCAGAGATCTTAGCGGGCATCTTTCATTCAGCGAACGCGAGATCGATAGCTTACCAATGTTTATGCTTTGTTGCCATACGAAAACAGTATATTTTGAAACAAAATATTTATATTTTTAACCCTAAACAGTAGCATCAATTCTCTATATTCTCCTTAAGGAGGGGCAGAATGCAGAGCATATGTGTAAATCGACTAGAAAAACATATTTTCTATCAAATGTTTCGCATTTTGTGCAAGGCGTTGCCATATCAACACCGGAATTGTGGCATGTTTGAGCAACTCTGTCTTCTATTCACCGAGTGAGACGTACGATGCGTAGATTTTAAACATTCTTATGGCTGCATTCTTTATGTCGCATAATTCTCCTGTCTCCAAGAAATCGTCCTTAAAATAGAAATCAATATTATAATAGTAAAGAGATAGAGAGAGCAAGAGTGATATATGTTCCAGGTAAGGTTAATGGGACCAACATTTTGAAAAATTCTAAGCTTTCGTCACAACTGAAACCTCGCAAGTTTGGTTAGGTATTATGTAAACTACCGAATCTATTTTTTTTTATTTCTATACTATAGTAATCAGCTGAAACTAACCAATTACAGTTAAATATCAAGCTTAAACCTATATAGTCTTGACCCCAATGAAAATAGGCCAACCTGTATGTTTTCGAACGGCTAACCATAGACTAGCATTCGTTTCGGCAGAAATATAAGGCCTCGAAGCTAAAAACTGCCATATGACAACAGTCTTCATGCGCTCGTGGGAGCCTTGGATGTTTTTATGTCAGCACCGCGGTTCAGGGTTAAGACAAGACTGCCTGCGTCGCCATATCAAAGCAGACGGCATCAGCTGTGGTAGTTATTGTGCCAGCATCTTTCATGCTCTCGGCGCTCTTCGGCAATTTGTCTTGAATAGTTGTAACAGCTTCACAACGATATGCAAAGCTAGGTCTCCGGGAACAGGAATTTGACCACCAAGTGATCATAATAGATACTGCGCCTTTCCTCTCTTATAACGAATTCATACATGAAGCGAAAGCTACACAAAGATTTGAAGACCCGTTCATCGCTTAAGACCTAATTCGGGCGTCTAGTTACCTTGAACGTATAAGGTGTGGCTGTCTGCAATTCCTTGCCTTCCAGACCTAATTCGGGCGTCTAGTTACCTTGAACGTATAAGGTGTGGCTGTCTGCAATTCCTTGCCTTCCACCAAAAAATATACGGCACCTTCTATTTTCCTAAAACCTTACTTAAACAGAGAGACAGCTGTTTGCTGTGCGATGTCAGCGTACATTAAAGGCTGCAAGGTGGTCGAAATTGCTCCGAAGAACTCCACTATGCGACTTTTCTCACTCTTACTGCTTTCGCTTCCACTTTTCTTTCTTCTCTCAAGGTGCGTTTAGGTGTCGGTGAAAAGGTTAGCATATAGTGCGCCTATTTCTTCGGTTTCCACCATCAGTGGTGTCCACGCAGAAGTATAGGGCGCCTTCATTTCCCCTATTCCAAACTAAACAATTAAAAGGGTTCAACGCTGCTGAACCAAATATTGAGCGAAAGCGTTGGCTGCGAGTGACCGAGCGTTCTTATTCTCTTTTTCTGCTTCCTCAGCCCGCATATAAAGCCCCGGCCGCTTTAACCAACCCGTATGAACGTGCCTTAGTGGCCTATAGGGGTAACGTGAATGCCAATGTCCTAGCAGGCTGATTCTGACGTTCTGACGCAAGGCGGAACCGAAAGTTGTGTTCACTGGATTGCCGCCTCGCAACAAAACCTGACAGAGCCTTAGCTTGGTTAAGCCCAGTAGATTGCGAAATCAATACCCATTTCTACGCCCAGGTTCAGCTAATGTTCGCTGGTGGTGGTGCTTATGGATATGCTTGTTATGGTTAGACTGTGGTGGTTGTAGAATAATTCACTCTGGATACGACATAGATACGCTGTTCCTCCGTCTGTGTAGCTCGCTGCTGTCTCTTACGCTCATTGCGACGAGCTTCCCTAGCGGTAGGTGGCATCGTCGAAGCAGATGTTAAACAGCCGGCGGTTGGTTGGTTCATAGGAAGGGAAAGGCGCAGTATCTGTCACACTTGCTCCGTGGACACCTGAACCGCACCGTAAGGGAAGGGATGAAGGTGGGAGTGAAAGTGGATAGAGAGAAAGGGGGCCGTAGTGGAGGGCTACAGAGTAATTTCGACCACCTGGAGATCTTTAACGTGCGCTGATATCGCACAGCACACGGACGCCACTTCGTTTCGCCTCCATCGAAACGCAGCCGCCGAGGCCAGGATTCGATCCCGGGAACTCCGGCATAGTAGTCGGGCGTCTTACCACTGCACCACCCCGGCGGGGCCCGGCGGAGGCACCGCCACTACTCGCAGACGGCGCGAGATGGTCGCCCAGCTCTTCAGCGTGACGTCACAACACCTGTTGCGCTCCTGGCGGACAGCGCGGCAGTTCCCAGTCGGAAAAAACCACAGAAAATTTTCTGATGTTACGACAGAATTTCTGTGCGGTTTTTGACGGAAAACCTGTTGTGGCAACAGAACATTCTGTAGTAACATTAGAAATTTCTGTAGTTACAACAAAAAATTGCTACAGAACTACAGACAACAGAAATATACTACATAAAACTACAGAACTACAGAAATGTACTACAGAACTACAGAAAAACGTGATGGTTACGACAGAACTGCAGGATATTTTGTTGTATTTTTGACACAGTTCTGTAGTTTTTTTCGACTGGGTTTGGCCGCCGGTGGTGGCACCGCCACTGCTCGCAGACGGCGCGAGATGGTCGCCCAGCTTTTTGGCGTGACGTCACACAGAGGTCACGCGAAAGGTCAATGGTGGCACCGCCATGGTACGGCAAAGGCTTGGAAGTGCAAGTAGTCTTGCTTTCGCAATAATATGAAAGGAAAGGCGCTCTATCTGGTCCTCGTTTCCTATGAACACCTAGAGCCAGGCAGTAAGAGAAGGGGAATGATGATGATGAAAAAACGCTTTTATACAGAGAGGGTACTGGAGTGGTCCTTAAGGGTTCGCCCCTTATATCTAGGTGGTATCCCTCTTACGGGGGCCCATTGGCGTCGGGCGCTCGACCAAGGCTCGTTGCGCCGTCAGGTCAGAGCAGCCGAGCAGGGCTGCCTCCCAGTCTTCCCGGGAAGTGCTGGTAGGTGAGGTAGATTGTTCTTTTTTACATGCCCACACTATGTGGAAAACGTCCGAGGACATGTCCTGCCAGTGCGGAAATTTTGCTGTGTAAGCAGTGTCGAGGTATTTTAATACTGCCGAGCACAGTAAAAATTTGGTGTAATGGCGAAGGAGATTACACACTCCACCTTTGTGAGGTCCTTGCAGGGCTTTTGAAGATTGCATGGCTGGATTGATAGAACTAAACTATTTCTTTCAAAGTGTAGGCGGGATTGGGTCCGGAGTCCGGATCGGTAGGAGACGAGGTTGGTGCCCGGAAAGTGAGCGCGCGGACGGCGGAATAGGCCGTTTGGTTTCCTTCGAGGCCAGTGTGAGTCGGAGTCCAGATAATCGTTGGACCCGTGGGGGCACCGAGATATTTGTTGTTTTGTGAAATTTTGCTGGCGAACTTTGATATGTACCCCTGCTCGATAATGCGGCAGGCACCCCTCTAATCGGTCTTGGAAATCCGTGAGTCCTGATCTGCGGCGGCTTGAGCAATAGCAACCTCTTCCGCGTGTGTTATGTTGTGTGTACGGAAAGTGAGTCCGTTTATTACAGTGTTTGGATGGATTACTGTATCTGTGTGCCAGCCCCCATGGTGATGTCAGGAGGCATCCACATAGAAGACTTCATGTTTGTGTCCGTAGTGGCGAGAAAAAAATTCCGCCCGCGCGAGACGTCTGCCACTATAGTCCTCTCCTGTCATGTTGGCCGAAAGAGGGCGAACGTGCAAAGCATGTCTCTACTCTGTTGGAATATGTACGCGCTCTTCCGAATGTATTGAGTGGTGGATGTGTAGTCGGGCAAGGAGACGGCGACCCACAATGCTTTATACAGTCTTGTGTATTGGTTCATTAAGTGTGCCGCTCGCAGTTCAATAAATGTGTTCACCATCCCCAGGCCAACTAGGCGGTCATTACAGGTGTTGACCAGGAGGTTGAGGTTACGTTTGTATATTTTGCGGAGATTCACTTCCAGTGTATTCTCGTCAAATTTGCGCAGGTGGAGGTATAAAGCCGAGAATAAAACTCGACTGGTTACCAATTCATGCACCAGCTACAAGACGTTTTTGCATCGTAAACCTCCGCTTGTTCGAAAACCGGTGGACCATTCGGCCCACCTGGTACCCCATCTTACGCAATTTGGCCAGTGTTGTGCCAGCGCTATGATGTTTGTGAATAAAGAGGCCCAGTACTCAGTTCTCGTCGTGTTCGGCTATGGGTCCACAGTCAAAGGTAAGGTAGATTTTTGTGGTGCACTTTGATAAGGGCATGCACAAGGTGGGATTGAAAGTCGAGGGAAGACGTGCATTAGTGGAGGGCCCATAAACATTGATGAGCATACAAAGGAAGGAATGAAAAACTTCATGTGGCTCTGCTATATTTCAGCGGTTGTAGTACACCTCCAGGTGTGTCTCCTTGTTTCATCCCCAGGTGGCTTCTCCAACAACCTCTTCCACAACTAACCAATGGTCAGTTTCGCCGTTCACGGCCCCACTGGCCACTGCTGCACGTTGAGCTTGCTGTACCATACAGTTGGTCTTCGGCGTGGTCATTGGATAGCAGTCTTCCATTGCTCCGAACTAGAGTTTTGTTATAATACAGACAGGTTCATACTCAAACCTACATTGAACAAAATTCACCTTAAAAAATACGCTGATAAATTTCGCTGGAGCGGAGAAAAACACAAGCTATCACACAAGATTAGCCAGCAAAGGATTTCGTCCAAATCATATTTGGTTTATAAGATGAGAAAGGCGCTGTATCTGTCACACGTTTTACATAGATACATAAGCCGGGCCGTGAGGGAAGGGAGGATGATAGGAGTGAAACAGCAAGAGAGGAAGATTTGCCTTTGTAGAGCGCCAAGTGATACATTCCCCTCGATATATTTAAAGTACACTGATATCGTACAGCATGCGGCACTGATATCGTACAGCGTACTGATTTATTTATTGATTTATAGGAAGGGAAAGGTGCGGTAACTGTCTCACTTGTTTTCTGTGGACACCTCAACCGCGCCGTAAGGGAAGGGGGAAGGTAGGAGTGTAAGTGTAAAGAGAGAAACAGGAACCGTAGTGGAGGGCTTCGGAGTAATTTCGACCATACGTGCGCCGACATCGCACAGCACGCATACAGAAGCCGTTGGCTGCCAAGTTCGGCTCTGGTTAGTCGGGTATAAAGCCGGGCGTCTTAACCACTGCGATAGTGGGGCGTGGTACCCATCAAGTTTCAAGTTATGCCACGTATGAGCGTACCGTTGATATTGTCCTCAGGCAAGCTAAAAAAAAATCATAAAAATGAAAATAAAAATAAAAACACCAAGTGTGTGATATGCTGTTGCTTTCTATCTATAATGGCGGAGCCTGTGTGTCACCCTAATGTTTTGGTTACTGTTCTTGACTTTGTCACTTCGTTGCCATGGCGACAAAGACTGCGCTAAAGCACGATTAGGAGCGGAGAAGGAAAAATACTGTTTACAGGACTGTTTTTACTAACTGCATCATATTTATCATTCCTTCTATTATCGTCATCACTATCGCTACTATTATATTTATAAACTAAACACTCATTTTGTCATACTACGTTATAATTATTATTTTCATTGACGAACCTTGTGATTGCTTCTACTATGCTGACAGTAGACAAGGAGAATTACGATCGGTTACTCACGACCCAGGCATGGTCTAGTGGTTTTCACTCTCTGCGAGGGTCGTTGGATTCCTGGTGGAGAAGCATATTTTCTTGACTGTCAGTTTGCGGGAACATTTTCCGCGTACATTTCCTGCGATCATTTCTTCAGCCAAAGAAATAGAAACGCTTTCGCCTTAAAAAGATGCATATTGCAATATATGCGAAAAACACACAGTTGTAGAAGAGCTACTATGTAAACTCTGCTGTAACACGTAAACCAAAGTGTTTTGGGCAAGTTCACGTCAGCCACAACCTTGCTGCCATAAGAATGTTCACAATCATCAGGCTCGCAAAAAGGGTGGTGGTGACACGAGGAAAGAATGATACATCCCTTTTTTGTGGGGTTGTCAATGCACTCATTCGGCTACGCAACCACCGACTTTTAAGACATGTGAATGTCTTGAGTGGGTGACCCATGCGACAAATATCATTTCCTCGAAATTTCTAGGCACTTTCACAAGAAACCAAGGGCAGTACCGCACGGCTCATATACATTAGATTCGTACAAACTGGATTATACACCTTAAAGTGCCCAACAGCATGCTTATTGGAAACCTTTTCAGCAAAGAGAGCTGCTGTGAAGAAAAAACGGCTTTTTTGTGGAGGTGAAACACGTCTACAAATACGCTGCCATGTAAACAAAGACACCACTGCCTACAGGAAACAGTGCTTCGACCTATGAACATTCATCATCTTAACATGACTCTTGGAATTCGTTCTGCAATTTTTGAATCTCCACAAAATAAATGTCACGAATGTTGTCATCAGCTTCATAAGAGATGCTTGGGTACTTTAAGGAACCGGCTTAGTGATGCCATTCTGAATGCATTCTTTTACATCTTTTGCAAACGGCAAGGGAGAAATCATTCGAATACTTAAAGTAACCTCTCCGGGCTATGCAGCGTAGCGTTGTGAGAGCCATATTTCTTTAGCTAAACTCATGAACTTGGAGCACTACATATATGCACCTTAACTACATGGATTGGCATGATTTCTACACCTTATGATATCCGCAAATATCTTCCCTATGAGATGAAATCGTACTGTCAGAACTGAAGCAACCTCTTCATAGTTGTTACCAATAAAGAATAGCTTCGTCTGTTTCAGCGTTAAAAAGGAGAATTCAGTGTTTCCTACCGCATTGTGTAGACAACAGGACAGCATGACAGTAAATTCCCCTAAATATTCCGATTCGTGCTCTATGCACCGATTCAGACATACGAACTTTAATAATGAAACAAGCGGTTGATTCCATGCACTTAACATCCGTGGGCTCCAGACTCTGTGGAGATCCTCCCAACTCAAGTTTCAAGGCAATAAAAAAGAAGGAAGGCGCAGTGGCAAAATTAGTGGTGCATTCGCTCACAGCGATGTTGAAGCATATAGTAATAGCATTTACCACAAGCACAAGGGAACTATTAATCCAACTGTCTGTCTCCAAAACGTTTGCCTCTCTTTCGAATAAGCTGATAGACGAGCTGGTCGCCTGGTCGCCTTCTTTACTTGTGCAAAGGTTTATTACTGATGTTTGTGCGTGGTAATAATTTTAAGTCCCATGAACTCAGCAGTCAGCATGCTACCGCTTATATAGTTTCTCAACAATATAGTACATCTTGCTTGAAATGGGAAAAATAATAGAAATGTTCAATTTATACGCGAGAAAGAAGCGAAAACCTTTGTTGTATATGCACATTAAAACACCACTGTTCATGCTTATATCTTATTGACTTAGTGACTCATTCACACAATAGGGCACCGTCTGCTGCTCAACAATGCTAATTGTCCTGCGAAGACATTTCAATCCTCTAATTAACATGTAATTATTACATTTCACTGCAAACTTCTAAAACAATTTTAGAAGTCGTCGACAAGGCGAAGTTGTTCGTGTTACAATATGAAACAAATAATTTTCTGAAGTGCTGCTTTGCGAGGAAACATACGCTTTCCACGTAGCCGAAACGGAGGCAAGAGAAAAGAAGGAATCTCAGTAGAAAACATTAGAAGAGTTCAATGCTGCTGAACCGAATATTGAGCAAGAGCAATAGCTGCGGGTGACCGAGCATTGTTTGGAGGCGAACAGCAAGGCGCCCGTGTGCTGTGCGATGTCAGTGCATGTTAAAGAACCCCAAGTGGCCGAAATTTCCGGAGTCCTCCACTACAGCGTCTCTCATAGCCTGAGTTGCTTTGGGACGTTAAACCCCACAAACAAAACCAAACCAAACCAAACCAATTCTTCTTCTTCTTCCCCAGCCCATGCATAAAGTCCCGCTTCAACCAAGCCGAATGAATGTGCCTTAGTGGCCTAGAGGGGAACAAAATGCCAAGGTCCTGGAAGACTGACTCTAACATAAGCGTCCCATGTGAAACAAGAGACCCAAGTTCGCAGTCTCTGCCAGCCCACATATAAAGCCCCACTTTAACTAACTCATACGAACGTGCCTTAGTGGCCTATAGGAGTAACGTGAATTCCAAGGTCCTGGCAGGCTGATTCTGACATAACCGTCCCTTGTGAGATGAGAGACCCAAGTTTTGATGCTGCTGCCAACTTGTTCGTCACCGCCGGGCCACGCTGACGGCTCAAACTGCGAGCAGTATTGCTTTCGCAAGAAAACTGCTTGTGGTGAGGACGTAGTTTAAGTAACACTATGGCAGTTTTTGCAAAACTCTTGCTTTCTGAAGAAACCCACATTTTTTCGTGCTGTAAACTTAAATATCGGATTAAACTTTGGCAGAAAAAAGCAGAAATACACAGCCCTCGCGACGGGGCTCAACGCGGGTCGCGCCGCCGCCTGCGATTGGACAAGATGTCGCGTGGCGATCTTTGAGGACCGGGGAAGCTACCGATGAAGCTCTGTCGTTGCGCTGAGTGCTGATAGCAGCTCTCTGCGGCTTTCTGAAATTCAATATGAAATGCCATTTCACTCGAATAACTATCGGGTTTCTCACTGCATATGTCCGTACCAGATGCATCCACAAACGATGCAGCGCTTCCTTTGTGCAAAGCATAGGTGTTTTCCGAAACCTTGTTTTGAACCTACTGTATATTGTGCTATAGTATTCATACCTCTCTTTATTGTTATTCTTATCTCTCTTGTTCTTTCTCCCGGTCGCTCACGTCTATGATTGCCTGTACCCGCTTGCTATCCCTTTATTTTTGCCGCCGAAGTTCGGGTGCTTCAGGTATCAGATAACATGTACCTGCGCTGGGAAACATTTTTTTCTTGCTTTTCGATAACTAATAATAAATAACCACACGTTTCTGCTACAAAAGGCGTTTTGAAACGTATAGTTTGTGAATATTAGCGGAAACTACATGGTTCTCAGCCAAATCTTGGTGCGCATATTCCTGGGAAGGAAGGGCAGCGAGCAATGCACTAGCCGGCTACCTCAATCTCAGGGATTCCGCCCACTCGAAAAGTCATTGCTGTGAAAAAATCCTGCTTTGAGTGCCAGGCATCGTACCTTGGGGAAGCGAATAATGTTACAGAAAGGGTGAATCAGTACACCGCTGTCACCTGACATATGAACAGTAAACAAAGAGCGCTTGCCGAGCAATGCGAAGTATGCAATGAATTGATGGAGGTATTGTGCTGGAGATAATGTCACACACGCGCAGAATGCTGCTTGAGTCATGGAAACCATTCCGTTTTATCGCACGCTCACAATATAAGTCTAGGGAAATGGCGGCTGACGTTTTCTGAAAGCCAAGCTGCAGCTGCGTTACGCATGTCTTCATGAGAAAACCATTTTCTGAATTCGGTTTTTTTGTAGAAGACCCTCGTAGTTTTAATTTCTAGTTTATTTGCATCCTCAAACACTACAGGACAATGTAAAATAACGAGGAAGCAAAGGGCGCAAAATCACGAGGCCATCATATATGAGCTTCGATAATTGCTTGCTTTGATGCATCTAAGTAAATTTCACTCAATGTGCTCCAAACCTGAATGCGCCCATATTCAGCTTAATGGTACACGCCTTATTTCCTAATAACGCTCCCGTATGAGTTCTACGAACATATCAGGTACGTGTCGGGCTGGAAAGGATCTTGCTAAGCAGTCACAGCCAAACTGCGACACAACACTCTTCTTAATAATCTGTTCGTTCGAAAAGGACCAGCAGCGCGTGCTGTTGTGTCCGATGCTTAGCACAGGATCCGTTGCTCGCAAAAAAAAAAAAAAAAAGACACGTGAGTACAATTATGCGCCGAGTTCGTCTGCCCCTCCCATCGTGAGATTGCACTTGGTGAACAGATCCCAATCAACGCCAAACGCGACAGTTCAGATATAAATGAGACCTGAATGGTCAGAAAGTAATGGAATTTGAACCAGCAGTACAAGCCTTACCTCTCATTTCTTCCTTTTATAAATGTGGTTCTAAGGAATGGCGACTGGTACGATTCTTTTGTGCGAAGAAAAAGAAGGAACCGCATCATGGTTCAGCCATGCCTTTTTGACAAAGCCCTATAGAAATCACATTAGGAACAAACTGCATGTAGTTAGTCACGGAAATGCTTCCAGTAAAATGTGGTTTTATTTGGTCGGCTCGAATATATCTCCTTTCTCCGCAGCGTTGCGTTGCGCCGCGAACTTTTGGCGTTTGCAAAAACGCTGGAAGACGACTTCGTCGCGCCTACAGCTGTTCTTGCATACGAACACATGCAGAGGTGTAACATCGGGCTCACAACACTACGCTGACATATTTTGTACGTCCGTAACCCACGCAAGTCAAAGAACAGCTCAAGCCGAAAGCACCGTCGGTTGGCTCTTAATGCCTCCGACGTCTCAAAATTACGTTACAACGGACGGATAAGCAAGGTTTCTCTCTCTGCTTTCCTCCTCTGGAGCTGTCGGGCGGGGCGCGGGAGATTTCAAGTTCGCGCGTTGAGACAGTGATTTCCCAGGTGTTCTATGCACAATCGAAAAAAAAAAAAGAGATCGCAGACATCATAAAATACTAATTTACTTCAAGCACATACAGTATTAGCACATTTTAAAACCTCCGCAATGTGAAGTTGAAACGCCTCTAAAGTTGCTTATATGTGTATATAATTTATCAAAATATAATCAGCCCAAATCACTGGTTATAACAGGAGTGGGTACATAAAATGTGATACAATGCATATATCAAGGTCATATAAAAATAAATAAACACAACACACAATACCTTAAGATGATCAGCTGTACCTTCGCAAAAACAAAAGTGGTACTGAACGAACGCTACTATGTAATGAGTTCCAACTTTGTACGGCGTGAGGGAGGAAGCAGTATTTGAAAGCGTTAGTATGGGCAAAAAGTTTCGACAATAATATTATGATGGTTTCTAGTTGTTGATGGTTCTGATAAATAGATACGCTGTCTATCTGAAAGGTAATTGGCAGAATGCGGGATAAGTGGAGGAGTCTTAGACACTCAGATTTACGGCGGGATGAGAGTGTGTTTTAGGTTTAGTGAAGGTATCGTAGAAGACGTTGAAAAGTGGAACTCTTTAAGGCGACAAAAAACTGCGCCTTACCAACGTGTAGTTAGATTTGGTAAATTTTTCAGAGTTTATATGGCTTCCATACATTTCATCCATGCTCTATTCTGACACGTGGTGTATTGGGTTTGACTGTTGCTCTTAATAATAGGCAATTGTAGGTGAGCTTTATTACAGCCAGCGAAGCTGCGTGCGCGAGCGAAAACGCCACTGCCCATGCGTACGCCAAGCGCTGACAAGGTCAAGGGATTCACGGAGCAATTTTTAAGCCCTGGGGGAGGCCCTCCCCAGGGGAGCCACAGGCAATGTGCGAGTACGCGCAATCGCTCGCAGACGTGTTTGGGATGTCGAAGCAGAGCATGCCGACCTCATCCGCTTGGGCGGGTGAGGGATCCCGTGTGCTAAAACAATTTTGTCTCATGACGCTCCGCTCTGCTTGTCCGCTCTGCTCCGCTGCACATAACAGGCCTGAACTAATTATCTACAATAACTACCAAGCAGATTAAAATCGGTGCCTTTTTCCTTGTACAAAGCTACACGGTAGATGAATGTGGCGCAATACCGACTGCAGTTTTTTTTAATCGCTATTTATTGCCTCAGGGAAGGATGAATAAATTATTAAATGAATGGAAAAAGGTTGGCTGATTTTATGAGTTAGCGACTGCAGTTCGAACTCGGTAACCTTGTCACTGGTTATCCGCTGCCATCTTCCTTCTTTCGCTCTTGTTAGCCAGTAGGCACACCAGATGGTGCAAGCTGTGCACGCTCGCTTTGACCACTGTAGCTTTCGCCGACCATCGGCCTAGCACTGCAATGTGACAGTAAAGTTTTTGGTTCGGATGTTGATGGGTGACTGGATGGTGGAGCAAGCCAGTAAGTTCGTGGAGCAACTTGGTAAACAACCAGAGAACTTTATACAAAAGAACAAGAAGTGATACAAGAGACTAACAAAGGAAAACTAGCCGCGGTCGGCCGCGCCAACCACTAAACAGAGTGACGAGGGACTCCGCGTTCCCGCAGTCGAGCTGGCGCCTCTTGCCCCAGCTCCAAAGCAACCACTCGCTACTCCCAGCGCTTGCCAGCGCGAGCGTCCTAACGCAAGGAGTAGCTCCAGCAAAAGACACTCGGGGCCCGTCCCGCGCTCCAGAGGTGAGCCGAGAGCGCGCTCCTTTCCACATGTAAAAACATAAAAACACAGTAACTGTAGCTCTTTCCCGCGTATGTGGGCCACTCGTCGCAGCCTGTCCGACCGTTTCGCTTACTGACAGTCGTGCACTAGCAAGCTACACGTTATGCAGCGGGACGAAATCCAGACCCCTCTCGCGGGATTTATGGCCCCCGGCCGTTCTCACTCTGGCGACGGGACCGCGGGGGGGCCGCGTTAATGAGGTCCCGCTTGAGGGAAGCGGAGGGTCTCTCCCGTCTCCCGTAACAAAGGGACCCGTGTGGCGGGGGTCCGAACGAGGAGCCTGCGCTCTATAACTAATGGTCTCCTTCTAGGAAGTAAGTGTTTGAAAAGACACCAGACGCGCACTTCACACTACGGCACCCCGCCGAGACATTCCCTCACAGCCAAGTGTACTAAAAAAAAACAAACGGCAACGCGCCGGACCTTACAGTGACTGTCGAGTGATGGCCGCATATGATTAACGCGAAGGCATTCCTCGACTCATGAAAGGTGAGTACAGCACCTGCGTACAGTATCTGCGGACAGAGTGGCCGCATGATGTACAGTAGGGAAAAGGACATTGTCGACGAGAGATTTCGAACCCTTGGATGCACGAACATATCACCTTAATTGGCACTGGCTCAAAGCCAGGCCACTATGCTATGCTGGCTCTTGTAGAGCACCAAAACCCTCTTGTGATGTGAGTAAACCTTGTCCCCTTTGTCAAGTTCCCACTGCAACGTTGGCGACCTGTGTGTTGAATACTTTCGTGTTCGTGAACTTCCATGTGAGCCATTCTTTCTTTTAACTCAGCTAAATATGTCATACATAGAAGGCATCTGACCGATTGTAGCCGAGGTTGTTTAATGTAGTGTCAGTTTAATCTGCTAAGCGATACGGCAGAACTGGAATGCTTACGCGTTAGTTTACCTAGACCGGCGTAAGTGCAGCCTTAGAATGCAAGATTGAAGAGCAATCGTCTTCTTTTTTTGTGAATTGCGGGCGTAATTCGAGCTCGGATAATAAATACAGGTGGGGATTTCCTTTTTTCATAGAACGGATACGCCGATTCCGATGATTTGCTTCAATTTTTCGATAGTAGTGATTGCGTAAATTTAATAAGCAAAATTTCAGAGCTACAAAGAGGTCTTTAGCTCAGTTGATAAGAACAGCGGAAGAGATCTTAGGAATAATAGAATTTGGTTACCACCAGCGGTGCGTTGTGTTTCTTCTAACTTGTATTTATTTTAAATGCGAGATCATAACTAGGCAATGAAAGCACAAACTGTGTCAGCAAAAATTGTAAGCAAGACGGGGAAGCTTAATGTAATGGTGTTATGAGTTCGAAAGATGGTGGAATTTGTCTTGATGTCTGAATGTCTATGACATGCTACATAAACGGTGGGTCATGTCATTATCGTTTAGTGTGAGTAATTGTAGTTTATCGCCTAATAAAGAAGTCATGGGACAACACATTTGTAAGGGTTTCTTTCTAATCGCACTGAATTCATGATCAAAGCCGTCATTTGTAAATCACAAAAAGAGGCTTAATCATAGATCTTAAATTTAGTCACAAAACGGGAAGAAGGATGGCTTCAAATGTCCGTTTCTAAGAATACCAATTGAATAGGTCAATTAAAGAAGTCCATGAGAATTTTTCATCGCTATGAGAAAGCTCCTCAACAGTAGCGGTGTCGTTCCGCCGATCCCACATACGAATGAGCACTGAAACGAACCCGAGCCTACGAAAAGAAATTTTCAATTTACGGCATGAGCCGTGGCAATAATAACAAACGGTATGCAAAGGGCTCGCAACGTACAGTGGGCTGGAGCAACGCTTGAGCCTTTTCGCATTTTTACTTCTCTGCAGTGCTCTCAAAGTCTGTTTACCTTAATATGACTACACAAAAAGTTCAGAGCGAACGAAAGAAATGTGCTAGCTGCTTCCTTGAAGCGTTTAGACAAGAGGCCTCTGTCGGAGGAACTGCTGCTAGGCGCTTGGCAGGACAAGGGGAAGGGCGTCCAGGCAGTGCGTGCTCTTTGCCGTTATCTGAGCGCCAGCGGACTTGATTCGCGCTTGTAAAGCAAGCTGCTGTGTCTGAATATATATTTCATATGCCTTCTCCCACATTGTCACCCATCATGACCTTCTTTCTTCTCTCCTTCCCCTTCCCCAGTGCAGAGTAGCAGGCCAGATTTGAATTATTCGGGCCGACCTCTCTGCCTTTTCCTTTCAATAAATCCATCTATCTATCAGGTCCACAGCAAAACGTAAAAAGGCCCTAAGCTTCCATTTGCCTTGCCAGCTGTTGACTCTCTTCATTCGTACACCTTACCAAGGCCGCCATGTTTTCCTCAATTAGTTGCTAAAAACGTTTAAGGTTTGTGGTTATGGCAGCATTGAAGCCATAACATCTTATAAGAGGGCTTTTACAGATTCGATCAGCTTTTGCCCCCTTTTTCGATTACGTTCTGTGTGACAGACTTGATAATACAGGAAGTTCCACGTTCGCCACTATGGATTAGTGCGGCGCTCTTGAACTATCACATGACTTTATTAGAGGCTCAATTATTAGCCAAGTAGAGGGTTGGACAGCTTTCACTATAGATAAGTTGGCAAGAACACCAAAAGCGATATTTTGAGGTCGAGGGTGCGATTTCTACCTACGTCGCGTTATTGCTCTTTCTAATTTTTATTAATTATTATTCTCCATACAGTGCTTCCTTCACTATTTCAGAAGAGCGGAAACTGGGAACAAAAAATACCATTGCTTTCCGTGGCCTCGCCTACTGTTCGCTCATTTCATATCTGTATCATACGAATCCTATAGTCTCTAATTTTCCAGTTTGGTTTTCTTTATGGAGTTTAAGATCCCAACGTGACTCATACTATGTGACACTGTGTAGAGGGCTCCAAGGAATTCGACCAAGTGGTAGTTTTTTTACGTGACCTGCCAGCGCACAGGTAGTCCAAAGTTTCGGAGTCCTCATCGCTCAGAAGGAGAAGGAGGAAACAACTCCATTTAACGCACTGTTATGCGTCGAAAATGTCCTGGGCCAGGGTCCTCAAGGCCGACTGGGCTTTCACCTGCTCAGGGGGTAACCAAGTTTGCCCCGTTAGGGGAGGAGGGTGAGAAAAGTGAGGTGACTGAATATCATCAGGGTAGGAAAACATGCATTGTACTAAGTTTTCGTCGTGTTCAGGACAATTCGGGCAGGCGGGAGAAAGTCTGATGCGGTATAGAACAATCTGGCAGGAGTAAGGAGTGTATTTAGATGTATGAGTCGAAGACTGAGTATTTGCGTGGTAGTGAGGGAATTATCAGGAAGCGCAATTGTACAGAGACTTGCGCTGATGCGGCAATTGTGAAGATGTTTTCTAGTTTTAATAAAGAGGGGCGTCCTGCATGGGTGGAGAAGGCCAGGGAATCCGAAATGGCCAGTTGCTGAAGTTCGCGGGCGACATGATGCTCTACCTCAATGCCTGGCATTCCAACATGACCAGGAAAACAGCTCAGTGTGACAGTGTGGGGGCGTAGTTTGGTAAGACCTTTGTGTAGTTCATCATGTAGTTCTGCAGGAATACGACCTGTATGAATGGCGCTTATAGCCTGTGTTTTATCAGTGTATATGGTAGATCCTGAACGGTTAGGGGGGCTTGTGCGACGTCTTGAATACTGGCGACTATTGGCAGGGCCTCAAGAGTCACTGTAGGGGGAGGATTTATGTAAGGACTAAGGACTACCTCGGAGGACTACCTCGCTGCAGCTCTTAGTTGAGTAAGCAGTCTCTCCAACATTAGTTCGTAATGCATCTGTGTAGACGATCGTGCAATCAGTAGGGTGAACATAATTGGAAACGCGAACCTAACGTCTGCATGGGTTAGTATTAGGTGCTACGTTTTTTTAGAATGGGTATTGCTTCGAGGTTATCTGGCAGCGGGGAAGGAGCGGTAACGATAGGGAGGTCGATAGGTTTGAGTAGAACTAGTTGAAGAATCTAATATCCTTGTATGGTGCTACAAAGATGTGCCATTTGCCAGTCTCAGTGGTGCTGTATGAGGTCTCCCAGAGGCAAGAATCGCCAGGTAGAATATAGGTGCTCAGTGGAGGTTTGTACAGGGATTTTAAGGGCAGCCTTGTACTATGTATGAAGGAGAAACTAAATCTGATGACTGGTGTCTGGTTAGACTAAGGCACGGAATTGTATCGACATTTTTGTTCAGTGCTAATGCGTGGACAAGCTTCCTTACTTGACACCTCGCGCATCCCGGCGTGCTTATTGACAATGAGGCGCACTAGATGTGTAAGCTGATTGTAAATCTAAATGGCTGTAGAAACATTGGCCTGATTAGTTCACTCAAGGATATAAGTTCAAGTATCCGGCAGGACGACACGCAAAGGATGTGGTGATCTGCCACCGTGAGATTCATTAGATGGTTTTGCTAACCCTAACAGCGAGTTTTTTTAATCAGCAATAATCAGGATATTTCAGGTGCGGACATGGGTCTACTTTGTCAAGGTAACAGCTATTGCATCGATACCTTGCTGTAGGGTCTCCTCTACTGCTCCAAGAGACCCCGAAGCGGGCCAAAAAGTAAAATCGTCTGCATAGAAGGCGTGCTTTAAGCTTGGCATAGACGCTGGGATAAGCAATTGGCGAGCTATTCCAAGGTTTATAAAAGTGGGTGACGGAATAGCGCCCGGAGGAATGGCACTGCGAAGAGTAAAGGACCAGAAACAGAATTGGAAGAGGGAATTAGGACACGCGATTGCGGAGAAATGCAGTGAGGTAGATGTACATCTTTAGACCACATCCCGTAGGAGCAAGGACGTTTAAGAGGATAGTGGGCAAGGTTATCAAAGGCCTTAGCCATATCAAGGGCCAGTATGGCTTGGAATCGGTGTAGGGCAAAGGATAAAATTCGAGCGTGACGAGGAAACAAGGTAGTGTGTAGACAAGCCTTTTCAGAAGCCCATTTCTTGAGGGGGAAGAAATCATTGGATTCAACATAGGCCTCAATCAAATTAAGCACAATTCGTTGCACCATTTTTGAGGGGTATTGTTAGATACTGGGTGGAAACTCTGAAGCGCAGCGTCTTGGCTGGCTTTAGCCGTTTGCTTATAAGTGATTGTTTACAAGATGCTGGGGGGTGCTTTCTTCCCAATGTGAGTTCAAAATGCTAAGTAAATGTCCTTATTCCTTGTCGAAGAAGATTTGATTGAGTGAGTACGTAGTCTGATCCACACTTGGGCCTGACTTCCGCTTCAACTGTTCTAGCGCCTAGTCGAGGAAGACGGCTTGCTGGCAGGCCATTCTTTTCTCTTTTCTTGGTGCTTGAATTTTATATCAACTGCTGGGCCTCTTGGCATCAATGTTACTAGGCGGAGACCGGTAAGACCTTAACGACACTCTGAGTGGCCTTTGGTCAGTGCCTTTGGATCGAGTTTCCCCCTTCTGCTATCTGGCGGCTGGCGGGTTGGGCCTACCGGCTGCTTGAGGCCATGACCGACCAGGCTTCTCCAGGCGGGCCACCGCATCCGTACGACGCGTCCTCCTGTCGGCCGGCTTCTAATATCGTCATGTACCTGACCCTCTGCAACCCCGATGTTGCACCGCCTGGTGAGCTTCCGGAGTCCGACCATGCCTCTCCATCTGCCAGTCTCCATTTGGAACGCGACATTTCTAAGCCGCCGGGAACCCTGGACCTTCCGCCGCTTTCAACTGTGGACACAAAGTCGCCGAAGTACAACAGCTTGGAACATGGAACGGACGCTGACGCCATGAGGGTCCATGAGCAGATCGGTGCGGCTATTCTGGACAGGGTAACAAGATTGGTCCCTCAACCAGGGCAGTCCTCTTTCCTCTGGTCAGTGCCCTATACCGCCACACTGCGCACTTCTTCGCGTGTGCGGTCGCCGAGTTGAACCCTTCCCAAACACTTCGGACCTCTTTGGCAGCGCGAGATCGTAAACTGAAAACTGAGTGTCCTCCGAACGCGGCTTGCTGGGCTGACTACCAAGGACACCACGGCTGCAGCGGTGCACCTTTCCGGCGGGAGACGACAGTCCCAGGTCCCTAAGACATGTGCTGCTGCAATGAGTGGCTCTTCAATATCTCCTCTACAGGCAGACGCAGCTATTCCAGCCCCTACTGCGACCTCTGACTCATGTGGGTATACTGCTGGTCTTAATGGTTTTAACTTCTGCTGTACCCTCGGACCACGTCGGCAACGAAGTGGGGGCTCTCCTTAAGGCTAAAATTGATCCCGAAGTCGAGGAAAAAGGGGCTGCTACTCTGCGGGCCTCCCGTCGCACCCTGACGGTTACCTCCAGGGATCCTGAGGACCTCCATCGCCTCACGTTTGCCATCTAGCGGATCGAGGTCATGCGGACCTCCGTCAACGTCTGAATCTCCAAGCAGCGGAACCTGCACGTTTGACTGACTCGGGTTGACCCCGATATCAAGCCGGAGGAGCTTATCTCTGCCCCCAACCATCGCAACCCGACTCTTCATCTGTGCCCCTCTTCCTGCAAGGTCAGGCTATCTTTTCTACAACGCTCCGGACAGTTCGCTCACGTCATTGAAACAGACCCCCCCCCCTTTTGCCCGTCTCTGCAAGACACGTCGAGTAACCATAAGGTGAACTTCCGTCGAGGTGTGCGAGGACCTGCATGTACCTTTGTGCACATTTTGTGCATAGTATGGGTACGCTTTGAAAAAATGTAAGTTGAGGAATGAGCCTTCGAAGGCGCGTTGCACCTTTGTGCGGGGCCGCATGCCTTGGCAGCTTGCCCGAGTTCCATCCGGGATCCAAACGTTGAATCCGACCCTTGTGGTGCCGCCGGTCGCCCATCAAATCATCATGCGGGACACGTGGCATGCTCTATTTTCACGGAACTCTTGGGCAAGATCAGCGCGCGAACTAAGTATGGGCTGTGCACGGAGCATACGCACAGCGAAAATGGCACACATTAAGAATACGCGTCGGTCTGTAGCCTCCGGCATCACAGTCTGGCAATGGAACTGCCGTAGCTTCAGACGGAAACGGGCATCCCTACAACTCTACATTCAGAACAGCGCACCTACTCCGGATGTCAAATCCCTTCAGGAAACAGGCAGCCAAATTTGACCAGATACAATACCACCTCCCTATCTACACGCACTGCTATTCTAATCAAAAACACTCTGACGGTCATAGACTGTACAATCAGCAACCAAGTAATTGAGCATACGCTCCCTGAAATACTCCCGCCTACACCAGATGCCCCCAGCCTTTTCATAAAGAACGTTTACGACCCACCCCGAGCCAAAGGACACGGCTTCCTCACGTTTCTGGCTGACATCAAATGCATATCTTAGTCACATACACATTTGTAGGTGATTTTAATGCCGGACACACAGCCTGGGGATACCTTAAAGCACTCCCAATGGCACATGTCTCTACAACGCTCTTATGCAACACTCTCTCACCCTCATCACGGACCCCAACGCCCCTACCCGAATCGGCACAAGCACCACCAGAGACACCACCACCCCAGACATTACACTGACCAAGATTCACTCTCCCATTTCCTACAATGTACTACCAGACACACTGGGTAGCAACCATTATATTGCCTAACTCAAGTGCAATATGATGTAAAACAGTTCAGATCCAAGAGCCTCCATCTCACTAATTGGAACGAATTTCGTGAGCAATTAGAGGTAGTCACTCCCGAGGACAGCGATCTCCCACTGGACGCCTGGATAGATAAGCTCCAGTCTGCACTCAAACGCACCACTAAGCACATCAAAATCACTCCGCAAGCACTTCAAATTGATCCTTATATTCTCCATCTCTTGGAGGCAAGACGAAGCCTCGGTAAGAGATGGGAAAGACAACGAGACAACAGAAAACTCCGCCTCCGAATCGCACATATTACCACTGAGGTCATAGAGTATGCAGCCAATCTGGCAAACTCCAACTGGCGAAACTTCTTCAATAGCCTTTAGGGTACTTTAGGCATGCGAAAAACTTGGAATATTTTCCGAACACTGCTGGACCCCACAGCCATCAAACAACAGACAGCCATCAACACGCACCGCCTCATTCACACTACAGTACAAGGCACAGACATCCTTCAATACACAGCGATACATTTCGCCCCCCCCCCACCTTCTTCCACGCCCCCATCCCCTCCCCAACCTAACCCAAGGCTGAATGAGGACATAACAACCGCGGAGGTAAGGCCGCCCTCGCCCACATCACTCGTAGCACCGCACCCAGGCCCGACCAGATTACATACAAACTCCTTCAAAACATCGATGATACATCTCTCTCTCCACTCACAGCTTACTAACCAACACTAGAGGGAGGACACTTTACCAGACTCTCGAAAACACGCTGCAATCAACTTCATTCCTAAGCCCGAAAAACCCCTTCCCTTAGATAACCTACATCCCCTCTCTCTCAAATTGTCTTGGCAAGCTCTATGAACACGTAATTCTTAGACGGCTTCAACCTGAACTTGAATCTACAGACTTTTTGGCTCACTCTCAATTCAGCTACCGCCCACATCTCTGCACCCAAGACATTCTACTGTACCTGAAAGAGACCGTCCTAAACAATAACATGACATACGAGCCATACTTGCACTTGATATACAAAAGGCATTTGACAACGTGAGCCATGACCACATTCTGTCTACCCTTGCCACAACTAACTGCGGCCTACGCATCTGGCGCTACATTGAGGCATTCCTAACCAAACGCACGGCTGATATCAAGCTCGGGTCCCACACCTCCCCGACCATCTATTTACCCAACCGAGGCACACCGCAGGGCTCAGTCCTCTCACCCATCCTCTTTAACATCGCCCTAACTCCCTTAGCCCGGATACTCGAAACTATACCTGACCCTCAGCAGACAATATACGCAGACGACATCATACTATGGACTGCTAAGGGTTGCCCTGGCCAAGTTGAACATTCTTGCAACTCGCTACAGATGCCATCCACACATATACACGGGCTATAAGATCTCACATTTCATTCGTCGCATTTCAAGCCGCAATCATGGCCTCAAGGAAAAAGACACTTTAAGACTCGTAGACGCTCTTATCGTGAGTCGACTGGCTTACCACCTCCCCTAACATCACATCAAGAAAACCCAACTCAATAAACTTTACATCCTACACCGATCAGCCGTTAAACCTGCCCTCAATTTACCTCGTCATACCAGTGCGATTCGGCTCCTTCAATTAGGAATTTATAGCAATGTTCACAACATCATAGAGGCGCACCTCTTCATCCAACAACGTCGACTCCGCACAACCTCTACAGGCACTCATCTCTTGCGCTCAATGGGCTACAATACCTCCCTCACCTCATACTCATATAGCCATCCCTCCGCATCTGTGGAGCCTCCTCGAGCTCAATCAAATACTTACCACGAAATATGGACCCTGAACACCACAAAGGCCGTCGCGAAGCCCGTGCCTCATATTTTTCCAAACAGTACTCCACACGCCAGGACATCATCTATACTGATACTTCACACAATCCGGACATTCCTCACATCTGCACTGCTGTATTCACGGACATTCGCCGCTCAACATTCAATGCCGCCTCTATCCACTGCACTAGCATCGCTTAGGCCGAATGCTTGGTCATTACACTCGCTATTGCCCACATCAGTCAGTTGTAGACTCAGCACATCACAATATGAACAAACTCCCAAACAGCATACAGATATCTACTGCGAGCAACCCTCCCACACTCATCTGCTAAAATATTATCTACTCTACCTACCCGTCCCGATCCCATCCCCAACACATGGGTTTCTAGGCACGAGGACATCCTCGGAAATGAGCGCGCTCATATGTTTGCCCGAGAACTAAGCTTTCGGGTGCCGGTGGATGTCCTCCCCAAACCTTCATTACACACCCCCATCGAACCTCTTGACTACAATACAATTGTTCACTACTATCGTCGTTGCCGTGCCACGTACCCGCCACCACATCACACGCTTTTTCACATCGACCGCACGTACTGGCGACAACTCCAGACACATTTGTTTCCATCTCCTCAATTTGCCCACATCTTTCATCCCACGGACATCTCACCACACTGCACCACATGCAATGCCATCCCACCCACCCTCTACCATTACTTATGGGAATGCCCACATCCTATCCGCGTTCCTCCTCTACCTCTATCTTTCCACTTTCACGCCAGCCTTTCTCCCACCCCTTCCGGCATCGTACGAGTGTCCACAGAACAAGTTTGACTAATACTGCGCTTTGCCTTTCCTGTGTACTGATTGTTGTCATCGTGTAGCAGAGGGATGGCTTTCCGTCTCGCCTCTAGCTATACGCAGCCGCCGGAGATTGGGTTTGAACCCGAGTACTCCACAACAGAACCCTAGCCCGGCATCTTAACCTCTGAAACACCGCGGCAGGCCGTAAATTGCTTTATATATATACGTAGATAGATATTCGTCACTGAGCAGCGAAGGAACCCCTGAGTCGCTTCTCTTATCGAGCTCCTCTTAGATCCATCGGCAGCTTCTCCATCGCTTGCGCTTCGCCGCCAAGCATCGCACTTCGCTATTCGCGACAACCTTATTTATCGCCGCAACTAGCAACTACGTTGCTGATGGCCGCAAATGGATGCTAGTTATTCTACGCCACCTACGCTCGCAAGTCTGCGACTGCTTTCACGATGACCCACAATGCGGCCGTGCGGGAGTGTTGAAGACTTACCATCGCCTACGCTTGCGATGCTACAGGAGGGGCATGCACAAATTAGTACTCAAATACGTTCGCTCATGCCTAGTCTGTCAAAGTCGTAAGTCCCCTAGTCATATTTCTGCTGGCGAGTTGCAGCCGTTGCCTCGCTCATCACGCTTCTTCGATGGCGTCGGTATTGATTTATACTGCCAGCACCCGTACACTGCCGCTGGAGACTATTGTGCCATCGTCGCTGTTGACCACCTGACGAAATATGCAGAAACAACCGCCCTTCCATCTTCCACAGCGTTACCAATTTTTCGCACGAGCATTGACACCTTTTTTCGAACACTTCCGTAACTTTCGCGGAACGCATATCTGAAGTCTCCGAGTGCTTGTCCACAGAAACCGTGCCATCGCCCACATCCCTCGACAACCTCGATATTAGCTCAGAGTGATCAGTGAGCCAGCGTGAACAGCTGTTTTCATTGTTTCTCAAATTCAGAGAGTGTTTTCCATCATTATCAAAAGTGCATCAGACTCCCATTGCCAAGCACCATATCGTGACGTTCGATGATGGGCGCCCAATCCACCAGACCCCCTACCGCGTCTCTTCGACCGAGTGCGAAGTTAAGTCACAAGTTAAAAAAATGCTCGAAGATGATGTTATCCAGCCTTCAAATAGCAAATGGTCCTCCCCGGTCGTTCTAGTTAAAAAGAAAGACGGCACGTTACGTTTTTGCGTCGATTACCGCAAGCTGAACGCCGTAACCAAGAAGGATGTTTACCCCTTGCCGCGGATTGACGACTCTCTAGACCGCCTTTGGAATGCGAAGTACTTTTCGTCAATCGATCTAAAAAGTGGCTACTGGCAGATTGAGGTAGATGACCGAGATCGTGAGAAGACAGGCTTTGTCACACCCGACGGCCTTTACGAATTTAAAGTTCTACCTTTCGGACTTTGTTCCGCGCCGGCCACATTTCAGCGGATGATGGACACTGTGCTCGCCGGGCTTAAATGATAGTGTTGCCTAGTCTACCTAGATGACGTGGTGGTCTTCGCAGAAACATTTGCACAACATCCTAAGCGCCTGCGGCCAGTACTCGAAGCCCTTCGATCCGCTAAATTCACACTTAAGCCACAGAAATGTCACTCTGGCTACCGAGAGCTTAAATTTCTTCGGTCATGTCGTAAGCGCTGCCGGCGTGAAGCCCGACCCTGACAAGCTTACTGCTGTTGATGAATTTCCGATTCTACGTGACAAGAAAGCTGTTCGCAGATTTCTCGCCTTGTGCAGTTATTACCAGCGTTTTATTGATAACTTCGCTGATATTGCTGAACCGCTGACTCGGCTCATCCGGGGAGACACCCCTTTTGTTTGGAGTCACGAGCAAGAAGCTGCTTTTACCGAGTTGCGTCTCCGTCTCCAATCGCCGCCTGTTCTAGCCCATTTCGATCAGCACGGCGAGACATAAATACACACCGACGCCAGCAACATTGGCCTTGGGGATGAAGACGAAGTGAATCAGCTCCGCACTTGCAGGAGATACCTAGAATTCGGACCGTGGAATTTCGCCTGTACCGGCTTAGTTAAGCTAGTCCCAGTGACCAACATCGTGACAATATTTAGAGCAATATATATAAATATATTGCTGCGCGAAATATCTAAACCGCTTCATTACACTTGGTGGAGGTGTCACCTGTTCCCAACCAGGAGCTCCGCAGTTCATTATCATATCAGTTTATTCAAACATCCTATGATGCTTAGGTGCACAGACAAGAAGCCCTCGATGGTCTTGACGAGGTCCGTGCCCCTACAAGGCATAGAGTGGACAGCGTTTGATGCGTTAATGATACAAATACACTAGCATGATGCAGCTGCTCATAAACAGATAATCATACAAAAGGATAAAAATGTGATGCGAATAACAATGAGAAACCTTGAGGAAATGGAACATGACAGATATGATGAACGGAGATTGCATAGCTCTGGAAAACACAGCTGAATGAGTACATATGGCATGGTCAGACATAGAAACTAACAATATTACTATATGTATTTGTACAAAACTATACTGCGCAAATCCTCGAATGATTTGTCAGTGACGTCTGCGCCATCTTCTCCGGAAAGTTCGTTAAGAAGAGATTGCAAGCAAAACTTCCACATTTGTTTCCCGTAATTTGTACGGCAAACGACAATTTTCCATTTTTTGCGGTTTTCGCGTACAATAAAGAGGATCCTTCGCCGACAACCTGGCTAGTTCAGCTAAAGAATTATTCTGTTTGATCATTTCCGATTTGTAATAGCGGATTAGTCTATAGGGGTATAGACACTGTATACGGATAATGTTAAACGTTTGAACAATTCGGCTGTGTGTGAATAAGAAGGCACTTTACTATTTATGCGATCTGCACCTTTCTGTATAAGAGAAACTTTATTATTATTTCCGAGTGTAATAGTTACCGAGCCAAGCCCGCCATAATTCATAACTGAGAAAAACCGGCAGTTGTCTAGCAATATATTAATATATTATATAGAAAGTGCAGCGGTGTTGTAGCGGTAGAACATGACAGAACATCCGCCTCGCATGCAAGAGGACCGGGGTTCAAATCCCGGTGCCACACAATTCTCCACCGGATTAAAAGAAAAAAAAATCCGGGTGTCGATAGAGCTGCATAAACAGGTTTGGGGTGCGACCTGATGCCGGTGAACACCTCCGGCAACGCACTCCCTCATCAGAACAGGATTTGGCCACCCTGGTGCAGTAATTGGCCACAACCTCTCATGATAAGCTCCATAAAACCCCGGCCCTCAGTCACCAGCGGCTGCGGAACAACTGACTACGGCGGCGGTCAGAACTGTGGCGCAGCAGGGGGTGCTAAGAATACCTGGCTCCGCTGGACAGGCCGCCATTGGAAACTGACCCTAGCAACGTTTAACGTTAGAACCCCAGCTAGTGAAGCTAGTTTAGCAGTGCTGTTATAGAAACTAGAAGATATGAAATGGGATGTTATAGGGCTTAGTGAGGTTAGGAAGCCGAATGAGGCATATACTGTACTGAAGGATGGGCAGGCACTGTGTTATCGAGGCTTACCAGAAGGCGACAAGTAGGAGTAGGTTTCCTTGTCAATAAGTATATAGCGGGTAATATAGATGAATTCTATAGTGTTAATGAGAGGGTGGTAGTCATCGGAATTAGGCTTATTAAGCGGTATAAACTGAAGGTTGCAGAAGCCTATGCATCTACACGTACTTATGATAACCAGGCAGTTGAAAGCTTCTACGAAGATGTAGAATCGGCAAAGCGAAAAGTAAAGACGCAGTATACTGTACTAATGAGCGACTTCAATGCCAAGGTAGGGAAAAAGCAGACGGGAGATCAGGCAGTAGGTGACTATGGCATTGGTTCTAGGAATAGCAGGGGGGAGTTACTAGTTCAGTTTGCAGAGTGCAATAACTTAATAATAATGAATACCTTCTGCAGCAAACGGAATAACCGAAAATGGACATGGACAGGCCATAACGGGGAGACTAAAAATGAAATTGACTTCATAATGTGTTCAACCCCCGCCATTGTGCAAGATGTAGAAGTAATCGGGAAAGTGCGATGCAGTGACCACGGGATGGTGAGGTTCCTAATTAGCCTAAATCTGAAGAACGAACGCCCATCAACCAATTAGCGGTGAGCGGGAGGGTAGAATTCAGGATCCCGCTACAGAATAATTATTCAGCTCCAACCGAGGATGACGACATTACCCTACAAGCAACGAATAATAATTTCAGAGATATCATTACTGAGTGAGCTGTAGAATTAGGCGGTAGGATAGTTAGAGAGGATACCGGTAAGCTGTCTAAGGAGGCGAAAGATTTGATTAAGAAACGCCAGAGTATGAAAGCTTCCAATCCAACAGACCAGATCGAATTGGCCGAGATATCAAAGCTAATCAATAAGCGCAAGGTGGCTGATATAAGGAAGTATAACATGGAGAAAATTGAGCATGCTGTAAAGAACGGGTGAAGCCTTAAAGCGGCAAAGAAGAAATTGGGCATAGGCAAAAACCAGATTAATGGGATAAGGGAAAAGGCGGGCAACGTCATCACGAATATGGACAAGATAGTCAAAGTAGCCGAAGAGTTCTATACAGATCTCTACAGCAGCCAAAGTAGTCAGGACCTTCACAAGATTGGCGGCAGGGAAAAACAGCCAGACGTTCCACCAGTGACGAAGGACGAGGTCAAGAAAGCATTAGAAACTATGAAAAGGGGGAAATTGGCTGGAGAGGATCAGATAACTACAGATTTGCTAAAAGACGGGAAGGGGGGAGGGAGGGGGTATCGTGCTTGAAAAACGCAGTGCCTGGTGTCATCGGTGGTACCGGAACCATGGAAGAATGCAAACATTACCCTCATGTCATAAGAAAGGAACTCTAAGGACCTTCAAAATTACAGACCAATCAGCTTACTGCCTGTTACGTATTAGGCATTTACTAAGGTAATCGCTAATAGAATCAGGACCACCTTAGGCTACAATCAAGCAAAGGATCAAGCAGGTTTTCGGAAACGGTACTCTGCTATCGATCACATCCATACCATCAATCAGGTGATAGAAAAATGCTCGGAATATAACCAGCCCTTATGCATAGCATTCATTGATTACGAAAAAGCATTTGACTCAGTTGAAACATCGGCGGTGATGCCGGCATTGCGAAATCAGGGGGTAGACGAGCCGTACGTGAAAGTGCTGGAAGATATATATAGTGGCTGCACAGCAACCATAGTTCTGCATAAAGAAAGTAACAAAAGTCCCATAAAGAAAGGTGTTAGGCAAGGATGCACAATCTCTCCAGTACTATTCCCAGTTTGCTTAGAGGAAGTATTCAGAGGCTTGGAATGGGAGCAGTTAGGGATAAGGGTAGGTGGAGAATACCTCAGTATTCTGCGATTTGCTGTTGACATTGCCTTGCTAAGCAACTCGGGGGATGAACTGCAAATAATGGTTGATGACCTGGACAGGAAAGTAGAAAGGTAGGCTTGAAAATCAATATGCAGAAGACTAAGGTAATGTTCAACAGCCTCGGGAAGGAACACCAGTTTACATTAGGCAGCGAAGTACTGGAAGTAGTAGGCGATTACGTCTACTTAGGACAGGTAGTAACCGCAGATCCGGACCATGAAAAGGAAATAACAAGAAGAATAAGATTGAGTTGGAGCGCATTTGGCAAGCACTCGCAGATTATGACTAGCAGCTTACCGGTATCGCTCAAGAGGTAAGTATACAATAGTTGCCTCTTACCTGTACTCACCTATGGTGCTGAAACGTGGAGGTTAACCAAGAGAGGTCTACTTAAGCTGAGGACAACCCAGAGAGCTATTGAACGAAATATGGCAGGGGTAACATTAAGAGATAGGAAGCGTGCAGAGTGGGCTAGAGAAATAACTCAAGTTACCGACATTCTAGTGGAAATTAAGAAGAAGAAATGGGCATGGGCAGGACATGCAGTGCGAAGAGAGGATACCCGATGGTCGCTTAGGGTAACAAACTGCATTCCAAGGGAAGGAAAGCGTAGCAGCGGGCGGCAGAAAGTTAGGTGGGCGGATGAGGTTAGGAAGTTCGCGGAGGTCAAATCGATGCAGCTAGCACAGGGACGGGTTAAGTGGCGAAATATGGGAGAGGCCTTCGCCCTGCAGTGGGTATAGTCAGGCTGATGATGATGATGGTTATGATGATGATATTAATAGAAATGGGAAACAGTGAACAGTGGCGGCGCAAATAGCCAGTTGTGCGCGATAGTTTCCTCACAAGCTAGGTAACGTGGTCGTCCCCATGTCATATTCTCAGTGAAAATTATTCCCAAAGTCTTAAATTGCAAAACTAATCAATGGAAGAGTTATTGCTCACAAGGGATGGAAGATGGAAAAGCTTATGACATGGATGGAAGATAACTGCTTTGGTCTCATTAACGTTAATTTTAGTCCGTTTCCAGTTGCCCAAGTGTTTATCAGGGCCAATGTCCTGTTCGCTCTTTCGGCTAGAATGAGGCTTGATTGTCCGGAGACAAACACGCTTATATCTTCGGCGTATATAATATAGTCAGCAAACTTATCTATGTTACCAACATCATTGGCGTATATTAAAAACAGTAATGGCCCTAAAATACTCCCTTGAGGAACACCTGAAGCTACTCATTTCATGACTGAGCAATATCTGTTAATCTCAACGAACTGTGTACGGTGTTGTAAATAAGAAGATAATAAAGATAGGACTTCACCGTGAAAGCCATAGTTTTCCAACTTTTGAAGGAGGATTCGGGGTTGATAAGGTCGAAGGCTTTCGTGAAGTTTAAAAAAAAAGCCAAACACAATGTTTTTATTTTCAAAACTTTGTAATATCACGTTCTTTCGAGCAAGTATAAAGCTAACTCAGTTGATTTGTTCTTTGGAAACCATACTGGTACCGGAGTTATCATATTATGCTTGTCGGAAAAAGCCTTTAAGCGTTGAAGAATACTTTTTTCGAATTCTTTGGAAAAGGCAAAAATAAAAACTGGACGATAATTTTATAGATTATCTCTATTCCCTTTTTTATAGATTACGGTAACTTTGGCAGATTGCATATTGCGCGGCAACACGCCTGACGACAGGCAAGTGTGGCAGCAGATATATATATATATATATATATATATATATATATATATATATATATATATATATATATATATATATATATATATATATATATATATATATATATATATATATATATATATATATATATATATATATATATATTTATATATATATAATCGCACGCACTGACTGCGTCTTTTTTAAGGTACGCGCTAACGCTAACTCCGAAGGCGAAGCAGTGTTGCCTTCTAAAGCCTGCCAGCTCGATTAACCGCGACAGCGCACGCCCAATTACCTACAACACCTGTTTGATCTTACACTGACAGGGAAGTCTCTCTCCACCCCCTCCCCCCCTGGCCTGCGTTTGTCTACCTCACCCTCCTTAATATTTTTTCCTTCCTCTTCTTCTTTTTTTAATTGTTTAAACCGTCCTTACCCATGCCAACTTTATTGCTTTGTCTGTTTTGTAGCTTTTACAGGCAGTCCTAAGCGATGCAACACAGTCTTGATAAAGTTCGGGCTCCGACGGAAACGTCAACAAATAATTATGTTGTATATATTGTAAAAAAAACGAAGAAGAAACAACGCTGCGGCATTGCCACCACCATCGCTGGTCTCCGGCGCCCATCTCTCTCGCGCTGAAGCTGTGCCCTCAGGCTTCAGGAATACGACATCCGTGTAGTGTACCGCTCTGGCCGCAAGCACTCTGACGCCGATGCTCTTTCTCGGTCACCGGTGCGTTCGCCTAACTCATCATCCCCTCCTCAAGCCTCCTTGTCGGCACTCACCATTGAGGATATGCCTTTCGAGCAACGACAAGATCCTTGGGTTTCTAACCTGCTAGATGTTCTTGGCACTACTTCCGCGGCTATGCATCCTCGAGCACTCCGCCGACAGGCCTCCCATTTTACAACCGGGACGGCCTCCTCTACCGAAGGAACTACAACTCAGACGGCAGAAAGTGGCTTCTTGTCATTCCGCGCCACCTCCGCTCCGAGGTTTGTGCCTACCATCACACTGACCCGCAAAGCGCTCATGCCGGCGTCCTGAAAACCTATGATCGAATTCGTCAACGGTATTACTGGCGGGGAATGTACAATTTCGTACGTCGTTAATTCGCTCTTGTACCGCCTGTCAACAACGCAAGATTTCTCGCCACCCCGCTGGTACTCTCCAGCCTTTACCGTGTCCAGCTCGCCCGTTTGATCGCGTGGAAATCGACCTCTATGGTCCGCTACCATGCAGTGCCGCCGGTAATTGATGGGTCATCGCCGCCGTCGACCACCTGACCCGTTATGCGGAGACTGCTGCACTTCCCGTGGCGAAAGCGCGAGAGGTAGCCCATTTTCTTCTGCACCACTTCATTCTTCGACACGGCGCCCCTCGCGAGCTACTCAGTGATAGAGGTCGTGTCTTTCTTTTTGAAGTAGTCGAAGAGCTCCTGCCGTCTTGCAAATCGATACATCGGACTACAACCGCGTACCACCCGCAAATCAACGGCCTCACGGAGCGTTTCACCCGTACGCTTGGGGACATGCTCGGAATGTATGTTACATCTGAATTTGGGAGCTCCAACTGGTACCAGGTAATGCCATTCGTAACATTCGCGTACAACACTGCCACCCAAGCAACAACTGGTTTTTCGACCTTCTTTCTCTTATACGGCCGCGAACCATCTTGTGCTCTGGACAAAATTTTGCCACACCATCCAGATGCCTCTGAGTACAGTGCTTTGTCCGATATAGTACTGAAGGCCCAGGAATGCCGTCAGCTAGCTCGCACGTTTACCTCCAACACTCAAGGCTATCGCAAAGATCAGCATGATAGCGATAACCCTGCTCCGACGTTCCTGGCCGACAGCCAGGAACGTACCCAGAAGGGGCTTATATGATTTCCCCCTTGTAGTCTTCTCCATGCAATTGCCTCCTCGTTTCCGAGGGAACGGTAGGGGCGAGAATAGAGCCTCCTGCTCGTATGAAGTCAAGCTATCTTTCATGTCTATGCGAGAAGGCTCCTCTACAGCCGCCCGGTGATGGAGAGCTCGGGCAAGCTCGTGTGCAGCCTCATTTCGTGCAATAAACAGGTGCGCTGGAATCCATATTATTTCTATATTACGTTCTATCGGCCTCGCCTCGAGGACGTGTTCGGCCTCTTCCGAGATTCTTCCTTTCCCAAAGTTCCTCGCTGCATTTTTGCTGTCACCTAAAATTGTCTTTGTATCGTGTAGATAAGCGACGCGAGCCTGCCTGCAGCATCATCGGCGCATGCTCGCCACTTGTGTGTGTATCGTGTAGATAAGCGATGCGAGCCTGCGTGCAGCATCATCGGCGCATGCTCGCCACTTGTGTGCCCTTTCCCGGAGCCTGCATAAAACGAGCGCTAATAAACGCTGAGGCGGCTTTCGTTTGCTCGGAACTGGTCTCCGCGGTTACTTGGACGACACAACGAACGATACATGGTGTCAGAAGTGGTTGGAAGCCACGGCCACGAAGCTCATCCACGGTAAAGAAGCATGGAACTTGTCAAGCCACCCGAGCCGCTGCACTTCATCGGAGAGATCAGTAAGCAATGGAAACTTTTCAAACAAAAGTTTGAATTTTTCTTGGCTGCTTCCGAGCCCAGCAATCAACCTCGAAAGGATGCCGCGAAGGTTGCTTTACTGCTAACTGTGGCAGGCGACGAAGCACTAGAAATTTACAACAACTTCACCTTCAGTGACGAAGAGAGCCGGGAAAGTTACGCGACTGTGATCGCCAAGTTTGACACCTACTGCGAAGAGCAGCTAAATGAAGTGCATGAGCGCTACCTGTTTCGACAACGCGTACAAGCTCAAGGTGAGCCCGTAGAACAGTTTGTCAGAGAGCTTAGGAAGATGTCTCGCTCCTGCAACTTTGGAACTATGGCAGAGTCGTTCATACGTGACCAGATAGTTTTTGGAACGAATGATGATAAAGTAAGACAAAAGCTGCTGCAGGATAAGAAGTTGACCTTGGCTAAAGCGGAAGAAGTATGCAGGGCTGCGGAAATGACTGCCGCGCAAAACGAAATCTGGTCTCGAGAACACAGATTCAGGCTGTCAAACGACAGGAGCAGCAGCAGCAGCAGCAGCTGCTGCTGCGCGACGAACAGCCCGCAACGTTCAAGTGCCGCAGGTGTGGGCGTACACATGGTCCGCGAAGCTGTCCTGCTTTTGGCAAAACTTGCAGGAAATGCCAAGGGCAGAACCGTTTTGCTGCACGTTACAAAGTTCATCGACACGTTCGGGAATTGAAGAGCGCCGACGACAGCGATGCTGAATTTGACATCCTTGACGTATCTGTCAACAGCGTTGGAAGAGCGCGTGACCGTGACTGGATGGTCCAGGCTCAAATTGCGGACACGACACTAACCTTGAAAGTCGACACGGGATCGCAAGCCAACCTCTTGCCATTCTCAATCTACAAAAAGCTGCAGCCGCAAATACCCTTGACTAGAAGCAACTGTATCCTGCGAGCTTACAACGGAGGAGTCATCAAGCACCATGGCGTCATAACTACCACGGTGACTGTCGGAAGAAAGAAGGCCGAGATTGATTTTTTCGTCGTGAAGAGGGAACGACAGGCCATACTTGGACTGCGATCGAGCGAACTACTTGAACTGTTCTCGCGCACCGTAAACGACGTCGGAGTAAGCAGCAGCGAGGAAGTTGTTCAGCAATTTCGGCAGCTTTTTTCGGGGACTGGATGTATTCAGCGACCATACCGCATGGTTCTTCGAGAGGACGCTGTCCCAGTCGTCCAGACAGCCCGCCGGGTGCCCCTTTCTTCGCGGGAGCCTCTGCGCGAAGAACTTGCCCGCATGGTCAAGGCCGGCATTATAGCCAAGCAAGACCAGCCGACAGACTGGGTAAGTCCTCTGGTTATTGTCAGAAAAAAGGACGGCAAACTAAGATTGTGCATGGATCCGAGGAAAATTAACGACAGTCTAAAGCGCGAGCACTACGAGATGCCGCGTAGAGAAGATATTGAATCTGAACTAGCTGGAGCACGAATTTTTACCCGCCTTGACGCCAACTCTGGATTTAACCAAATATCGTTGCATGATGAAACGTCAAGGATATGTACGTTCGCGACTCCCTTTGGCCGTTACTGCTTCTTGAGGCTACCCTTCGGTATAGCCTCCGCCCCAGAAGTGTTTGAAAAGGCTCTTAGTGAAATCTTCGAGACACTGCCAGGAGTGCGAGTGTACGTTGATGACGTTATCGTGTGGGGTGTCACAAGGAAAGAGCACGACGAGAGGTTACGAGCGGTACTAGAAGCGGCACAGAAAGCTGGCTTGACATTCAATGCAGACAAATGCAGCATTGGCGTGCGCAAGATTTTTTTTTCTTGGTGACGTTATTGCGGAAGACGGCATACGCCCAAATCCTGCCTTTGTCAGATCTCTGCTAAATATGCCGCCACCGGCTGACAAGCAAGCAGTGCAACGCATGCTCGGTGTTGTAAACTACTTGTCGAAGTTCCTGCCATCAATTACAGAGCGAACGACGTTGCTTCGCGACTTGATAAAGAGGGATCGGGTCTTTGAGTGGACGGAAAACCACGCTAAAGAATGGAAACTGATCTGTGATAGTCTGAGCAAAGATCCTGTGCTGCCGATCTTCGATCCTAAAAGGATCACGAAGATAACATCCGATGCTTCGCAAAATGGAATAGGCTCGGCTCTCTGGCAGCGTTACGAGGGTTTGTGGAAGCCCATTGCTTATGCATCACGGGTCCTAACCGAATCGGAGCGGAGATACTCTCAGATAGAAAAAGAGGATATGGCTGTCGTCTTCGGGTGCGAAAAGTTTCATCATTTTGTGTACGGACGCAAGGTTATCCTCGAGACAGATCACCGTCCCTTAATAGCAATATCTGAAAAGCCGATTGGAGAAATGCCGCCCAGACTGCAGCGATTTTTTCTTCGTTTGCTTAGATACCACTACAAGCTCCAATTTGTTCCAGGGAAATGCTTGGTGGTCGCAGACATGCTGTCTCGTGCATCCGTTGAAGACCCAGAGAAAGAAAGCACCGACGACGACGTGGAAGTTCATGCTGTAAGTGTTCTTTCATCACTCGTCAGCGAGGCAACGTTGAAGCGTTTGGCAGAAGAAACTAGCAAGGACGATTACTTGAGTCAAGTCATTCATTGTTTGGCAAACAATCGTCCAGTCCAGGGAACACTGAAGCCCTTTGAAAGCGAACTAGTCGTCGTGAGTGGCGTGTTGCTTAAGGGGTGCAAGGCTATTATACCGTCAACCATGCGCCCTGAGCTACTTCGAAGAATTCATGAAGGCCACTTGGGGATAAATAAATGCAAATCACGAGCGCGTAAGTTGATGTTTTGGCCTGGTATTAATGCGGACATTGAAGCCCTCATCAAGAGATGCGCAGTGTGTCAGAAGTACGCCTACCGACAACAAAGTGAACCAATTTTGGACCGCCCAGTGCCTGAACATGCCTGGTACCGAGGCGTGATTCCGTTCTCTCAACGGTAGGGTCCTCTTAGCAGCGTCACCTGGTGACAGATAGCGGAAATATTGTAAAAATGAATAAGAGCGCATTTAAAGCCTGCCATACTCGTTCCCTCAGTGGCGCAATGGATTAACATTACTTACCTGACCACTTAGCGAATAGAAAATATGTTCGAATCCTGTGCTTGTAAACTTTTTATGAATTTTTTTTTTCAATTGCAACATTAAAATAAGCTACTAATATTTTTCCTGAGGGGTGTTTCCCTTTAGGTTGCATTATGCGATGTTTTTAATTCTTAATAGCCACAAAACCAGCTGTGAACACAGCCACGAAACAACAGTATGACAACGCTAACACTATTTCATTATTTTCAACATAATCGTTTCCTGCCTTTAGTGAGATTATGTTACCTTTAGGTCGCGTTCAGACACATCTCTCGGTAACAATCGCCGTTTAATCCGCTGAGAGTCGACCAGTGACGAGAAAGAAGTTGCGGGACCCTACCGTTGAGGAGACGGAATTACGCGGTACCGAGTGGGTGTCGATATTTTTCAGTGGGCTGGAAAATCGTACCTTTGCGTTTTTGATGCGCTATCCAACTTTCCAGAGGTAGAACTGCTATGCAACGCAACGACGGCCACAGTTGTGAATAAACTCAGCGCAGTGTTCGCGCGGTATGGACTGCCTATTGAAGTCTGCACGGACAATGGTCCGCAGTTTGCGAGGATATGGTGACAACTTTATGCAGGTTCCGTGAGGAAACTTCGAACCTCCAGAACTGTTTTGTTGTGAGTGTGAACTGAACTGTGACTGTGATTGTTTTCTGTCACAATTTCAAAGGAGTTTAGATTGTTCTTTTTCTGTGCAAGCAAAGGAAGATGTATCGTGTAGATAAGCGACGCGAGCCTGCCTGCAGCATCATCGGCGCATGCTCGCCACTTGTGTGTGTATCGTGTAGATAAGCGATGCGAGCCTGCGTGCAGCATCATCGGCGCATGCTCGCCACCTGTGTGCCCTTTCCCGGAGCCTGCATAAAACGAGCGCTAATAAACGCTGAGGCGGCTTTCGTTTGCTCGGAACTGGTCTCGGCGGTTACTTGGACGACACAACGAACGATACAGTCTTGGCCTTGGTACCGACGCAAGCGAGCGCTATCGCCAGCTCTTCCGCCACGCTGGTTTCTCTCGTGCGGCTCGAAGCCGCTACCATTAATGCTCCTGCCCTGTCGACAACCGCGGATACAGCCGCCTCGTGCTGTCCGCATGCCGTGTCAACATGAGCCACCTGGTCTGCCGGTCGATTCCTCAGCTTCCTCTCGCAGGCCTTAGTCCTATGCTCTCGCCATTCTCTGTAAATATCGGGGTGTATGTTTCGCGGCATGGGTGGGAGGCGTATCTTTGCCCTGATTTCAGGCGGAATGTTTACCATCTCGTGCGTGCTACTTTCTGGCCAGATTCCTACTCATTCGAGTATTGTTCCGCCCGTTTCAGACTGACCGAGCCGTTCGAATTGGGATATTCTCACCCCTCTGCCAGCTCAACCCATCTGTTGTGAACTCCTATTTTCTCAAGCCGCTCCGTCGGCGTGGGAGTGCCAGAGCTCGCTTTACGCATTTCCTCAATATTCTGTCTATCTTCTCTATTTCTGTCTTGTTCATGTTTAGGTACGGCGTCGCGTAGCAGATCCGACTTGTTACGTATGCCTGTGACATTTTCAGGAGATTCCTTTCTTCTAGTCTTGACCCCTTTACTACTAAATAAACCCCATGAATATGCCTTCTACTTGGGCATATATGTGGCTAATTTCTTTATGGTGTTGGTGTTATTGCCCTTCTTGTTGATAAGCATGCCTATGATCCTCATTTCCTCGACCCTGGGCACTCCCCTTTGCAAACTCCACTCAATTTCCGCATCACTTCCGCTTTTCATCCAAAAGTTTATGTCAACAATAATTGACAGGAATAAGAAAGAGAACACCATTTTGCAATGGGGCCCCTTTTCTCTGCAGCTGGTATGACGTCACACCGACAGTAGCGCCACTGGTGAGAGGCGCGCTAAGCGCGGCGCGTGTGCACCGCCGTGTTCTCCGACGAGCAGAGCTGTGGCACCATTTCTCCGCAACTTGTATGACGTCACACCGACAGTAGCGCCACTGGTGATCGGCGCGCTAAGCGCGGCGCTTGTCCACCGCTGTGTCACGCGAAGGGCTTGAAAATGCGCGTAGTGTTGTTTTCCCAATAAAAGTAAAATGAAAGCATTACATTTACTTAAATACAAATTTCCCTCAGTGGCACAGCGCCCAAGATCAAAACAAGTTGCCACTATACAAACATACATATGCACTCTACACTAATGGCAGTGTTCAGCGTCATTAAATAACGAAAAATCAGCAACAATAATTGCGTAAGCACATAAACAGCCACCAGAAGCAATGATCACATCGGTTTGAATTTACGTGGAAAGGCAGAAGATCTTGCCAGCCCTCTCATTAATGCCAACATTCAATGTATTGAACTTGTAAATTAAGTTCGCTCGGCGGCCGCTTTTCGATGGAGGCGAAAAGCAAGTTGGCCGTGTGATGCGCGATGTCAGTGCATGTAAAGAACCCTAGGTGGTCGAAATTTCCGGAGTCCTCCACTACGGCGTCTCTCATAGCCTGAGTCGCTTTGGTACGATAACCCCACAAGCCAAACGAAATTAAGTTTTACTCGCAAGCTGCCCTGTCATAATGTGTTTGGAAGCCTGACTTTAACAGCGTCACCCTGAAGTAGTCTACCGAAGTAGTCAATCGACAAGTTACCGACATTCTAGTGGAAATTAAGAAGAAGAAATGGACATGGGCAGGACATGTAGTGCGAAGAGAGGATAGCCGATGGTCACTGAGGGTAACAAATTAGATTCCAAGGGAAGGAAAGCGTAGCAGGGGGCGGCAGAAAGTTAGGTGGGCAGATGAGATTAAGAAGTTCGCAGGGGTCAAGTGGATGCAGCTAGCACAGAACCGGGTTAAGTGGAGAAATATGGGAGAGGCCTTCGCCCTGCTGTGGGTATAGTCAGGTTGATGATGATGATGATGAAGTAGTCAAACGAATGCACTTTTGTGCTTTCATGTCTCGACATAGGAAGACTTGGCAGTGATCGTATATATGCCCGGTGGTTGTTTATTCCTAATCGGAAAAGCGTTTCTATTTAGCCATTATATTGCTAATGCACACGCCTCGCTGAAGATGATAGACAAGATTACTTGTGTCACAGTTGAAATCTCTAATTTTGAATGAAAAAAGAGGAGGCTGTGCTTTGGACCGTTGTGCCCGTAATAATCATTGGACAAACCTGACAGCGAGGTTTATTGCACGGTGTACATCCTGAGGCTTTGTCATTGTTTAATTTCGATGAGGTCACTATGCCTTAGATGTTTTTCGCCCTTCTGTACACGACACGGGGTGGTTCAGGAAGTAGGCTCCTACCTTTTCGCTTTGGAAAAGAATACCATGGTGCTTTTTTAGAATAGTATGGACGTTTGGAGCTGATGCTGCCTTGGGTAAGATTAGGTTAGTTTGGAAACCAGATTGCGCAGGCTTCTTGCGTTTTAGAATGGTACGGCGATCTTGCTCTGCAGCGTTTTTGACGGCGTCATCGATAATGGGCCGCGGGTAGCGCTGTCAGGCCAAATCTTTGCGCAGCGTCTCACAGTCGTAAATGAAGTCCTTCTCACGAGAGCATATGCGCTTGAATCTCAGGGCCTGGCTGTATGGGATGCCTTTTTTGCCGTGTGTTTGCGTGGCTACTTTCAAAATGTAAGTACTGGTGTCTGTCCGCTGGCTTCCTAAACACTGAGGTTATAAGTTGGTTATACGACACATGAAGCGTGATATCCAGGAAACTAATTACCGAGGTGGAGTAAGTATGAAAGAAGAAATTACTGCTTTGAACATTGTTAAAATTAGCAATGAACTTGAGTAGTTCATCTTCACCATTACACCATATAAGAAAAATGTCGTCTATAAATGCGTGTACCCATAAAAATATGCCTTATTATTTAGGAAGACGCCTTAGAAAAACAAAGGATGTGCGCGCCCCCTATTGGGTGTGTAGCAAAATAAATGACGGATATAGAACCGAAGTAGCGGGTACAAAGTTGAACGGTATGCATCCGTTTCGAGTCTGCTTTTAGAGTTACAGGACTACACGCGGAATAGCGATATAACAGCCATAACAACAATCTCCTAGTGCAAATTGAGAGGACCGGAAGGTCCCCGGGTTCGAACCCGACCTCGGCGGCTGCGTTTCGATGGAGGCGAAACGAAGAGGCGCCCGTGCGGTGTGCGATGTTAGCGCACGTTAAAGATCCCCAGCTGGTCGAAATTATTCCGTAGCCCTCCGCTACGGCTCCTCTTTCTATCTTTCCACTTTCACTCCCACCTTCCTCCCTTCCCTTACGGCGCGGTTGAGGTGTCCACAGAAAAAAAGTGAGACAGTTACTGCGCCTTTCCTTTCCTATACATCAATGAATCAATCAATTTCCAGCGACGCCCGCCGAACTAGGAAGTACCAGCCCGGAGGGGAAGCTTCAGCCCTACAATAGTCTTATCCCCAATCTGACACTTTGTGGGAAGGCGAAGTGCTGTCTCGGGAATAAATCTAGGTAGTTCGCCGAAGAAGCCGCACAAACACCCAAAGGTTAGCGAAATAAATCTGGCATTTTCGTTAAAACATATATATATAAGGTATAGTAGGCCACAACCTCACCTTCACAAACCTTTTCGGAACTTTTTTTTATTGTCGTAATAACCGGGTTTTGAACACGTCAAGTTTTTGTCAGGGAGAGGGAGAGATCAGTTTACTGAAGGGAAAGAAAGCATCAAAAATTTATCGTCACGCTTTTTACCTAGTGCACTTGTAAGTAATGGCGAATCCATAGCTACATAATAAGGGTCAACTCATTTAAATATTTATAATGACAGTCCAATACGTGTGGAACTTCTCATGGTAATATAATGCGCACATCGTCTACAGCTCGTGTTAATCTCCCTGCGAAGGTGAAGTCTCCAGACTACTTGAAGATGAACAAGAGATCACCTCTGCTTAATACATCTTTTTGTCAGCATCGTTTTTACATTTCCAACAAGAAAGCGTCTTTGTTTCGGTCTAAGTCAATATCATCATCAGCAGTTTGACTATACCCACTGCAGGGCCAAGGTCTCTCCCATATTTATCCAACTAACCCTGTTCTCTGCTAGCTGAATTCACTTGACCCCTGCGAAGTTCTTAACCTCATCCGCCCACCTAACTTTCTGCCGCCCCCTGCTACGCTTTCCTTCCCTTGGAATCCAGTTTGTTACGCTAAGCGACCATCGGTTACCCTCTCTTCGCACTACATGTCCTGCCCATGCCCATTTCGCCTTCTTGATTTCCACTAGAATTTCAGTAACATGAGTTATTTCTCTGACCCACTCTGCACGCTTCCTATCTCTTATTGTTACCCCTACTATTTTTCGTCCCATAGCCCGAAGTCAATATATTCATATTCAATATATTAAGTCAATTCCATAAATCTAAGTCAATATATCGATGCCGAAAATAAGAGTCACTTTATTTGACAGCAAAATGTTTTACCTCTCACACAATCACCACATGATCTATTTTTATTGTGGACACATTGATATTCAAGGAAGAATGTTTTTGTCCTGTAAGGTGCAAATTCAGGGTTATAAAGCAGACCTGAAGTCTGCAAACCTTTGCATGACAGGGCTGTTCAAGTTAAACCGTACAACTCGTAGTGACTACCGGGCGTGGTGGAGATGCATAATTAGATTCATGGACAAAACGAGAATATAAAGAAAGAGTAAAAACTCATTTATTTTCGATTATCACTTCCCCAAATAAAGTTAAAACCTCACACAAAACAGACGAAAATGGCATAGGAATATGCAAAATAAATAATAAAGTAGAGTGCAAACAACAGCGCTGTTCTTTGAATAGATCACTGATTGGTCAATAAAAACTTCGTTCATCTCGCCAGCGGTACGAAAGAGGACATTTAGTTGCTCAGCCTTCTCCGAATGGAGTTGTTTGAGTTTGCTCTCCTTTTTTAATTGTCGTGCTCCTGCTGCTATAATGTCGCGGTGAATGTTTGAACGGAGGTAGGAAGCCTCAGGCTATGTATCAGTAGCAGCTTTCCTCTACAAGGAATGACAGCCTCATTGTAAAGGGCACCTGACATGTTATTCGAGCTTTAGAATGCTAATTCAAACAATTTATAGAGGTGCTCTTTTTGAGTATTTAAGTAAGATGTGAAAGCTTTAGGTGGAGCTGATAATTTACATTCAGTTTCTAAAACGTTGTCCTGGCGACCACTTGAAGCTCATTTGGGCGACACATCGCTACGCAGCAGCCTCCCCACTGATCTCAAAGGAGCGGCTGTGTGCGCTCGCTCATTGCACGCTGCCAATTAAGGCGAGTTGGATGCGGCGTGGCGGCGCTCCATCGCGGCCTGATGTCTCCGTTTTTCTTCTTGCGTGCCAGCATGAATTGAGCTGCGGGGGAGAGGAGGAGCACCATTTCGGATCCCCCATAAGTTCGGTACTAATAAAGCAAGCTTGAAGAAGTTTGCGCTGCAGAGAGGATTTATGGGATGCGTATTGTTTGTGAGCGTTTTATAATTGTAGTAATTAGCGCTTTATTGGACCTTAAGAAACAACTAGAAAGGAAACTTTTCTAGAGCTAGGCTAACTTGTTGAAATGCAAAAAAAAACAACCCTCCAACCAAATAAATATACAAATGTTCCTCCATAATTTTATAATATTGTTTGATAAAGATACCATTCCCAGAGCTAAAAAAGGCAGCACATGGTGATTGATAACTTTAACTTAAAGAGGGTAAACAATGTATGATGACTCTAATGATAAGTTGGGAATACGATGAAGTCTTCTACATCTTGTAGCATATGTTGGCTTCCCGCAGTGATTTTCTCCAAAGAAAGTGTTATTACATTCACTCATATGAAGTCTTGCATAAAATCCATTCTTGCATGCGCGCAAAGACACAAAAAATGATACAGGAGTTCACGTGTTCAAGAAACAAGTAGATATCTTCGTTTAATTCCTTCACACTGACAAGCTTGTGTTTTTCCAGTCTGATCCTTGACGAACACGAAAAATGAACGGCTTTGCCGTAGCAATATTCCTCGCAATGTGTGCCACAGCCCTGAGCACTAGTAGCAACCCTACCTTGGAAGACCTTTTGCAGGTGAGAAATATTCTTTTCTTTATGTTTATCATAACTGAATAGCGAAACATAAAGAGGAATCTTATTTTCAGTTGCTCCTAAGCTGTTAGACGCAGTGAGTTAGGTACTTTAGCGATATCTTTGAATGCGTTGTGCATTAAGACTAAAAGAACCCATGAATTTGTAATAATATATACATTAGCACATAAAAGCGTCAAAACACTTGGTTTCAGACGAGAAACCAGCAGAATAAAACAAGAAAGAATGTATCACCTGAGATACTTAAGTCACTTGCCTTCTTTCCATTATAAACAATCTTAGAATACTTTGTCGTCATTCGCATAAAGGCAGAATATGTGTGCCCGTTACTCATGACTGAATTCTTCAATGATGCCTTTGCTTCTATTTCTAGTTTATTGTTTTTGCGGACAAGGAATAGACCGGCGCCACTCACAGTGGTGGCTCAGTACTTTAGGCACTGGAATGGTGATTTTTTTTTAGAATGTTTATTCTCGTTGAGGAAACCCTGACACGGAGGATAGGAAATGCAAGGCGTCGTTTTGTTTTGCTGCTGGCGCACGTTTAAGAACCTCACATGGTGACAATTATTTAGCACAGCCATCCCTATGCGTCATAGAGAGAGCCGCTTTCAAACCTCAAACTCATACACCATATCGTAACAACACAGATTCAAATAGGCAACAAAGGACACCTGGCGCTGCTGCCTAGGCTGCCCGAACTGGGGTGCAAAGTAGATGTAGGCAAGATACGAATACGTAGAAAAAATATTTTCCATTCTTTTCGCCAGTAGCCTTTTACATCGAGTTTTTGTCGAGTATAACAAACCGCATCCCAGTAGACATTGCGACAGTATGAAACAATATTTCAAGGGTTGCATACTTTCAGAACAACAGTGTATCAAACGTGGGATTCGCCCCATACTTGGCGTAGAAGGCGTACGCGAATTCTTTTGCTGCGAATGAGAGCACATATCTTTATTATACTACTGTTGCCGTTGCCACCAACACAAGTGGGACATAATTTGTTTACTTCCATCGCGATTTCTATTTCATTCAGAATGAAGACAAATAAAACAATTCGCCTATATTATTTACTTTTGTTCGCAGGTCATTTCAGGTATTAATGCTACGCGGTGCAGATTCTTGCGTATTTTGCGGTGATATATGGCTCCACAGATTCAAAACAGGTACAAAGTGCATATCCATAGCAATGTTTAACAACAAACCGAAGGCAGTCAGACACTCCTCTTCCGCTTTGAAAGGAGAAATGCAAATCATTAAATATACTAGACACACTTCACGAATATTGCACATAGTCCTGACGAATTGCCATCTTTGCATGGTTTCCCCAATATATGTAATGTCACTCTGGCACAAAAAGCAAACTCGCCGCCAACAAAGATTACAAGTGTCTGACCTTAAAAGAAAAATATAGAGAACAAAAAAAATTTACACGGATATTACTGAAGCAGCTTCCTATTTGCAAGCCCTCAAGTAGAAAACAATCGCAAGAAAACGGGTTGCCCGAATGTGCATCAGTGTTCACTGCCAATATTGTTCTACTATCATAGCTGTGAAAAAGTGAATAAAATGCAATAATAAAGAACACTGAAGCCTACACCGGCTCCCTCAGCATACTAATGACAATACCCTCCAAAAATAGATTATATTGCATAACTGCAGCCTAAATAGGACGCCATTGAAGCAAATTGCACTGAGTCCCTAGTATTATTGGAATCAAAGGTACCGAAGAGCTGGTGCTTGTGCAGCAACTGCCCGATATGGAAAAAATACAGTAGGTTCATTTACCGCATAAAGATATTTTGCATATAATACAATAGAAACGTAGACAAAACTTGCAGAAACTACACTTCGAGAAACCAGTCATCAATTAAAGGAATCATGCAGCCATCAGAAACGCATTGTCAAAGTGATGTTGTTTCATCTTCAGATTGGGGCACACACATATGACACACAACTTCATTATTAAGAATGATGATGGACCAATATTTGAAGGTTTTGAAGATAAGCTAAGGAAAAAAGCACGAAACACAATTAGCCAGCTTTGCTAAGAACAAAGCTAGAGGAATTGATGGCATTCCAGCTGAGTTGCTTCAAAACCTCAACCATGACGCTGTTAACATTCTGCATACATTATGTCAGAAGATTTGGACAACCCTGCAGTGGCCACAGGATTGGAGGAGGTCAGTTTATATCCCCATTCCAAAGAAAGGCAGTGCCAAAGATTGTTCCAACTACCTCACGATCGCGCTTATTTCGCATGCTAGCAAGGTGATGTTGAAAATCCTCCAAGGTAGGCTGCAGCAGTATGTGGATCGGGAGCTTCCGGACGTGCAAGCTGGGTTTCGCAAGGACAGAGTAACTAGATACCAGATTGCCAACCTTCGCTGGATCATGGAAAAAAGCAAGAGAGTTCCAGAAACCCATCAACTTCTGCTTTATTGATTATGCAAAAGCGCTTGACGGCTTAGATCACAGCAGATTGTGGCAAGCTTTTCAAGAGATGGGAGTTCCAATTCACATCATCTGTCTCTTCAGGAACCTGTATGAAGGTCAAGAGGCCACCGTCAGAACTAGGCATGGTCTTACTGATTGGTTTCCGATTGGGAAAGGATGAGACAAGGCTGCATACTGTCGCCCCGCCTATTTAACCTTTATGCAGAGTGCATCATGAGGAAGGCCGGTCTGGACGAGTGTTCAGCTGGAGTGAAGATTGCTGGAAAACGTGTTAACAACCTTAGATATGCGGATGATACCACTTTAATGACAGAAAGTGAAGTGGAACTGAAGAGTCGTCTGATGCGCGTACAAGAAGAGAGTGAGGCGTTTGGGCTTAAACTGAACATTAAAAAGACAAAGATCATGGCATGAAGTCGTGGAGCAGGAAGGGACAAGAAGTGGAAGCTGTGACAGATTTTCTCTTTTTGGGCTCCAAGATTACCCCGGAAGGAGACTGCAGCCATGAAATTAGGAGACTCCTGCTTCTGGGAAAGAGAGCCATGGTTAGCCTTGACCGCCTAGTAAAGAGCAGAGACAGTAGTCTGCCAACAAAGATCCGTATAACTCGTGCTCTTTCCAGTTGTGATGTATGGATGCGAGACTTGGACTGTGAAGAAAGCTGACCGCCGAAGAATTGACGCGTTTGAACTGTGGTGCTGGCGGAGACTCTCGAGAGTTCGTTGGACTGCCAGAAGATCAAGTCAATCAATATTGTCGATCATAAACCCTGACTGCTCATTAGAGGGTGAAATTCTAAAGTTAAAGCTCAGCTACTTTGGTCATCTGATGAGAAGAGAGGAGTCGCTGGAGAAAGATTTGATGTTGGGAAAGGTTGAGGGTCGCCGGAGAAGGGGTAGGCAACGAACGCGATGATTAGATGGCATCCTCGAGGCGCTGCAGGTGAAGTTATGTGATGTTAGGTAGATATTGAGAGATCGGAAAGCGTGGCGTGACATGGTCCATAGGGTCACGAAGAGTCGGACACGACTTAACGACTGAACTGAACTGAAAGTTCTAAAACAGGCAAAAACGTCCCATGGTTCTATAACAAACATTTTTTGTTCCCAAAGTGCCTTGAAGAGAAAGCACTAGTTGATATGTCCAAAATTCATATTTGCTTAGAAGAATCAATGAATGTAAACAATCTATGAGATGCTCATACTTAATGATAACAAAGACAACAATTCACTTCGTTTCGGAGCGTGAAAGACTGAATTGTTTATTTGCCTGAAACCCGAACACAAACAAGAAACCACATTATAACCTTGCTCTTGAGCTTGATAGCCTTAGTTGCTTATGCCTCATAAAAGGCAACACAACACAGCAGAACAAATTATTTTATTTTTGTTTCTAAAGCAAAATCCCCAAGAAAATTAAGACTGGTTGCCTGCCTTGAAACATCATTGCATTCGGCCGCAATATCATTAATGTGTCAAACAAAGATTACTGTAAACTGTTGTGCATTGCGATGTGCTTACATCTCTGGAGCGACAGGTGACTCAGCCGAAAAGGTACTTTGACCATGACTAGAACTTGCACTTTGAACTGATATTCAAGGAAAGAAGCCATGCATTTCACCTTCTTCAATTTTTCGAAATTTGTCTCAAATCCTGAGCGTCCCTTTAGCATGATTATACATGAGAAGGCACACACAGTGTTTATTGATATGATGTTTCCGAAAATCCCTTCAAAGTGAAACCTAATAAAAAGCTGCAAAATGTTCTAATAAGAATTTTGCAGTGTTGCCGGTCTAGAACAGAGGCACGGAATAGGAAACAGAGCTTCTTACAAGGGTTGATTCATGCAAAATGAGTGCGTGTGTATATCAAACGAATATTAAGGCATTATGCGTAGAAGACGTATGTTCTCCGAATAAATGTATGCTTTGACAGAACTGCCATTCAAGATCAGATAAATCCTGTGTATATTTAAAACAGTTCCATTGACAGATCGGCACAACGTTCGGTATTCTCCTTCGTATTTTGTAATATAAAGCTATATGTTGCTGTCCTGTGAGATACACTTATGTGCCTTAGTAACTTGTTCCTTTGTTCCATTTCTTGTTTTATTTTTGGCACCCTACGCAGCATTGCCTAAACGTTTTACTGCGGAAATGAAACTCCCAACAGCATCAATTAACCAGCCATACTACTTGCAGCACATATGGTTTTTCATAATAAAATTTTGTACATCCTATAATATGAAACAAAATCCTATAAGCCGTTAATTGTTCGTCATCTATGTATTGAGTCTCTATACAATTTGCTTAGGACTGAACGGCTGTAGAACGTTGGAAATGTGCATGTTTAAACTGACCGTAATAAGCAAATACTGGAAACATGTGGTATTATCCGTTAAGGCGCTGTGAAAACCCACGTGGAGTTTGACATTTTACGTTACACTGGCAATAAGCTACGATTAATACATAGAAGATCGAAGAATGGTGCTCCGCTGGTTCTTTTCGCAGCTAGTGGCCACGCGAAGTAGGCATAGTTTCTCAAAATAACGGCTTGAGGGGCAAGTTGGTGCATCATCGTATTCAGATATGTGGCGCAAATAAACACAAACACAGGAGAAGATACACAGCACACGCGCACACTACCAACTGTAAGAAGAACCGGAAAACACTTCCTCTTCTACACTCAGGCACGTCTCAACTTCCTCTTCTTCTCATTTTCCTCTTCTTTGCCCAGGGGGAAAAAGGCACTCACTTCCTCGCAGACCTTAACCTTGTCCAAACATGGCGGTGACCAATCTCTTCTTCCTCTTCTTTCCCAAGGGAATATTGACACTTTCTTCCTCTCAGCCCGAAAACATCAACCAAACATGACAGTCACAAAATCTATACTGTCTTGTAAATCCACACCTCTGCTTTGCCCAGCAGCTCCTACCACGCCGGACAGGCAAATATCACCACAAAGTCACAAGTCATTCACTAAAAACACCACCACACATATACAGTAGGACATGTCCATCTACACCCCATAAACTTAAGTAGTCCCTATATAATGAGCAACTTTATCTTGCCAACATCTAAGAAGCCACGAGGCCCATGTACTTGAGGGGAAAAATTCTATAAACTCCCATGGCCCCAAAACGTAAGATGAGTCCAAGAATAACAACTTTAGGCCAAGATTAACAGCTAGAGGCCCGATAATAATCTCATTCTTTGCATAACTCAGGAGGATTGCTCAATAAAATTAAATTCTTTTCTACGTAAACTCAACGAAGCTTCAATAATGCATCTCTCATCTTTCTTCTGTATCCAATACGCCTCTAAAATTTCGCGTGCCATCTTATCCCGACTCTTGCCTAATATGTTTAGCCTGCTGAACAACGGCTCACACTTGCACTTTTGGCAGTGCAAGGCTAAATTTGACCCTTTGCCATTTTCTATGGACTTCTCATGTTCCCTCATTCTATCATTAATACATCTTCCTGTTTGCCCAATATATAGATTACCGCACGTCAGAGGAACCTCATAAATCACCCCCACCCGACATCCAATAAAACTCTTAACATGCTTCTTAACGCATTGCCCTTTGTTTTTTCTTCCTATTATTGCACATAACCCACCCAGTTTATTGGGTGCAGAAAACACAACTGGCACCTCAAACCTACTAGCCACCTTTTTCAGGCAGTGTGCAACTCTATGTATATAGGGGATCACTTGTGGTCGTTTATTCCTCAACATATCTGGTGATCTTTTTTTCCCTTTCATTTTTTGAAGCAAAGACTCTGCCACCCCACATATAATCATACCCGGGAAACCAGCCGCATCAAGTCTTCGTAATTGATTATTAAAGCTTTCCTCTGCCATATGTATACATAATTTTCTATTTCTATTTTTAAGATACAAGGAAAAGGGCTTACGTTTACTCATGAGCTACCGGTGGACAACAAATTGAAGTTTCTTGATTTAAATATGAAAATTTAAATGGGGAAGTGTGTTGGAAATATTTTCCCAGGGCTAAAAAAGAGCTACTTCCATATGGATCAGCCCATTCAAAGACTATAAAAAGACGGATAGCTTCCCTTTGTTTGGAGTCGGCCTTGTTAAAATCATGTATACATATGGCAGAGGAAAGCTTTAATAATCAATTACAAAGACTTGATGCGGCTGGTTTCCCGGGTATGATTATATGTGGGGTGGCAGAGTCTTTGCTTCAAAAAATGAAAGGGAAAAAAAGATCGCCAGATATGTTGAGGAATAAACGACCACAAGTGATCCCCTATATACATAGAGTTGCACACTGCCTGAAAAAGGTGGCTAGTAGGTTTGAGGTGCCAGTTGTGTTTTCTGCACCCAATAAACTGGGTGGGTTATGTGCAATAATAGGAAGAAAAAACAAAGGGCAATGCGTTAAGAAGCATGTTAAGAGTTTTATTGGATGTCGGGTGGGGGTGATTTATGAGGTTCCTCTGACGTGCGGTAATCTATATATTGGGAAAACAGGAAGATGTATTAATGATAGAATGAGGGAACATGAGAAGTCCATAGAAAATGGCAAAGGGTCAAATTTAGCCTTGCACTGCCAAAAGTGCAAGTGTGAGCCGTTGTTCAGCAGGCTAAACATATTAGGCAAGAGTCGGGATAAGATGGCACGCGAAATTTTAGAGGCGTATTGGATACAGAAGAAAGATGAGAGATGCATTAGTGAAGCTTCGTTGAGTTTACGTAGAAAAGAATTTAATTTTATTGAGCAATCCTCCTGAGTTATGCAAAGAATGAGATTATTATCGGGCCTCTAGCTGTTAATCTTGGCCTAAAGTTGTTATTCTTGGACTCATCTTACGTTTTGGGGCCATGGGAGTTTATAGAATTTTTCCCCTCAAGTACATGGGCCTCGTGGCTTCTTAGATGTTGGCAAGATAAAGTTGCTCATTATATAGGGACTACTTAAGTTTATGGGGTGTAAATGGACATGTCCTACTGTATATGTGTGGTGGTGTTTTTAGTGAATGACTTGTGACATTGTGGTGATATTTGCCTGTCTGGCGTGGTAGGAGCTGCTGGGCAAAGCAGAGGTGTGGATTTACAAGACAGTATAGATTTTGTGACTGTCATGTTTGGTTGATGTTTTCGGGCTGAGAGGAAGAAAGTGTCAATATTCCCTTGGGAAAGAAGAGGAAGAAGAGATTGGTCACCGCCATGTTTGGACAAGGTTAAGGTCTGCGAGGAAGTGAGTGCCTTTTTCCCCCTGGGCAAAGAAGAGGAAAATGAGAAGAAGAGGAAGTTGAGACGTGCCTGAGTGTAGAAGAGGAAGTGTTTTCCGGTTCTTCTTACAGTTGGTAGTGTGCGCATGTGCTGTGTATCTTCTCCTGTGTTTGTGTTTATTTGCGCCACATATCTGAATACGATAGGCATAGTTTATTTGTCTGAAAATAATAATTTCATTTATATTTTGCGACCGCACTATTTGCAGGGCGGATGAATATTTTAAGGCAATAGCCTTTATAGGCTCATAGTTACGTTCGTGTGCGTCCGCTAGATGTGTTCACCGGAAGCGTATGCCGCATACAACAAAAATTATCTCCACCTGGAATCTGACCACTATAGCTTCGACACCCAGCTCAGCGCAATAACCGCTACCTCAGTTCTCGGCTAGCGTGAGTATGATAGCACCAATGACCATTAAAATGCAGTACGTGATTACTGTAATAATGATAGCAGCGATGACAATGAGGTTACAGTTAGGAGTAATGATAACAGTAACGAGTACTATGATTGGTGATTATAGCGATGGTGATAATGATGATAGTAGGTATTAAACTGACATACTAGTTTGTCAAACAGTCCTGTAAAGTGACTTTTGTCATTTTCACTTTTAAACAAGATTAAGCCAATTGTGAGTTTTTTATATATTGACATTCCGAACACTGTGGGATCATCTGTCTGCAAATATTCCTCAAATAATACCTAAACGCATTTTCACTTTTAGATTCCAAGAATGTGGCAAGTTTTTCTTAATCGTTTTAAACTCTATATGCATAAGTTTGTTCATTACTCGCTTATTTTGGAATTGTGGTTAGTTGGCAAGAGAATGCGATATGGTTTTCGCATATCTTCCAATACACTAGATTTTTCTACATGATTAATCATCAGCATATTAAGCCCAATAACGTGCTTTCAATATTTGCATAAATAAAGTTCAATCTTTTAATGCAATATCAAAACGCTCTTTTTCCAGGCTTTAAATACATTTGATGACATTTGGACTGTTCTGCGAAATTTTGAGTTTCGTGACATCGATGCAAAAATAACATGTGTTAAAGATAGAGTAACATCCAAAAAAGGCTATGATTAGGTATTTCAACATTATTTCAAAGCAGACGACAAAGCGTAAGTATTGATAACGTTTCTTTGCTGGTAAACTCAATAAGAAAGATAAAAGAGCTCGAAGCAAAAGAAATGGAAAAATAGTAATAATTGAACTCTAATGTCAATCTTCATATCGTTTAGTGGAAAGTCTGTCCACTGCCCGTATATCTAAACTAGCAATACTAATATTTTTTGGGGTGGGGCCAAAAACGCTGCGACATTAACACACTGCTTTTTTAAAAAACGTGACATTGCATTTTGGTGGTATTCAGTAATGTTTTTGTGAATAAATAGACGTTTTCTTTTTACTTTTTTTGTACCGTCCTATAAGAACTTTTTTCTTTACCGGAGGGAGTTCAAATTGTATAATGATTTTTGCGTCTAATGGTGTAATGCTAATGGGAATATTGGACCAACTCTGGCAGCAGAATGCAGGTAGGCTGTATCTTCCGGAGAAACGTACGCAACACTGTTCAAGTGCTAAGTTTCTCTGTTATATTGTTTTTCTGTGTGAAGCACGAGCATTCAATACATGCAGCTATATATTCTGTTCACAGGGCTCTAATACGGATGCACAGGCGCACTAAGGAGATTATGTGAGCGGTCCACTTACCGTATCAAAGTGCACTACACATCAAAAGCTATTTCTTCAGATGTATCTCTTTAGATAGAAGCATTTTCTTTTTCCACCTTTGCAAGTGCACAACTGCCTTGAGATGCGTCTTGAGTGGAAACACTTTAGTACAAAACAGCAAACTAAGTCAAATTAAAATTTCTTATACGTATATATGCCGAAGTTCTTGAATATATAACGTTTATAACTTGCATATTTCGTGGGCTCCAAATGTATTTTTTGCAGTGTGAATGAAACTTTGTATGGGAAAGCGGAGACGAAAGACGAGGATGCAGTTCTGGCCTTGAGATGGACAGAAGGTGAGATAAACTAGCGATCATTCATTTTTATATTTACAGTCGCCTCAGAAATACGTAGATAAACCAGCCACGAGATACTGGAAAATTTTGGAATATTACGGAAACACTTGTGCTTCCCTGCGATCATTCCACAATAATTAAGGCGCCCCTCATGCTACAAAGAAAGCGATTAAGGTGTGTTTCACAATAACGAGCACAAAATCTGTCCGTGCGCCACTGTCACAAGGACAACGCTGCATGCCATTGTCTGTTGGAACACAACAAAGGTTTGAATGCTTCACGGTATTATTCCCCCTTAGAGAGGCATCGCCCTCGATGCTTCCAAAATAAACAAAGAACGGTAAACAAAAACATTAGAAATAAATCATATACGGCCTTTAGCACGCGTAATAGAGTTTTAGGCTCACAGCATACATGATTTCAGGGCGCGCCCGGTGCCGCTGGAATGTCGCCTAGCAATTGGAGATAACTTCTTGGTAATGTTACCCGATGCATCGAAGGACTTTGCATCGACCGAACTACCGCCGCAAGAGCTTTTCACTCAATCCGCGACGGCTTGTAGGCCAACTTGGCTACGAAGTCAAGTTTTGGTCATGCTTTGTATCGTACAAAGTCCCTTTATTGCGTTCGTTTAATGCCTAGGCGCGCCAAGGTTTGATTTCTGTAATGTTCAAGTTTCTAGTGTCCCCTGGCTTGTTTATTAAGATGTTTCTGCGGTGACTTTAAATCGAGCCCCAACGATTACAGCGGTGATTGCAGATCGATGATCGAAGTACGCTTCCCTGCTGTTGCCGAGACCGATTCGCTCAGTTTATTTGCGGTCGCTAGCAGCACAAAATTGAATTTCTTTCATTGCAACGCTAGTCCCTTCGTTTTTCTTCTGTAGCACTGCCACTATCACGTGGAACCTGCTGGAGGCGCTGGTTAGATGTCGAACGTGGGCTGGTTGGCAAATATTCGTGCATCATGGGCGAGTTGGCTCGGGAGGGCGAAGACATCTGAGATGTCCGCTCGCTCGTCGAATAGAGCGATCGTCGTGCCTCTGTTGGGGTGCAGGTATCATTCGACGAACTTCGTGACCAGCACCTGAGGTCCAATCGGAAATTGGCGACCACCCATTGCGATTCCGGTTTAGGCTCCAAGAGTAACTGGGTGTTTATTTCGGCGACACTTTCAGTGGTTTTGCTGTCACCGGCACCCACGGAGACAACGATGATGGATCGGTACGGTACGCTCAGTACTTCGTCTAGGAAATTTAGAGCAAGCTGGTACGCCGAACATGCCGCATTAGGTATGGCTTTATCCGTAGAAAGCTTGATGAGCTTCGACAGAAGTTTAATAATCGCCCCAAGTTCACTCAGAAAGTCCATGCCAAAAGTGACGTCGGGCGAACTCAGCTGTATAACCACGAAGGTCGTAATGTACGTAAGTCGCGCCCAGTTAATATGACCTCCGTTAATACTGACAACCTAAATTATAGACAGTTTTTCTGGACACGAAACGTTTTCTATGTATTTATGCCTCGTTAAAATGGAGACTGACTGACTGGAGGATAAGTGGGCGTGTCGCCGTTTTAGGAGGGGGGAGCGCAAGGGCGGAAAGGAATGTACACGCAGTGTCAGCAAAGTAGAATCACCCAGAAAGGAGGAAACCGTAAGATTTCTGGGTGCCGCGTAAGCGCCAGAACGAGAGGCCACAGTAGGAAAAACATCAGCATGTTGTAATAAATTCTGCTCAACGTGAAGACAGAGGCCGGTAAAAGCGTAAGAAAGAACAAGCACCTGAAGTGGCGGCGGGAACTGTTGTTATTTTTTTTTTGTCAGTGCACAATATGTAGTCTATGAATCCGTCAAAGCTTTTCGGTCAGAAGTAAGACACACTCACTAAGTAGGGCGACAAAAGAAAGGCGACGAGCACGCAACCGGGACCGGGCGTCCCGTCCTGGACGCGCTTCCCTCTTATGCGTCTGTGTTTTGTCACTGTTGCGCTGCCGAACTGCTACATTTTGCAGCCCAAGTGGCCCACATGCCGGCTTCGCTTTGAGTGAACGATGTGGCCTTGATAAGGTCCGAGGTCTTCGTAGTTGCTAGCCGTCGTTTTAGACTAAACTTCAGCTTTGAGTGTTTGTTTTATAGGAACAAGTACAAACGGCACCAGGAAGGAGCTGGTTGATAGCCCTCTGCATAGCAGCCTGCCAACTTGACACCATCGCTTCCTCACAGAAACGGTACAAGGCAAAAAAGAGAGAATCATAAGAACGAAAATGCAGAAAGGCTAACTTGTCAAAATATTAGTGTGGGTTTAGCTTTAGTTAAACCCGGTAAATTGCGTGAACAATCAGCCCGTTCTTCCGGTGTCTCTTCTGCACGCCGTTTTCTATTGTCCTCATTACGTTTCATCCTCCTGGCTGCCTCTCGCACTCGCTCCTTTTCAAATCGTTTCTCCCGCTCTTCAGCAGTCTCCTGTGCACGCCGTTTTCGCTTGGTCGCATTGCGCCGCTCTTGGGTACTCTCTGAACATGTTGATATGGAGTCTTCAATCTGTAAGGCAGAAAGAAGATTCCATTCGGTATCACTGGCCGTCGGCAAGAGAATAACGACGCGCTCGTCTAGCAACGTACAGGGAACCCAACCTCAAGTTTGGCTGCGCGACTGTAGCGCGCGCTCCTCCGCAAACTGCAAAATTTTGAAATTTTGATGATGCGGCGCTTGACCGAACGTGTTTTGGCGTCTTCTTGTGCTGCTCGCGTCGCTCGCGTTACCTCTCATTGTGAGTGCTCGCGCCGGCCCGCCTTCGTGGCTTCGCAGGCGTGCGAACGGGTGTCACAGCCGAGTTTAAAACATGGCTGGAGTGGTTCCGCGACGCTCGACATGAGGGGGAATGTATTGTTGTGTTGTTGGTTGTCACAACAGCTCACTTGTAGACTTTCGTGTCTTTGCGGCTTCTGCACGTGGAAGCAACTCGCTTTGCGCGCGCCCGCGTTGTTGAAAGCTGCTTGCGTGCGCGCTCTGACCGCAGTCTACTCGCTTTGCGCGCGTTTTTGGCGCGCTTCGATTTCCGCGCTGAAACAAAGCTCTCTCTTGCTCGCGCTCCTCCTTCTACTTTTCAAGTTCGCGCTTAGACGAAGTGGTGTTTGAAGTGAGTGTGCAGGAATGTACACGCTTCGACGTGGTTTTAAGAAAATCGCCGACAGCGGTGGCTATTTTCACAGTGCAAATATCTAAAAGAGAGAGCTGAGTGTTAGTCAGCCATGTGCATTCTTTTGAGCAGATTGTAGAAAACAACGCTGTTATCATGAAGGCTAAGTATGGGTCGCAGGCCAGCGACCACATCGTGTACGACGTGGTCGCTTAAAAGCCCTACTGTTAAAATGAATGCTATCTCGCCTGAAAGCCCTACCATAACCTGCTTTATGCACCTCCCTGTTTACCTCAACCACTTGAAAACGCTTCTCCAGGCTTAACGTTCTTGTGTCCTGTTTAACTGTCACCACGTCCATTTTCAGCTTTCCGTTCGATCCTAGCACCTCCGGTATTCACTGGCGCCCGTAGTGCCACCCTGCGATGCTTAGGTCCCCTATTGAGCGCGCCGTTCACCAAGGCGTTGCTCGCGTTCTTCATCCGTATCTTGAGCTCGTTGTTGTTTCCTGGCTGCAACAAGCCGACCCTTACGGAAATGCCATATCTGGACTTATAAAAAAAATCCAGATCAGGTATATCAGGAATTGGGCAGATATGGTATATTAAGACAGATCTAGGCCAGATAAGGCATATCTGCCCAATTCCTGATTTCGGGTACCTGATTTAAAGATCTAGCCCGCATGTAGGTAGGTTTTGAAGTATAGATCTATATATCTGCATATCAACATAACACTTTATTACAACACACACAAAACAATTTCAGTATTCCAGCTAAACGCACTCTCAACCAAGTTTGCCTAGGGAAACCTGAATTTCTCCTTTTATTTCAAACCTTACAGGAAAATAGCTTTGAAACCACCGGTTTTCTTTTTTCCCTGCCTATATACGGAATCGCTCAAAGACGGTCCTGAATTACGTGTGTATACCGAGGGTCGAATACATGCTCATCCGTTAGTAAATATTAAGATTCTACTCATTTCCGCGCGATACTATAACAAACTAATGAGATATCTGAACAGAATAATGTCTACACGAGAAGCTAAAGTGAAATACATTAACCTATTATATTAGATATTGCATTTTTATTCTACTCTTTTACACACACAGCTTTAACCAGTAAATGCTTTTAGTTTGAGCTGGTTTACTTGCGAAGCTAAATAAAATAAACGGCTATTAATCGAACTAGACTATTAAAATGGAATTTAAAGGTTTGTCGACACACGGAAAAGGTACAGCTAAACCGTAGGGGGATAAAACACGCACTGCTGGGACTTCTGATAATACCTAAACCTTAGCAAAATACATATAGGCTGTCAGGAAGTACTGGTGTTACCTTAAGCAGAGACTGCAGTGCAAAATGAGTGAACGCGCCTAACTCGTGGTTGCTTTTCAAATTAGGAGAGAAAACAAAAAAAGCATGTCCGATGGCATTTGTCATGACAGCGACAGCTCTGCCCCTACACAAAATCAAGCATGAAGCTACTTAGGTAGTGCAAATAATAATAATAATAATAATAATAATAAATAACGAAGGACCCTATCCACCCACTGAAATTTATCAAAATTGCTGGTGCAACAGACAAATAAGCAACGAAATGTACGAAAAATATCACATACTGGCAATTACCATCCAATTTACTTAATGGAAAATTAATTTTCCATCAAAATAATAAAGTGAACAATTTCCTGAGGCTGGCAAGTGCTAGTTCCCGACAAAAAGTCTCACGCTTACGGTTTTGGTGATCGGGTGTGAAGATGAGGCGGCACGATGAGGGTGCGATCCGACACAGTGGTGAAGATTTGGCCGGGCCACCCAGGCCAGAAGCCCCCAAAAATTCAATCGTTCATCAGGTTCGCTGCCAAGGCTGCGGAGGCAGCTTCCACCCGCAGTGGGATACAGTAATTTCCTCTGTGCCGACGGTCAGACTGAAGCTCTTGTAGGTTTGCTGTCGCATTTTTGTTACATGCACACAGCTAATAGCGAACAGGCGCTGGCACACACACACCAGCATACACAACGTGCAGCACGCCCGCCAGCCGCACCGAACTCCGATGTCTGCCACCGAAAAGGACCGAGATACCAAGTGCTTAGGCGCACGGAGTTGAAAGGGGGAGGGGAAAGAAGTAAGCACACAGAAAACGGAGAGCTCGCGGCCTCCGCGGTATAGAGCGTGGCAGCGAGGAGGAGAGATGAAATGCCAGCCAGCGACGCAGGGGCCGCCACTGTCTGAGAGGGAAGAGGGGAACGCAGGAGAGGAGGAGTCACTGTCTAGCCACTGCGGCCCTCGACGAAGCAACCGCCAGCTGTCGCTGAGGGTGAGCCACCGTCTGACAGCGCGGAGGGGGCCGTATACTGAACTGCCATCATTTTCTTGATATTTTGAATCGCTCAACTTAACCGATCATGCTTTTGTGCACCGGACTGCGGCCGCATTAAATGAAAATGCGAGTTAGTAGGCGGAAAGATGAGCATGTAGCTATAATCCAGCACCCTCCTGGATTAAGGAACACATGGTGTAATAATTATAGTGCAGCGAAATCTGCAGAATATTTGAAATATTAGGAGTCGTAGCTATTTTCTAAATTTGATACAATTAACACTAAGCATGCAGGCCATGCTGAGTGTAGAAAAATTGAAGCTCGACCACATGATGCCAATATTGGATATTTGCAGAAGGTAGACGAAGGCCATATATTGCTAATATACAATAACTATGGCGCCTACATAATTAGGGCCCCGATGAGGTTATATAAAGTCCTGTTGACGACAGGCATATATGGCCCTGGTCTGTCTATATAAGGTCATGATGATGCCATATGTGCCCTTTATCAGGCCACATAAGGTCGCGAGGATACCATATATGCCCCTGATCAAGCCATATAAGGTCCCGCTACCCGTACAGATATGGATTATATGTTGCATGATATGGCCAAATCTGAGCCATATAAGGGCAACATTTTGCACATATATAACCTTATCTGGCCCAGATAAGGTCTTATTTGCTGCCTTATATATTTGTATCTTGCAGCATATGTTCCATATCTGGAGCAGATATGGGATTTCCGTAAGGGGAGGTACCTTCTCTTTCTGTTCATCAGACAGCAATGCGAATGGTCGGGCAAAAAGAGCAAACACTCATTTTTGTTACTCAGTTTCTACCTCCTCTCCACATTCTGAAACTTTTGGCGAGAGCGCAGCGCTTTCCCCTAAGCGACGTCAGGGCCTCCACTTTGCAGCGGCACAGCTGCAGCTGCGGCGGGGCGTGGCTGCCGACCGGGTTTACCCGACGGCTTGAAGAGGGGGCTTATCTGCGGTCGCTCTTGTTGCTATGGCAATGACGCGCCATTTGCGGCGCAGCATGGCTGCCAACCGTGTTTACCCGACGGCTTAAAGAGGAGCGCCATCTGCAGTCACCCTAAAGGTCAAATGTGGTTACTGGTCGGGTTCACGCGACGGGATGAAACCTGGCGTAGTAGTACTTACGCAATAAAATATGCAAAGAATATGGAGCATCTAACCGTCAAACTTTTGTCTGACTTTCTGCATGGCGGAAGTTAAACGTAACATAACAGAGCTGAGCGTAGGCATGAAGCGGAAATCTGTGAATATAAGCGGCAAAACCTTTTCATGAAGTCAATCCAGACCGTGAAGGACTGGGCCAAAGTTAAACTAGGCTTCAGCCTCGCGAGGTCGACGGTAGCATCGATACTAGAGGACTTGAATAAAGGGCTCAACGTCGGCATCGCCGCGTTAGCCTTAGTCCGACAGCACGCAGCACAGTTTGAAGAAGTCGAGGCAGCCTTGTTAATGTGGTTCGGGAATGTGCGCGCGAAAAGTGCTGTCGTGAGCGACGAAATGCTTCAAGAGAAGGCTCGCTGCCTCGGCAACATTATAGGTATGTGCAGTTCCTTCTTTTTCCGTCTTGATAGATTTTAGCTTTGATGACTTAGGGAATGCTTTATAATCTAAAACAGATCAATGTTTACTGAGAAAAAATATTCTACGCTCTGTCTAGGCGTTACTGACTTAAGCTACTCATGAGGATAGCTGACAAGGTTTAAGAACAGACAATGCATTTCAAGTCGACGGATTGATAGAGAAGGGGATAGCATCGACAGCTCGGCTATTTTCACGTCTCAGGAGAATCAAAAGCAGTTACTTATCGATTATCTCCTGGACGATATCTACAACTTTGACGAAACCAGCTTCTTCTATAAGCTCGGTCTCACTGGAACCCTTGCTCGCGGCCCTGCAACAGGTAAACAATGCTGTAAGGACCGAATTATGGTAAGCCTTATGTGCAATGCGAGTAGGACGGAGAAGGTGAAGCAAATTGTTGTGGCCAAATAAAACAAAACCTATACTTTGGAAAAACATTCTTCCCATTTTTATACCACACATATGAAGCGAATCGAAAATCATGGATGACTTCAAATATATTTAGAGGCCTGCTGCAAACGTTTGACCAAAACCTAAAACGAAGTGGTCGCAAAGTGGCTCTCGTTGATAAATGTCGGCTGTCACACTAACTCAACTGAAGAGTTCAAAAATATCTACCTCATCTTTCTTGCAGCAATCATGACGGCTAAGATTCAACCACTTGATGCCGGCATAATTTGAGCAACAAAAGCACACTACCGAGTTGCATTGGTCGAGCATTACCTCCAAAGTGCCGAGAAGCAGGAGCCGCAGACAGTAAATATCCGCTTGTGCTAAACTTGCGTGGCATGCCGTAAGTGAAACAACCATCACTAACTGCTGGCACCACACCTGTTCTCTATCACATAAAAAGTCGGAACAAGACAGTTCTAGTTCGGACGATGATATTGTCACAGAAGCCAGTGAAACTGGTTCAGCAGGTTCAGCAGAGGTCGAAGATAACCGTAGTCGGCGAGGATGCGCGTTCACATCAAGTAGTTAAAGGAAGCAAAGAAAAAAAAAACACATGTAGCTTGACCTAGCGGGGGTAGAAGGGCTTCATCCTGGCGACATGTACGACTTCCGATTGTGCTTGCCGTCGGGATGAGCGAACAGTTCCTTGCGGGGTCACTTCGTGGGTGACGTCGCTGAATTTTCGTTGTACTTCGTGCGGGCCGAAGTAGCGGCGCAGAAGCTTCTCGGAGCGACCCCGCTGGCGAACAGGTGTCCACACCCAAACCTGATCGCCAGGGTTGTAAATTACCTCCCTGTGACGAAGGTTATACCGTCGAGCATCTTTAACTTGCTGTCTCCGGACTCTCAGTCTAGCCAGCTGGCGAGCGGCCTCGGCATGCTGGACGAATTGGTCGGCACCGGCAATCGATGGGTGGGCAACATCTGGCAGTAGCATTGCATCCAGCATGGTGCCAGCTTCGCGACCGTACACCAAACGAAACGGTGTAAAGCGGGTCGTTTCCTGGACAGCGGTGTTATACGCAAATGTTGCATACGGTAGTATCTGGTCCCAGTTCTTATGATCTTCGTCGACGTACATAGAAAGCATATCAGCGATCGTCTTATTGAGTCGCTCAGTAAGGCCATTCGTCTGAGGGTGGTAAGCTGTTGTTCTGCGATGACAAGTGCCACTGAGCCGCATCACTTCCTGGGTTAGAGCTGAAGTAAATGCCGTGCCTCTGTCAGTTAAAACGATCGCAGGGGCACCGTGACGAAGGACCAGATTAAAGATGAAAAGTTCGCAATATCAGTAGACGTGCCGCTGGGAAGAGCTTTCGACTCACTATAGCGGGTCAGATAATCTGTGGCAACTATAATGTACCTGTTGCCCAATGATGATGTAGGAAATGGCCCGAGCAAGTCCATACCGACTTGGTGAAAAGGTACTCGCGGAGGAACAATAGGCTGCAGCAGGCCGGCCGGCTTGACAGGTGGTATCTTCCGACGTTGGCAATCACGGCACGTCCTAACATAGCGCTGAACCATAGCGGCAAGCCTGGGGCAGTAGTACTTTTGTCGTACTCGTGCCAAGGTGCGCGAAAAACCGAGATGTCTGGCAGAAAGCTCATCGTGGCATGCCTGCAAAACGTCGGTACGGAGCAGCGTTGGGACAACCAGCAGATACTGAATGTCTGTGGAAGCGTAGTTTTTCTTGTAGAGCACGCCGTCACGCAAGCAGAACGACGACAGGCCACGCGTGATAAGGCGAGGCGGTGATGAGGCGGTTCCTTCGAGGTAATCGATGAGGGGCCGCAGTTCGGTGTCGTCTCGCTGCTGTTGAGCGAGATCTGGCGTCGAGAGAGCGCCGAGAAAGACGGAGTCATCTGTTTCGCTTGAAGAACACGGGAGAGGGTCTCGGGATAGGCAGTCAGCGTCACTGTGTTTCTTGCCGGACTTGTACACAATAGTGACGTCGAACTCCTGTAAGCGGAGACTCCAGCGGGCTAACCTGCCTGAAGGATCTTTAAGGTTCGCTAACCAACAGAGTGAGTGGTGGTCGCTGACCACTCTAAACGGCCGACCATACAAATACGGCCGAAATTTTGTTACCGCCCACACAACTGCAAGGCACTCCTTTTCGGTCGTAGAATAATTCGCTTCGGAACGAGACAGGGTGCGGCTGGCGTAAGCAATCACCCGCTCAACGCCTTCTTGCCACTGAACAAGAACTGCACCGAGGCCAATGTTACTGGCTTCGGTATGCAATTCTGTGTCGGCCTCCTCGTCGAAGTGGCCAAGTACGGGCGTTGTTTGAAGGCGCTTGCGAAGCTTCTCGAAGGCCCTTTGCTGCTCGTCGGCCCAGATGAAAGGCTGGTCGTCCTTTGTTAGACGAGTCAATGGTTCCGCTATTCGGGAGAAGTCGTGCACAAATCTCCTGTAATATGCACAGAGGCCCAAAAACCGACGCACGGAACTTTTATCAGTGGGGGTCGGGAAAGCAGCTACGGCAGCCGTCTTCTCTGGATCAGGGCTAATTCCCTCAGCACTCACGACGTGACCCAGGAACTTGAGCTGTTGGAATGCAAAGTGGCATTTTTCTGGTTTTAGTGAGAGTCCGGCCCCGCGGATGGCATTTAGCACGGCCATCAAGCGTTTGAGGTGCTCTTCGTAGGTCGCAGAGAAAATGACAACGTCGTCAAGGTAGACGAGGCACGTCTGCCATTTCAGGCCGGCTAGGACAGTGTCCATCATTCTTTGAAAGGTTGCGGGAGCGGAACACAAACCGAAGGGAAGCAACTTAAATTCGTACAGTCCGTCAGGAGTAATGAATGCGGTTTTCTCTCCATCACGTTCATCGACTTCGGTCTGCCAGTACCCACTGCGTAGATCGAGCGATGAAAACTATCGGGCGTGGCGAAGTCGGTCGAACGAGTCATCGGTTCGAGGCAATGGATAGACGTCCTTTTTCGTAATTTTGTTAAGCCTCCTATAGTCGACGCAGAATCTGAGTGCTCCGTCCTTTTTAGCGACCAGCACAACTGCTGAGGCCCATGGACTTGTGGACGGCTGGATCACATCATCGCGGAGCCTTTCATCAACTTGCGCCCGAATAGCCTCTCGTTCTTTCGGCGATACTCGGTAGGGGTGTTGGCGGATAGGGCGCTCGGTGGGATCAACTATATTTCGATGCTTGGTTACTGACGTCTGTTTCACTTTGGAAGTGACGGCAAAGCAGTCACGGGAAGTGTCCAGAATTGCTTGAAGGCGGCATTTCTGGGTAAGAGACAAAGCTGGGTTCCCGTCAGTTTGAACAGTATGTCCAGTGCTCTCGGGAGGGTTCTCGTTGGCCAGCGAAAGGGCGCAATGGGCGGATGGCGCACTGACTTCGTCAAAATAAGCGATAGCTGTACCTTGTGGTAAATGGCGGTATTCGCCACTAAAGTTCGTTAAAAGTAGTTAAGTTCGTTTATTTCTCAAGGCAAAGATCCCCCGAGCGACGCAGACTTGTAGGCTCAACAATAAATTCACGTTCGTTTCCGCGAGGCCTTGCAAGGCGGGGGGGTTGTCGCACTGCACTGTAACAAACAAGCTGGTGCGTGGAGGTAGAGTGACATGGTCGTCGCACACTCGGAAAATTGGCCTGTCTGTGTAGTCGTCGCTGTGCTGTCTGTACTCGTCGGAAATTGCGCGGTGAGTGGAGAAAGTCACCATGAAGTCACGGAGGTCGATGACTGCGTCGTTTTCTCTCAGAAAATCAAGGCCGAGAATCAGGTCCTTGGAGAACTCTCCTAGCACAACAAAGCAACACGAGAAAGTTACGTGGTGAATCTCGACGCGAGCGGTGCACACTCCGAGCGGCGTTACCACGTGCCCTCCGCCTGTCCTTATCGGGGCTCCGTGGCAAGGAGTCAGGACTTTTCGCAGAATGGTAGCAAGGCCATGACTCATAACGCAAAAATCGGCTCCGGTATCTACAAGGGCAGTCGTGTTGTGGTTATCAACGACGATCGGTATCTCGGCGGAATGCAGCTCACCGTCGACAAAGCGTGGCGTGTCAGGGATCGTCGGGCTGACGGGTCGTTCGTTGCGTCAAATTACGGCGTCGAAGGTAAGCTTCTGTGATCGTCGGGAGGTCGTCGGACTCGGTGGTGGTGCGGTGCGTCGATTGAGGGCGTCGGAGGAAAGCTTCGGCGATCGTCGAAAAGTGGTCGGATTGTTCGTCGGAGCGAAGGGTCGGAGGTCGGTCTGTGTGATCGAATCGGTGAGCGGAGGATGTTGGTCGTAGTGTCCATCGACGGCGGCCCTACCCCCGAGGGTCGCCGTCTTCAGTTTTCCCGGTGCGGACTTGGGGACTGCCTGAGGAAAGAACGGCGGCTGGTGGAAAACTGTCTCGGCGGTGGTGACCTGGACTGGCGTCGCTGGAGGGACGCAGGTGGGACGTGGTCGCTGAGGTATTGGTCGATGTCCCGAGGTCGTTCGCCATAGCGCGGCCGAGGGGCATCCGGGGAAAATCCGCGCAAGCCCATCCGACGGTACGGGCAGTGGCGTAGAACGTGACCGGCTTCGCCACAGTGAAAGCACAAAGGCAGATTGTTCGTCGTGCGCCACGCGTGTGCTTTGCGAACGGGTGGTCGAGCTTCAGGCACACCAGCCGAAACTGGATATTGGGGTGGAGGACGAGCGGGAGGAGCAGGGTTGCAGGGTGTCAATGGTTCAGGCGCAGGGGTACGCAACCCGTCGCTGTAAGTCATGATCTGCGGCGCAGGCGGCTGGGGCGACGGTACTGATGGTACTGCTTGGCGGAGCTCTTCGCGTACAATATCCGAGATGCCCCCAACACGTGGATGTTGTTCGAGAGAGGGCAGCTTTTGCAGCTCTTCGCGCACGATGCTTCGGATAAGTTCGCGAAGGGCTTCCCTGTCGTTTCCGACCATTGGCAAGTGGAAGTCTACGGCAGCGATGTTCGCAGAGTGATAAAAATGTACAAATCGCTGATTCAAGGCACGCTCGATGCTTGTTGCTTCTTTCGTAAAATCAGCAACAGTACGTGGAGGGTCACGTACAAGGCCAACGAACAGCTGCTCCTTGACGCCTTGCATAAAGTAGCGCACCTTATTTACCTCCGACATGGACGGATCCGCCCGGTTGAAAAGGCGAGTAATTTCTTCCACAAACATGGCGACGCTTTCATTAGGCCGCTGTGCTCGGGACTGTAGAGCGAGTTCGGCCATATCTTTTCTTGTATCGTTGCCGAATGTTGCGAGCAGCTGCCGCCGGAAATCCTGCCAGGTGGAAATGGTAGCCTCATGGTTTTCGAACCACATCTTGGCGGCGTCTTCTAGTGCGAAATAAACATTGTGCAATTTTCGCTCCTCGTCCCACGCATTAAACACAGCGACCCGGTCGTAGCTGGTCAGCCAGTCCTCAACGTCTTCGAACTTGTCGCCATGAAACGGCGTGGGCATACGTGGAGTATGGCAGATCAGCTGCTGGGCACTCACGGGAAGCTGAGTGGTGGTCTGAATTGCCGCTGTAGTCATCGTGGTTCGCGGTGGGGAAACAAGAGGACCACACTCGGGTGCTAAGCCTCTCAAGCGACGGCTCGCCTTGTGCACAGGTGTCGTGTCCACGGTGTGTAGATGGGCGTAGGGGGCATCCAGAGGCTCTTCGTACATGGGATCTACCCAGAAGCTCCACCAAAAATGTCACAGAAGCCAGTGAAACTGGTTCAGCAGGTTTACTAGGACTAAGTAAAAGCACCGTCAAGATCAGGCACGGAACTGACTGACGGGCGAGCACCGAGAGCGAAGAAGACGAGCGCGTGCCAGTCTCCCGAGCTCGCCACATGGCGGCGCCAGTACGATAACATTGCGGCAATATTCACCTGGCAAGTCTTCGAGAATACCTAAATGGCAGGTCCACTTGCCCCAGAGAGCGCCGAAGAACCACTTCTCGCCGCGGATAACGAAGAGGACGTGAAGGAGCAACCCAGCGACGATGCCCTTTCAAGAGTGGCGGTGATTAGAGAATCGCACCTGATTCATCGACCAGTTAGGAGTTCGTGCTCGAGAGTTCGACCCACACAAAGCCTACCATCATGCGTGTCATGGTGCCCGAGTCGCTTCAGACTGCACTACAGTTTTTTGAGTAAAAGATTGACAAGGATAATGCACTCGAAATTGCTGGTGCTCTGAGAAATTTTGAGTCTAGTGCACACCGTTGAAGTCTGCGCGTGATTATCGAGGACGCCTTCATAAGGAGCATCGGCGAAAATTGACATCGTATTCACTTGTCGGCTTCGGCGGTGGATCCTCGTTTTTTACCCTTGAAGTAACGTCACATTCAAACATTGCTCTCTTTATATTACTGTTCGGGGACTAGGGCACCTTTGTAGCATGTAGTTGAGGTCGGCGACGCAAATCCTGAGCTGTAGGAAATGGAGAGCGCGACAGAAGCTTGACAGTGCAATATCTCCCATGCTCTGAAGTCGGGGTTTTCTAGTGGTTGTTCGGCTGGGCGGGGTCGAATGGTGTCATTGGCGAAACCGCACTGGCCAAAACCATCTGTACAGGTGACCAGCTTCGACACAGTGGAAGCAGAGCACTTGATTGTTCGTAGTCCTCCAGGTGTCGCATTTCCCGGGGCTTGGGGTTCGCTCGTAGGCTTCGTGGATGGGTGAAATGTGGGAGTTCTGGAACAGAATAGAGGTGACGAGGGCTTTGTGCTACTATCGTGGAGGCGAGATACGTAACGCGGTGGTGTAACTCAAGGCAGTTAGTTCTTCTGGCGTGACTGTCGGTATCGGAGAGCCTGCTGCTCGTCTTCGTAGACGATATCAGGAAGAGTCCTATACTTGAGTTGTTGGAATGATGGTAGCAGCCGGCAAAGCTCTTCGCGGATGACTTCGCGTATAAGTTCCAGTAAGTGACAGGTGGTGGTCGCCGCTTCCAGGGGAGCTACACCGAGTTGTGGCGGGTGGTTGCACTGTCGATTCCGGGTGTCGAGATTCCGTTCCATGAAGAACGCTTCTCTTTCAGACTCGGCCGCAGTTCCGGAAAAGGTTATCACGAGGACTGTAAAAAGAGACTCTATCACGATTCGCAACCAGAAATAAACTTTCTTATCTTCTTTCACGCAAGGGTGAGTGCGGCGAAACAAGCGCTTCATGTCTGCCATATAGTTCGGGGTGGACTCACGTTGGAGCTAGATCTTGGTCAGGAGTAGAATTGCCGCTCTCTTTTTTCCTCACTTGAGAATCGAGCCCGCTCAACGTCTCCTCCATTGTCATCCCATGTCGTGAAAAAAGACTAGTGACTATCATAGCAAGTACGGGGTGGCCCATCGAGTGGAAATAGAAACATTCTGGGGCTTCAGTCCATAGTCCTACTGGTTAAATGCGGCAACTCGTCCGTACTCCTGGAGCCAGTCCTCTGCATCTTGTCGCGTGGTGCCGTTGAGAACCAGAACCGGCATTGTAGAAAGCGTCACCGTCACTGCAGTCTCCTCCTCCTTGGTTCGAGTGGGGTTTGGTAGATGCCCATGTTAGGTCGTAGCTCTTGAAGTCTGCGGCTGGATTGGTGGGCTGTAGGCAGGTCTCCCGGAGCGACACAAATACGACTGTTGCCTCGGCATGTAGCAGAATTCCGAAGCGTGAGGGCCAGCACGTCCACCAGATGTCACGTGGTAGTGGCATTGCCGTATAGGAGAAATGAAGCGATTAGCATTGTAATGGAAGAAATTCGTTATTGGGCTGACTTTCTCAACAAAGAAACACTAAGAGATACGGCGGCGGCGATAGCAGCCACTGTGCTCGGCGGTCGCCTATCTACAAATGATCGTTGAAATGGGTAGTGCTGAATTTAATGTCGCTGCAGAAATAGCTAGATAAACCAGTAGAGATACCAGAAAACTTCGGAACATTACGAAACCACTGGAGCATCCATGCGATCATTCCACCTACTCCAGAATGTCACAAGCTGCCTCACCTACTATACAGCGGAAGTTGCGCGAGCTTCTGCTTCAGATATAGAGCGAAATTCACGGTACCCCGCCGCTTCTCTGGGCAAGATTCAGCCTGCCGGCAGGGACAGCGACCGCCTGTTCTTGACGCGGGCGCTGCACACCAAGCCGAGTGTATAAAATAACCGACCGCAGAACACCCCAGACTGTTGCTCAATCGAACATTATATTTTGCTTTTTTTTAACGTTTACCTGAGTAATAATTTACGCTGTGTTTCCTATGTAACTTTTGCCCATACTCATTATACCTAGAATACTTTCTTTATCTTTAGAGTCTTGTTTCTATCACAGTGATTTGTTCATTGTCGTTTTTTTATCTTGTCATTTAATTCTTCGTCTTTTATCAATATCTTGTCGTGGCGTTTATTTTTTTGTGCTCTATTATTATGTAGTGTAATTTTGACTACTATTTATAAACATTCAATTGTTTGTAAAAGAAAATGACCTAATTGAACCTATTCCTCAATCACACACCGACACACGTGCTTCACGGGTTGACCAGCCTAACTTTGATGTGTTCTCAAACCTCATAGGGTGACGACGGGTAATCGTAAATGGGATCCCGCGCCTCTTTTGACCGTAAAGGCGGGCATTTGTCACATAATTGGCGTCCGCGAATAGGAATGGTTAACCAAGTGCTGGTGAGAGAGAGAGGCGTAGGTGTAATTTTTTTGGTGTTGTTTCCTAACACTGCACAACGCTTCCCACCTAAGATGACTGAAACAGCGTTAGAAAGACTTGTTGAGTATGGGCGAAGGTTTGGCTTTGAATGTCAAGAGCTGCTCAAATGGGTATATCAGGACCGAGCTCGTCGCAGAGAGGAACGAAATGAGGAACGTGCGCGGCGGAAAGAGGAGGCAGAACTATCGTTCTGCCGCCACAAGGGAAGAAGGGAAAGGGTAGCCACCAGTTTTTCATTGCTAGCGGTGTCCTTCAAACAAAGAAAATACGTGGCTGAGTCCGGAAGGGAGTACACTCAAGTTGTTGTGCCCCAAACGTGCAGATCAGCTATTCTCCAGCTGGTGCATGATGGGTTGATGGTAGGACACCAAGGCGCTAAGAAAACCCTACAGAAGCTTCAGACAGAATTCTTGTGGCCCGCAATGCAGGCTTACGCTAAGCGGTTAGTTGCCTCTTGCGATCGTGCTAACGCACAACTCCGAAGGGGCCCACCACACGAGCGCCTTTGGTTCGAGTGCCCGTCATTGAGACCCCGTTTCAGAGGATGGCAATCCACATTGTTGGCCCACTTAACCCGAAATCTGCTCAAAGCAATTGGTACATCCTGACCATGGTGGACTATGCCACTCGGTACCCTGATGCAGTCCCGCTTCCTAGCATCGAGACCAAAAAGGTAGCCGAAGCATGTGTCGAAATGTTTTCCCGTGTAGGAGTGCCCAGAGAGGTCCTCAGTGACAGCGGCACTAATTTTACGTCCAACGTAATGAAGGAGGTTAGCGGTCTGTTGTCAGTAAAAGAGCTGTATACCTCTTCCTAATACCCGATAGCGAATGGCCTAGTCAAACAATATGCCGGCACGCTTAAACAAATTCTCAACGCATGTGTCAAGAGAGACCGACCGATGGAGTCGCTACCTGATTTCACTTTTGTTTGCATACAGGGAAGTACCCCAAGAAAGCATCGGCTTTTCCCCATTCGAAATGTTATATGGCTGAAATATGCGTGGACCCGTGGCTGTACTTAGATAGCTTTGGAAGAATGCGATCATCTCTGACGAGTTGTGAACTACGCACGAGTACGTACTTGCTCTACGGGACAGACTAAAGAATACCTGTAAACTTGCCCACGAAGAGCTAGAGCGTGCAAGAGAGCGTTATAGCCGCTACTACAACATTAATAGCCGCAAACGCTAACTCAAACCGGAACAGAAGGTTCTTATTCTTTTTCCCACATAGCACAATAAGCTGCTCATGCAATGGAAGCGTACTTTTTCGGTCATTAGCCGCAGGGGCGTTGTCGACTATGAAGTGGATTGGGGCTTCCTCAAGAGATAGCCTATTCAACCACTGAGAAAGAGGCTTTAGCACTCGTTTGGGGAATCGAGGAATTTCAAGTCTTCCTTTACGGGAGAAGGTTCCCAGTAGGAAAAAACTACAAAACATTTTCTGATGTTACGACAGATTTTCTGTGCGGTTTTTGACGGGAAACCTGTTGTGACAACAGAAAATTACTGCAGAACTACAAACAACAAAAATATACTACAGAAAAACTGCAGAACTACAGAAAAGTACTACAGAACTACAGAGAAATCTGATGGTTACGACAGAAGTACAGGATATTTTGTCGTATGTTTGACAAAATTCTGTAGTTTTTTTCGACTGCGTTTCTCGTTCAGACGGATCACCAGCCTTTGAAGTTCATAAAAGAAACAAAATCTGCGAACAGCTGTGTTCTTCACTGGAGAATTAAGCTTCAGGAATACAACTTCCGTGTCGAGTATATTAAAGGCAGCGAGAACGTGGGAGCAGATGACATAAGCCAGCTGGAACAGTTATTCAGCTTGCACTACTACCTAGTTGTATTGTTTTTTGATTGCGTAATGAAAATCGTACACGATGTGCCCGTATATTTGTGCTAACGTGATTGTTATCAGTAATCCGTGACTTGTGACGTGCTCAAGACATGACCGACGAACTACCGTGTTGTGGTGCGGTGCAGGTTCTGATCAGTGCGTATATGGTGGGCGTCGCGAACCATAGTGAGTGATGAACGATCTTCAGTTCTTCGAACGGACCCGATCTACCGTTCCCCTTTATCGGGGTGTAATAACATCGTTCTAGGCGCTTGTGGAATTCTAGAATATTACGAGGCAATATTCTTCAGTGGGGGAAGTGTCACAAGCTGCCTCCCCTATTATACACCGGAAGTTGCGGGAGCCTCTTCCTCAGATATAGAGCGAAATTCACAGGCGCCCGCCGCCCCTGTGGGCAAGATTCAGCCTCTCGGCAGGGGCAGCGACCGCCTATCCTTGACGCGAGCGCTGCGCACAAGCCGAGTGTATAAAATAACCGACCGCCGAACGCCCGCGCCAGTGCGCCTGAGGAGACGCAGACTTACGGCCACTCTCGCGGCGCTGCGGGAAAGCGTATTGTGTTTCTCGGGCCCGCGATGGACGCATCGCCCTCTGCACTTGTACGACCGCCGCTACCGAGCACCCAGCCTTCGACGCCTAAATAAAACAAGAAAGTCGTAAGAATTGCATTCGCCACAGACTGTTGCTCAATCGAATATAATTTTTTGCTTTTTTTAACGTTTACCTTAATTACATTTTACGCTGTGTTTCCTATGTAACTTTTGCCCGTACTCATTGCACCTAGAATACTTGCTCTGTTATCTTTAGAGTCTTCTTTCTATCACAGTGATTTGTTAATTTTCTGTTTTTTTTCTCTTGTCATTTAATTCTTCTTGTTTTATCAGTATCTTGTCATGGCGTTTTATTTTTTTTTTGTGCTGTATTATTCTGTAGTGTAATTCAGACTACTATTTAAATCATTTAATTGTTTGTAAAAGAAAATGACCTACTTGAACCTATTCCTCATTCACACACCGACCACGTGCTTCACGGGGTAACCGGCCTAATTTAAATGTGTGCTCCAACCTCATAGAGTGACGATGGGTAACCTTTAAGGGGATCCCGCGCCTCCTTTGACCGTTAAGGCGGCGGTTTGTGACACAGGCACATCTCGCTCTAGGAGAAAGCGATGAAGGCGCGTTTCACGATACCGAGCATCAACAAACCACGAGCACCAAATCAGTCCCTGCTCCACAATCATACAGACAAGGCCGAATGCTAGTGGCTTTTGCAGAGGAAGAAAGATTTCTATGGTACACGACAATAACGTAGATGTTGTGAGCCTTCCAGGGATCTTCTTTCATTTGTACATACCCTAATCTTCTTGTTTCGTTTGTACACACCACCGCATCATTACTGAAGGTAACTCGGTCTTACGCCAACGACCCTAACGGGTTTCTCTCTCGGAACGAAAAGTAATCGAAGCAAATGTGAATGACATGCTCCGTCGCGATATTATTCGTCCATCAACAAGCCCATGGTACTCCCCAGTAGTATTAGTTAAAAAAAAAAGACGGATCGGTACGATTTTGTGTTGATTATTGCGCACTGAACAAAATTACCCGTAAAGATGTCTACCCGATGCCGCGAATAGATGACGCCTTTGACTCTCCAAGGCGCCGAATATTTCTCGACCTTGGACTTCCGCTCAGGTTATTGGCAAATACCAATGCATGAAGGCGACAAAGAAAAAACCGCTTTCGCAACTCCCGATGGACTTTACGAGTTTAATGTTATGCCCTTCGGCCTGTGTAACGCACCAGCGACATTTGAAAGAGTTGTTGATACAGTACTTCGTGGCCTAAAATGGAGAACCGGTTTATGTTACCTGGACGACATTGTTATTTCGGCAACCTTTAACGACCATCTTAAGCGCCTGAACGAAGTCCTGACCTGTCTTTCTTCAGCGGGCCTTCAGCTGAACACCAAGAAGTGCCACTTTGCACAGAAGGAAATTAAATATTGGGACATCTGGTTAGCCATGACGGCATTCGTCCAGACCCGGATAAAATCATCGCGGTCTTAAACTTTCCTCGGCCGCAACGGACTGCAGATTTGCGCAGTTTCCTCGGCCTGGCGTCATATTTCTGGCGTTCCATAAGGCAGTTTTCCACTATTGCTGCTCCACTTCACGAACTACTTAAAGCGCGCAGCTCTTTCGTGTGGACTGAACAGTGCAACACTAGTGTTACTGACCTAAAGCACGCCCTCACATCAGATCCCGTTCTTGGCCACTTCAGCGACAGCGCTCCTACCATCCTGCACACTAATGCCAGTGGTCAAGGTCTTGGCGCTGTCCTTCTGCAGCACGATGCAACTTCGCGAGAGAAAGTCATTGCCTTCGCCAGTCGGACCTTGACTCCAGCTGAGAAAAACTGCACCATTACCGAGAAGGAATGCCTTGCCGTCGTCTGGGCTGTTCAAAGGTTTCGCCCTTACCTCTTTGGTCGGAACTTCACAGTTGTGACCGATCACCATGCTCTTTGCTGGTTGTCTTCACTGAAACATTTCACAGGCCGACTTCGCCGCTGGATTCTACGCCTGCAAGAATACAATTTCGACGTCGTTTATAAATCGGGTCGCCAACACCAAGACGCCGACGCTCTTTCTCGCTGTCCACTTACGGAATCAGCCTGCTGTTTTTCTTCGCAACGCACTTCCACCTCTGACCACAGCCGACCATCTCTTCCCCGGACTCATATCACAACAGTTTCTTTTGACGATTCTGAGCAAAAACACGACTCTGCTCGCAGCAATTAGCTGATGCCTACTGCCGGCCCATCATCGACCGCCTTATCGGCGCTTCCAACCCGTCCAATGCTAGCCTTCGCCGACAGCTTCCCAATTTCAAGCTCACAGATGGCATACTACGCCGCTACGTGTATTGCCGTGATGGAACTCGTTGGCTCCCAGACGTGCCGCGTGCGCTTCGCCCACGTATACTGGCGGCTTTCCACGATGACGCTACTGCAGATCACCTTGGTTTTAACAAAACATACGACCGCGTGAAAAGACGATTCTTTTGGCCTGCCTATCTTCTACCGTAGGTAAATACGTCGCTTCCTGCCACCTGTGCCAACGGCGCAAGCGGCCGACTTCTTCGCCCGCTGGCCTCCTACAGCCTCTTCCATGTCCCGCCACGCCATTCGATGTAGTAGGCATCGACTTATATGGTCCCCTGCCTCTCTCCGATGGAGGTAACCATTGGATTAGAGCAGCTGTCGACCATCTTACACGCTACGCTGAGACAGCCCCTGTACCGACTGGTTCCGCCGAAGAGGCAGCTAATTTGTTTTTGCGATCAATTGTCCTGCGTCATGGCGCTCCTCGGGTGCTTCTAAGTGACCGCGCGACGGCCTTCTTATCGACAGTCGTTGCCGGAGTTCTTCATGCGTCATCCACTCTTCATAAGACAACCTCAAGCTACCATCCCAAGACCAACGGTCGGAATGAGCGATTTCATCGCACTCTATCCGATATGATATCCATGTACATCACACCGGATCACCGAAATTGGGACACTATTCTACCATTCGTCAAATTCGCCTATAATATAACAGTACAGCGGAATACCGGCTACTCTCCATTTTTCCTTATTTTTGGCCGTCCTCCCACTACAATGCTCGACACTTCCTTCTTCTCTACGCCCGACTATTCCTCATCAGTACCAGCCCAGATCTTATCCCGTGTGGCCAGATGCCGTCATCTTGCCCGCCTCAACACAGAAGCGTGCCAGGAAGACCGCAAGAGTCGCTGCGATTCTACGCATCGTGCGGTCTCTTTTCGTCCTGGTGACGAAGTCCTGCTTTACACACCACTGCGCGCCCCTGGCTTTAGTAATAAATTTCAGCGCCACTATCTTGGTCCCTACAAGGTCATAACCAAACTTCTCCTGTGAACTACCAAGTCGCACCTGTTTATCCCCCAGCCGATAGACTCCACCGTGGAACTGAAATTGTTCATGTCTCTCTCTTGAAGCCGTTTGTGCGCCGCGGTGCATCGGTTGGTTAGGAGCGGCCAGGCTGGCCGCTTACGACCCCCCGGGAAGATTGCGTGAGCCTTCCACGGATCTTCTTTCATTTGTACATACCATATTCTTCTTCTTTCTTTTGTACATACCATCGTCATCGTCCCGCGGCGCCGGCTCCAGCACGCGCCTGGGTTTACCATCAGATTAAAACGCTGACACGGCGTACCTTGCCTTGCCGTCACGGCTTTGGGTCTCGACCTGGCCTTCTTTCACAATATATATGCATGCTAATAGTGCCAATTACTGCACCATTGATGTGGACCTCATCTATGTTCAAGAATTTAATTTTTTTGGGGCTTACTACGTCGTTTTGTAATCGCAAGGAAACGGGGATATTGCATTTCTAACCCGCCGATTGCTATTCTATCAGGGAATGTTCGATGTTCAGGAATAAAATACCAGGGAAATGACATTAGAAAGATTGCCCTATTCGACTTAGGAGGACAATCTGCTTCTGCCAAATAGCTTCAATGTTTCAGCATGTGCAGAAAAATAAAACTAGCGCTTTCTGTTGCCTCGTTAGACATATAATATTATACAACATTAGCTTTCTTAGCAAAAGATGCTAAGATGATGTAAATACTCCCGTTCTTCAACTATGAATTAATTAACAAAAATTTTACTGAGCGCACAAGCTGATTAACAAAATCCGCTAAGTCGGTCTTTCAGAGGCTGCTACCAAAATGCGCGCTATGCCATCATTGCGTTAGGGAGACTAACACATGTAGACTGTGTCTAGAGATTTTGAGATATTTGTGGGAGGAAATGACTGAAAATTGTTAGCCTGAAGTGCGACTTTTCATGCGACCATGTTAATCTTGTGACCCCTGTTCAGTAGTCGAACAACGGAGATGCTACCCGGCGTTGCGGACCTTAACTTGTCAAACCTATATGCTTTCAATAAGAATATTTTTTACCGTGTTCTAAATTTGTTAGCCATAGTCCCCTTCATAAAATAAAGCACGACTCTCACCATCTGAAATAAAAAAATTTCTCAAGAATAATATTGTATTAGCGGGTCACAGGATACTTATAGAACGCCCTACAGAAAGTATTTGTAGAGAAATTGTCACCAGCTACTAAAAAAAAGAGCGAACCCAGCAGACCTTGAAAAATATTTTACTATGAGCTTTGCGCCATAAGTTTCTTAAATGTTTTAAATGAGAAAGTAATCGGTACATTACATAGCTTTGATGGAAATTAACTTTTTTGCTGTTTTTGTCTGTCGCCTATCATATGGTTCCACTTCGGGTCTATGTATTGTCCAAGTAGCTCTGTGGATCTCGTTCGCAAATCCTATCTGTGATATTGAGGAGGTAGATCAAATGCTTTGTTTCTGTATGTGTTTATTAGCACTCAGCAGTTAGCTTGCGAGGGAAAATAAATAGCCAAATGGCACAGTACACGCGACATAGCAGTCAACTGTGGGAGCGCCAAATAGGTAGCGTTTTTCCTCTCTCGTCATGACTTCTTCGAAATAGCGGCTAATTTTGTTGTTGAACATGTCACGCCAATTGCCCTAAGTAATAAAGCAGTGAGGTCTTTACAAGAGAGCCTGCACTGCTTCCTCCAACGGCATTTTTTTCTTCGTATCTGCAGGCGTAAGAGATTTACATTTAGTTGTCGAATTATTTTCTTTTCCGTCGCAGGAGGAGCAGACCATGATTATGTGTTAAAATACTGGCAGCTTCAAGAGAAATGCTTTATTCTTCAGCATAAAAACGAAACAACTGGTAAGTCTAAGACTTAAAGCATCCAACAGAACTTGGCACGGAAATACGGTTTTTGCGTGTTCTACGAAGAACTGTAGGTGCGATTTTTCGCGTTCTTTTTCACTGCCTAACTAAAGTTAGGGGAATTATATCTCGAGGTGTAATCTATGTACGATTAATCTCACTTGTGTAACACGATAAGTATCCCTACCAAGTGGCGTGCAACGTCAATGAGCTAGCGTAGAAGCAACCATCATTTTCTAGCTAACAGATAAAAAGGGCTATTTATTTATGTTTATCTTTATCTCAGTTCTCCAGAACACACTGAAATAACGATGATCCATGCATTTATCTTTTTAACTCTAAGTATGTGCTAGCGGTTACGCTACGAACATAGGCAACACTATACACCGCGTACGCGTAAGGCCACAGTGTATCTGAAAAACATGTTAGGTAACGGACAGAACCTCTGCCCCGTGCCACTAAGTATAATGGAACACGGCGATTCTGTAGCAGACGGCACTTTCTTCGTGCAAAGGTCAACAGCAGCGCCGCGGTGCGGGAATGGCGGCAGGCCGTCTACTCCCTGTGGGCACGCCGAGGAGATGCGGAACTTACATGCATCTGTAAATGTTATTACATACTATACTAATGAGGACGTTCTTTGTTTGTTGACAGCTATAGTGAAACAGAAAAGCGACCGGACACGCTGGCGAGTCATGAGCCTGTAAAAGCCTTTGCCTTAAAACAACTCAAATCGTTTTCTAGTGTATATCAAAAAGAAGAAATGAGAATGAGCCGGACATAATGAGCGAAGAGAGGTTAACCGATGGTTGCTAAGAATAACCACTTGGATTCCAAGGAAACCAAGGCTTAGCAGGAGGTAGCATAAAATAAAGTGGTGTATGAGGTTAAGAAGCATTCACCGGTGAAGTGGAAGCCCCTTGCACATGGCAGGGTTGCTTGGAGGAAAATCTGAGAGGCCTTTTTCCTTCATTGGGTATATTCCGGGTATTGATGATGATTATAGAAAAAGCTGTGGTAGTTTTTTTCGAAGTTTTTGCCGGTTTACGCTTAGGGATTAACCGACCAGCCGCATGAATCTGTGCTGCAGGAACTATTAGCTGGAGGACTAACTGCCTCTAACTCAACCCAATGTCACTCCGTCGTTGTATGTTACTCTGCAGCCTACCTTGTTTATCCTCCCATGCTACTAAAAGCAGCACAGTAGAAGTGCGTAAGTGCCTCATCACCTTTTTCATTGCGTTAGCATTAATGGGCTAGGTTTCAGCCGGTCGCGTAGGCCCGGTACGGGCCGCGTTTGACCTTGATCTGCCGCCGAGCCCAAGTTGGCAGCTCTTGTCAGCCCACATATTGTCAAGTCTCGGTAGAACACCAAGGGGAACCTAGCGATAGATGGTTCGAATGGTAGACCAAAACAAGTCTTGCGTTCAAGCTTCTTTCACTTCCAGGCTCGCGCTTGTCATGTCAGATGTCATCTTTTGCGTCGTCTTCTATATGCGTCATTTGCCCCCCCCCCCCCCCCCCCCCCCCTCAGAAAGCATCGTCTCGATGAGGTCAGTCCGAGTTGTACGGTTTCATACGCACAACGTTGACGACGTCTGCTTGTTGCTGGCGTCGCTTTGATGTCGGCACCTTGTCTCGCACCACCTCATAAGTGACGTCGGTTAAACGTCGCTGAACAACATAGGGCCCGAAGTATCGCCGCAATAGTTTTTCGGAGAGTCCACGGCGGCGAATAGGAGTCCAGACCCACACTTTGTCGCCAGGTTCGTACATGACATGTCGGTGTCTCTGATTGTAGCGTCGTGCATCACGCTCGTGCTGATTTTTGATCCGCACACGCGCTAGTTGTCGAGCTTCCTCTGCACGTTGAGCGAATTCATCGGCGTCCTGATCGAGATCATTGGTGTCAGCATTCGGGAGCAACATTGCATCCAGCATAGTTGTTACTGGTCGCCCGTGAAGGAGGCTGAATGGTGTCATACGAGTGGTGTCTTGGCGTGCCGTATTGTAGGCGAACGTGACGTAGGTAAGAATTTCGTCCCAATTCTTGTGGTTCACGTCGACGTACATGCAAAGCATGTCTGCGATGGTCTTATTGAGACGTTCCGTCAACCCATTGGTTTGGGGGTGATAGGCTGTAGTTTTACGATGACTGGTGCCATTGAGGCGGAGAACGGTCTCCAAAAGTTCGACCGTAAATGCAGTTCCTCGGTCTGTTATAATGAGTGCCGGAGCGCCATGCCTCAGGACAATGTTCTCAACGAAGAACCGAGCTGCTTCAGCGGCGGTACCCCTTGGCAGAGCCTTGGTCTCCGCGTAGCGGGTTAGATAATCGGTGGCGACAATTATCCATTTATTCCCGGCTGTGGACGTCGGAAATGGTCCCAGGAGGTCCATGCCGATTTGTTTAAAAGGTGGCGTTGGCACTTGAAGAGGGTGGAGTAGGCCAGCTGGTTTTACAGGGGGTGATTTACGGCGCTGGCAGTCTATGCACGTACGTACATAGTGTTTCACTGTCGCCGGCAGTTTTGGCCAGTAGTATCCATGCTGTACTCTAGCCAAAGTGCGGGTGTAGCCTAGATGACTGGTGGTTGGCTCGTCGTGACACGCTTGCAAAACTTCACTGCGGAGAGCTGATGGGACGACAAGTAAATGACTGTTTCCCCCTGGGCGGAAGTTCTTCTTGTAAAGTACGTTGCTGCGAATAAAAAACGAAGGCATTACTCGGGCGAAAATCTTAGGCACAACCGTAGTTCGCTTTTTCAAGAAATCAATAAGAGGGAGCAATTGCTGGTCCTCTCGCTGCTGTTGGGAAAGCGTTGCGCCATCTATGACACCTAAAAACGCAGTGCCTTCATCGGTCATAGTGGAAGGTTCGACCGGCGCTCGGGAAAGACAATCAGCATCCGTGTGCTTCCTTCCAGATTTGTAAATAATAGCCATGTCAAATTCTTGTAATCGAAGGCTCCAACGCGCGAGTCTCCCTGAAGGGTCCTTTTGGTTCGTCAGCCAACAGAGAGAGAGTGATGGTCGCTAACGACTTCAAAGGGGCGAGCGTACAAATAAGGGCGGAACTTCATAACCGCCCATACCACTGCAAGGCATTCTTTTTTGGTTGTCGAGTAGTTCGCTTCCGCTTTAGATAGGGTCCTGCTGGCGTAAGCAATTACTTTTTCCACACCATCCTGGCGCTGCACCAGCACAGCACCTAAGCCCACGTTGCTGGCATCCGTATGAAGCAGTGTAGGGGCGTCGTCATCAAAGTGTGCCAGAACAGGTTGTGTCTGTAAACGCCTCCGCAGCTCATCAAAAGCTTGTTGCTGTTCTTCACCCCAGCTAAAGACAGCGTTGTCACGCGTCAACGAAGTTCATGGCCAGGCAATTCGTGAGAAGCCAGCAATAAACCGACGGTAATAGGCGCAAAGACCCAGGAAGCGCCGCAATGTCTTTTTGTCCGTAGGTGTTAGGAACTTGGCGACTGCGCAGAGCTTTTCAGGATCAGGCCGCACACCTTCTTGGCTAACGACGTGGCCTAAAAACTGCAGCTCCTCGTAACCGAAGTGGCACTTCTCGGGTTTTAGGGTGAGGCCTGCAGATCGTATGGCCTGAAACACAGCTAGCAAACGGCGTAGATGCTCTTCAAATGTGGCCGAAAACACAATCACGTCGTCAAGATACACCAGGCATGTTTGCCACTTAAGTCCCGAGAGCACAGTGTCCATCAGCCTCTGAAATGTTGCTGGTGCCGAGCACAAACCGAAGGGAAGCACCTTGAACTCATACAATCCGTCGGGAGTGACGAATGCTGTCTTCTCCCGATCCCTCTCATCTACTTCTATCTGCCAATATCCACTTTTCAAGTCCATTGATGAGAAGTAACGTGCATTTCGTAGGCGATCAAGGGAATCGTCGATGCGAGGAAGAGGGTATACGTCTTTTTTAGTCACTTGGTTGAGCTTGCGGTAGTCTATGCAAAATCGTAAGCTGCCGCCCTTCTTTTTAACAAGCACCACGGGGGAAAGCCCAGGGGCTCTGTGACGGCTGGATAACGTCGTCTCTAAGCATTTCGGCCACCTGGCGCTGAATGGCTTCACGTTCTTTCGGAGCCACACGGTAAGGATTTTGTCGAATCGGGCGAATCGAGTCATCCGTAATGATTCGATGTTTTGTCAAGGGCGTTTGGCCGACCCGTGATTCGGAAGCAAAGCACTCTCGAAATTGATCTATGAGATCCAAAAGGCGGTCCCGTTCTGAAGAAGACAAGTTTGGACTCACATCGACGATGGTTACGGGTGTTTTGTGCATTGGCCCTTCCTGTTGTAGTGAGAAGCAGTGCTGCGCATTTAGGACGCTGTCGAAAAAGGCCACAGTTGTGCATTTCAGAATTTGCTGACGCTCGTCGCTGAAGTTTGTCAGCAGCACTTCGGTCTGTCCATCGGTCAAGTTGACTAGCCCCCGAGCTATAGAAACACCTCGGCTTAGTACCAGGGTGACTGCCCTTTCGGCGATTCCATCGCCGGTATGCGCCACGTCGCACTTCACTTGAACAGGAGAGCATGATCGCGGAGGTAATGTCACCGTCTCCTTGGCGACGCGTAAGGGCATCAGTGGTACTTCCGCATAACCAAGGTCTCCATGGTTCTTGTTGAAGGCAACGACGCTATCTCGAATGCTGATTACAGCCCCATGAAGGCGCAGAAAGTCCATGCCCAAGATGAGGTCTTTGCAACAGTCAGGGAGAATAACGAAACTGCCAACAAACACCGCGTTTCCTATTCCTATCCGGGCAGTGCACTTCCCTGTCGGTGCCAGTAGCTGACCCCCAGCACTTCTAATTACTGGCCCAGTCCATTCGGTTCTTACTTTACGCAGCCTATCAGCCAGTTTCTGGCTAATAATTGAAAAATCCGGTCCGGTATCCACTAGAGCATGTACCTCCAGCCCGTCAATAGAAACGGCGAGGTCAGCACTAACAATTTCATCCAGGTTTCTCGTCTTTTTCGGCATTTGCGGCGGAAGTGCAGCAAGGTCGGCGCTGTCAGCTTCGTCGTCGGGGCTGCTCATCTGGTGCGGCATTTTCGGCGGTAGTGCGGCAATGTCAATGTTAATGTTAACAGTGGCGTCAGAAGTACAGGTTGTCGGCGGTTGCGGCGGTGGTGAGGGGTTTGGCATTTTTGGACGGGTTGCAACCTCCCCTCGCGAGGTTGCGGCTGTTAGTCTCCCCGGTGAGGGCTCGGGGACCGCTGTCCTCTAACTTCTATATGCTGTCCGCTGTCTTCTATATGCGTCAATATAAAGCCCCGCTTTAACCAATCCGTATGAACGTGACTTATTGGCCTATAGGGGTAACGTGAATGCAAAGGGTCTGGCAGGCTGATTCTGACATAACCGCCCCAGCGAAACGAGAGACCCGAGTTGGCAGCTCCTGCCACGGGACCACAGACACAGAGACAGACACGGCCCCAGCGACGAGCGGTTAGACATGACGTAGTATTGCTTTCACAATAATAGAAGTGAGGAGGTACAGAGGAAATATATGCGCGCTTCGCCTCCATGTAAACAGTTGCTATGCAGTCTGCTAAACAGCAGCATCTGAGCCGCGCTGAAGCCAGAAAACGACAACGTGTACAAGAGACTGCTGATAAACGTGAAGAACGGCTTGCTAAGCGTTGTGCTTAAGATGCGGCCAGTCGATTGCGCTGTACTCATCAAAGTGAGTGATGCGTCTCAGCTGCAGCTTCTTGCCTATCCGAGTGACTCCATGCCAACTGTTGGGGTACCTCAGAACAGCCGAGAACGCAAGAATGAAGCCAGGCGAAAACGGCGTATCGAGGAGACTTCTGAAGAGCGTCCAAAAAGACTGGAGAAGGAGCGGCTTCGCGATGCTGCTAGGAACTCTGAAAGGAACTAATCTCGCAGGAGCTGAACCATAAGCGCTGCCTCTGAGGTTTTGCTAAGGCAATTCAACCCGGTTTAACCAGAGCTAAACCACAGCCATTTTTTTTTTCATTTTAGGAGCCATTTTTTATTTAACCGGAATGAAGATCTTAGCGAAGCACGTCGCGCAGAAAAATGATTTGATGTTTTAAGGCGTTTTAGTGGTATAACACAATATAGTCTGATGTTACCGTTATTTAAAATTCACGTAAATTTCAAAGGCTCCCCTCACTTATTTATTTGCATAAATGGAAATAAATATTTAACATAAATCATTCAAGGAAGCACAAACATCTTGCACTCAGTTCCTTTCATTTAGGTAGCCATTCTAGTTTTAACAAATTTGCTCAACGCACGGCATCCAAACTTGGTAATAACAACGCGCATAACAGTTAAAACGAATAAATATTTCAAAAGCAGCCAAAGTCAATATGCAAATTCTAATCCATTGAATGTTGTTGGGAGTTTGTATATACAGAGAAGAAATGTTTCGCTTTAAAATATTTATAGTGCACAGGATCAGAGTGACAAATGTCGAAAGTTGTAACACCGGCGATCCCCAAACGGATGGGTGTTTGGCCCTATTATAGTGCTATTCGCAGCTTGCTTAGAGGCAGTACTCCAAGTGTTTAATTAGGAAATGTAAGGCTATAGCCATTAGAGAATACTTATTTGCAATCCACTGAGCATAATCTCTGGCTATGTAACTGAGATGAAAGATTTCAAAGGGTGAACAGCAATTTGTACACGGAAATACAAAATGTAGGACCAGGAATAATTATACAGAAGGCAAAAGTATTATCCATACCCTCTGAAGAAAACAGAACTTTACAATAGATAAGGAAGGATAGAAGCTCCTAACGAAACACGGTGTCATAGAAAATCTAATCACTGATCCAGAATACAAATTAAAATAATTAAAACGATCAGAACGGGATAGAGCTAATTTTGCGAATTCTTTCTCATCGCAGAAAAGCGTTGCTGGTATTCCTTAATGATATTAATAATAATAATAATAATAATAATAATAATAATAATAATAATAATAATAATAATAATAATAATAATAATAATAATAATAATAATAATAATAATAATAATCAGCCAAAGTATGCTCATGGCAGGGCGAAGGCCCCACCCATACTACTCCATAAACGTCATTACGAGCTAGCGGCATCCAATTAGCCTCTCCGAACTTATTAATCTCATTCGTTCAGCTAATATTCTGCCGCCGCCTACTGCGCTTTCTTTTCCTTTTTTCTTGGAATGCAATTTGTAACCCCAAGCAGCCGTTGGTTATTCTCTGTTCGCACTCCTTACCCATGCTCATTTCTTGATTTGCACTAGAATGTCATTGACTTGTTATTACCCTGACCCATTCTATTTCCTAACGTTATGCCTACTATTTCCGTTCCAGAGCCGTTTGCATTGCCTTCAACTTAACTAGAACCCCTTTTGTTATCTTCCATGTTTCAGCGCCATCGGTGAGTAGCGGTAAGATGCAACTGGTATGCACTGCCCTCGTGAGCGAAACCAAGAAGCTGATAGTCATATAGAGTGAATACCTTCCAAATGCGCTCCTTCTCAATCTTACTCGCCTGCAGTTACTACCTGTCCTTTGCTGACATATTCGCCTGCAACTTGCAGTGCTTCCCTACCTATTGTAAATTGTTCTTTGCTGCTCCTGTTGAACATTACCTTGCTTAGTCTTCTGCCTATTGATTTCAATCCCTAACTTTCTTCTTTGAAATTCATATATTGATTTACTTAGCATCATCACTTACTTAGACTTACTTAACATCAATGTCATCATCGAAGGGCAGATTACTGAGGCACTCTCCACCAACTCTTATCTCTAAATGCTCCCAATTCAGGTCTCAATATTTTAGGCAGGCTGTGGATAGTAACGGCGTTATTGCTACGCTGCGCCGCTCGGCACTCCGCATGTGAAAGAGAAGGACGAGGAGAATGCGCCAGGACTGGTTCTGGGACAAGCCTTGTTCTAAGTGCTCCTGACTATTGTGCATTCCACACCTACAATTTAAATTATAACCCCACCACCGTAACAACTTTGTGGAGTTGCGGGCTAGTCCTGGATCGTGCCGAGAATTGACGAAGCAGATGTTTTGCCAGCCTCTCGCCTGAACCAACAGCCTTAGAAATACACAACTGACAATGTCACTCATCGCCATTAGCTGGAACGGCTTTCAAATGAGGCCGCGAGCATCAAAACCGTTCAGTTCGTGACTACATCAACCTGAGCCGAAAACATTTTCTGGTTCAGCCGATGAATATGTAGATGATTAGCTGACGCACCACAAACGTGTCAGCAAACAAAATCGCTGGGACTCGGCCATGCACCTCGCGAAACTGGTCTTCTTCCTGGTCGGCACAGTGCTGCTGTGATTCGACAACCAAGATGACAACCTCTCTACGTGGATAAGTTTGTGGAAGAAATGACTGTTTGGGAGACTCCTCATATTAACAACGCAAAGCTGAACAGATTTTTTCCAGGGAACACAGTTACATGGAGATAACTGCACGGATTAGATCGAGGAAGTCATGCTCTGCCTCATTGTGAACAGATCATTGTCCGATGCGACAAGGTTGGCATCTTTTAAAAGATGCCAACCTTTTGGCAAAGATGCCAAAAAGATGCCCGAAGATGTGTAACGCTTCAATATTCCAATAGAATCCCTATTCACTACCTCGAACGGTATCCAGACTGCCGTACATTGGAAGCTTTAAAACTGCCGCCTATTTATCCAAATTTGGACGCCTCTCAAACATCCCAAAAGTGACCAGCGCTCACTACAGATTCTGCGACGATCTCGCCTCTCTCGTCCGCAGAGTGTGAGGGAAGAGCTAGCCGAGCACCTGCAAGGCACCGATGCTCGGGGTGTGTACTCGGAATGCGCAGTTCAGCTACCGCAGGCAGAACAACCAGCTTCGTGGGCGTGCAACCACCACTTCCGCGCTACTCCTACGGTAAAGAGCGCATATCTGCAACTAGGAGACGCGGGTTTCCCCACACTCCAATCTGCGTCTTGCAGCTTCCACCATATATCAACGACCTCAAATTTCTCTAGCTTCAGCACCTACGCTTTTCGTGAGTCGCCGATGAGAATGACGGAGTGCAGCAAATAGGTGGAAACATCTCCTAGTATGGCAGAAATGAGAGCAGAAGTCTCTACGCATTATTTGAAGTAGTCTACGCACAGAATTATTCAGCGGTGGCCGATTGATGACTTTAAGAGTGGACCAAAGCAAGTACTCCTAAATGTTGTCTAAATGCCTACCGGTATCGTTCAAGACGAAGTATAACAGTTACGTCTTGCTTGTACTAACATACGGGGCTAAATCGTGGAGTCTACGAAAATCATTCTATTTTAGCTGAGGGCAACACAGAGAGCAATGGTACGCAAATTGGCTAGAGTAGCAATAAAAGAATGGAAGCCTGAAGAATACGAAGTGAAATAGCTCGAGGTATTGACATTGGAGCCGAAATAAAAAAAAATGAGAAAATTGGAATGAGGAGAACCTTTAGCTTGAAGAGATAACTTCTGGTCGCTAAGGGTAAGAAGTTCGATTTGAAGGGAAGAAAAATGCACTGGGAGTGAGTTCGATTTGAAGGGAAGAAAAATGCACTGGGAGTGCCAGAAAATTATGTTAGACAATGAGGTTAAGAAATTTTAGGAGGTGAAGTCGATGCAGCTAGCAGAGAACCTGGTTAGCTGCACGCATATGGGGGAAGCCGATGGAATATAGTGGGTGTGGTTCGGCTGGTGAATATAATGATGATTATACATCTGCACAAATATATTCTTCCTGGCTCAATGCAACACAACTTTCTGGTCCTCTATTATCCTTTCTCTCCAACACCACCGCTGCTCATCTTGCTGGCTTCACGGGACCTCCTCCATTCAAAATTGCCTCGACACCATTGTGTCGTACAAAACAGACTGTTGTGCCCTTGAGGTGCGCAGACAGCCGCAAAGGAGCGGCAAACCTTCACCTAACCTTCGTCTGCATTTTTCAGACGTTCGCAGACAGCCATGAAGGACCTATATCACATGACATCGTGTCTCACTGTAGGTTAGTGAGCCTCCTCTCTGTAAACTATCTTATCTAATGAGACTAGCCTGCTTTGCAATGCAGCACACTCAGGCGTAAAAAATCTTTTGCCTGCATAAGCGGGTTTAGCCAAGATACGCCGGAGCCATTTATTTTTTTATTGCTCACGTTTTCTTTTCGGCATATGGGTTTAAATATATTGATACTGGCCTGTGGGCCCAATGAATGCCAACAGCTCTGGGTGGCATGGGCCATGTGTCCACACCCCTGTGTCAGGCGGTCTGGTACGGTGGTAAGAGTTACTTCTAAGGTGTGCCCTGCGGGCCACGCGCAGACCAGGACAAGTTGTTAGGAAGTGGTCTTGTGTGGCCTCCATAGCAGGGGCTGGGCAGAAAGGGCAGTTCAGGAGAACAGTCTGGGTGGTCCAGGAAGATTTTACAGCCGGGGTTAACGCAGCACCCATGTGGATTCTTATCAGCGCCACCACTTCACGGCGAGTTAAACCTCCGGGAAGGTTTTATCCACACGGTGAAATTAAAGAACGCGTGGAGCGGCGAAGAAATACTTTTGCGGGCGCTACGGCATCCCCTGCGGACAACTTTAGCATAGGACGAGGATATGTCACTTTCTGGAAACAGGACGCATCAACAGTTTCTGTGAGATGGAGCGTAGTGTGGGGAGCCCACACCACACGCACAGGGCAAGGAAATGTTTGCACAATATTGCACATATTGGTGATAATGGTTGGTTAGTTTGTGGGGTTTAAAGTCCCAAAGTGACTCAGGATATGAAAGACGCCGTAGTGGAGGACTCCGGGAACCTTGCGTTTCGCCTCCAGCGAAAAGCGGCCGCCGAGGCCGGGATTCTATCCCGCGTCCTTGGGAACAGTAGTCGAGCGCCGTAACGACTGCGCCACCCCGGCAGGGCATATTGTTGATAATAATGTCGAAGGTATTAGCTATAGTCCGTAATGCTGGGACTTCTTGGCTGGATTATGTATGTAAGATCAAGATGGTCGGGGTGCAGCCTATAGTCTGTCCGCTAATGTAGACAAACCGTTGCGAATAGCAACGAGGTCCGCTATTAGAGAAGGAAGGTGCATTGCTTCTGTTCTATATAAAACATATGTGGCGTATTTCAGGAAGCAATGAACAAATAATGGTAGTATGTAGAATCTCATAGTCAGTGCTTGCGTTTACATAGGCTTGAAGAGCTCTTTAGTGTCTGTGTAATGATCGGGCTCCGTTTCTTGTACCGAATGTTGAACTCGGTGCTCTCGTAGCGGACGTTTGTTTATCATCAGTGGCCAATTCCATGGAGGTTCCAAAGGCGTTGCTTCAAGCAACTTACAAGACGAAACAAAATAATGCGCTAATGCAGACGCTGCAGGAATAGCTTCACGCTTCAGGTAGCGCGCTGCACGGCGCTGCTCGAAGAGCTAATAATGGTGTTCAACTGGGCCTCCGCTACAGTGCAAATGGATATCAGGCGAGGGAGGCCAGTGATGGCTGGCATTGTCTCTCTATTGACTGCTTCCAAGCGTTCTGAATATCCTAATATGAGACGTTGAAATTGGGCTTGATAGACAAGCCGAGGCTGTAATACAGAACGCCCTAACGTTCGAACCATGTTGCTGCAAGTGCCCATGATTTCGGGGCAATGCGCCGAAATAGGTGCAGAGTACTAGCGACCTTCTGTCTTGCAGATCAAATCCATGGCGCTGTTAAACCAGAATTGTCCAGTTTGAAACCAAACACTAGCATCGACGATGTGGTAGTGAGAAGATGCACGTTCAATGACAGCTGTAATGGTGCTTGTAAAAGCAGGTTGAATAAGGCGTTCGGAGAGGTAAGGGATGAAAAAGAGGAGAGTTGTTGCCATGAGAACCATCGACACGTTGGTTCCCAGGGAAGGAAATGGGATGACAACCTGACGAGAATTAAAATAATATGTGTAGGGCATGGGCAGCCAGCGATAAGTCAGTGAAGGGCCGGCTTTGATACGAAAATACTCGATACTCGGCTGTCTAGAAAAGGCATTGGGAGGTTTAAGGAGGAGTAGATGAGAGTATATTAGTCCATATGGGGGGGAGGGGCGGTGAATGCTAAGCTGCGGGCGGCCAGAGGTACATTGCGGGGTGCGCAACAGTTCTACAAATGGCGGATTAGAAATAAGCGTGAAACCAGTGAAGAAAATACAAAGAAAAGGAAATGTACCTATAGATATTTGCATTTACAACCGCGATTGCACTCCTTAGAGCATCGGCAAATAAAAACCACCGCCACAGCTGTCGCTTTGCACGTTGGGAAAATGATTGCGTTCTTTTTCTTGTTTCTGCAGAATACATGCAATGCCAATTGCACGTGTGGGACATGAATGTTAAACATTACGTGCCAGATTCATCTTATCCTTGTGAGACGAAATACGATGAAATATGTGGCACTACCAAATATGAATTATACTCACCTGTCTGCCGAAACATCAGGTGGCATTGGTATGACAAATGAAGTTTCAAGCGTGAGTGTAACGTCTGCAAAATAAAAATAAATATTTTGCAGTGCACCTTGACTTTATAATTGCCGCACTCTTTTTGCAACCGCATGAACAAAATGGGTGATATCGATGTTGCACATAAAATGAGCAGCTTTCTGTAATACATCGAGAAAAGATAACCTTCGCTATGGACGGCAAAGCTAACGTTCATTTATTGCCGAACTAATGCATGCTGTTTGTGGAATTTCTCTTTTAGTATTAGTTTTATAAATGACAATGCTTGTAATGGATGCAACACTAGCCATAGCGGCTAGAGTTCCCCAAGAATTTTGAACACTTTCTGTAGCCTTTTTGTAAAGGTGCAGAATCCTGAAAATAAATATTTGAAATGTCTGGAGAAAAACGTTCTAAATTGTCAATACAATTTTAGCCAAAAATAAAATTTTGTGTGCTGCCACAACACCCTAAAGCTGCGTTTGAAACAATGTTAAAAAGACGCAGTAGCTTATTTGTGCTTTAGGTCACAGAAAGGTTATCACAATCTGTTGCAATAAGAAACTTAGTGGTTAAATAGCACATGCTTGACACTTGAAAAAGTTGAGTACCGGCGTTAATTATCACAACCAATGCTCTCGTTATTTCGTGTCCATTCTTCTTGCGATTCTGAATGCCCTGCCTGAGTAGCGGTACAACCAGCGCTTCAGAACAGAGCCTGGAGGTGAGAAGGTACGATATCTGAGCCAAAGTTTTATCATCATCATCATCATCATCATCATCATCATCATCATCATCATCATCATCATCATCAGCCTGATTATACCCACTGCAGGGCAAAGGCCTCTCCCATATTTCTCCACTTAACCCGGTTCTGTGCTAGCTCCATCCACTTGACCCCTGCGAACTTCTTAATCTCATCCGCCCACCTAACTTTCTGCCGCCCCCTGCTACGCTTTCCTTCCCTTGGAATCCAGTTTGTTACCCTCAGCGACCATCGGTTATCCTCTCTTCGCACTACATGTCCTGCCCATGTCCATTTCTTCTTCCTAATTTCTACTAGAATGTCGGTAACTTGAGTTATTTCTCTGACCCACTCTGCACGCTTTCTATCTCTTAATGTTACCCCTACCATTTTTCGTTCCATAGCCCTCTGGGTTGTCCTCAACTTAAGTAGAACTCTCTTGGTTAGCCGCCAAGTTTCAGCCCCATAGGTGAGTACAGGCAAGATGCAACTGTTGTATACTTTCCTCTTGAGCGATACCGGTAAGCTGCTAGTCATAATCTGCGAGTGCTTGCCAAATGCTCTCCATCCCAATCGTATTCTTCTTGTTATTTCCTTTTCGTGGTCCGGATCTGCGGTTACTACCTGTCCTAAGTAGACATATTCGCCTACTACTTCCAGTATTTCGCTACCTAATGTAAACTGCTGTTCCTTCCCGAGGCTGTTGAACATTACCTTAGTCTTCTGCATATTGATTTTCAAGCCTACCTTTCTACTTTTCCTGTCTAGGTCATCAATCATTATTTGCAGTTCATCCCCCGAGTTGCTTAGCAAGGCAATGTCATCAGCAAATCGCAGATTACTGAGGTATTCTCCATCTACCCTTATCCCTAACTGCTCCCATTCCAAGTCTCTGCATACTTCCTCTAAAGAAGCTGTGAATAGTACTTGGGAGATTGTGTCTCCTTGCCTAACACCTTTCTTTATGGGAATTTTGTCACTTCCTTTATGCAGAACTATGGTTGCTGTGCAGCCGCTATATATATCTTCCAGCACTCTCACGTATGGCTCGTCTACCCCCTGATTTCGCAATGCCTGCATCACCGCCGAGGTTTCAACTGAGTCCAATGCTTTTTCGTAATCAATGAATGCTATGTATAAGGGCTGGTTATATTCCGAGCATTTTTCTATCACCTGATTGATGGTATGGATATGATCGATAGTAGAGTACCGTTTCCGAAACCCTGCTTGATCCTTTGCTTGATTGCAGTCTAAGGTTGTCCTGATTCTATTAGCGATTACCTTAGTAAATACCTTATACGTAACAGACAGTAAGCTGATTGGTCTGTAATTTTATATATATACTAGTTTTATATACTATATATAAAAACTTTATATACTAGCGCAAGATGCTAGAATGTCATCGGTTTCTTTTTACCCTCGTTGATCATGAAAAAGAAAGGTTGAGCGCTACGTTGCGCCGAGCAGCAGACGTATACAGGGGCATTTCCTGTTAATTGGGGTTTTTAGAAGAGAAAATTAACAGAGCTAGGCTTTTATACTTTACGGAATCCGGACGTAAACAAGGTTTTACTGCCTCTACGCAATCGTAGAGGCCGCGCGAATGCCCCTCCTTCCCTTCCATAGTTCTCTGCCACTGCGTGTGCGCTGCAGCCGCGCTCTAAACCGCTACATGTTTACGTTAGCACGGCTCCGCAATGTGTTAAGAACTTTTGTGATGTTTAGATACCCGATTTTGAAAGTTAACTTGACGTCCTGTGAAAGGAGAGAAAAACACACATTCCTGCCCTAAATCGCAATCCCGAAATCGTATAAGATCGATGAAGTAATTTGGCAGGGACTCAAATCGCTGGCTGGAGAAGCAGGCTAAGCTGGCCGGCCACTAGCACACACGGGGCCTTCCTTTTAGAAATTAACATAAAATGTTTTCTGTAGTAAAATAGTGTGAAATGTACGCCATTAGTCTTACAGAGACCACTGAGTAGCAAGCCAAACATTTTTGCATATATAATTCTCGATTGGGTGAGTCAACCTTCATGTGTACAATTAGCCCAAGTATGTAACGAGTGGGCAAGGGTATGGGTAGGACATGTAACGTGAAGGGAGCATAGCCGATGGTCATTTAGGCTAACAAGTTAGATTTCAAGGGAAGGAAGCTTAGCAGGGAGCGGCAGAAAATTAGGTGGATGAATGAGTTCTCAAGGGTCAAGTGGATGCAGCTAGCACAGGACCGGGTTTAATGGAGGAATATGGGAAACGTCTTCGCCCTGCAGAGGGTATAGTCAGACTGATGATGAGGAGGAAAGGAGTCGTACTATGGATCGGGGTATTTGCAAGAAGGTAGAGGCGACCTGGTTCATGTGGTGAATTTAGTGTCGTGCCGTTTTCTGCGCATTTTTAAAAGCTCTACAGAATAGATATAAAAGTGGATCTGTAGAGGAAGGATTTTCGTGAGGCGAGGGCCGACAGTCTGATTTTATGAGAAAATCTACCGCCTAAATGCTGCTGCAACATTGTAGAACATAAGAATAAGCAAACGAGGAAAGGTTTCAAATTTATCATTGCTCACTTACTTCAACGTTTGCTGACATCGGTAGATATTATTTTCATTTTCAAAATTGTTATCAAGCAACTTTCTTCTAGAATTCACAAGATAGATATTTGGCCACAACTTCTATTGCGCATCCCATCGCAGAAAAGAATTCCAATGCACAACGCATTCATTCTGCCACATATGTTTTGTACCTTGAAAATTTGGCTATATATATAGTGTCAATTTATTATGTAGTGGTAGTAAAATATTCCTCCTATTCAGCATATTGTTCCTGTGCCTAATTTCCTTGCGGCAATAAATAAAGCTTTATATTCATCATAGTTAATATCACTTAATGTTCCGGCAACAAACCAACCCCCTTCATTTTTCGAAAGCATATGGTGTAACGTTGCTTCACATGACCAAGCAAAAACGTAATCCTGTGAACCCCATGCTGGAATTGCAGTAAAATCAGAGATGGGTGCTTGCAGAAGCTGTATATTGTAAACAACCGACGCAGCATACTAATGGCGCAACAGCATACATTAAAATTCGGCTCCTAGCGCAAAATTTTATATAGTTGCCCGCGCTAAATTTAATCGCATGACCACAGTTTACTGAACTGAAACTGTATTCGACCAGAACTACAAAATCCGCAGATCATCTAGATAGCGGCTTCGGTGGGCGGTTGTACTCAAACAGCGCTTGCACTAGAAAAATGGGATAAGAACAGCGCGAAAACAAAGACGTGACAGCACAATCCAGAGCCATAGCGTTGGAATGTCAAGTGCTTGTTTTCGCGCTGTTTTTTTTTACCCAAATTCTTCATTCACCAACAAGCCCACCAAAATCGTCGTTTGCACTGACACCATTTTTCAATCGAATTGTTTGCTGCAAACTTCGCTGAATGACTACTACAACTTTCACTTTTTAAATCCTAAATTATAGGACGCTGGAGTTTCTTGCAGGCATTAGTCTCCACATGATACTGACGAAAATTCTTGCCTAGCTTTATATTACCTCGACGCGGATGATTCATCTGCGGACCTGAGTTAATAAACACAAATTAGACGTCTGGCCGAGACCTGTAACATAAGAGTTCTGGTAGCTATTTTCAACCCTGCAATAATATCTTACAACCTCATCTCAAGTAGGCCAATTGCCGTGTCAAGCTTGTTCAAACGTTGAAGAGCGAATGGTACTGGCGAGATGGGATGGGTTTTAGAAAGTAATGCACTTTATACAAATAATATAGCTAGTTTTTCTGGCCGACACCTTTTCTTCGGCTGCTTCATTAATGTGAATGCGACAGTGGATCATTGCAAGCTTCGCCACCGAATGACCGAGGCTGGAGTTTAAAACATCAAGGTGTTTTACAAAACCTTCTCTCTCAAAGCTGCTATATACTACAGCAACGTATGCGTTGGCAGCCGGCCTGTGGATTGGCTCTCCTATACACAACACTGTGTCACATTGTGCTAGTTGGCCTGCTTGGTGAAGTACCGGCTAACACCACAGCACGGCATATCCTGATGACATTACGCGGTCTCTAGACATTGACAGCGGTGCGAAAACTTTCCGAGAGAACTGTTGAATCTGTGCCGGAGAAATTCTGAAGACTGGGCTTTGCTGCTTCACACTGTATATATGCGTCCTTTGTAGAGATTTCACATTGCGGAAATATTAGTAGCAGCGCTATCGCTGACGACACTGTGTTGCAAGTAGCGCACGTTCTTTTATTTATTTAAGGCGAAAGCCTTTCTAGGCGCCTAGTGAAACTCTAGCGTCGTGGAGGCGTATGCAAGATGTGCCTGCGAGATTCCATAAGTGAAAGATACTGTGCATTTTGTTTTATGTGAACCAGTTGTAGAAAGCCGAGGCAGTTTGATCCGTTTAGCGACACGCAGCTTCTGTACTAGAAGGGGAGCACGATGTACCGGGTGCAGCAGCAACAATCAGGATTTCGGATTTCTGTGTTGCAGATTCTGCAATGCTCTCGGAACTTTTCGTTTTTTTGAGGGGGATTAAAAGACATTTTACACACTTCCTCATTACTTTCCCTCGTTTATAGGCCAATTTATGTCAAAACGCGCCCACCTCCGGCTCTTTTATGTAACACAATGACGTCACATCCCAATTTCGACATATCTACTCCACTATTTAGATGTTCTCATAGATCATGTGACCGGAAGTGGGGCACCACGAGCCCTGAAGTGAGTTATCAAGTTGCAAGGTGTATATTGGAGCACCAAGAACGTAGGCAACGTCCGCAAATCAAAGCGACGGGGGCAGCGTTCGAACCAACAGTGCAGTGCCAGCAAGGCTCCGACTCCACTTCGTCTACCTCTTCGGGTTGGCGCGCGAGCTGATGGCGATCGGGATTACTACAATACCCCTCCGCGCAAAAGGAGCCATCCTGGCGACTCATGGTGAGGAAAGGGTAGGGGGATCATAATACGGCTTGAGGCGGTCGACATGTACAGTTTCTCGGCCGCGGCGACGATGATCTGGAGATGGGTTCAAGGGCTCTACTACGTAATTGACGGGAGAAGATTGTTTGAGAATGCGGTAAGGTCCGTGTTAGCGCGATATGAGTTTGGATGAGAGGGCGGGTGCAGAGGAAGGTGCACCCAGAGCCAAACGAGGGCACCTGAGGGATATGAAGGTGCTGCATTTGTAGGGTCCCGGTTATGCTTTTGTTGAGCCTGGATCTCCGTTGTGAAGAAGTGCGCCAATTATCGGCATTCTTCTGCAAATGTGTGCGCTTCAGACAGTAGAGTGGTCTCTGAAGCGTCGGGGTGGTAGGGCGTGGGTTCACCGCCATCCATGGTGGACGTGGGTTCACGACCATATAAAATAAAGAAGGGGGAGAACCCAGTCGTAGTCTGCGTAGCCGTATTGTAGGCGTACGTTACGAAAGGCAGCACTTGGTCCCAATTAGAGTGAGCGCTATCAACGTACATGGCTAGCATGTCACTAAGAGTGCGAATAAATCGCTCAGTCATGCCGTTCGTTTGGGGTAATACGCTGTGGTGCCCCAGTGAATGATCTGGCATTGTTTGAAGAGGGTTTCGACTGTGTCGGAAAGAAATGCACGTCCGCGGTCACTAATCAATTCTGTCGGTGCGCCGTGACGAAGAACGAGGCGATGCAGAATGAACGAAGCAACATCCCGTGCGGTGGCAGACTGCAAGGCCGATGTTTCCACGTAATGGGTTAGGTGGTCAACGGCTACGACGACCCAGCGGTTGTTAGCCGAAGTGGTTGGAAGCGGGCCATACAGATCGATACCAACACGGTCAAAAGGGCGGCTGGGGCAAGGCAATGGCTGCAACGGAGCGGCTGGCTGAGGGGTGGATTCTTGCGACGTTGGCAGGCGGTACAGGATCGGATGTATTGACGAATGAATCGGTACATGCCGCGCCAGTAATATCTCATACGCAGTCGAGAATAGGTTTTCATGACACCTGCATAGCCGCATTGGGGATCGGAGTGGAAAGAGGCGCAGATTTCAGCACGGAGATGTCGCGAAATCACGAGAAGCCACTTTCGCCCTGTAGGATAGTAATTGCGGCGGTATAAAGTCCATCACGAGTGGCGAAGTGGTGGGCCTGACGACGAGGAGCACGTGACGGAGACAGCTCTGCGGACGTAGACAGGAATGTTAAGAGGGAGGATATCCATGGATCCTTCTGCTGCTCAGATTTCATGTTGGTAATGTTGAGCGGCGACATATCGTAGGCACAAACGAAGCCAGCCGTCGAGTCGTTAGAAAGTGGTGAACGGGAAAGGGCATCAGCGTCGGTGTGCTTGCGTCCAGATCGATAGATGACGTGGCTATCGTACTCCTGAAGACGTAACGCCCAACAGGCGAGGCGGCCGGAGGGGTCTTTGAGAGAGGATAGCCAACAGAGCGCGTGGTGGTCGGTAACAAAGTAGAATGGGCGACCGTAACTATAAAGACTAAACTTGGTAATGGCCCATATGATGGCCAGACACTCCTTTTCGGTCACAGAATAGTTCGATTTCGCTTTCGTGAGGGTACGACTAGCGTACGCGATGACATACTCGGAATATCCATGTTTCCGTTGAGCAAGAACAGCGCCCAGACCTACGCCGCTTGAATCAGTGTGTATTTCGGTCGAGCAGGCAGGGTCAAAATGGCGGAGTATAGGGGGAGGGACCAGTAGACGGCGTAGTGTACTGAACGCAGCATCACAGGCTGGTGACCAAGAGGAGAGGTTCGGGCATCCGGCGAGAATTTGCGTTAACGCAACTTCTCGCGAAGTTGCGGATAAAACGGCGGAGATACGAACATAGACCGACAAAACTGCGAAGTTCTTTCAAGGTTGTGGGCTTGGGGAAGTCTGCGACGGCACGAAGTTGGGCAGGATCCGGTAGAACGCTATCCTTGGACATGACATGACCAAGTATTGTGAGCTTGGCAGCGGCAAAGTGACATTTCTTCAAGTTGAGCTGTAGGCCGGCTTCAGTAAGGCACGTAAGGACACGCTGAAGGCGCAGAAGGTGGGAAGGGAAATCTTTCGAGAAAACGACAATGTCGTCTAGATAACAAAGACACGTTTCCCATTTGAGCCCACTGAGAATATTATCCATCATTCTCTCGAAGGTGGTGGGGGCGTTGCACAGTCCGAACGGCATCAGATTGAACTCATACAAGCCATCGGGAGTGATGAAGGCTGTTTTAGGGCGGTCAGCTGAAGCCATCGGTACTTGCCAATAGCCAGAGCGCAAATCTAGCGACGAAAAGAACTCCGCTCTTTGCAGACAATCTAGCGCGTCATCAATTCGTGGTAGTGGGTAAACATCTTTGCGGGTTTTCTTATTCAGACGCCGGTAGTCCACACAGAAACGGATCGTGCCGTCTTTCTTCATCACGCAACACTACGCGGGAGGCCCAAGGGCTATGAGATGGTCGTATGATGCCCCGTTCAAGCATATCGGCGACATTGTCACGAATGACGCGGCGCTCAGTGGGCGACACGCGATATGGTCGCTGCCGCAGGGGAGCATGAGGACCAGTGTCGATTGCATGAGAAACGGTCAAGGCGTGGCCCAAGGAAGGCTGGAACACGTCAAAAGATGCACTGAAGCGCTGAAGGAGGGCGACTATTTGGTCCCGTTGGGCGGACGGAAGGTCGGTCGCGATAGCTCGATGAAGGGCGTCGATAGGAAGCTCATCACTCGTAGCAGCACAAGACGTCAGGGCAGCGACGTGAGGAAAGACTTCAGGTTCGGAGAACATGTAAGTGCGATCAGGGTCCAGCTCTTCAATGTAGCCGAGGCACTCCCCGCGAAAAACAACCGTCGGGCAGGGAAAAGAGTTGGAAGCGTGGATGACACAGCTGCCATCAGAAATCGTTAGAACGGCGAAAGAAAGAAGGAGGCGGTTATGGTAGGCGGAGGAGTGCTTGGGCGTAAAGAGAACAGGACTAGGGAGGGCAGATGTCGAAATAAGGGGAACGAGAACAGAAGAAAAGGGAGGAATGTCGGTGTCTGCAGCTACAAGGAGTTTAGCAGGGCGTACAGACGGGTCACACAGGGAACCATTACACACAGGGAAACGCTCAACTTCAGCACAGGCACAATCAATCACAGCACTGTGAGTCGACAGAAAGTTGTAGCCGAGGATGATGTCGTGGGAGCAGGCGTAAAGCACCACCATCTCGACGAGATACGTAATGTCTTTGATGCAAACTTGTACCGTGCACGCTGCCACAGGGGTGATGCGCTCTGAACTGGCCGTACGAAGCGAAAAGGCAGAAAGCAGCGCCGTGACCTTGCGAATTTTTCGGCGAAGGGCATCAGTAATTACGGAAACGGCAGCACCTGTATCCACCAGCGCAAGAACGGGAAAACCTTCTACGAACACTTAAAAAACGTTGGAGGGAGAAGGCGTAGGACTTAACGAGTTCGTCAAACGCGCAGTTCTTGCCTCTGGAACTGCGGCATTTAGTTTTCCCCTTGCGTAGGGCCCTGTCGCCGGAGCATCGGCGAAATGAACGTCGGCGAGGCGAAGGCGAGCGGCGTGTCGAGTACTGAGCCCGAGGTGGAGACGATCCAGAAGAGACGTTGCTCAAGGGCGCCTCGGAATCGTAGTGGTGCTGACGGACTGCATTCTCAGGATGAAGCGGGCGCTGACAACAAAGGCGAGCGACGTGACCCGGGAGCCCGCAAGCATAGTAAATTGGGCGATTGTCGGCGGTTCGCCATGGGTTCGTAATGCGGCGTCGCGGTCGAGGGATCGGAGACTGAGGGGCCATAAAATGGAGCATAAAATGCAGGGCCGTTCTGGTAAGACGATGTAGGAAGCGGACCGCGCGTTCCAGCGGTTACTTGAGCGTAAGTGAGCGGGGCTTGCACAGGAGCGACGGGATCACTAGGAGGCAGCGCTTCGGCGACTTTCTCCTCGATAATTTGGCGGATAGCCGGCGAGATGGATGGCGCGTTGGCCGGCGCGAATTGCGAAGTGCAGACGGTCGGCTGAACTGGATGGAGGAGGTACAGCTGGCGTGCAACTTCTTCGCGGATGAAGTCTTGGATATTCTGCATAAATTGAGACTGTTCTGCAGACGATGTAGCCAGTGCCAAGCCAACAATGCAGGCAGGTGCGGCAGCCCGCCGCGTAGAAGCGCGTTGCTTTCGTAGCTCGTCAAACCTCTGGCACCGGGTTATAATGTCGGATACGGACGTAGGGTCCCTGGCCGACATCATATAGTACGCATCATCAGTGAGACCTTTTAGAACATGTGTGACTCTTTCGGGCTCGGGCATGGACGGATTGACCCGCTTGCAGAGGTCAACCACGTCCTCAATGTAGCTGGTAAACGTTTCCTCGGGAAGTTGAAGCCGTGCATGGAAGCGTTGTTCGGCGCGGAGTTTGCGTACCGCAGGACGGCCGAAGACATCCGCGAAGTTCTTGAAGACAGACGACGTCGAAAGATGGGCTGTGGTTTCGAAACCACAGATTTGCCGCGTCCGTGAGGCAGAAGAGGACGTTGCTCAGTTTTATGGAATCGTCCCAGCGGTTGTAAGTGCTGACGCGCTCGAAAGAGGCCAGCCAGTCGTCAACGTCATGGTCGTCGGTACCACTGAAGAAAGGTGAGTCACGGGGGCGTTTGTCCCGGGACAGAAGATGATGGCAGGAGTGGCACTGAAGAAAGGTGAGTCACGGGGGCGTTTGTCCCGGGACAGAAGATGATGGCAGGAGTGGCAGGGACGGGCGCCGATGGTTGGCTGAGAGCGTCCTGCATGGTTGTGACCGAAGGCGGTAGCGTGCGGTTCCGAAGTTAAAGGGTGAAATTTGCGAGGAGGACTGGGGCGATGACCGAGACACCTCCACAAAGTGTAAGGTGTTTATTGGAGCACCAAGACCGTAGGCAACGTCCGCAAACCGAATCGACGGGGCAGCGTTCGAACCAACAGTGCAGTGCCAGCAAGGCTCCGACTCCACTTCGTCTACCTGTTCGGGTTGGCGCGCAAGCTGATGGCGATTGGGATTACTACAAAGTGATCACTTTAGACGTCGCCATTACTCCGATTGGCTATTTTAGAGCCTGATTGTATAAATGTTGTATAAATTGGCTCTAACTAACTAACAAATGACCCAACATTAGCTGAATTTTTCACTCGTGACATTTTTTTCATTATCTACGGACTGCAGCCATTCGGGCTGTCCTGTGGCCCCTCACGTCGACAAAATCCTGCCGGTCAAGTTCTGGGCGCAAGCTCTTTAAACATACGCACTTAATGCTTACCCAATCAAGTTAGCTGTCGCTGAGCTCAGGTAGGCCAGGATATATGTAGCGAGAGCTACCTACCTTTCACGTCCTTGAGCACTAGGAAACCGAAATGCTTCGGCGGGTACAATACCCTTGGCTTACTTTGCAAATGGGAATCCGTTCAGAAAGAGAAACTTTACACGCACCGTAAACACCAGAGTTTAGGCGGAACGCTAGGGGAAGCTAGCTACAAAGTTAAATACATGAATGCACTCATCATTGTGACGTCCCGCCGATGCCAGTCTTTAGTACGCAGAATACAGAGCCCTCCCCCCCCCCCCCCCCATACTCGCTACATACAAATACAGATTCAAACGTTGTTGTTGGAAATGCGCTGGCCGCCAGCCGAATTATGTTTTCGGTAATCCAGTTCGTCGCTTTCCCGTTTCCAGATTCTGTTCGGCGTTCCTCTGGTTTCCTTAGGGATTCGGTATCGGATCGATCTATCTGTTGCTCTACGTCTTGATGTCGCCACTTGGCGAGACGTTCTTGCCGCTATTCAGGCGTCACTGACGCACGCTAAACCATTCGAACTCCGCTTACACTAGCAGGCCTTTTCCGCAATGCACCGATTTCGGGATCCTCCAAAGCAGAATCTCGACGCTGAAGAAGATACCGTGCGCATTACACGCGCTCATCGCCAACTTCTCTACCAATGGAGCACCCGCGCTGCTTTGCAGCTTGTTGTCATCGTAACGGTGCATGCGTAGTTCTGGCTCCGGCTCACTGAGCGAACCTCAGCTTTGACTAGTGTAGTGAAGCTCTCGCTATAAAAAAAGAAGAGACTATTCCCGCGTGCCGTGAAAGCTAGAGATATGCGTTGGCACTAGAAGGTTAAAAGAAATTGTTTAGTGTCCCGCCACGCAAGGGTGCTACACAACATTATCATCTTGATATTCCCGTTAGAAGCGCTCACAACCACCTGCTGCGACACTGGAGCAATCTCTGCATTATGCCACGTAGTGGTGACGAGGTCGACGACACAATTGAAAGGTCGATGTTTGCACTAAAGAAACTCTTTACTTTGGGCTGACTTGCGCCCGCAAAAGAACTAAGCAACTCGGCGGCGTCGATCGTGGAACAAAGAATGCCCGTCACAGTCGTCAACGCTCATTTTAAAGGCTGTTCAGAACAATCTAGATAACGTCGCAAACAGCTACCAGCACAGGCTGGAGCATTGTAGAAGGACACATGAGTTGCCGGAATCTTCGGGATAGATCTCGGTGCATCTTGCGCTACAACGAAAACTGATAAAGGTGTGACTCGCGACATTGAGCATTAACAAACAAAGAATACGGAACTGCTACGCGATCCAGAATCCTTAATTTCTTAACATATTGCCCTCTCATAAAGCTATACACCTCTGCGGCGATTTTAATGCCCCGCGCACACTATGGGGTTATCCGCAGACCTTTCGTGCCGGCCGCCTACTCCACTCCATGGCCTAGCAACCTCACCTCACTCTCCTCAACATCCCCGGAGTACACAATAGGGCGGGCACATTCTCCCAACGCCATACAACCCCTGACCTCACTTACTGTTCTGGTGCTATATCACCTCAGTGGTCAGCTACTGCCGATACCCTTCTTAGTGATCACTATATTATTTTCATCTCCGTCCTTCTTCGGATACCCACCCGCAGGCAGTGCATACGACATACTGACTGGCAGACCTTTCGCTGTCTTCTCTCCTCTGCAACCATCACGTCCTATGAGGAGTGGACTAATGCTCTTCTCCAAGCGGCTTCATCCTCTACTCGCATGGAGACCGCTGCATATCGCACTTCTGACCCCGACACCCATCTCATCAGGCAATGGAAGCGTCGCAAAAAGCTTCTCCGAACAGCCATACTGCAACCCCGCAACATCCAACTGCAGACCGTTGATAAAATATTGATAAAATATAGCTTGATTGATAAAATTGATGAAATATATAAAATTGGTAAAATAACTTGAATTGTTAAAATATTGCTTAAAGTCCTTAATTGAGGCGGTAAAGATGTTTGGGTTGTGTATGCTCTAATGATATATTATGCATCGCAAAGTAAAACGAAGGCTCTGGTTACCGTATAACGTCCTCGTTCGAGGAACGTCCCATATTTGTTTACTTCTGGTGTGAAAGGGTTTTTTGTAAAGCTTAAGTCCAGATATATTCTTCAAGAAGTCAATTAAGCATTGAGGTCACAATTTAAGGCAGTGAAGTAGACGATATTCAAATATAGTATGCACACGATGAATCCTATATTTCGGAAATAATGTTTCTGTGAGGGCAGTGTAGCATGCACCATCGATCACTCTAATTGCCTTCTTTTGGAAGCCGAGTATGATGTTTAGCTTTGTTTTTGATGTTGTACCCCAAACGAGGTGACAGTAGTTTGTATGATAGAATTATAGCGTGATAAATAAGGAGCTCATGCTTTGGGGAAAATTCGTTACGCAGTCTCGAGAGGAAACCAACAGATCTAATAAGCTTGCTTTCAATATACATTATATGGTCAGACCACCTCATGCGAGAGTCGAATACAGCACCGAGGGATTTGAATTTGTCTAACATTTCAATAATCTTATTTTATAGATACAGAGTATTGTTTACTGTAATATCTAGGCTAAGGGGACGAAGAAAGACTGCTTTGGTCTTGTTCGAGTTAACTACCAAACCATTAGCTGTGGACCATTTGTGGAGAGCACAGAGAACCAGATTTGCACTATTGATTAGTTCATCGACAGAAGATCCCCTAAGAAAAAACCTTGTGTCGTCAGCGTACTGAGTACAACTTGTATGATAGGCTATGCTCGCAATTAAGGTCGTTAGCATAGACATTAAAGAGAAACGGGCCAAGTAGGCTATCTTGCGGGACACCATATTCAATGAAAAGGGAGCTAGACTTGTCATTATCGACCGAAATGACCTGCTGGCGCATGTTTAAATAAGAACGAAAGTGTTGGAGGGAAAGACTACGGGTTCCATAGCTTTAAAGTTTAGAGAGTAATACTTCATGATTAAGAAGGTCGAAAGCTTTTGTAAAGTCGATGAAAATACCAAGGGTCAAACTTTTAGCTTTTGCAAGAGTAAAGCAGATTCCGTGGACTTGCCCTTTCGAAATCCAAACTGACTGGCATTTATTAAAGCCTGTTTAGAAAAGACCCCATCGATTCTCTTGAGCATTACTTTTTCAAGAGCCTTTGAAAAAACAGGGAGAATAGAAATTGGCTTATAGTTTGTCATCTTGTTTCTATCGGCTCCTTTGAAAATAACAGTTACGTTTGCATATTTCATTCGTGAAGGAAATATTCCTGATGTGAGCAACAAGTTAAAGATGTAGCTTAAGCATGGTGGTAAGAGATCCGCAACAAATGTAACTGGTTTAATTTAGAAGCCATCGAAATCGCTGCAACTTGTAGCTTTTAGGTTCATTATAACGCTAAAGACTTCCTCACTGGTCGTTGAATGAAACGCAAAAGTCTCTAAACCTGTATTTTTGAGAAACCGAAGTGCTTAGACCGCGGAACCACTCAGTCTAAAGCTTGTGAAGAAGTCATAGAATTTTTCTGCCAGCAAAGAGCGGGAATAGGGCGAGCCATCGATCCCAAGCTGACCTAAGTGCGCACTTTTATTCTTGTTTAGAAACGCTTCATTTAAAAGTTTCCAAAATGCATTCATACCTTCTCTGCTAGTGAGGATACGCGATCTATAGGCAGACTTAGATCGTCGCCGTTCGTTAGTTAACTTCTTCGGTATTTTTTGAAAGCTGTATGGTGCTCAGAGTTCCGAGTGGACACAAAGCGTTTGAAGAGCCTAGACTAATGATTCATCATTTTGACGTGTGTTGGAGTCACCCAAGGTTTACGGAGTTTCGTGTTTGATCTCTTTGTTTTCCAGGGAAAACACTTATTGTAAATGTCTTTCAAAGCACTTAAAAAGAACTCATAATATTCATCAACGGAAGAACAGGCAAAAACACAGTTCCAATCTGCAACGCGTACAGATTCGCGAAATCGGGCAAGTGTGACATCAATTATACATTGATAAACAGAACTATTTGGTTGTGCGTAACTTGGTGAGCAGCCATGTGGCACGGATACGAAAATGGCACAGTGGTCACTAAGGTCACAAGCAATAGTACCAGCAGAAATGACGGCGGAGACAATGTATACTATAAAAAGGTCAATTGTACTGATTGACGTCGATGTTATTCTTGTGGGTCTAGTGATAAGATTTGTAAAACTATTGGAAGCAATTGTGTGATTCAAATGGCGATTTATGCTAGAAGATTCAAGTGTATTAATGTTGAGGTCACCACCAATTACAGTAGAGTATTGGACTTCAGCGGCAAAATCAAGACATTTATCGAGATGTGTTAAGAACTCATCTGGGTCACCTGACTGCGGCCTGTAAACGACAGAAACCATTTTGTCGGCAGTCTTCAGCGTGAGCATTTCACAGTCAGGAGTCATTATAGAGAACTCAGGTAATACTTCGCTATGAAGGCCGCTGTTCTTTACGTAAATGGCAACACTCCCTCCAGGAGAGGGGCGAGTCAGGAAACAAGGATCATAGCCGGGTAGTTTCACTAAGTATGAATCGCATACGGCCCACGTTTCAGTTAGCAGAATTGCATTACAATTGGTTTGTAGACTGCCCACAAAATATGAGAAGTGATCAAAGTTGTTACGCAGAGACCGGACATTAATATGTAAGGCAGAGAAATTATTTAGGTCGAGGCAACTGTTTACTTTATGGGGAAGTAGTAATTCGTGATACTGCATTTTTAGTTTGCATTTTACGGCGAGTTATTGGACTAGCAGAGCGAGGTCACTCTCTGACCGAATGTAAGGCGGAGTCCCATTCCTTCCTTCTAACCAATATTTTGCCATTAACATAGCAAGCAAATTTGAAGCCAAATCGTTTCGCCTGCTCTTTCACGATTCCAAGGAGGCCTCGCGAATACTTGGTCATGTTCTCTTTGACAAAGACAGAGCTGTCTACATCACGGAAGGCGCTCCTTTTGACGTACCATTTGTCCCTCCCCTCCTGACGAGAAAATCATACAAGAATGATGGGAGTTCTGTCTTTTGTTCGCGGGCAGTCTGTGCATGGTCCTGACATCCTGTTGCAGTAGTGGTTCAAGAGAAACCTCGGCACCCACTTTATTAATCGTAGCCACTAGGGCTTCGTGTTCACTCTGAATAACGCCATGAAACTCTAGGCGGGTTTAAACGCCGACTACGCCAATCCATGTCATTGACACTAGACTTGATCTCGGTCAAATCAGACCCAGCAGAGATGCTTTCCAGCACTGTAACTCGAACTTTGAGCTTTTTTGTTTCCTTCTCTTGGGAAACGAGTCGTTATTTTCACTTGTCGAATTCATCCGAAAGCAAGTCAATTGCCTTTTCAATTTCGTCCACTTTTTCAGGGAGGCGAAGGAGAGAGCTAAACTTTCTGTTTATGTGTAACAGAATTGTAGGGATAATAACCTCTGCCTGGTCGGCCTTCCCTGTGATAGCGCCATTACTTGTATTCGGTCTGCAAGACGCACACTTCCATGTCTTTCTAAACGATTCTCGCTTCCCCTCGAGGGTTTCATCAGTCACACACGAGCAAGCGCCCGAGTGGAAGGAAAAGTCGCACGCGCAGCATGTCAGTTGTGAGTGCTCTTCAGACAGCACTCCTCTACACGCGCAACAACGGGACAGGTCAAAAACTAGACCGGTAAAAGCAGAAATGCATCAACAAGAATTTTTGTTTTTTGGCAGCAGCGGCAGGTTTGGACTGAAGGTATAAGAAAAGTGACCAAACTCGAAAATCACAGAGGAGCGTTAGGCGAGGTGCGTCACACGAGCTGCCGCTGCTGCCAAATGCGAGCAAAAAAAAAAAATGCCCACAGTAGACGAAGCCGATAAGGCACAGATGTGTCGCCGCTGGCGCCCAGGAATGCCACGAATGGTAGAGAAGCTTCTTGTTGCGTGAAGAAAGGCGCCAACTTCAAAATGGCAGTCCCGAAGTTAGCAGATACTTGCCTGCTTTTCACCCTCGTGAACCATCGGTGCGTGCCCAAACTGCAACTACTGGGATAATATGTGCTGCAAAGGATTTTCGTGACTTTTTTTACGTGTTTTGTGCCGGACCTGAACCGCGGCCACACAGTGCACGTGGGCGGCCTGCGGCTGCGTCATGTCGGAGACGCCGGCCTCAGAAGAAGCCGGCTCTTCGCCTCGTAACCAATCAAGTGACGCTCCTATGGATGCACAGAAATTTTCGGCCGGGATAGGCGCAAATTGCTCCACCATGTCGGAGACGCCGGCCTCGGAAGACGCCGGCTCCTTGCCTCGTAACCAAGTAAGCGACGCTCCTATGGACGCACAAGAATTTTCGTCTGAGATAGGCGCAGATGACTGGAAAATCAGGCTCAGAAGGAAATATGTTCTTGAGGAACAAGCGGAAAAAATTAAAGCGGCGAATGAAGCGAGAGCGGCGAAGCTGCTTGTGAAGAAGACGCTCAAGGAAGCGACAACCTCAATTGTCCGGACTTTCTCGGTACCAAATAAGTGGGCGAAGATCGTACTTAGACCTAAGGGAGGCATAGAAAAGATAATCAAAGGCTACGGGTTGGCGGAGCTCACCGATGTCATCGCTAGATGCCGACGCAAATCCGCGAAGAGGAAATGCAAAGTGATCAAATAACGACCAATTCTAAGAATCAAACCATCTGATCGCCGTGGCATCGGAGGAAAGGGCAAGAAGGTACCAAGACATCATGGCCCTCCGGCATAAAGAAGGCACATCGACGGTCAAAGCCTACCTTGTGACGCCGGATACATTCGGAAAGGAGGTTATTTACGGAATCCCACCGGGTCTCTCTTACCAAGAAATCTTGGATATCTTGAATAGATCAGGAAATCGGGCCATTGCGTCAGCTAGATGGCTGGGACAGAACACAGGCACTGTGTTGCTGTGTTTCGTAGAAGGCACAGTACCCTGGACGGTCAACTTCAAGGCAACGCCACTCAAGTGCAAATTATTCAAAAGGAAATACCAGGTGTGCGCAACATGCGGGCAATTCGGGCATAGGGCTGACTTCTGTCCGAATCCCGAGACGCGCAAACGCCGAGAATGCGCAGTGAAAAATCCCCTACCGGATCATACGTGCACCCCCAAATGTGCACTCTGTCAGGGGCAGCACCCCCTTGGGGACACAAACTGCATCAAGATCTACAGGACCCCATACATAGTCAAAAGAAAACTCTGGGAAAAGAAACTGAGCAAGCAAGACACCGCCCATAAGCAGGGGCACATTCCTCTAAAGTACACGTTCGAGACCCTCAGAACTAAGGAGGCATGCTCCATCTCCCGCTCCGGCAGCCGCTCCAAGTCTGCCACCAGGCCAGGGCCAGCAGTAAAGGTCGCCATACCGGGAAGGAGGACGCTACACCCGGGCCGGAAATTAGCACCGGAGCAGGGGACTGACCACGGAAAACACCACAGCTAGCCAAGGCGAACCTCGGATCACTCATACGTGACCCTGCGGACCTATGGGGCCTCAAGCAGAAAAGTACCTTGGCAGGAGGTATGGACATGCAGGTAACTGATCAAGGGAATCTTGAAAGTAAAATAGAAAGACTAATCAGGGAGAATCAGGCACTCGTGCAGAAATTAGAGAAAATTGAGCACAAAAATGCAGAGTTGAGAAAAAGATTAATTAAGCTCGAAAATCGTGAGACGAGGCAACTTCCCCCATTCGAGAGTGGAAACGAACCAGGGCGCGAAAGTGGGCCCCCCAGTAGAAAGAAGGCTAAGCCTGAGGACACGCATCTCGACAAACTTGCCGTAGACATAAGGTCTCTTAAGGAACGAATGGAGAGGTCCAACTAAAGGCAGGAAAATCTGCAAGTTAGAATGCTACACATGGAGGGCAGCCTAGGTAGAATGGAGCAAACCCTTCTCGCCGCAGGCATAATCGCTACCAACAACGGCTGGCAAAATGGGCAGGGGGCACAATAATTCGACGAGGGAAGATGGTGTAATCTGGCAGTGGAACTGCAGGGAGCGAGGAACCAGCTTTGGTAATTGCATTACAAGAGACCAGCGCCAGGCATGTTGTCCTCAGGAGATACAAATGTTTCCGCAGCTCGCTGGGGACTCGGCTCGGGTGGCTACTCTGGTTGAGCACAATACGGCGGTTACTTAACACGAGGTTGATGGGGACATTGAATCAGCTTTGATTGAAGTCCTTTCAGGAAATAATAAGAAAGAGAATCTCTTTGTGCTCAGTGTATACAGCCCACCTAAACAAATCAATGACAAATTCTCGCTCTTATTCAAAAAAGCACTAAAATTTGCTGGCTGCGAACTACTTCTAATCTGTGGAGACTTCAATGCTAAACACCAGGTATGGGGACATGATACACAATCCCGGAAGGGGAAGGGCCTGCTTGAATCCATATTATCCAATGGGCTGTCTCTAATAACGGATTAGGCGACACCGACACGCATGGGTAACAGTGTCTGTAAGGACACCACGCTCGATGTTACACTAACTCACAGGTGCAGCCCAGTTGAATGGTGCAACACGGGAAAAAGTACGGCAGCGATCATATGGTTATAGAAATTCGGCTCAGATTTAATCTTCGGGATACCGTGTTACGAGCCAAATAATAGATTGGGATAAATTTCTGTCCATCAGAGGGGCTGCAGGTAATAAGTCCTGGTCTTCTCTGACTGAGTGGCAACAAGAATTTAATCGGCATATAATGGAGGCCACGGAAGAACAGGCGACGAATCTCCAAGTCCCAAAATTAGACAAACACCTCCTACCTCTCCTTAAATCCAAGACAGAATTGGTGGTAAGGTGGAAAACTAAAAAAATGGAATAGAAATCTCAGAAGAGGGGTTGCTAACCTCAATAAGGAAATTGAGCGGTATGCAGTCAAGCTGTCCGAAAGGAGCTGGGCCGAGGTGTGTGATGAGATGAACCTCAACATGAGCCTTCCCAAGTCCTGGGCTATCCTCCGCTACCTCATCGACTTCAATAACAATAAGAGACGGACCAGACTAGACCAGATTAAGATCAAGCACAAGATCCAAGGGGGAAACGAGGAGCTGCTAGATACAACAAGGACAACATATACGTGTCATGATCCCGGCCCCCCTCTACCCTGCTATACCGGGCCCGAGAATAAGGCCATAGATGCTTCAATTGATTTGGCAGAAATTAAGGTGGTCCTGCAGGATCTCAAAAAGAGATCTGCTCCAGGGCCAGATAATATCACAAACACTATGCTTAAAAATCTGCATGAAGTCTCCTAGCACTTCATTTGCGAAGTAACGAATAAAATTTGGGAAGGGGCTGAAATCCCAGAGTAGTGGAGAATCTCCAGATTGATCCATATTCCCAAACCGGGTAAGAAGCTTGAACTATCCAACATGAGGCCCAGATCTCTCACCTCTTGTCTGGGAAAGCTCACGGAAAAAGTGGTCCAAACCAGAATCTCTAGGCATATAGAAACCAAGGAACTCTGGCCAGTGGAGATGGTAGGGTACAGGCCGGGATTAAGCGCGCAGGATGTCATGCTCAGGTTAAAACACGACATCATGGATGCTCCCGAGGACGATGCATCATATACAGCAATCCTGCGACTGGCTCTCACTAAGGCATTTGATAATGTTGAGCACAAAGCGGTTCTCGAAGGCCTCAACTCGGCTGGAGTGGAAAGCAAGTGCTTCAACTATGTCAAAGATTTACTCACCTGCAGGAAAACTGAAGTTAGCTTCGTGGGACTTAGGTCTGAGCCCATCAGTAGCGGGGGCAGTACAACGCCCAAGGGATCTGTCCTCTCCCCGGTACTCGTCAATTTTGCAATGCAAGATCTCTCGTCCGATCTTAATAAGATAGAAGGCATCAAGCATAGAATCTATGCAGACGATATAACAATCTGGACCGATGGAGGCTCTAGCGCCGATATATCGCATAGGCTGCAGGAAGTGGCGTATATAGTTTAAAACTACGCCCTAGATTGAGGACTACCTTGCTCTCCTCACAAATCTGAACTTTTCTCAATGTGCAACAAATCACAGCTAACCATAGAATCCCACCTACCGCAGCTACACAAACCAGTGGAGGTATACGTGGGAGGGAGCAAGGTATCGAGAGTCAGCACCATTAGAATCCTGGGACACCACCATCCTGAAAAAGCTTCAGACGTATGTCGACCAGGTAACGGGGATATTCAGACGAATCTCTCTCAGGAACAAGGGCCTCGGAGAACACTGTCTAATAAAACTGCTTCGTGCGTTTGTAATCAGCAGGATAGCTTATGCCACCCCCTTTCTCAATCTCATTCCTGGTGAAGTGGCGAAGTTATAGAAAATGATCAGAACGTCATTCAAAAGGGCTTTAGGCATTCCCCCCCCCCCCCCAACTCGTCGACAGAGAAGCTTCTAGCTATGGGAATGCATAATAGCTGGGAAGAGATTGCTAAAGCGGTCAGGGAGGCCCAGATTTGGCGGCTCAACTCCACTGTAGTGGGCCGTAAAATACTGCAAGAACTATAGCCTCAGTCAGGTGAGCCACCCTATGTCGCTGAACTCCTGCAGCTTGAGACGCGGAAACTATTCAAAATTGCACCGATCCCTAAGAATATGCACCCGATTCATAACAAGGAAGGAAGACGGCATAGAGCAAAATTTATTCAAAGCAAACTAATAAACGACCGTCCTGAGAAATCAGCCTATTGCAATGCTGCCTGTGGGCTCGAAGGGGCCGCGGTCATAGAAGTTGTAGATAGGAACCACACCCAGAAAGTAATTGGATCCATTAATACGCGTAACGATTTAATAGCTGAAGAGGCTGCGATAGCGCTAGCATGTACAGGCACTAAAGCCAGAACTATCCTTGCGCATGATAAGGCGGCTGTTAGGAACTTCGGCAAAGGTCTAATTTCCAAGCAGGCGGCCAGTCTACTGAGAAAGCACCCGCTTAACTGGGAGGTTTCAGTTATCTTGATTCCAGCTCACGAGGGTCTACCAGGCAATGAGGCTGCCCATCGTTTCGCTCGAGATGTATACACCCGAGCGGCCATAGAGACCCCGCTACCCGGAGACAAAGACCCCCTCATCATCTACAAGGAGCTCTCTGAAATAAACATAAGGATCTATCCACCACCAGATAGGTCTCTAATACACTAAGAATGCAGGGGCTGGCCAAAAATTCAAGCCAATCGTTTCTTTCCACATGTTACTCTGCATAATGAGTTGACAGGGGACCCAGAGGCTTGCAATCTCTGCAACGTACCTCTGGGTCAAAATCACCTAATCTGCCAATGCCCCGATTCTCCGGGAGCTAAAGAAACTGATCCCCTTGATCAAGTTACCTGGCAGTCCTACATCCGCAGCCCAAATGTGGATGAACAAAAGATCGTCCTACGCCTGGCGGAGGAGGCCTACTGTAAGACCTTCTCTGCGGCCATGGCACAGGAGAGCCGGCAAGAAGACCCTCCCCCTGGCTGAGCTTCTGCCCCGAGGTCCATGTCGGTGTAAATAAAGTCTGCTCACTCAATCACTCACACCTCCAGGACAGCGCACCTCCAGGGGCACACAAATGCAGACGCCAGGAAAACGGCAGCAACACGAACTGGAAAATCACAAAAGAGCATTAGGAGAGGTGCGTCACACGAGCGGCCACTGCTGCCAAATGATAGCAAAAAACAAAACGCCCACAGTAGACGAAGCCGATAAGGCAGAGATGTGTCGCCGCTGTCGCCCAGGAATGCCACGAATGGTAGAGAAGCTTCTTGTTGCGTGAACAAAGGTGCCAACTTCAAAACGGCAGTCCCGAAGTAGCAGCCTCCAGGACAGCGCACGTCCAAGGGGCACACAAATGCAGACACCAGGAACACGGCAGCAACACGAACTGGAAAATCACAGAAGAGCGTCAGGCGAGGTGCGTCACGCGAGCTGCCGCTGCTGCCAAATTTAACTTAACTTAGCACCTATTTAGTTTGGAATACTCATGGCCTGGATTTTGATTCTTGATGAGCACTCTTCGTATATGTCCGATGAATATTGAACGATCACAAGTAAATGTTGGAGTTCTTTGGCTAGTTTAAAGCTCTTTGTTAATTTTTTTCTTTAACTGCCGAAATAAAAGACGCTATGTACAGAGAGCAAAAATATATGTCCGAATTTTAAAATTGATTGCATTGATATTAACACCCCATTGGGTCTGAAAAATGCCAGACGACACTGCACATGTAATGTCATACTAAAATATGTATGTTCAAAATATGTACTTCTATACTCGGATTTGTAGGTCATGAATATTGCGACCTAATATTAAGTTCACGCCAATTTGGGGTAATCTGCTCTTCCATGAGCATAAATTAAAACTCAAGCAGCCGACATTCACAACCGGTAACACAAGTTTTCTGCAAATGCTTACTGCAATACTGTGAAGAAAGAAATATGAGACACAGATGCTGGCTTTTGCATGTTATTCTCTGTTCAAGAAGAAACAAAACAAAAGATGCCGTGTTCCACCTGGCATGTTGAGAGGAAACAATGCCCACCACTGTGATTAGAAATATCAATGCAACACCGTGCATTGGGGTGCACAGTGTTGTATATGAAACTGCATATGACTCAATACCCCAAGTCTATACTTTTTAAATGGCAATTCCACGCCACTTGCTAGCTACTATTGATAAGGGCAATAAAGAATAGTTATTCATATAGTTTAAAGCAAAGCTTTTTTCTGTTCACGCACTCTTACAGCATCTCATTTACTTTTGCCATGCACTGCTTTTCACAAACTGAAAGGCAACATAAAAGGAAACGTACCTCTCTTTGTAGTTATAGCAGTCTGCTGCATCTTTCTTCGGAGAGGATATCGCAAAATAACAGCCGTCCAGTGCGCCGATCGTCTGCGGGAAACTAGTGACGGCGTACCACTCCCACATGTGCTCGGTCATCTCCTCTTCTTGCGGCATGTGCAGCCAGGCGGCTTCAAAACTTCCACAACTGCTTAGAAAAACTATGTGCACAATGTTGAATGTACAACGGCCGATACCGAGCAGGTGGGCTATCGTTCCGTCCTCGGCGCTCGAACAGAAGCGGTACAAACCAAAGACCAGGCGCTTCTCCGCAGAAATTAGCTTGCGCATTTTGGTGACTCGCCGCTCCAAGACACACTGAAGAGATTCCACCAAGTACCTAATGTGGCAGGACAAACACAGAACGCCTGCTTGAAATGGCATTCACCTAGGTTAGGTAAAGTGTCATCGAACCAATTTTGGTTATTTGGGAAGACCCATCGCTCACGGATTATCCGCGGCGTAGTGGAAGCCCAAACAGCGGCCGACGTGAAAGCGTTGGCGAAGAGACGCAGCTCCGAATCTCTAGTCCATGCTTCACATTCTTCAAAGGCAATTTTCAATCGCCTCAGCCGGTGTTGGCGCTTTGTTTTCAACATTTGTAAAACAAGCAATGTCCTTTTAAACTGTTCCTCACTAGCGATTTAAAAACCTTCAATACTGCCGACAATGGCAGGCATGCACGGCAAGTAATGTAGGAATCGTGAACTGCTTTGAACCTGCCTTATTTTGGATATGTGAATGGATCTGCTGTCCTCAGTATCGAACGGCAAGAATGTTTTTCGGTGGCTTACTAAAGTTTAATGTTGTATTACTAACAAAGAAAACAAAATGTGTATGTGAAAACATGAATCGCTGTGTTTTTTTAATATAGCATTTCGCCAATGGACATCGCCATCAGTTGGGAATGTCATTTTGCGTTCCCGCCTAGACTGGGAACGCCAGATAGCAATGACATCCACTGTAAATGTAATTTCCTTCGAATAACATTAAACGCGCCATGTGACAGCGGTATAATATTAGAATTGTAAGAAAGCAAATTTGAGAATTTGTATTTAAACACCTCTCTATTAAGCCAGATGTCTCTGGAAGAATCTTGTGACATCGAGAAATGTTGATTACCAGGGCGCAAAACTAAATGTTCTAGAATGGCTGAACCGTAACCAGCGCGTTTTTTGCCTGCGAATGTGCAAAAGCTGCAGCTGGCTTCAATATGTGCTTCTTAGCGGCACTTTTCTCTTTAGGGCATTCAAAACCGAGTCTGGAAACAACTGTCTGTAGAGTATTTTCAACAGCCTGATGGTATAAGCATCAATGATTTTTTGGGGCTTATACATGCCTGTCTTTTTACGTCATAAAATCAATAAAGTTCTTTACGTTTTTGTTAAAGCTCTCACGTGCTAGACAGATAGGACAAAACAACATATTTTTCAAGCCTCGTGCCCGCATGAGACTGAAAAAAAAAATGACAGGTTCGAAAAGCTGCATTTCACTGGCTTGTGTGCGTGAATATATATTATAGCAATGTGTTTAGAGTGCCTTTGTAAAACACACCATTCGTTTTTCACTTGACACCTTTCCCGTGATAGATTATGGACAAGCATGATATTCATTTATTGACGCTTGCTTTTGAGCTTAATTTCATTTCTTATTTAAAGTACAGACCGTTTCAGGTGCTGCTGAGCTTTTTTTCCTCCATCCTGTAAACACGCCAGCATCATCTAGCAAATAGGAAGCATCACGTAAATGTATTTCACTATTTAGGAATAGTGAAACCTAAAATGACAGCGCAGTACCTGAACCTAAACTATGCTTAATGAAGTGGTGAAATATTTTTTTTTTTGCTTTAGGATGCTTTTTCCTTCGCACACCCGAATGCAATGTCATAACATGCCAATTTCAGTCCCGAATCGGCAGTTGTTTTTCTAGAGGTGGCAGAGCTAAGAATACATATTTGGGAACACAGCGCGGAACAGGACGCAACACAAGAGAACGAAGGTAGACAGGACGGAGCGCTGAACTGACAACTTTTATTTCAAAAGAAAGAAGGTGACCCGTATTTAAGCGGTGCCTATCGGAACACGTTTTTGAAATAAAAGTTGTCAGTTCAGCGCTCCGTCCTGTCTGCCTTCGTTCTCTTGTGTTGCGTCCTGTTCCGCGCTGTGTTTCCAAATATGGATTTGAACCAACTAGCCCAACATCAAGTAGAGCTAAGAATATTATATTCATGTTCATAGCCAGCGAACTGGTCGTTTTGAATTATATATTGACGACCAGGATTTCAGCTAGGAGTTCTGTCAGCAAGTACAGGTGAATGGTAGAAGACTGCCAACTCATTGTGTTAAATTTGCATGTCATTTTATTATAGAAGAATAGTTGAACTTGATCAAAAATGTTCGGTACGCTTCATAGCTTGCAGGGCTCATGTACAGCATTTATCAAAAGTTTACAGCCCAGAGGGTTTGTTTTTAAGCCGCATAATTTCACTTTTCTAATAATTGTGGAAGTCGAAACAATCGCAGAGGGTAGGACAAAAAATATTCTTCCCTTCATCAAGTATGGGAACCTGGGAATGCATTACGAGCCACATAGTATCGCTCAGAAGTAGACACCCTGGGCTGTAAACTTTTGATAAAGGTTGTACATGTACATGAAGCATCTTTTATTATCGCGAAAGCCTTTCTTGGCTCATGGGCTGAGCAAGTGCTCGCAGAAAGTGGTCGCAAGAAATTTTCGCATAAACTGACAATCTCCCCCAGGAATCGAACCAATGTCCTTCATATCGCCAGCCCAGCATGCAAACTATTTCACGACGGGGTTGCGAGAAACCGGTCGTAGTTCTTTTGTCTAGCGTGTGAATGATAGTGATCACCTTTACGACGCAGTTATCGGTAATGATAATAGCAGACATGTAATTATGATAGAGTTATTCATCATAGAGAAGCAGTGATTGCGCCTTTCTGTTCATTGTTGCTGCTCACATGCGGTGACGTCGCAAGCAATCCAGGCCCAGAAGATCTTGCACAGATACTGCAAACCATGAAAGATATGAACGAACGTTCCAAAAGAATGGAATTAGCGCAAAACACTATGCTGGAAAGCATGTCAGAACTGAAACAACAGCAACAGTCGGTATCACAGGCAATGATAGAAATAAATAAGAGATTGCAAAAAGTAGAAAACCAAACTTCAGTATTCGAGCACTGGCAGCAGGACATGAAAGAGCTGCATGCTACAGTAGAGCGCCTCGAAAAAGACAATGTTGAGCTTCGATCCCGTCTTGACGCGGAGGATCGGTCTTCCCCTCTGTAACGTACAACTGTACCCTGAGGGTATTATAAATAAATAAATAAATAAATAAATAAATGATTGTGATGGTTAGCCTGAAAATGACGATGCATTTAGTTGATAATGATGCAAGTAACGATAGTGATCCCAGTGTCATCAGGAAAGACAATGACGAATCAGCTTGTGAAAACAGTAATCTCAATCGGCTTTTGTCATTTAGGCTCTTGCCAAACCTAAATGCCGTCCTTATATAATAAGCTAGAATTAGTGAATGTGCCTAAAACCCACGTTTTATTTACGCTGCTTTAAACGTTTACTGCTTAAAGCCTTGTTGAAGATCACAATTGAAATTGACTCAGTAAATAAAGACAGCGGCGTTCTTCTTGGTGCCTACTCCAAGTTAATACTCGTTTCTGAGGCAATCATGCCTCCTCTATTTCCCATCCCCCTGGAGAAGGCTTGGAGGCGTTCTTGCTCTCCAGTTTCGGACCAGAGGAACAATGGGCTATGGTGCAACGGCCTCCGAATAACAACCGCCTCGATTAAGGACGACAGATAATCTAATGGTGTCCACTGCCGGTGCCCTTTCGCGTTTCTGGAGAAATGTTTTACCATCACCACTACCTTCTGGACTGTGCGATGAAGCTATAGCACACGTAGCAGCACATAAACCAGGAATAAATATATAAAGCCGGCATGACTTGCTCCTTTCGAAGTTTCAACATTTTTGCGATTTGCAATGTAGTCACCTCTTTTAGAGCGCAGCTCTTTGAAGCCCGTTCCTGAGTTTCGCGTCGTCGTCGCCGTCAGCGTTGTCCCTCGTAATCAACTGCGCAGCTGGGGCAGTGCGCGCTCCTTCCCCCTCCTCCCTCCCCGTCCCTCTTCCTCCGTGGCGGCGACCGCGCGTGTTCTCCGATTGCTGCGCGCGATCGTGCCACCACCGTTACCTGTGCGTGTACATTCCCCCCCTCCCTCTTCCTACGTGGTGGCAGCGCTGTTCGGCGTCCGTGTGCTGTGCGATGTCAGCGCACGTTAAAGATCCCCAGGTGGTCGAAATTACTCCGTAGCCCTCCACTACGGCTCCTCTTTCTCTGTGTCCACTTTCACTCCCACCTTCCTTCCTTCCCTTACGGCGCGGTTGAAGTGTCCACAGAAAACAAGTGAGACAGATACCGTGCCTTTCCCTTCCTATATATCAATCAATCTCCGGTTGCCCAAGCGCCGCTTCGCTATTAACGAATCACGTTGCATGCATCCCAACCCGAAACGTAGATGGACGTTGTCTAGACTCGCTAGCGGCGTCAGCGGCATCAGTCAGTAGCTGATATCTCTTCGCCGAACAGCGTTCCTATGGGCCCACGCGCTGCCTAACGCAACCTCCCGATAGCATTGCTCCCTTCATTTCACCGGCCACAAAGCTTCCTTCATGGCAGTCAAGAACTGTTGGTGGAGGGTTTCTTGAAAACATTAGTTGAAAAATAAAAAAAAAGTTGTCTGCAAGTGTATATACCCATCTTGCCCGAAATCTTTATCTCAATTTATTGAAAAAAGTGAAACAGCTAATTTGCTGCCCTCAATTTTCGCATTAGGAAGTAACGTAATCATCGGCAAATTTCTTCTATGACAATTATTCTGCCCACAACCGGAGTCCAGCTAAACTTGACCGGAATCTTTTCAAGGTGATCAGAGAAAAGACTGAATATTTGACTTGAAGGTAAGTGTTTTCCATAAGATATAAAATAACCAAAATTTACATTCTCATTGGCTTTTGTGTCACTAATTGGACATACAGAACCGCGGTTATTTCCAGTGCTTGCTAAAACGCTCCCAATGAAATCACCCTGAGGCATGTAGAACCCTTGCCCTTGTGATAGAAAAAGGGCCAGTAGGACTCAAAAATAGATATAGTCGCACCGGGAGTATAATGGAATCACGGCTGGAATTATTTGATAGTTAAAACGCTGGAATGGAACTTAAGATGCGGAATACGAGCTTCAGGTACAGAAGCTCGTGTACAAGAATATAATGTAGAAAATGTAATGTTTATTTCCGCACAGAATCCGCTTGAATTTTGTCTGAAAGGTAATGTAACAAAACATATAAGGATTTCTTGGTTTTAAAAACTAGCACACTACTTTCAGCACATCTAAAACGAACTTTGTCGAAACAAACCTGAAGTGCATTAGATGTAAGCCCCAATGAATGATTAAGGAAATGAGTATGACTTTTTGCGCAGGTCATAAAATATTTTTCTGTTCCATGCCTTTGTTTCCGTTACAATTTTCGATTATGATTGATTGCCAATTTGGATTCTCTTCTGGGATTGATACAGATGCAGTGCTTAAGGAAGTTTCCGATATATCTTCTTACCTTTCGATCAGATTCTTTTCATGCCCGCTCTTTTCTTAGATTGCCAAGAACATTGATACCCTAGAATATCAATTTTGTTAAGAAAACAGTATTTTTGGAATTCCGTTTGCTATTTTACAATATTCTTGAAAACATTTGAGCAGTAGTTTTTATGTGATAGCTATCGATAAGGACGAAAAGACATACATTTCAGAATTTACAAATGTTTCGTGTTTCAATCTGTTACTGGCAAAATATAATTCTTAAAAAAGGCCCCTGAATTAAATTGGTGTACAAAATTGTGAACCATTATTCATGAAAACTGCTGTTCTAAAGCATTTCTGGAGCTCCTCTTTCCTACTTGAGAATACCACCATAAGGGAACTTGTAAGAAATTTGCGTTATCTGTCTTCCCACTCAGCCACAAAATACGGTGCAGTCCAGACGAGATCTTTACCTCAACTTCGAAAAGTGCACTGAAAAATGAAAAAAAAAAATACTAATAGATCCCCAGGTGGTCGAAATTACTCCATAGCCCTCCACTACGGCTCCTCTTTCTCTCTTTTCACTTTCACCCCCACCTTCCTCCTTTCCCTTACGGCGCAGTTCAGGTGTCCGCAGAAATGTGTTTGACATTGTGTTGGATTGTTAAAATGTTTATTTGGGGCCTGCAGTACAACGCGCGCTCGCGCGCCCGCACTCCGGACGGGGCCTACGTCGTCCTCTGGGCACCGGCCGCGCGGCCTGGGTCCCCACTCGCCGTTGCCGGCTCACTGGTTCTCTGACGGGCCAGCGTCTTGATGACATGCTGGACGGCCCAGAGTTGTTCCTTTTGATTGTCGCTCCCTGCGGCTGCTTCCAGTCGCGGCGAGATCCTCCCAGACAGCTTCTTCCTGGTACTTGTTGAAATTCCACAGAATGTGTGCGAAGCCGACCGTCTCCGTTCGGCAGACTCTACATTTGTCTGTCGGGTGCGTCTCGGGATACATTCTGTGCATCAGCGACAGGCTGGGGAGTGAGGCCGTCTGTAGCTGTCTGAATAAAACGGCTTGCTGTCGACTGAGCCTCGAGCAAGGGGGTGGAAGAGTTCTGCGAGCTAGGTGGAACGCCTTGGTTATTTCGTTGTAGTCGGTCATTCGGTTCTTGGTGCTGAACCACAGCGGCCAGTAGACCGAGACGCGGTCCGTTAGCGCGCGCGCCTCGACGTGTGCCGTCTCGTTGTGGTTGGCGTTGAGGTCTGACGCCTCGCCCGCGTGCGCCGGGAACCACTTGATTCTCACTTGTTTGCTGCCATCGTCGTTCTTGGTTGCCTGCAGTATGCGCACCGCTTCCTTCGCTATCCTGCCTTTGGCGTAATTTCTCACCGCCTGCCTCGAGTCGCATAGCATTGTGTGGCATTCGCGGTCGGCGATAGTCAGGGTGATGGTCACCTCCTCCGCTGGCTCTGCCTTGGTGCGTCTCGTGCTGGCAGTCGTGCGAACGGTGCCAGTCGCGTCGACGACGACCGTTCGTCGTGCAGCCGTCTATCTTGGCGTACTCAGCCGCGTCAACGTAGCGTGCGCGTGTGTACTCCGCGTGCTGGTCTATCAGCGCCTTGGCTCTCGCTGCTCTCCTCCCTTTGTTATAGTCCGGGTGCATGTTCTTCGGTACCGAGTCCACTCTGATGTTGCCCCTGATCTCATCGGGGACGAGGAGCTGCGTCAGCTCCCTGCCTTGATATCCAATTCCCAGGTTGTCCAGGATTTTCCGGCCGGCCTTGGTCGTAGACAGTCTTTCGAGTTGTGCGACGCGTTGGGCCTCCGCTATCTCCTCCGGCGTGTTGTGCACCCCCAGCTGCAGGAGGCGTTTGGTGCTCGTTGTTTTGAACAGTCCCAGTGCCGTTTTGTAGGCTCTGCAGATGAGTATTTCATGGTGCTCTGGATCTGGTGATCTGGAGTATATTTCAGATCATGGTGCTCCTGCTTGATGTCTGGCTGAGATGAGTGTTTATCAGTGTTTTTAATGCTTGCTGTATATATTCCGAGGTGTCAGAACAATAAACCTTCAGTTGTTAATCAGCGCCTGTGTCTCGTCTGCCCTTTTCTGTCCGTTGTGAAGTTTGTGCTGTTTTGCTCTGAGATGAGTATATCTGTCTTGTTTCTCTCGCTCTTCTTCCACTTGTGGTAGCCCGCCACGTACGCTACGTGACATATGACGAACGAGTGGATCAGTCTGATCAGGCCCTCTTCCCTCATTCCAGTTTTTTTATGCGAAGCATATTGCTAGAGGTAAACCACAGCCCTTCGTGACGGTTGCACGCCGTGCAAAGAATGGGGAATGCTACGTCACACCACGTGATACGCTGACGTCACGACAGAGGAGAGACGGGGGGCCGGCTCGCGCCGTCGGCTGCTGTTGCACGCCGTGCGGACCACGTGGCATGGTGACGTCACACCACGTGATACGCTGACGTCACGACAGAGGAGAGACGGGAGTCCAGTAACGACCGTTTGTGCGCGTCAAGCCGGCTGGACATGGGTAGTTTACGGGGAGGCTTTCCCATACGACCGTGTTGTTGTCGAAGAAATCAAAATCGTTGATTCCTTTAGCACGTCGGTGTTCTAAGAGCTTTTGCTGTGCGTACATATTCGCCTAGTGGCAATCGAGTATCGTTGGCCTGGGCGACGACATGTTCGTTGTGCGTGTCGGTAACACAGTCAGATTAGAGATGAACGAGTCATGCTATTACCTAGTTTTATGCGATGGGAAAACATTGTGCATTCCAAGTTTAAACCGTGTAAATGCACGTGTAACCAAGGAAAGAAAAGTTTAGCCAAGTGTACCCATGGAAAGCCGAGTTTAGCAATCAATATGCTTCGCATCTGACCAGGCTTAACCAAGCTAAGCCTCAGCCATTTTTTGTTCGTGACTCGTTTGAGTAGTCTCGTGGCGTTCGCCGCTTTCTCAATGAGCCGGGTGACGGTCTCGCCGTTTCTGCCGTGCGTCTCGATCGTCATCCCCAACACTCTGATCTTGTTGACTCTTGGGATCGCGTTTCCCTCTCTGGTCTTGACTTTGATTGCCTCGTACTCTCTCGGGCTGCTCTTGGATTTGCGGTGCTTGACGGGCGGGTAGACGAGGAGCTCCGACTTGCTCGGCGAGCATCTGAGCCCCGTTCCGTCGAGTTGGTCTTCGATCGCATCAACAGCAGCCTTTAGGGTGGATTCGATGTGGGCATCGCTGCCCCCTTGCGCCCACAGCGTTATGTCGTCCGCGTATATCGTATGTCGGACTTCCTTGATGTTCCTGAGCCTTTCGGCCACTCTTATCATCACGAGATTGAAAAGCACCGGCGAGATGACTGATCCCTGATGTGTGCCTGTGCTTCCCAGCTTCTTCTCCTGTGCTTGGAGGTCACCGCTCTGAGCTCGGCCGTTCTGTCCGTGAGGAAGTCTTTGCTGTAATTGTATGATCTCTCTCCCATGTTGAGTTTTGAGACTTGGGATAGGATCGCCGAGTGCTTCACCTTGTCGAAGGCGCTCTGCAGGTCGAGTCCCAGTACTGCTTTGATGTCGTCGGTGTTGCCGTCGATGCTCTGGTGCTTGAGTTGTATCATGGCGTCTTGGGTACTAAGATGCTGCCTGAAGCCAATGATCGTTTCCGGGCAGATATCTGCTTTCTCAAGGTATTCTTGTCACCTATTGAGCAGGACGTGCTCCGACACCTTGCCCACTTCAAGATGTGAGTGGTATGGGTCGGAGGTTATCCGTGTCGGATGGCTTTGCCCGGCTTGGGGATCAGGATGATCTTGGCCTTCTTCCACTGCGTCGGCAGCGTTCCCGTTTTCCAGCATTTGTCGTAATAGCTCGTGAGGCTTTCTATGGATTTGTCGTCGAGGTTCGTAAGCGCCTTGTTGGTGATGCGGTCCAGCCCGGCCGCCGACCTGTTGTTGAGGTCCTGCAGTGCCGTGCGAACTTCTTCTACGTTCCATATCTCTGTCGAGACGGGCGCTGGGCAGCCCCCCGTACGGCCCGTGGCACTGCGTGGGAATACTGCGCCTTTCCTTTACTGTGAAGCAACTATTGTTATTATTATTATTATTATTATTATTATTATTATTATTATTATTATTATTATTATTATTATTATTATTATTATTATTATTATTATTATTATTATTATTATTATTATTATTATTATTATTATTATTATTATTGTTACAACTCAACCCTAAACATTTTGAAAACTTTATATGCAGTGCTTCGATTTATTTTGGTTTGTTTAGAATAAAATTACGTCATTGCGTTCTTCTCTATTTCCGTTAAATTTCGTTTGTTAACTTCATCGTGCCCTATGTCACCGTTTGTGTTCGTAGTTACGGTCGCAGAAACAAACTGTGGCTTAGAGTAGCCTGCTTGTGAATTGCGCCGCTTATTACAATAAAGATTTATTATAATGAAATACTTTTTGTAATATTCATAATTTATCAATAATATTCTGTTTTTACTGATTCTCACTTCAGCACTGGGTATTGGTATCTGAGCCTTTTTATGGCTTTCAAAGATTTATGTATTGTATTTGACTATTTTTTTTTCTATTTTAATTACTTTTTGAGTTCTGCTCTCCGAGGCATCTTCCTGCTTGTTTTAATTCTCTACGTGACTCATCTAAATTGCATTTATTGTGTAATTTGTTCTTTGCTTTGTATTCTATCTGTGTGTGTAAATCTTGCGTGTGCACTTTTATTTCTATTTGTGCAGCAGCACCAAGACCACATGGTTATTCTTGTGCCCATTAAAATAGATAATGATTGATTGATTGATTGCTTGTGTCACCCGGCTTACTGACCTGTGTGGTGGGTTTCTAACTGAGAGAAAACTTCTACTGAATTAACTGCAACTAATATTGCGCGCGCTTGAAAGAATTCATCTGCGTCAAAAGTGACCATGCAAAACAAGGAACAGTATGGAATCATTACACATTTACTTAAGGATACATTTTTGCAGGCAGCTCGCAGTGAGTGAACTTTATTGTCCAACAGACAAGGCTCTTTTCTACCCCAAGTCCTCCCCTCTAGAGGAAAGGCGTATTGGGGCAGGTGAGAATCCGCTTCAGATGCTGGCAAAAATCCCCTAGATTTTGGCGGCCTCTTCAGCCAGTCGAACTGCTAGTAGCTGGCGTTCCGGGGCTGGGCTTTCTAGCAAAGCCTCCCAGGCTTCTCTACTATTAATTTTGTTTGCCTTGCCTAAGAAATGCAAACACTCCCAGATTGTATGGTTGAGGATGCCCCTCTGCCCGCAAATCCTACAGCCCTCATCTTCAAAATCTGGGATTATATATTGATTTAACAGCGGATTTGGATAAACATCTACTTGCAGACGCCTCCATGCCGTCATCTGTTTCCCATATAGTGTCTTGTCTGGAGGAGGTAGTTTAAAACGGTGCCTTGTATAATACTGCGTCACATCATATTACGGCAGCAGACGCCCTTCTCTATTGTAGCCTTCCTCAGGTTGCTAATTCCGACCTGCTCGGTAGTAGAGATCTCGATCCAGGTTGTAAGCAACCTCGTTGCTACTAACAAATTCGTGCGCTGGGGTCCAAATCCGATTATTTGTCCTATCCAATTTTTTTTTGTCTTAGAATTTTTAGTGCCATAGGAGATATCCTCTCACTACCAAAATTTTGAATTGCAGTTTTACTGTCGCTTAACACATACGTGGCCTACGCAAGCAAAAGAGCAACAGATGCGCAATGAAAAGAGCCACTTCGCAGAAACACTTTTCTGAGCGGATGCTGTGGCTGAAGCGGGAAAACGGCGGGGCTCCAGCAAGTTCTAAATCTTTCTCCCCGTTCCCTTCGCTTGTGGCACGAAATTTGCTCAAGTGCATGTGAACTAGATATTACCGACTTGCTGTGCTGGAAGAGGAAGCTCTTGTGATATATTTGCGAACATATGGTAGAAGACCGCTGTGCCCTAACACAATAGGTGGGGGACGACATGACAAAGGTGATAAATGTTCGGAGGATAATTATTGCCGAGTCTGAAATATGAATTTCCTTCACTTCTATTATCGTTGCTTTGCGCACTACGTCATTGTAGACATTCCACAAAGAAAGTTCTTAGTAAGAAGTCATACCAGCCTAATGTGTCATTAACTATTCCTGCTAAACAAAAACAAACTGGCTTATTAACTACAATAATTTATCAACTTATGACAAGATAAAAGCACTAAAGGATGATGCTACTCGCAAATTAGGGATTTGCAGACCGAGTTTCAGAGCTACGATGGATCTGTCACAGCATGTCAGATGTGGCTTTTGCTTCCGCGTACTGCGAACAGCTGCACATTAGCCAGGTTGAATCGATCAATGGTGAATTGTGCTCGAAGATGCACTGACAACATGGTCCTTAATGAAAAAATGACAATGGAAACTGACTTTCAAAGTAAACATGGGGTCATAGCACACACACATTTCCTGTTGGAATGCCAGGCGTTCGAAAACTCCAAGAGCCAAGAAGGGCGTCGGTATGTCGGCGAGCACGACAATTTACCTTTCTCTTTACCCCTGCAGGCGCCGACAAACAAACACGATGTATGGTGAGCAGCAGGAGTAGATGCATGAGAACCGACACGTCGTTCAGATTCCCAGCTGCTCGTACACGGTGCACATGTGCGGAGAAAGCACTTTAATGCAAATGAGCAGAGAAAAAGGGCAAGCACGCGACGAAAAAGGAGCTCGTTGTATGAACAACCTAACCGAGAAATCAAAAAGCAGTAAAAACCATAAGAATAACAATATTAATAGTAATCTTTATTTAGTATATTGAAAACAGGGTACAGAAACGGAAGCGCCGAAGCCACAAATGGGCTTGTGCGGCGACAACCGGCAGCCGCGGCAATGCACGCGCTACATCCGTACTCCGTCAGAGGCAAAAAAAAAAAAATAAAAAAAAATAAAAGAGAAAATAAAAACAAGAAGAAAAGAAAGATACATTTGGCACAACATATTATCAAAACTGCACTGATAACATCACAACATATTAAAGGTTCTCTAACGCTTGAACAGCAACTCTCAGTGTTTTTTGTGCGGTCAAAGAAAATACATCGTCCGGTATTTCATTAAAGATAGCTGGAACATAATAGTTTCTTGTTGCTTTACCGTAGTGAGTGCGCACTCTCGGTTTAAGAAAACGAGGAACATGTCTCAACGGTACCGGTCTCGTGTTTATGTGCCTGTATGCACTGCTCCAAAAATATTTCAGTACTACAATTTGTTTAAAACGATTGTCAAAAGAAAACAAACCGGCTGTTCTAAGGACACTGCTGGGCAAATACTCCTGTGGCATGTAGAGGATGCTTGTAACGATGTTTTTCAAAATCCTTTTAACTCGACATTTCCATGTGAAAGAGCAGTAAAAAAACAAACACATACCGTATCTTAAAAACTATACCCTAGAGCCTGGGCGATTAGTTTTCTGATAGAAAAAGGCATCATGGTTTTCAAATTAAACGACAAACATGCAACTCTTCTAAGTTTCTTACAAATGTGGGTCAACTGAGTATTCCATGCCAGATCGCTGTCTATGTGCACACCAAGATACTTAACCGACGGATACTTACTTAACAGGATACTTAGCATACGAATGCACAACATAGGGTGAGATACACGGAGGCTGAGTGGGCGGCACAGCATTCCTTTCGGTGAAAGAGAAAGCCGGCTCGGGGCAGCTTACTATGTAAAATCACAAAGAAATAGCACTCTTGAGGCTACACATTGTCTGGGTAAGGTGTCTAAAGGAAAAACAAATCAGGATAGAGAGCCTGCTCCGGTTCCTCACCGAAAATAATTTACATGAGTTCTTATAATATGCCTCATGGCAAGCTTGCGTAAAAAAAAAAAGGATTGCTTAGTTAGCGTAAAATGTGCGTGGCGTGGACGTCTCCTTCATCCTAGATGCCAATGCATCTTGATGGTTACTCAGGGAAAACTTGTGCCCACCTCTGTTGAATATGAGCAATAATTGACTGTCGCGTACACGCATGACAAGCGGTACAGTGCTAAGACAACGGGGGGGGGGGGGGGGGGGTTGTGTGCATCTGTCCTGGAGCATCAAGGGACAAGAAGTGAAACCTGTGACAGATTTTCTCTTTTTGGGCTCCAAGATTACCCCGAAAGGAGACTGCAGCCATGAAATTAGGAGACTCCTGCTTCTGGGAAAGAGAGCCATGGTCAGCCTTGACCGCCTAGTAAAGAGCAGAGACAGTAGTCTGCCAGCCAAGATCCGTATAACTCGTGCTATGGTCTTTCCACTTGTTATGTATGGATGCGAGAGTAGGACTGTGAAGAAGGCTGACCGCCGAAGAATTGACGCGGTTGAATTGTGGTGCTGGTGGAGACTCTTGAGAGTTCCTTGGACTGCCAGAAGATCAAATCAGTCGATACTGTCGACCATAAACCCTGACTGCTCATTGGAGGGCCAAATTTTAAAGTTAAAGCTCAGTTACTTTGGCCATTTGATGAGAAGAGAGTAGTCGCTGGAGAAAGATTTGATGTTGGGAAAGGTTGAGGGTCACCGGAGAAGGGGTAGGCAGTGAACGCGATGGTTAGATGGCATCCTCGAGGCGCTGCAGATGAAGTTATGTGATGTTAGGAAGATAGTGAGAGACCGGAAAGCGTGGCGTGTCATGATCCGAAGAGTCGGACAAGACTTAACGACTGAACTGGACTAAAAAGTTTTATTAATTTTACCCTACCTCACACTAGAATTTCTTCCAGTCACTCCTTTCTTTTATTTCCTCTTACAGTTCACTTGCTGTCATAATCTTGCCACTGCCGTGGATACCGTGATTCACTGTCCTATATAGAGGTCCCTGCTCGCACAAATGGTTTGCTTCCTAGTTGTCTTATTTTTAACCAAATAACCCGGTGGCGCAACTACTGTTCGAAGAAAAACGCACCACTCAGGTCACTGCTTCTCCAAGTAATCGCCTAATATATCCACCGTACGCTGCGTCTGTTGTTTCATGTTGCTTCAAAATAAAATTACAGATGCTACCTTTTTTTAAAAAACGAAGATGTCACAAACTAAATATATTTTTCTTCTAGGACATCGAAGCACCCCAGACGTTTTAAGAGTGACTTGTGGTAAGTCGGCCGAATCTATGAATATGCAGGCCCTGCATAGTCAGATTCGAGCCATGCACTAAGCTTGTTCGCAGTATGACGACAGGCTGGAAAATGCGCTTATTACAAACGTGCTGCAGCTTCACTGATGAAAAAAAAAATCTACCTCGCATGCTTGTATTCAATAAACATTATTCTTATAAGTCAAAAGCATTTCATGAACACAACCCCATATACAAGTAAAAATCAAAATCTCCTCCGGAGTCCAATAATGTATGCAGAAAAGGATTACAACACCACCATCGGCAGGCAAGGAAGGAAATCCCTCACAAATAACTCAGGAGTATGCATTGTTACATCTCGCGACATACTTACACTTGCATCGAGGCAGTGCACCATTCTCTATACGTGTACACGTATTTCATGAATTGGTGCAGGGAAGAAACCTCCCCCTGCATCATGAGCAAAGTACGCAAAATTCAGTCGCTTGCAAACAACTGACTGATATGTCATGTATCGCGCGAGAAATAAGCTGTTGTAGACGTGAACTCATTTGCACAGGATGCGCAGATCAAAATATTGTTTTTCAGTTTCATTGGCCTCGAGTATACAAAACACCCAATTTAATCATGGCATACTTTAAGATTATTTTTGCACGAATCGGTATACGGATGTCCACGCTCTTTGCTCAGGAACCGCAATTTTTTTAATTAGGAAAGAATGTAAATATTGGTTGTACAGAAATGTGCGAACCGACAAGACCGCAATTCGGAGACTGCCGCGATGCTGTGAATACGTTTTGTAAATACCACCAAATTGAATTGTTATTTTGAGAAATGCCATAAAATGGCTTCTAGACGCATGCGTTAAAAATAATCTACGCAAATCGTTTTTTTTTTTTGCAAGAAATTATATCCAGGTTTTTAATGTGGAGAAGACGATTTGGGGCTTTCGAGGCCAACTTGGTGCAACATCAACAGCTTCTAAAAATGGCATGACCGCTATTAGAACAGCAGAGAAACTCTTCCATTATGGTACTGCTTATTCCTTTACAATACACATTAAGAAATTGTCATCAGAAAACTTTAAACTGCCTTTGTATGCTCTACTAAATACATATAAAAACACGATATCTTGCATACTTTACAAATTGGTCGCGTCCCGATATGTATAGCCTTTGTCAAAAGAGTAGAGCCCAAAGGGTCTGCTTCTCAGCCGTGTAGTGGCGCTAATTTAGCATTAGAGGAGGTTCTTCCCATTAGAGAGTGTAGGGCAAAACATTTTCTTGCCACCAAAAGATTTGGGAACGCCGGAAATGCATTACAAGCCGCAGGAAGTGGCTCAGAAGCAGACCCCCCGGGCTCTACACTTTTGACAAAGACTGTACATGCTGTGACTCAATGCAGGTATGTCAGCAATAGAGATCTGAAGGCTTTATTGCATAAATAGATTGGAGTTTGAGCAATACACAATGCCTTCTGTGATCGTTAGGGGAAAAAAGACATTTTTGATCTGCCTGCTTCCTGTGTAAAATGATAAAAACAGTCATTGGTTGGAGATAGGCACAAGAACACCATCACAGTTTTTGCATCGAACTCGTGATTTGGTAATGCTGTGGTAATCTTGCCTCCACGTTTTGAGGCCAGTGCGCTTTATCATCTAAATGAAGAGAGTTTGTAGGAAGGGGTTTGTTATTGGGAGGTGCTTTTGATAGCTTCTCCACACTTTCTTCACTTGGTCGCCCTCGTTTTTTCTTAAAATTGTATTGTAAACAAGCAGACTCATGGCAGTATTAGCTTGAAACTAAAGCATATCGGTCGTGTTCTTTTGGACAAGACCTTCAGCAGAGGCATCTCGTTTGCAAGCCCCAACGAGCTGATATGTGAAATTAGCCTTACAGGCCATTTCTTTGTCTGCTTTAATGTGTTACAGCGGCATAATAAATCCACACTCAGACCCACCCATGTGCTGATTGTACTCGAGTAGAGCGTGTGGGCATTCCATCTCAATGCACCCCTTTTTTTTAAGAGCTCCGTCTGCTCACAACACCCGCTGCACCACTGGAAACGTACGTTGAGGCCACCATCACAAGATTGCTGTCCTTCCATTCATGCACAAGGGCAATGTCCCCCTTTCCTCTCACCTTGATATTGGTGCTCCCATCCTCCTTTTTTCGCATTTCTTTTTCGCCCTTCAGCTTACAACCGAGCATCCTGTTGCACCATATTACACCTGTGGCAAGGATTCGAATACTTTTAGCTCCCTTAGGAGCAACACAGATGTGAAGTAAATGTCAATATTTAACTTTATTTTGCGGTGCTGCGGGAATGAATAAACAAGTCTAATTACTAAACAGCCCGCTGTCCAAAGATAGGAAAGCTCTCGGTGTATTCCCGTGCCTTTGCCTTGATACATTTCGAAATCATGTGCCAGATCATACGTGCTGAACCGCACAAAGGGTTTGACTCCGACAGGGTTTGGAGTAATATACACTACTTCTTTTGCTGGGTTCCTACCAGCGAATGCCGCCATATGCTTATCTGAGCAGTAATGTTCAAGCTCTTCAAGTTGAAGGCACCGGAACAAGATAAAGTCAAGGAGTGGCATCACCTTCCAGAACTTATCAATGCTAGATACAATATTTGGCTTTTTCTGGTCGGTTGTGTGCAACGCACTTTGCAGCTCAAAACATCTATTTAGCGGCATTGCATCTGAAATTGAGAAATTCGAGTACATTTTGCAATACATTTGTGCACATGAGGATTTGAAGACTCCCAGATATATTAAAGTTCCAAAAAACACTTTGATCTTTTCAACGGAGCATGAAATTTCAATTCCTGTGTTGTGCAAGCCATAAATATGTGTATTTGGTTAAGTGCTCGGACACTTTGTCTGCGAAATACTTCACAAATGCTATAGCGCTCCCAGCCTCAAGTTTCGACGCGCGACAACAGCGCCACAGCGGCGCTTGTTGAAATTTCTGGGAGCCGGCCGGCAGCGGAGTTAGCTGAGTGGTGCAGGCGCAGCCACATGTCGAGCAGTGCTGAAACGTGCATCGCTCGTGATATTATTCAACTCTTCGCAATAGCATACGGCCTTCGGCTTCGCAAAATGCAGTGGTGTGCATTGTCACAACAGTCTGCGCAGCATAAAAAACCGGGAGCCATCGATTATCGCTTCCCGGGCTCGTGGTATGGGTAGCACAGTGCGAAGCTTTGATAGCTGTTGGTAAACGCTTCCCCTTTGGACTGGCATTATTGACAAATAAAATGAGCTTATAACAATACATGAACTAAAAAGTCTTATATGCTGGTAAAAGCAGCACCGGGATCTTAGAGTTTAGCCTAGCAAATGCTCAGCCATATCTGGCAATCCGCCGTAGAAGCATTGCTGAATATTTAATATAACATATTGTGAAAGACAACTAGCAAGACAACACAAACTTGGAGAAAGCCATAACAGTACCCTTTTTGCAATCAGGTAAACTTCCACATGTCCTAGTAGTTACAGACGACTAGCCCTAACCAGCTGCATTGCATTATCCTTTGAAAGGATCGCAAAGATTATAACTTTTTTCTTGAATCCCGGCAGCTTCTGGATATACATGAATGCGGTTTCAAAAAGGCGTCAACATGCGATCATTTTGTCCGTCTCGAAAGCACTATCCGGAAGCACTATCCGGGAGGTGTTCAGCCACATGCAGCACTGCATATGGGTCTTTTGCGACCTGGAAAAGGCCTACAAGACCACGTGGAGGTTCGGTAACCTCCGCGACCTAGCAGATCTAGGTATCCATGGCAGGATGCTGAGCTGCCTGAACGACTTCCTGAATAAACCGCACATTCCACATCCGTTTAGGCGCAGTATTCTCCACGACATTCCTATAAGAAAACAGCATGCCGCAGGGGTGCATTCTGGCCCATCTATATAGTGAAAATGAATGCGGCAGCTACAGTAATCCCCAAGTCAATATAGTATTCCGTGTAAGTAGATGACCTGCAAATAGCATGCACGTCATCCAGCATAACGACCTGTGAGAGACAACTGCAAATGACATTAAATAATTTAACTACCTGGGCAGACAGCAATAGATTGAAGTTTTCTCCTCAAAGAAACAGTGGCGGTTGCGTTTTCATTGAGACAAGGCATGCAGGCCGATCCCACGCTACACTTCTTCCAGACCGTACTACCAGTGAAACAAGAACATAAATTGTTGGGTATCCCATCTGACAAAAAAACATACATTTCTTAACACATAAGCAACAAGGAAAAAAATGTGCCCAAGCACTTCTCGTTCTAAAGGTACTCCCACGGAAATGGCGGGGATCAGACCGAGCATGCGTTTAGCAGATCTACCGCCCGTGGAGCGCTTCAAGTTACAGTACGGATGCATAGTATATGGTTCAGCCAGGACATCGTATTTAAAGAGTCTAGACCCAATACATAATCTTGATTTGTGGTTAGTTCTGGTTCGTACAAAACATCCCCAATAGCCATGTGAATACAGTTTTAAATTCGTTCTCAGCCAAAAATGGCTATCTGGGACAGCCTTCAAGAACAAGCCCCGGTTGATTAACCCACTTTCTTGCACTTTGTGCAATGTGTCAGGTTTTAGATATTAGCGAAATGCCAAGTATTGCAGCAAAAAATAAACCACTTCCACCATGGTACACCCTCCCAGCAGATTTTGACCTGACAAAGCAATTTCAGAAAATACGCATGTCACTGAGAATATATAACAAGAATACTTGCATTAAAAGAAAAATATAAATATTGCATTGCATTTTATATAGATGTCTCGAACACTCAAGATTATGTTGGTAGTAAATAGTATAAGGTAAAACAGAAAATAATACGATTGCCTGAGTGTGCATCAATTTTTACGGCCGAATTCTACGCTGTTTTTATTGCCGTGGAGAATATACTGCATGAGAACATCAGAAACAGCATCATTTACACTGACTCATTAAACGTCATCACTGCAATAAACTCCAAAATTGCTGCTGAACAACTAAAGGAAACATTATACACAACATAGTAAAGGTCACAATGCGAACACATACTACAATATACTCGTGGGTACCCAGTGATGTTGGGATTAGGGGTAATGAACAAGCAGATATATGTGCTGCACGTGCGAAATGTAAAAATAAAACAAATCAACCTACTACGCAGAGATTGCATGAAGTTAGTGTGCAAGAAATTAATTCTGCTTGGGAAAGTGAAGGAGAAAACAAGCTTCACACCGTAAAGCGCATTTTAGAAGAATGGCAACCATGTCAACATCAGAAACGATTCATTGAGGTATTTTATGTCGTCTACGCATCTGTCACACACACACCATCCATAACTTCCTCCTAACAAAAAAGCCTGAAATGTATGTGAAATGTGCGGACACGGGCTCACTATTAATCACATTACAGTACCATGCTAACAACTCGAGGAACATAGGAAAAATATTTTACAGTATAGTTTACAATGAACACATTCCATTTCATCATTCACTGCTTTCAGGCGAACAAGAATTCGTTGATTTCTTTTCTTGTTTATACATTTCTGAAGAAAGTCAAAGTTCTAAATCAAATATGAGCAACATAGCTGTAGTCACATGACCGATCATCTACCCTTTTGTTGGGAGCATGATACCCGAAGTTGCTTATGCGCCATAAGACCTCATAGAACTAACATCTTTTAACTAACAATTTGTCATTAAGGGCAGTTGATCTATATTTCAGCGTTAAAGAAAATTCACTGAATGCACATCTGGACAAGCGCACAAGTGTACACGTCTGGACAAAAATATAGCGGACGGTGTAATGCACCTGCGCGGTGTGGTCGTGCGTAATTGTTATTAGGAATCCACTCTGGGGTACGATGTCTGTGATGTTCCAGCGCGTGTACAAGTTTACGGTCGAATTAAAATTTCGCAGCGAGCTGAAAAGCGCGCATATGCTCATGAACCAAATGTAAACGCATGTAATAAGTCCGAAACCACATGCGCGGGAAACAGGGACTAAGCCGATTAATCCTTGTGGCGAGCATGCAAAACCTGAGGAAGCATCGTGCGGTGAAACCGGAACAGTTTTCCACTAGCAGTGCGAGGCTGTTTACAACGTCAAAAATATTCAGGAATTGTGTGCTGGGTGGGGGGGACCTCGAGGTATACGCTGTAGGTAACGTTGTCGCTCACCTGTGCCACACGCTAAGCTTCCGCAGAAACATTGTTCTCTTTTATGATTTCTTCTATACTGTACATGTTAGAAAACAGTCCTAACTCTCTTCTAAGATTTGCACATCGAAAATGTCCTTGAAGTATGTGTATTTTTAAAAACCGAAGTTTAGCCGCCACATTGCTAAATGAGGCACCTGAGCAGCCCACCTTCCGCGTAATGAAATTCCCGCCAAGAAGGCGCTGATCGCTTGATCTTTGAGCGCCGCGTGGTCAAGGTTGGGAAGCCTATAGCGGTTCCTCTTTCGTTGACCCGCGAAGCGACTGGTAGCTGCAGCGCGCGTCCACTGGATGGAATTGTTTGGCGAGCCACTTGGCATGTTTTACTTTTTTCGCAGGCGGCTCGTGACTGTCACATTGATCCTTTTCGGCGTCTGCCAATTGCATTGTAGGGTCATTCTCGTGATTCGATAGAGTTTTCTATTGCGCTAAGGCAAAACGATGCAGCTGTTAAAAGAAAATTTGTCATCTTGTCACTTATCGCTAGAAATTGCTGTAAATGTGTTACTTCATCCCCAGAAAGCTTCGCGTGGGAAACATCTCCATTCATAATTGATTCAACACGCTGGTCCACGGACGAGTTCGGAGCATTATGCCTGATGCTGGAATGATTCTGGATACTATTAAAAAGGCTCAGGTAAGCAAAAATCCTTTACTCGCTACAGTTACAAAAAGATGAACGGTGCATGTGACACGTTGGGTAGAAATTGACACGCCATGGTAACCATGACAGCCGTTTCCTAATTAGTGGTACACTAAAAACTCCGTATTAATATGATCTGTAGCACCACAGATCAATAATATCTGTTAAGACCACAGGTTTAGTTTTGCATCAGGCAACGCTTTAAGTAGACAAAAAGATAAAGCCAAGAGAACTTACTTGACGCGCCGTAGAAAGTGAAGGCATCAATTGTGTTCTCTTGTTTCGTTACCGCATTTGGCGCGGAATACACGGGATGGCATCACTATCCGGTAGAGCGGGGAATTGGAATGCTGCCGGCGCGGCTCAAGCGCTGACGACGACGATCGAAACGCACAAAAAAGATCGTAAAAAACCGCGTGTACGCTGGTACTAGCCGCGTCGAAAACTGCATCGAAGCAGTGCACCATTATTCATATGTACACAAGTATCGTATGGATGGCTGCAGGAAAGAAAATTTCCTCTGAAGCTTGAGGAAAGTAGAACGCTAAATTCAGTCGCTTGCAACAACTGACTGCTCATTTCAGTAACCGCTTGGGAAGTACACTGTGGACTATAAGAAAATTTGAAACAGCGCACACCCACAACCTGAAAAGATCGACACAACGCTTGTGTCTTGTCGGTCTTCTAACTTTTGTGGTTGTGTGTGTTAGCGCTGTTTCAAATTTTCCTGTAGTTAAAAATAAACCAACTCGCCCAAAACAAAGTGGTAATGAAGTGCACTGTTGTGGACGTCCATTCATTTGTCCATGATGCGCGGTTAAGGTAATTAGACGACGAGGGGTTTCACATTGCAAACAATTACTTTTTTGTCCATAATATAGTCTTGCAGTTCTAAATATTGCAATTTCTGTTTCAGAGGCCACGAGCATGAAAAAAGCACACCTTTATTATTGCATTTTGTAGGTTATTTTCTCGCGATTCGGTATACGGACGTCTAGCGCTCTTTCCTCAGGAACCGGAGTCTTTATGTTAAAGAAGCTAAGTACTGGGTGCATAAAAATGTGAGGACGAACAAAAGCGAACTTCCGCTGCTGCAGCGAAGCTCTGAACGCGTTTAATGAAAGCCATCTGACTGAATTGTAATTTTCAGAAATGCTATGAAATGACTTCTAAACGCACGTGTTAAATATAGAAAAAAGAACCAAGTTTTCATTTGAATAATCAAGGCAACAATAACCAAGCTTTAATGTGGAAAAGATGGCATTGGAATATTGGGAGACAGCTACGCGCGTCATTAGCAACTCTTTAAAACGGCGTGGCCAATATTAGAACACCAGAAAAACTGGTTCAATACGGTAGTGTTTACAAACGGCACGGCCGATGTCGGGAGAAAAGAAGACAAACTGATCCAGTGCAGCAAGTCTGTAAAAACGAAATGTCTATTATCGGGAAAGCACAATAAAGGAGAATTCAATGTAGCTATTTTCTAAAATTGCTTTTCGAAACTAGGAGACCGCAGGGTGAATTGAACCAACGTTGGCAGCTATTTTGAACGGGCATGTCAACATTAAGGGAACATTTAAAGCTTAGTGCAGCATTGAATGTGTAAAAAGAATCGAAAACTGGGCGAGTTGGAACGAATTCATTTTGTTGTGGCACCATGAGAACGAGCACAGAGGCCATATTGGGCTGTTCTGTCTTTCGTCTCAGGTCACGTTTTTGCGGTGCCACAAAAAAATGAAATGTCTTGCAGACTGGCATAATCATCTTGTAAACACGGCAGAAGTGCTGAGCTTTGTGGGCGGAAATTTGAGGAGGTATTTCAAATATTGTAAGCTTTACTTGTACTGCGTGTGTTGTAACTTCGATCTGGAGCACTTTGCTTTTGTCCAGCAGTAGGTAGCCAGGTTCCCTTGTTTACTATATAGGAAGCAACCTGACATGTCTCTATATTTGTGCCAGGATTTGAAGAGCTCCCGCCTAAATGTACTGGCCGAGTGCTTCGGCTAACTTGTCCATCGTACCGAACCTTCTTTCTTAATGAATATGACGAGCTTCTCGTGGCACTGAATTGAGAAAATTAAGAGTTGCTCCCATACCATCTTTTCCCGGAGCGCCTATAGGTTCGTTTTGTTTTAACCAGGTCTCACCAATGATCAATGTAACCCAAAAGTCACAAACTTCCAGTTTGTGACTTTGCCTTCCTAAACTCCTTGCGAGGTATATCAGGAGCGGAAGGACATGCCTCAGGTTGGTGTAAACCATAGCATTCTCTGCTGCCAAATGGACCGTAGCAATTTTAAGGTGTGTGTGTATTCACCAACATGTTATTAACCAGTTTATTAAACTTTTATTTTTATCACTGCCCCAGTTATGTTTTGTTTAGTTAGACAGAGTACGAATCGTTAATATAAAGTACATGGAGAGTACTGAAAGTTACATCCAGCTTGTACATGTCAGTACTTCTAATTCTGCCTCAAGTGAAACAATGAGTTTCAATGGATTTCGGCGCTGTCTTGATAATAAATACCTGCCGCAACATATAAGATTGGGAAAGCGTTCAAGTCAGTTCTTCTTATATGCTGAAACTATGCAGTGGAAAGGGGACAACACGATAAAAAGTGTCTGCGGCAGCAAGTGTATCGGAAGCTGAAAGCACCGCTGATCCTACTTTAAAACATTTTATGCGGTTCGTTCATCTGAACACAAGCTGATATCCCTGCTGATAGAGTGTATAACATCAGCTTCCTGTGCCAGGTCTAACAGCAATTTTCAAATGATATTCTTCGACATTTGTTATATTCCTGTCCGCACACGCCGAATTTCCTGTGGTGAGGTTTCAAAGACTTTTATGGAGAGACGGAGTTCTACGAATATGGCAATGCAAAATTGAATTCTCTAATGGAAGCACTAAAAAATTTTTAAATGTTTAACTTAAAACGAATTGGACACACAAAGAAACCTATTTGTTATATAAACAAAGGAAACAAAAATACGCCTACATTTAGGATCAATCATCTTATACTGAACACAACTGAGATTTGGGAAGTTAAAAACTGTGAGTGGTAAGATAAAGTTTTAAGAATAGAGACAACACGACGACTTCGATGATATATCGGAGTTAGAGAAAAATATCCTGCAGCTTGTTTTAACTGCTGCCTACCCTTAGCTCCTGTCGCTATATGAAGAAAGCTCACAATGGATACTCCTGTGATGTATTATATGTATTGCAAAAGTTATATGCAAAAACAAATAATAATTTTTGTAAGGTATCACGTGGTAAAATATCAGGTATATATCTGTGTTATTCTCTCGAAGTTCGTAGCTTCCATACTGTCCAACCTAATTCCTAAGAAATGGGAACAATGATCTTCTTTACTGCGGCAATATTTCCGGTGGTATGTTCCACAGCTCTTGTGACAGAACCTCCTAGTCTGGATGACCTAAAATATGTAAGAAAATTTCTTACTTTTTTACGTCTTCTGAAGGGAGCAAAATAAATATGCGTTTAAATTGAGTCTAATTACACTAGAATACATGCTATACGTGGCCCAATTAGAGTAACCTAATCCCGAGTTGCCCAGGCAAACTTCATATCAACTGCCGCTTGGCAGCTCTAGGTAGAGAGCCGACGAAATTGGCAAAAGAAGCCTCCCACACATCCGGTCCTTATCTCACGCCAGGTTTCTTGGCTGAGCGTTGGCGGCAAAGGTCTGCCCAAGCGTCACATATCCCGTAAATTAGGCAGCTTCGAAAAAGCTTTGCAAAGGTAGGTTGCCCGATACGGAGCCTACACCCAACGCAATCCTTTATTTAAACGGCACCTAAAAATAGGTGCTTTTATTTTTGTTCTTCATATGCACGAAGCTGAATACATTTGTAATTCTTTTGGGGTGAAAAGTTTTTAGGATGTCAATTTTGAATTTATATGCCGAGATTTATTATAACTTTTTCATAGCTTTCTTAATAAATGATCACAGCCATATAACATGGACAGTTATTCCTCTCGACGCCGCGAGTACCTCAAGCTTATGTGATCTGTAAACAATGAGCAGTGACAATCGTTAAAGGTCGTGCGGTCTATGATGCAAGTTTTAAGGCATGAAGACAAACCTATGCCTGCCTCCGGATGCAGCCGTGCCGCTAAAATGCTCCTGCCAAACATTGAATACGTAGTTGCATGGTTTCACAAGTGGTCCACAGTCGTTTGAAAAGTTAACATAACCAGCCCATGGACCATGCTGCAAGTTGAGTGTATGCCGGATATTACTGCTCTTCGGTGGCAACGGGCTTGCGAAGTAGAATAAGGATGCTTATTTTGTTAGTAACGATTTTAGTTCCGCTTTTGGTTGTGACAACAATGGGCGATCGTCCGTTTGCGCCTGAGCGCCTCATGGTTTACGAATGGGCGCTTTCAGGTTTCTGTACGGGAGCTGTTCTGACAAGCTGCATGTCACTGCTTGAAGGCCGTTGAGTACTAATGTTCAGATGCCACGGCAGCATGTCAATATTACGTTAGACTGGTTTAGGCGCGTGAGCTAGCATTAAATGATGCATTGGTGCGCTTAGAACCACGGATTTCTTCACTATGTCCTGTGAAAAAATAGGGCTGCAGCGCCGTTTTGCTATCATTTCACATTTGTGCGGCTATGTAGACGTTTTCGTTTTGAGCAGAAGGTAGGGGTGCAAGCTGTGTCGTTCAGTGGCATCTCTTGGCATACGCGATTATTTCCTCTCGCCTAAATCGAAACGATAGCAAAGCTGCTAAAGCCTAATCTCCTCCTAGTGGCAAGAGCCGGTGTTGTCTTACTTTCACGGTACCAGGGTATAAAACATGACCACCACGTCATCATATTCGGTCCTTCTGATTATTAAACTAGAGCAGCGTGTTTGCGGGGCAGTCGACCAGAAATTGTTTATGCATTGAACAGCATGCTAAAGCGTAACTTAGTTCATTGTTCTAATTATGCTTACTGCTTTCACATTGTTTTTATGGACACTCGCGAAATTGGCTGTCGATATTGTGACACAATGACCAAGGAGCTCGACATGTTACAGCACTGTTCTCAACTAAGTATTGTCATTTACACGCTGCCTATCTAGGCTAATGATGGACGCCATTGTTTAGCATGCTTCTTCAATCGGGGCTCATAAACTTGCAGAACCTGGGCCGTTTCTTCATGTGCTAGATATTTCAAAGCGCATGGTGTAAATAGAATATTTGCTAATTATAAACAGCAGTAGTTGCCACATTCAACTAAAGTTGTCATTTTATAACAATGAGAGGGTACTAAATCTGGAGAAGCCGGTTTTGGAGCCCCCCTAGCACTCCTGATGGCAATTAGGCACCACCTTCTTGCGAGGTTTCTCTCATTCGCGGAGGATTAAGTTTCATAAAAGCTATGTATGTTTTGGTAATTGTTTTCAGGGATCTTAATCCACTACTACTACAACAAACAACTGTAGCCACCTTGCTTTAAGTGCATGCTTTGTTTGCTGTAATGAGGCATAAGCCTTTTTATACCTTCCATGTCATGTGATATCAATTTCTGAGTGATAAACAGTATATAATTAAAATTATTCTATCACACTCTTTCGGTTGCATCAACTGGACATCACCCGGAGTGTGAACGGTAACATTGGGTTACATGCAGCCTGGAAACAATGAATTATAATCCAACAAAAACATTGTATGTTATCATCATCGCTCTTGAAGAAGGCTGGTGTAAATAATTGTAGTGAATTGAAAGTATGCATTGGAAAATACTGCAGTTTCTTCCCTTCCCTCATGACTCAGACTCATCTTTCTCCTGAGCTTTCATTCAGCTGCCTTTTGTAGACAACAACAGAGCATCACAGAGTGAATAAAAACGAAATATTTACTAGAAGGTCATTAGTACAAGAGGGTTCCTCACGTGTGCAAATGCATAATTTACAAATTGTTTAAAGCAAATCAATAAGTAGTAGCAACCAAATGATGATGCTTATTACGCCGCGGATCTCTAAAGTATCATATTATTTTGTGTTTAAATCTCCTAAAGTCGTCTTAATTTCAAAACACATGGTACAACAAACAGTATCCATTTTCTAAAACAGTCAAGCAGTTCGATATAGTAAACTTCTGAGCTAGTTGTTTTAGAGCGCAGCTCATTGGCGCCCGTTCCTGCGTTTCGGCGTCGCTATTGCGGCTGTCTCGTAACCTGCTCCGCAGCCGGGCAGCGCGCGCTCCTTCCGCCACCGCTCGTCGCTGCGGTAACCTCCCCGCTCCCTCTTCATCTGTTTTTGCGACCCGTGTGGTCTCCGATCGCTGCTCGCGCTCCTGCCGCCACCGTTCGCTGCGGCCTGTACACATGTACCCCCCCCCCCCTCTTCATGCGTGGCGGCGACGGTGTTCTCCGGTTTCTGAAGCGCCGGCTCGTCATCAGCGGATCAAGGTGCGTCCTAAGCCGAAACGCCGAGATACGTTGACTTGACTAGATAGCGGCGTCAGCAGCGTCAGCCAGTCGCTTCTATCTCTTCGCCGCGCAACGTTCTTATGGGCCCACGCGCTGCCTCCCGCGACCTCCCGATAACTTAGTCGCTCTCTTCGCTCCTCCAATGTCACCCCGGTGCGGCGCCAGTCAGATCGCCGGATAGGTGGCGGCGGATCTCCATATATGCACCGCCCGAGCCGATACGCACAGCCGCAGCAATTCGGAGCTATGCGTAAAAGTTGTCTGTAACTGTACCTACATGTCTTGCACGAATTTGCTGCCTCAATCTATAGAATTGAAAAACCGAAACTTTTGGATTAGGAAGTAAAGTATTCGCCGGCAATTTTTCTAGTCTTTAATAATATTATTAAGCCCAAAAAGGAAACACAGGATGAAACACTACGTTGCAACTGATTTGTTCATTGGAAAGAGTCAAGATATATGTATGTTCGCCAACTTGCGCAGGCTCCACGGCACAGGAATTTACGAAATCGACATGTAGAGGTTTAACAGATGACGTGCGAAGCAAAAATCTCATTTTCATAGACGGCAAGGGAGCTGTAACTTCCACAATCATGTACTGCTTTCCTGTGCAAAAAAGCCTCTACAAATTTACGAGAGGTCTGTTATTTCTGCATGTGTTTATCACGCAGCCAAATCGCAGTGTAAAAATCGGTGCAAACTTTACAAAGCTGTTTAGATGCACTTGATAATTACTAGCGAGGTTTTTTGCACCAACCTTGAAGTTACTTTGCTGAAAACGTCGAGATCAAAATTGGCACCGATGAAACCAATGTAGGCGTAGGAGCTGTACTCGTTAGGAGTACCCATTAGAAGAATATCGCCTACGCTAACAGGTCTCTTTCAAAGTCCCAAGCTAATAATTCGATGACCGAGAAGTGCCTATCGATTTTCTGGGCCACTTCAAAATTCGCGCGCACCTGTATGGCAGATCATTAACAGATAAGCGATCACCACCCGCTCTACTTGATGACAAATTTGAAAGATTCTTCCGGCTGCTTTGCCCTTTGGAGCACACGTCTTCGAGAGTTTGACGCGAGATGAGTCTACGTCTGGCCTCGAGCATTTTGACTCAAACTTCTTTTCCTAGCTCACATCGGCGCTCTCCCAAACGAAGATGACGAATCCTTTCTAGGCCGATAAGCGCCAGCCGCTTCACACAACAAGACGATCAGACGCCGAGTTAAAATACCTAGCGGATTACATGGAAAGGACCATTTGCCCTCTGGCTGTACTCGGGTGTCAGGTGTCTTTCGCTTAAAGCAATCACGTACTCGTGATAAACTTCTTTCCCAACACACCCACTCAACTTCTTGCGTCTAAAAGCCTCAGACAGAAACTTTCATGGGTTGCATAACGAACCGACTGCACAGCATCTCGGGTTTGTGCGTACGTTGCCTTGTGTGTCAGCAACGCAAGACTACACTGATAAGACCAGCTGGGATACTGAACCCGACACAGTCACTGATTATGCCCTTTCAAAATATTGGCATGGATTTCTTTGGCTCGTTTCTATCTACATCTACGGGTAATACGTCGATAATTGTGGCTACCTAGTTACACACTACGCCGGAGCCAAAGCACTCTCGATTTGTAGCACGGGTGAGCAAAGTGGTTGCCGAACAAATTCGCTAGCAACAAGGCTCCACAGAAGTGCTCATCGTGGACAACGGAAGGGTATTTACGGTGGAGCTGACGCAAACCATCCTTGAAAACAGTAATACAATGCCACCGACGAACAACTAACTGCATACCACCCTTAGACAAACGGATTTATGGAGCATCTCAACGAAATTCTTTCGGACATAATTACCTCGTAGGTTGACGTGGAACACAAGACATGGGGCACTATTCTGCTCCACGCCATCTTTCCTTATAATACCTTAGTCCAGGAAAGTCCAGAGACAACCAGATCAAACGCGTTAAGCGTTGTGTATAACAGGGAGCGCAAAATGACGCTCGAAGTATTGCTGCCGCACGTAGCCCAGTAGGAGAACCTAAAATCGCCGCCTACAGCCAGCGCGCAGAGGAAGGCGACCGACTGACCCAGTGACTATTAAAGACCAGCAACGCATCGACTCGCGGCGATAAAACTTGCGCAGAATACAAGCCTGAATATAAGCACAAAAACATGCCAGGAGGCCAGTACAGCTTGGATGCCGATACATTACCGCGGAGTTTGTGAAAAGCTTTTGCGGCTTTACTTAAGCTGATATAAAGTCGTTCGAGCCATTGGAAAACTGCACTACGAAGTCATCCCCGAAGGCACGCCACATCCTAGCCTCGCCGGATGCGCCCTGAAATGGTGCTTGTTGTACACCTGAAGCTTTATCACACGTTCTAAAATCATTAATCTGTTTAAATATTATATAGTTCAGATCCATTTAGTCAATTTAGTTTTAATTTGTAATGTTTTATCAACCTGTCATTTTTTTAGTTTGTAAGAATCGTGGCAATGCCTTTTTAAATGGGGAGTAATGCTGCAAATTATTTCAAACCCGATTTGTTCTTTTTCAACACCCGTCAGCTTCCGCCTTTCTCACAGCGATTGGAGTGCACGGATCGATACCGTACTCCTTCATTTTTCATGGCAGTTGTCCCGAGAAGCGGTTTTATCACTTTCCTTATTGTGTGATATGCGCCCAGAGTTTTCCCGAGTAATCACGACGAAAGACAACATTTTCTGTATTGTTGCAGACGCTCCGGGTTCCTTTTTCCCTTTATGTAGATGGTTCCTCGCCCACTTTAAAATGCGCGCCTACGAATGCAATGACCATTCTGGCCGACGATCAGAGAGTACGTCTGCTGCTATAGCCGCGAAAGAGTTGCTTAGTGCTTTTGAGTTCGCATGTCAATCCATTAAATCGTTCATTCCATTCCTATCCCGCATGTCTTCAGTTATGTGCCTACGACCTCTTCACGCCCACTTTCAGACCTTGAAGAAGTCCCTAATTTAATTAAAAGAACTAACCCAGGAAACACCCATTTGACATCAAGCAGTGAAAGATCGTTGCACCAATAATGATCAATGCGCTGTGCTGTTTCGCCGAATATGAGGATTGATCGTGACGTAACAATGTGATTTTTTAGTTGGCTCCCTGGTATTACCGAAACAAGGAAAGGAATAGAAGGAAAATTATTCGCTTAAGGATCCTGCGCCCATTATTTTGCTACTGAAGGTTAAATGCCGAAACATTTGGAAATGTTAACCCGATGAAAACCGCCCCATGATTGTTGGCTTTCTAAATTTGAAGACAACAGAAACGGTACTTCCTCCACGGAAAGAGTGCAAGGTTAAAAAATTCCTATTAACGGAAACTACTGCTAGTACACTCCAACAGCTCACAAAAATTATTCGGCCTGTGAAAGCCAGTCGGGTTTCTCTACATGTATACTAAGTGAAAAAAAAAAAAGAATGCTAAGCAATAAATTCTACGTGTACTGCTCAATCTCGGACGACGTTCCTGAGGTTCAGTCACGAGACGCACATTGTACGTCAGGTAGATTGGCGAGATCAGCATCAATACACTGAAAGTGATTTTGCATCTATTTGTCCTAAAAAAGGAAGAGGGGTAGAGATCTCTTATCTACATTATGATCACACGCTTTAGGCATATTTGGTAACATACGAAGCTGGCTTAACACACCTTTCAGTTCTGATTGATACATGTCCCACAAATATTATCACTTGAACTCAAGCATAGCTTTCGACACACGTAATGACAACAAACGTTTTCACAGTGCAGCATTATTTTCAATTTACAGTTACGAAAATATAACGCGTAGATGTAGGGATGTCCTACTTGCTACCCCGATGACCCATCGGGGTAGCAAGTAGGACATCTTACCTACCCCGATGACCCATCGGCTATCCCCGCTCTTCACCGGGCTACCGCACGTGCGAGGTGGTATGAAAAGCATCTAGGAAGGCAACGTTGGGCTTTATGGTGTGAGCGCCTGTACTCCAAGCAGAGTAATCGACAACTTTGGCGAGTGTTTCACGCCATGCAGCGCTCTTCTCAAGTTTCTAATATTACAGAGAAAACTTTCGCTTTGCGATGAATGTAGATGAGGACACATTTGCAAAACCGGCGGCCAGACAGTTTTTTCCCCACTATGATTCCACCTCGACTTCTCCACCTTGCTTACCGGTTGCCGAACCTCTCGATGCGATTACTTTTGACCTAACCATGGCAGAGCTGCTGGCCTCCATTGAGCGCCTCAAATCTAACTCTGCTGCCGGGCACGACGGCATACCTAACTCCTTAATCCGCAACTTGGAAGGGACTGCTTTGCAGGCCCTGCTTTATGCATTCAATGACGTGTGGCATTCTGGTGTCAAGCCGGACGAGTGGAAGCATTCTATTGTTGTACCAATAACAAAATCAGGTCATCCTCCAGTATCTCTCTCGGCCCTTCGTCCAATTTCCCTGACGCCAACAATCTGCAAGCTTTACGAAAATATTCTCGCCACTTGCTTATCGTGGTGGTTGGAATCCCATGATTGTTATCCAGAATCCCAAACTGGCTTCCACCCGCAAATAGGAACGGAGGACGGTCTTGATACTTTGGCTGCTGGCGTGCTTCACCACTCTCCGCACAGTCATCTTGTTAGAACTGTGATCGCTACAGATATAACAAAGGCATAAGATAACATCCTTCACTCAGCCATTCTTGCCTCCCTACAAACTCTTGGTCTCCCTCACAGGTTTCTGCTCGCCCATTCACGCCTTTCTAACAAATAGAACGTTCAGTGTGCGTGTCCATGGAAAGCCCTTTGGTCACTTCCCCTCAAACAGAGGAGTGCCTCCGGGGCTCCGTTCTCACCCCTACATTATTTAATGTGGCCTTCATTCCACTTGTTCGAGCCCTAGAGGCCATTCCTTCTATACGCGTGCTTGCGTATGCCGATGGTATAACCTTATGGCACTGTCACCCAGATACGTCTGTCCATCAGGCGGCCCTCCAGCATGCGCTGGATGTATTGAAATTTCGCCTGCCTCCTTTGGGTCTAACTCTTTCGCGTACAAAATCCTGTTTCATTCGCATTGGAAATAAAGCTGGCTTACGGAAAGCTCCCACTATTAATTTTATGATAGATAATACCCCGATTCTTCAGGCACAAACCGTTCGCATTCTTGGTCTTCATTCCTCTGGGACTGGCACCCCGTGGCTGACAGCCATCCGTAAGACCGCTCACGCTACTCTAGGTCTGATTCGTCGCATAGCTATGCGCTCTGGCGGCGTGCGTGCTCACACGGCCCGCCAGCTTGTTCACTCTGTCCTCCAACTACGTATAGTCTACCAGGCACAGTTTCAACGTCTCACCTGCAGACAGTGGGACTCCCTTGAGGCCATCAATCGTGAGGCTATGCGTGCAATAACATATCTTCCCCGCCTAACACCTGTACTAGTAAAGAGTACGCCCAGCTAAATACGCTCACTGAACTCGTTGATCAGCGGATGGCAAACAGAGCTCGCAAACAGTCTTTACAACTACATCATTTAAAGACACTACCTCCATGGTCGTACTGCCAGCTCACGGACAATCGCCCCACTGCTTCCCCGTCGGTATAATCCGCACATCTGCCTGATGGGTGCATATTATATATCGATGCATCACATACTGCAGAGCGAGGAGTTACTTCTGTGTATAGTCCCTCTCATCCGCATCTGAACACTCACGTGACATATACCGCGGATACGTGCACCCCTCTGGCGCTGGAAAGTCAAGCCATTTACAATGCCATACATTCCCTTCCGCCAGTTTCTACATTCAATGCTGTTCATCTTTACACAGACTCTCTCACTGCCCGTAAACAGCTTAAGGCCGTTCGACGCACATTCCAAATAACACAGTCCATACATTTGCTCTTTTCAAAGTACCCATGTCGTGTGCGCATACACAGGATTCGCGGCCATGCTCGCGATCCACATAATATTCAAGCGGATGGTATGACGCACATAAACACATCAGGCGATCCACCACCTTCTTCTCCTCTTCCCCCAGATCCGTTCCTGTCCCACTTTTCCGATTCGCACGTTCTGCGCCAGCGAACACGCGCTCTGATTCTTCCGTGTTCACGCCCTCTCCCCCGTAGTCTTACTCGGCAGAAGGCGGTAATAGTGCGCCGGATCCGGGCAGGGGCGGCTCTGACCCCATCTGTTCGACATCGATGGCGGGAAAAAGATCTACCAGTGACTGACAACTGTCCTCACTGTGACACTCCACCTGACGTCTGCGATGTGCGTCACTTGTTGTGGACGTGTCCATCAACGACTCACATTAGGCAAGGGATAATCATGAAGGTGGGCCTGCGGTGGAATCGCGATTGTGATTATGAGAAATGGACAATGGACAATCGCTACACTGCCAACCTTCTCGAATACATAAGCGCAACTGGACTTCACTCCTTTTAACTTTCTATCTCCTGCATCCCATTCCCCCTTTCTCAACTTATGCCTTGTGGCAAACTTTTCGAAAAAAAAGAGCCAAAAAGATAGCTAAAAACTGTATTTAAAATTGATTTGATTTTAGAGATGCCTTCTTCACCTGGCAAGTGCCAAGAACTAAGCCTGAACATGTTATATGCAGGAAAAACTCACTAAATTAGCGTTCCTTTATGGATCACTTTTTCTGCGAGTGGCGCGTGGCAAAAGTGCTTGGGGCCATTCTAACAAAGAAACTATCTTTGCTATCTATTGACGAACCGTTCCAGGTCGGAAAATCTAACCATAAAGTTCATTTTCTTAAGTATAAACAGGGCAAGTGGCTGCGTGCTTATTCCATTGAGAAAAATATTTATATAACTCTATTCGTCATAAAAACGTATGACTTGCATTAGTGATGCGATAGATAGTCACGGAGCTGTAGCTTGCAAGAATTTGTCAGGCATCTCTGAGAATAGCTTTTTAAACTTGCTTCAAACTTGAGTCCACCTATGCAGATAGGGATGACCGTATCTTTATTGAAAAAGGAGGCATCTGCGTAACGGTTTACGCTGCGCCGTTGCTGAGTGCAGCTATAATAGCCGCACACAATGAAAAACTCATAGGCTGCCTCCAGGGTTCCAACGCCGCAAAAGGCTCTCTGTTTTGTTGCCGATTACTTGGTTTTACTTGAGTGTGACCATGCAATGTTTGACGCAGAAGTGAATTAGAGCTGTTCTGTTTTCTCTGGCGTCCATCAGCCCCTTCGGATTACTCATGAAGTACCTGTGGAAGAGTGCATTAATTTCTTTTCTTTGAGTTTTTATTTCACTGCCCAACTGGTGTGCTGCTCCTTCCCAGCCAGGGAAGGAAAGCTATTACTTCCTTACTGTTCCAGTTACTGCTATCTTATGAACGAGGCATTGTCGAGTTCTTCATTACCAATGGCCTCAAGAAATATGTTTCAACAGGTTTGGTTAGTTGTTCATTTCAGGTTGACAGGCTCTGTTGTCTTGAAACAGGAACGACACAGCAGCCCAGCAATCGCCGGGACACCGGTTCATTGCGATTTGGTCTTGCATTTCCCTGGCCAAAAAAATGCTCGCGCAACATAATTATAGGACGCTTATATCAGGATACAAAGAGAGGGCAAAGGAGCGGCGCCCCTACGTCGACACGTTTCCATGAGCTAATTCTTTGCTTATCGAACATACACTACATTCACGCCTCTGTAGACGATGCTTACATCGTACACATGCGTACATGCTTACATGCGTACACAAGGCTACAATAAAGAAACATTTTGCCTTCACACAGACATAACTGAAACGAGATAAGTTCAAAACACTGACGAAATGTTCATTGACACAGTCACGGCTATGATATATACCGATTCGGTGAACGTCATTCCTTTTTCGGGTACCGGTGTTATGTTGGGGGTCGTTGTCCCTGGCACTTGGAGGATTGCTGGTGTCGCTAATGACGTCCTCAAACATAAGGCGTTCCACATCAGTTACGGTTGCAGCTGGTTTCTGAGGTTGCATGGTATGCAGTTCAGATAGCATATAGTGATTCAGATGGTGGCCGAAGTTCCCAGGTGTCAGCATCGGCGCCGTCACCCTGGTTGGCAGGAGTCCCTGGGTCCAGCTCCCTAGATCATATATGGTCTTTGTGCCTTTTTCATTCCATTACACCACGTGGTGTCTTCACCTGTAACAAATACGACACTGGCTCCGAGCGTGATGTCACAGTTGCCTCCGACCATCTGGGATATTGTCTAATGTTTCGCACAAACACTGTTTACAAAGGGCGACAATTCTGCGGAATTCTCTTCCCTTGCGTGTCTGTTGAAACTGATTTTGCTCGACTACTGTAAGAGCACTAGGCTTTGGTAAATCGAGTCGCGTTCTAAGGAATCGCCCTATCAAAAGCTTTGCCGGCGAGTGCTTAGTAGTAGCATACGGGTTGTTCCGGTATGCTAGAAGGAAACTAGCCAGTCTCTCTTCAATGAACCGGGCTTTGATGTCATTTCAGAGAGCTTCCTTTATCGTTTGGATGAACCTTTCACCCAAGCCGTTACTTGATAGATGACATAGGGCTGGCAGCACATGTTTTATTCTTTTCATCTTGAGAAATATCTGAAATTCGCTGCAAAACTGCGGACCGTTATCAGAGGCGATAACCTCTGGTAATCCGAATCGGCCGAAGTTTACCGATTGTAGCTTCTGCCGAAGTCGAGTGCACAAAGAACACCTCTGGCCACTTTAAATAGGCGTCTATCGCCCCTAGAAAGTTGTGTCCAAGAAACGGCCCAGCGAAGTCTAGATAGAGCCGGGCCCATGGCTTTGTAGGTCAAGCCCACGGATGAAGGGGAGCTTATGTAAGCGGAGCACGTTGCTGCTAGCAACCCGCGCACGTCTATATGGCGTTCTCCATGTCGCTATCAATTCCTGGCCCCCAGACGTAGCTTCGAGCAACTTCCTTCATCCGCATCACTCCGGGATGCTTCTCTTGCAGCTCGTCCAGGATTACCTTCTGTAACGACGGCACATTTACCGGAATATACAGCCTCGGCTCACAGACAGCTCCAGTTTTTTTATAACGAACGGTTTCATCCCTTGATCCGTTACACGTTCGGGCTAATATATCGTGACCACGTGAAGAGCCTCTCGTAGGATGGGTTCTCGTGCAGTTTCTGGAGCAATGTCCGAGCTTGTTATCGAAAAGGTTTCCCAGTGAATTTCGTAGCATGCCATTACTTCGTCTTCGTCTTTTTCGCGAGTATCGGGTAGTGATAGATGCGACAGACATTCTGCTTCCAAGTTGCTTGCTCCTGAATGATATACCAGATTGTAACGTTATGTCGATAGGGTAATGGCCTACCTCTGCAACCGAGCAGTGCAAATGCTTCGTATTCCTTTCTTTGGACCAAATATTGTCTTTAAATGCTTATGGCAGGTTACCATGCTAGATTTTCGGCCCATAGATGTAATAATTAAATTTATTAATTCCGAAGACTAAGGCTAGAGCGTCTCGCTCTAGCAGGCTGTAGTTCTTTTCACTGAGTGACAATCTGTCCGGCGTAAACATGATTGGCCGTCTAGAACCATTTTGTTCCGTTTTCACTGGAACGGCGCCCAGCCCATATGATGAAGCATCGCCACTATCTTAAACGGTGCTTTCGAATGTGCCAGCCCCGGCGCTCTTACTAGTAGTCTATTTTTTGAAGGCCATATGGCATTCTTCCCTCAATACTCACGGTGCGTTTTTACAGAGCAGATGATTCAGTGGAAACTGGTAAAAATTTTCCGTAGCATGTTGCCATACCCGTACACGTACTGAGCAGCATTTTATCGTTGGGAACAGAACCTTCTATTACGGCCTTAACCTTCTCTCGCGTTGCTAAAATTCTGAGCTGAACTGCAAAAAAGAGCGAGTAAGATTCTTGTCTTGCACAAATGATAGATGACCTATATTTCCACGATCGCATAAGATGGGGGACAGCTTTGCACCTATTCCCGCTAATTAACATTTGTCAACGTCCCCTGGATACGTCTTAACAAAAAAATAATAATGCTTTTACCATTCCAGAAGTATTACTTCCTGCACTACGTATATTTTTAAATGAAAGCGGTCCTAAAAATCAGTATGCGCATCACTTTTCCTCCGGGAAAAAAAAATTGAAATGAAACACCACAACGCGCAATCAACTAACCGTCCAGAACATTTCAGTTCCAAAATTATCTGAAGGTAAACAGAGAGTGGTACTCCCAAATTGAACTTTGTTGACCGGCTTCTGGACTTCGCCGGAGCCGTCGTAAGGTGTCACAAGATGTGGCTTGCCTTTTCGCTTCCAAAGAACCACCGCGGAACGTAAGCCTCGACTCCAAACGCACACGTGCGCGCCGCCGCCAGCGCTGCCGCCATGAGGAATACGAACAGCACACCACGAGCGAGCCAACATTCTTGTCGCGCTGGTTGTCAGGCAGGCTACCAAACCAGACTCATTACCTATTCCACTCAACTGCTCGAGCGCACGCCACATGGGAAGCACGTGGGAAGAGAAGGTATGCAGCTGAAAGATCTGTAGAAGGACGTGGGGAAAGGGAATAAGCCACGTGCAGCGCATTCAGGCGAGAAGGAAAACAGGTTCGAACAGGCTAGTGAAAAAAAATCACAAAGAAAATAGCGTCTTGCGCGGGGAGAAGAGTGGACTGCTCTACTGTGAAAAAGGGCCAAGCCAGGAGAAGAGCTGTGAAGGTGAGGCTCGGGGTATGCAAACCTAGTGAAAGAGGACAAAATCAGGGAATACACCTTCTGGGTGGTTCACAGCCAGACGTCAAGTAAAGATCCTCTTGCAATTTTCGCAGCGAAAAAGGCGGCTTTGACACAGTGGTCGCTTAGGCATACCCAAATACTATCATAATGTGTGCAACCCCGTGGTGTGGTATTTGTTGGTTAAAGGTGGCATAAAAATGTTGCCATAAAGTTAGGGAAAATAAATATAAAAATATACTAATCGGAATTGCGAGAAATGCATGCTAATACACTGCTTTACTTAGAATACATGTGGCACACAAGCAAAAAAAAACGGTGGGCAATTGATTATTTTCGTAGCAGAGCAATCTACTACATTTTTTTACTGTAAAAAACTGGCTGATCGGCTAGGAACATGATTGTGTGGTCCTCACGTGCCTGCCCAAGCTTTCTTGAAGGGAAGCGAATGCTGGCGTGTTCGCATTGTTGCGGTAAAAAATGAATGCCCGAGAGCAATTATATCGAAAATGGGTAATTACTTCGGATGCATTATTTTAATAATACAACGTCTAAAGCAAAAACGTCGGAAAATAAATATAAACACATTCCCAAAGCCGCAATAGATATACTACAAGAACGCCAAAGGTTTTCTGATAATAACAATTTACTACATTCAAAATGGAAGGAAAAGAAAAACAAAACACGAAATCAAGGAGGGCAGGGACATGTGCTAATGACACGACATACGGAAGCCTGGAATCCTCTCTGCAATTTCTGATTTTAAAACACTACGTGATCGATTTCATTCTAGTATTTGCTAAAGCTGTGCTCAAAAGTCGCCCTGAGAATACACTTCTAAAAACTGTGGTGCAGCTGTTTTACTATATGGATGCAGGCTCTGGACTATGGAAGTCAATGTTTTATGTTAGACCGCATTCGGCGTGATTTCCAGATGCTTGTATCAACAAACCGCAGAAAACGCCTTAGGAATGAATGCCGTTCAATCCTTACGAAATATGCGCGCTTTAATTCATGGACATCGGGCAAGCGCCATTCCGGAAATGCTGTACCTAGCCCATCTAATACAAATAACAGGAGCTTGTCTAAGCCATACTCGCAGCAGCCGTAACAGTTTAAGTTGCTAGAGCTTTCCGAATAAGTATTGTACAGCTCAGTTTTCACTCCGGCTCGTTTCCTTCGTTCTCGTTATGCGCCATTCCCAGAATTGTGACTGCCAAAGAACTACACCTTATATATGTTTTTGCCTAAAACTGCATATGTTGAAGTGCATATGTATATTACACAATCATTGCGCATTACAGATGAGAACATCAATGAATCAGTGACAGGTCGTACACTGCTCTATTTTAAAATCGTACAGGTAATATAGGGGAAGCAGCAGACAAGAACCATTGCGATCACTTTTTTGCTATGGCACTGACAATATATATATATATATATATATATATATATATATATATATATATATATATATATATATATATATATATATATATATATATATATACATATATATATATATATATATATATTGGGCAGAGTAAGAGGGACAATCAGGGCCATCGTTGAAGGTGTGACACAGTGGCAATGATCATATGGGTAGAAGAGAAGACAACAGAGCCATAATTAGAAGTGTAACACAGTGGCAATGCCCATATGAGTGGAACAGAGGGCAAACAGAGCCATCATTGGAAGTGTAATGCAGTGGCAATGCCTATATGGGTTGAAGAGAGGACAAACAGGGCCATCATTAGAAGTGTAACACAGGGGCAATGCCCATGTGGGTAGAAAAGAGGACGAACAGGGCCATCATTGGAAGTGTAACGCAGTGGCAATGCCCATATGGGTGGAACAGGGGCAAACAGGGCCATCATTGGAAGTGCAATGCAGTGGCTATGCCCATATGGGCAGAACATAGGCCAAATAGGGTCATCATTGGAAGTGTTAAAAAGTGGCAGTGCCCATATGGGCAGAACATCGACCCAACAGGGCCATCATTGGAAGTGCTAGCGAGTGGCATTGCCTACATTGCGAAGCTAGCGGCAACACAGATTCATTGCAGGGCGTGATACGCCAATATTTTGCCATCCCTTTCCCAATATTGGGCCTTTCATTTGTGCTGCCTGGGGGCCTTTGAATTGCTTCAGTCCATAGCTCCAGATGGACGCCCATTGACTGAAATTAAGATTTTCGGTCGCTGGCCACGGCGATCGTCTGCGGCGAAGGCCTCCCAGGCACTGCTCCGCTTTATGAGAAGCACAGGCCTAATCGAAAGGCTATGAGTTTGCTATGACATGTCTGTAACGTGATGTGATATGGCGTCTGTTATGTGACTGTACCAACTTTAACTATCCCTCTCTCACAACTTTTATATCCACTCATCCCTTTCCCCCAGTGCAGGGTAGCAAACCGCTTGCTTTTACTGGTTAACCTTCCTGCCTTTCCTCCTCATCTTCCTCCTCCTCCTCCTCCTCCTCCTCCTCCTCCTCAGTCCATAGCATTTTTGAAAAATCTATGCTTTTGACGGCAGAAAATCTGGGATTATGCTATTCCTTCCTAATCGTTTGGCTTCATTGTCTCCGTAAAACGAAAGTGAAGAGGGTAAATATTGGAGAGTAGATCATATTTATATACATGAAAAAGCTGGTTTAGAGAAGTTCTTATTGCTGCTTTTTTTGTACTTGACTTAAGAATTAGGCGTAGTGCTCTTTAAGATTTGCCTTAACGTGCGCAGAGATGGTAGCCCTGCTACAACGTTCCTAATCCGGGGATGATAGATGGGCCAGACAATCATTTGTATGCAGCACAGTCTCGATTATTGATCCATGTTTTTTCTTTCCCTCAGGCGCTAAACACCCCCGAGAGATTTTGGAATGTTCTGAGAAGCTATGAGCGGAATACCAGCAATGAATTACACCGATGCATTTACAGTCAGACGATAAGTCTCCAAGATGACTATTATGAATACCACCAATGGTATAGCCACGGAAACACAGTGTGAGTGTTTTCCAGTTAGATGTTTCTTGCAGTTGCTATTAAAATGTGCAGGAACCATCGTTTACAAATTTAATTATTTCAGTTTGCGGAAAACTTGTAGCTGTCATAATCTTGAAACTGCTGATTGTTAGCTGCATTTTCAAGCAACATCTATTTAATGTGGAGGATCTCACAGCTTTACTTTTGCAGCGGTGTATATGAAGGTTGTGGTGAAAACAATTAAATGCTCAAAAGAGAGTCTCGGGTTCTGAAGAGCCCGCTACATGGTCACTATCACAAGTCTGGAACTCTGCCCGACCAGACCTCGCCCAGTGCGCGCCCGCTTTATAGAGCCGTTTGGGTCTCCAGTCTTGAGCAGTTCCGATGGGGGGAATGTGGGACTGGGGGCGCATTTCCACACCCTGGGACAGTTATCCCAGATCTCTCCACTCTGCGGGCAACGGGCATCGATTTTGGAATTTGTACTCAAGATGCACTTTGACTGCTCTCAAAGTTATGAAGTTAGATCAACTTTATTCTATTCTGGCCAAGCTTGCGTTTAAAAAATGTGATGACTCTCTTTTCGTGCTTGTAATTAAGGAACACTAAGAAATTCAAAAGCACATGAAAACGATCAGCTATGGCTTTACATACAACTCTTAATGGCGGAACCCAACGTTTGTTGTAGTAGTGTATGTGGTTCACTTTTCACATATTTCTGGCGCAAACACAGGAAACATAAGCGCCAAACCAATCTGTGAAAGAAAACAAGGTCGTCTAGCACAAAACAAATCTTTCACTATAGCAACCACAATCGCTGTAGGTGTTGCTTTGCCCGACCTGCATGGTTCTACAAATGGGATCAAGAGTATTGGCGTGAAACATTCAAAACTGTATTTCTTTTTTTCTGCAGCTACCGGCATGTGGCCTTATTACTGCGATTGCAGCGCACGAATTAGACAGTCTTTGTTCATTTCTTTTGTCGCGACATGCAGCCTTATCATTTTCGTTTGTCGTGCAAGACGCGCCGAGATACATTCTAAGATTCCAGTAATTTGCGTGTTTTTCTACAAGGCCCCAGTGTATGCTTGTCACCGGTTTGGGTTTTATCTCGATATTTCGCCGCAGCCTTTAAATCGCGCGTTGACGCTTGAAGCGGACATTCTTAGTTCGACGACCAACGAGCACGTTTGCTGCTATCGCCGCCTCCGGTTTGCTCAGTTCAGTTGTGGGCGCAAGTGAGTGGAATAAAGAGTTTCATTCAAGTGCAACACCACTCTCTTCCTTTTTGGCTACCGAGTTGTCAAAACTAGTGACAATGTTGTGAAAGAAGGCTAGGTTGAGACGGCAAGGTCGTGACGGCAAGGCCAGCGATGCCTTGCCTAGCGTTTTTAATCCAATGACAAAAACCCAGGCGCTTGCCGAAGCCGGCGCCACGGGACGATGATGATGGTATGTATAAATGAAAGAGGAAGATCATAGAATGAACAAATTAAAGAACATCCACGGAAGGCTCACACAATCTGCCCGGGGGGTCCGAAGCGGCCAGCCTGGCCGCTCCTAACTAAGCGATGCATCGCGGCGCACAAACGGTTTCAAGCGAGACACATGAACAATTTCAGTTCCACGGTGGCGTCGATCAGCTGGGGGATCAACAGGCGTCACTTTGGAGTTCACTGGGGAAGTTTGGCTTATGACCTCATAGGGACCTATGTAGCGGTGGTGGAATTTGTCACTAAGGCCAGGGGTGCGCAATGGTGTATAAAGCAGTACGTCGCCAGGACGAAAAGCGACCACTCGATGTGTAGAATCATAGCGAGTCTTGCGGTCTTCCTGGCACGCTGCCGTGTTGAGGCGGGCAAGATGACGGCATCTGGCCACACGGGATAAAAAATGGGTAGGTACTGATGTGGAGTAGTCGGGCGTAGAGAAGAAGGAAGCGTCGAGAATTGTATGGGAGGACGGCCATAAACGAAGAAAAATGAAGAATAACCGGTAGTCCGTTGTACTGCTGTGTTATAGGCGAATGTGACGAATGGTAGAATAGTGTCCCAATTTGGATGACCTGGTGTGATGTACATGGATATCATGTCTGACAAGGTGCGATGAAATCGCTCAGTCAGACCATTAGTCTGGGGATGGTAGCTTGAAGTTGTCTTATGAAGGGTGGATGACGCGTGAAGAACTTCGGCAACGACTTTCGATAAGAAGGCTGTACCGCGGGCTTTTAAGAGCACCCGAGGAGCGCCATGACGCAATACAATTGATCGCAAAAAGAAATTTGCTACTTCTTCAGCGGAACCAGTCGGTACAGGTGCTCTCTCAGCGTAGCGTGTGAGGTGGTCGACAGCTGTTATAATCCAATGGTTACCCCCATCGGAGAGAGGTAGGGAACCGTATAAGTCGATGCCGACTACGTCGAATGGCGTGGCGGGACAAGGAAGAGGTTTTAGAAGGCCAGCGGGCGAAGAAGTCAGCCGTTTGCGACGTTGGCACAGAGGGCAGGATGCGACGTATTTGGCAACGGTGGAAGATAAGCAAGGCCAAAAGAATCGTTTTCTCACGCGGTCGTAGGTTTTGTCAAAACCAAGGTGACCTGCAGTAGCGTCATTGTGGAGAGCCGCCAATATACGTGGGCGAAGCACACGTGACACGACTGGGATCGAGCGAGTTCCATCAGGGCAATACACGTAACGGAGTAGGATGCCATCTTCGAGCTTAAAATTGCGAAATTGTCGGCGAAGCCTAGCATTGGGCGGGTCCGAAGCACCGATAAGGCGATCGATGATAGGACGGCAGTAGGCATCGGCTAATTGCGGTGAGCGGAGAGCGTGCTGGTTCTCAGAGTCGTCAAAACAAACGGTTGTGATATACGTCGGGCAAAGAGATGGTCGGCTCTTGTCAGAGGTGGAAATGCATTGGGAAGAAAAACAGCAAGTTGATTCCGAAAGGGAACAGCGAGAGAGAGCGTCGGCGTCTTAGTGTTGGCGACCAGATTTATAAGTGACGTCGAAATGGATTCTTGCAGGCGTAGAATCCAGCGGCCAAGTCGGCCTGACCAATTTTTGAGTGAAGACAACCAGCAAAGAGCATGGTGGTCGGTCACAACTGTGAAGTGCCGACCGTATAGGTAAGGGCGAAATTTTTGGACAGCCCAGACGACGGCAAGACACTCCTGCTCGGTAATGGTGTAGTTTTTCTCAGCTGGAGTCAGAGTACGACTGGCCAAGGCAATCACTTTCTCACGCGATGTTGCATCACGCTGGAGAAGTACAGCGCCAAGACCGTGACCACTGGCATCGGTGTGCAGGATAGTTGGAGCGCTGTCACTGAAGTGGCCAAGAACAGGATCTGATGTGAGGGCGTGCTTTAGGTCATTAAAAGCAGTTTCGCACTGTTTCTTCCACACGAAAGGGCTCCGTGCTTTAAGTAGCTCATGAAGTGGTGCAGCAATAGTTGCAAAATGCCTTATAAAACGCCGGAAATAAGAGGAGAGGCCGAGGAAACTGCGCAAATCTGTAGTCCGCTGTGGACGAGCAAAGTTCAAGACCGCGATGATTTTTTTCAGGATTGGGCGAATGCCGTCATGGCTGACCAGATGTCCCAATATTCTAATTTCCTTCTGTGCAAAGTGGCACTTTTTGGTGTTGAGCTGAAGGCCTGCCGAAGCGAGACAGGTGAGGACTTCACTCAGGCGCGTGAGATGGTCATTAAAGGTTTTCGAAAAGATAACATTATCGTCCAAGTAACAAAAACAGGTTCTCCATTTTAGGCCACGAAGCTCAGTATCGATCATTCTTTCAAATGTCGCTGGTGCGTTACAAAGTCCGAAAGGCATAACATTAAATTCGTAAAGGCCATCGGGTGTTGCGAAAGCGATTTTTTCTTTGTCGTCCTCGTGCATAGGTGTTTGCCAATAACCTGAGCGGAGGTCCAAGGTCGAGAAATATTCGGAGCCTTGGAGAGAGTCAATGGCGTCATCAATTCGTGGCATCGGATAGACATCTTTGCGGGCAATTTTAGTTGAGTGCACGGTAATCAACACAAAAGCGTACCGAGCCGTCCTTTTTTTAACTAGCACTACTGGGGAGGACCATGGGCTTGTTGAGGGACGAATTATATTGCGATGGAGCATGTCATTTACATTTTCTTCAATTACTTTTCGTTCAGAGAGGGAAACCCGATAAGGCCGTCGGCGAACGATGGTAACCTTCAGTAATAATGCGATGGTGCGCAACACTAGTCCGTCCCAGTGGTGTAGAAGTGGCATAAAAAATGGCTTGGTGGTGTCGAAGCAATGTCAGCAGTTCTTGGCGTTGGTTCGGCGTGAGTTTAGGATTAATAGTCTTTGCGAGAACAGAAAGAGAGACGTCTGACGAAACACTTTGCTGAGGTGGAGGGGCGGTGAGCACCATCGGGGAAAAAGGTTGAATATCCACCATGCAATGCAGAGAAGTTCCTTTTGGGAGCACGAGGGATTCACGTGAAGTGTTAGTGGCCAGTACTGTCGCTGAGCTGTTGTGGAACCGGACAAGACTTGACGGGAAAGCGATGCCGAGTGCAAGATGACTATACGATGGTGCTATGAGTACGTCCCCGTCAGTGATGGGGTATGAAACAACAGTAAGCAGTTTTTCGCACTGAGGAGGCAAAACAGTATCAGCGGCGGCAACGAGGGGATGATGTCGTTCAGAAAAGTCAGATGAAAAATCGCTGTCTGTCATACGGATAACACGGTCACCACAAGAAATTAACGCTGAAGCGGTTGGCAAAAAATCCCATCCAAAAATTATCAGGTGCGCACAAGGTGAGAGCACAGCAAACTGCACATGATGGCGGATGCCGTCGATAACACCTCGTACGGTGCACTTCGCTGAAGGGCGCAAAGGGACGGTATTGGTTCCACGGAGTTCAGGCCCATCATATGGTGTAGTCACTTTTCGCAAACGGTAGCACAAATCAGCGTGAATGACAGAAATTGCAGCCCCTGTATCAATAAAAGCTTCGACCGGTAAACCTTCAGCGATAACAGCAAATGACATTATACGGGCGATCAGGGGGACTTTTAGTAAGTTCGCAGAGTGCAGTTTGACCTCCGGAAACTGCAACACTTAGTTTTCCGGATGGCGGACAGGGAGAATGGTTGCGGGGCGGAGAGGGGAAACTGAGCGGCGGTATGGGGATGTGGACCGGCGTCGGGATACATGGTTCCTACGAGGCTCAGAGGAAGATACTGGAGGTGGGGAGGATCGTCGAGGTGAGCTTGGAATAGACCGGCGTTGATAATATGAGGTTGAAGGCACGTCAGTTTCGAAGGTGTCGTAACCACGGCGCTCGTTCTGAAGGCAGCGACCACAGAAGCGGGATATATGTCCTCTAATACCACAGTAATAGCAGACTGGTCGGGAGGGACGCCAAGGTGCGTAATAGGGTGGTGTAGGTTGAGCCATCGCCATTGCATTGACGTGATTGTACGTTGGTGCCGGTCGGGGCGGGGGAACCAAAGAAGGGGGGGGATGCAGCGACGTGCGCGTAGGTCGGCGCTGGACGGTTTTCAGAAGGTTCGGATGTCATGGAGTGGCTGATAGTTGATAACTCTTCTTTAATCATGTTGCGGAGAACGGCGTCATTAGAAGGTGCGGAAGAATGATCGCACCCATGTCGACAAAAAGGATTGAGGGCTTGGAGCTCCTCGCGGATGATTGCTCGAATCATTGCCCGCAGATCAAGGTCAGCAGAGGTTGGACCAGTTGCGAAGCTGGGCTGTAATCGAGAGGACTGCAGCTCGTCGAGGCGTTGACAGGTCGTTATAACTGAATCAACACTTGAAGGATTCTGGGCAAGTAAGGTATGGTAAGCCATAGAATTGATCCCTTTTAAGACGTGGTGCACACGTTCAGGTTCTGTCATGGTGGGACTAATGCGCCGACAAAGTGCAAGAACAGCCTCTATGTAAGACGCATATGATTCATCAGGACCTTGAAGGCGGGAAGCGAGCTTGTTTCTCGCGATCTCAGTCCGAACTGCCGGGTCGGCGAAGTATTGACGGAACTGCTGTTTGAAAGTGGTCCAGTTAGTAGTGTGGGGTTCGCGATTAATGAACCAGTTTCTGGCGACCTCAATTTTAAAGCATCGTCCCACCGGTTATAGGCACTGCAGCGTTCATATGTGTCAAGCCAGTCATCGAAGTCTTCGTCGCGACGACCAGCGAACAGCGGCGGGTCACGTTGACGTGGGGGCAGAGTCGGAGGCGTCGGTGCAGCCGAGGTAGGGGGTCCGGCCTGGTCGGGATTGCTCTCGGTGGACATGATTATGGTGGAAGTTGCCAAAGGGCGACCGGAACGTAGCTCCAGCGAGAGGCAGGGCCCAAGGCAGCAAGGAGATCGAATTTGACCTCCACCACTTGTGAAAGAAGGCTAGGTTCAGACGGCAAGGTCGTGACGGCAAGGCCAGCGATGCCTTATCTAGCGTTTTTAATCCGATGACAAAAACCCAGGCGCGTGCCGGAGCCGGCGCCACGGGACGATGATGATGGTATGTACAAATGAAAGAGGAAGGTCATGGAATGAACAAATTAAAGAACATCCACGGAAGGCTCACAATATTCATGTTCGTTGTTTGTGGTTAGGGTAACGACACCTGAATCCAACTTTTTGATGTTGTAATCTATAGTTAATACTTAGCTTTGCTGCAATAGGCTCGTAATGTTTTTCAAGCTCAGACCTTTCTTCAATGCATCGTTAGCATATTACGACATGCTATTATCCTCTCAGTCCCAAAATATTTCTGGTGAGCTGCACGATTCAGCTTACTGGGATTTGACAATAGACAAAATTATTCCATCAGATATATGTTCGCTATGTAGAGCGCAATAAACAACATCTTTGGAGTATGAGAAGACATGAAAAAATAATCCAGAGAACAAAAGAGCTAAAGGAGCACACCTGCTTCACAAAAAAAAACAACATTTCAGCGGCTAATAGCTCGCCCTCTGTCGCTTGTACTTGATGTCCCCTTGTGGAAGCTAAGAGAACAATTCATAAGAGAGCATTTTGATTCGCTAACCTGTATGTGAATCAGTTGCTCACCAAAGCAAATTGCGAAGCAGGGCAAGGATACTTTTTCTCGAGGCAGAGAACTGTACGAGTTTCGTAATTCACTATGATCGAAAGTCGAATTTATATAATTAGGCAAACATTCTGCATACACGAGACAGTGTTCTCACTAAGCGAGGCATAATATCTAACAATCCTGTCAACACCTGTTCTACTACCCTAGAATAAGCACAAAGAGTGACCGGTATATGTAAACTATAGCGTACACCTTAAAAAAAAAAGAACGAGGAAAACACCTCTTCTTCTCAGGCGACCCTCGGATTATCCCACCCAAATTTTAATCTTCTCAATTGTATTTCGACTGCCTAAATGCTCTGGAATTTAGGTTTTGATTGAGGCCTACGGCTGCCTAATAGAACAGCCTGGTAACAATTGCGTTTATGTATTGAAGTTGACGGATTCAGCCATGAAACGGTAATACAATACCTGCCTTATCATTTTTTAAAGTAAAATTACCAGGAATGTAGGCTCATAATTATTGTGTGATCGTGTGCGTGTGTACCTCAAGTAGCATTAATGCTAAGGGCGTTTAAGTAGCCTTCTAGCATTATTATTGCTATGACGTCAGAGTCCAGTAAGATATGAGACTCTTGAGTATAGAAAGACTAAGCAACCGACCAGTAATCCCGACCGGTAATTATGCCTGCTGCTGATCGTTTCAACCAGCTCTTGGTAGCCACTAACCTCGAATTTAGAAGCAGGTTTACCTTAGTCTCTTGCAAAGCTCCCGGACAGTATACGAAAGGCTCTAGGATGATGATGGGAAAAGAATCCCGAAGATGTCGCCGATGTATTCATATCGCTGTAAAGCTAATTGAAATCGGTATAAAAGAAAGATATAACAAGGCGTAAAAGGCACAGTGCCCCTGAGCTTGTTGCTTCTTTATGTTGTCGTCGGACAACCAATGCGCATTCACTAATAGCGAGAGGCATTGATTTTGCAACACTGTGAAAGATAAAAGGTCGAGGCAACGAGAATAATCGCTCCCTATACAACCCTGCAAGTTAACAGTGAACTGTCAGTACAAGAGAGGACTACGATATGTGCTTACCATTTTTGTACCGCAAAGTAATTCTTTTACACTGAGAGTTTTAGGTGTATCGAACAGTTTGGCTCTATCACCATGTTTCAGAGCATACGAAACCGTTTAAAACTATGGTGAAAAACAAAAAATTCTAGGTGCATTTCTTAAAAAAACAGAGCAAATTAGAAACAGAGCAATATTAGAAATAAATCAGAGAGTTGTTTGAAAATTAGCCCTAAGTGCGCAAAATAAATGCCACAGCACAAACTATACGTTGCATGGAGATATTGTTGGGTATTTTCGTAACACGGTAAGCTCAGAGTAAAATATTTAATGTCGAACGCATGATGAATTATGACAGTAACAGGTGGCCTGTCAAAGCATATATATATACACACCTTCAAAAGCTCCGCTGAAAATGAAGGAAAAAGGACTAGGAAACTGACCAGTTAGCATGTCAGGCACAAGGACGGGTAAATAAAGATCGGTAAAATGAAAATAAAACACAAACATTCTAATTGCATACCTTATATATAAAAATTTTTCGTGATTGGAAAAGGCAGTTCGGGAAAGAAATTTTCTTTGTTAAGTCAAGAGGCTGTGGCCTATACTTGATCCTAGATTAGGATTCCTTAACACACATAGGTACAAAAAGAAATTTATGTATCAACATCACACATGTTGAGTCTGTGAAGTCAATAAAAGATTGAGCGTCTTCTAATTGAATGCGATGACATCTATTCGGCTTTCCATGAAGGCACACTCACTTTCTGTGAACCCCTAGAATATAGTGAAACCAGTGATCGGGTGAATGAATCCCGGTGGCAACAAGCAAGGAATTTTTTGGAAGGTTGATGGCTGAAAGAAAAACAACCTTATAGGACTAGTAGTGTGGAACTAAAGCTATAGCAACTAAAACTGCGAAAAGCTGACCAATGAGAACTAGTAACAATATTCATGACATGTATGAAACAAAACAAATAATGGGGCACCTGCAAACACTCGGGTTCGAACAGAACGCTCTGTTATTTCATCTATCCATCCATTCATGCCTATATAAGTTAGAAACGTCTTACGAAATTCAGACGTGAAAGTTCTTGTGAAAGTTCAGACTCTCACAAGAACTGCGGGACCAGTAAAACAGAGCATCCCCTATTAGCCTGTTTTGTTCAGTATAGCGATGTGCGATGTAGACTGTCTTCAATCAAAATTGAACACTAAGTATTTTCTTCGTTTGGAGCTTTTGCTCTAATTCTGAATTCACAAATTTTACGAGCTTTCTTTGTCATTCACACTTTATATCTGTGTGTCCGTCAATCTACCCGCCCCTTCGTTGTCATGCTATTCATTCTTTCTTTGCTCTGTCCATCCGTCTGCCAGAAGTCGGTAGGAGCTGCGAACTTGGTCAGCACATTTGAGATGACACTAGCCCACTGAGAACAACTGACGTCGAGTGCGACAGGCTATTTCTATGCTATTAATTCACATTTGTACAATTGCCTGACCGCAAACTTAAATTAATGCCGCATGATCGTTTATATGATATAATAGATTTTATCCATATGATGATTAAATTATGTCACCTGAGAACATAATGAAATCTAAAAGTATGGAGCTTTTACTTCGTATTTGAGCTCAAAACACAATGGGCCCTTGACTGTCTGTCATATTAATTACATCAAAGCTCTAATTTGAGCAGGTAAACGTCTAGTATATCCGCTGATAATGCACATCAGTCGGCTAGGTTTGAAAAGTAACACTGTGTGGTCTGTTTAGCTGCACGTATATTCTCTTTAAGACTTACAGGAGCATGCTCATCAGGTTGATATTTTAACGTTGCTCTGAATATGCATTACACAATCATATGTATTTGGTAAAGCTCCTACGATGCTAAAGGCTCAAATTACCAAAACGTTTCGGGTCATCAACCATCTTCGTTCTGCATTCTCTTTCTTTGCTTTTTTTCTACTAACATGACTCGTGTTCTTATCAGAAGCAAGTAACGTCGGTGCAGCCCTACTGCTGATTCATAAAGGCTGATTGGTCATTCCGCATTATACATCGAACCAACCATGCGGCAGATCTAGTGGAAGCATTTCTGTTGTAAATATAGCCTAATCATGGAGCTCACTGTTCAGAGACTTTTAGGGCAGGCCTGCGAGAGCAAGACTTTAGAACGTTGAAACAGTTCCATTCTCCGTACGTACCCTCAATGGCCAACGTTTCGAATTTGGAATAATAATGAGCAAGCAAGGTGAGTAAATGAAACTATATCTACAAATACAACTAAATTTGTTTTTCTCTTTGCTATACCCCAGACATGATTCGGTGTGGTAATAAACACATTGATCTCTCTACAGTGTCAAAGTTCTGCTATACGGGAAATTGTACTTCAAGGAGGGTTATCCTGTGTTAGCTGTCATTAAAGAACGTGGTAAGAAAACCGCTACAACATTTCATTCTGGCTTATTTAGAGCTGAAGTGTTGCAAATTTGTCAATTGGAAACTTCTTTATTTCCAACTCGAGAGCAATGTGCTGAAAATATGTCAGTTTGGAAACTAAAGAGGTATGCCTGTTAGTGAAGCTATTTTGTTTTTAGACCTTTACTAGATGTGCGCAGAAAATTGTGACATACATCGTTGTTTTTTGTCTTCGCTAATGAACTCAGATATATTTTGTTTATACTGTAGTAGAAGGCCATTCTTGAAGGCAGTAATTCGAATCGAAAACTGCATTAGCTATACTTTAGCACGTCTTGCAAATAGGCTTGATTTAAGACAGTCCTTTTGAAATCTTCATATAACAATGTCGTAAGAAATGGAAATTGCGGTTATTGATTATGCTGTTTGTAACACCATCCATGTTCAGGAAATGCTTCTCGAGCTATTGTTTTCCCTTATGGACATACCTACTCGATTGAACTGAGGCTGGAACTGTAGATGGAGCTATGGAATTATGTGTCATATTGAAAGCTTGGATGAGGACATTAGCTTGGAGGGAACAGGACCAAGCAGAAGGGGGTGTGAACACTGAAATGAAAAATTACATATGTATGATCATCATGGAAATGATTATATATATTTGTAGCGATGATTGGAGAAACGACGGCTAATAAGAGAGTTGGATGCCGAAAAATGAAAAAACAGTGAATAGCGCTATGCATAGTTGAAAGCTAATATCTCGGTGGCCTGCGCTCGAAAAGAGGGACATAACCACTGATAATGAAGCATAGAATTTTTTTAATTATAGCTTAGTGACCGGGTTGTTTAGTTTCTTAATTCGAGATAGCTGGCGTTGCTGAAGGAACCGTTGTAACCTGGACGTTGTGGTCACATCAATCAAAATGAAATCGAAAACAGAATTTTGTAATACCCATTGCAGTGAATTTAGTTACATCACCTATGACTTTCTCTCTTATAGAGCCAGCTGCATCTCTTCGCAAGTGGAGTACCACGCCCAATATGTATAGAACATACTGGGAGGCCAAATAGATATGAGGTCGCGTAATAAGCAGTTGACTGACCGCTACACTTAGCGGCCTGTGTTGAGTATTCGATATGTTTGACCGGTACAATTTGCTGTCATCTTGGTTTTATTTATTTATTTATTCACACTGTGAGCGGATCCAAATAAACAAGGGCGATTTTACATTCCAATTGAGCAGTGAATCTGCGAAGTGTGTCTCGAACTTGCACAAACATTAAAGCAGATCATATTCAGAAGAGAAAACAAAATGCAGGGTCTCTTAAGATATCTCTAAAGAAGTAAATGACGAAAGCTTACTCTTGCTGCTCCTATCATTACTTATTTGTCCTTGCTGCTTTTCTAACTGTAATTTTAGTAAATACTAGTCATTACTTAGTATTCTTATTCATTCATAATCAATTGCAGTCGTTACAAGTCATCGTCAGAATTATGGTCATTTATAGTCATTATTATGTATTACACTTGATTTGTAGTCATTTAGTTATTAGTACTTATTACTAAGCATTTAGGCCAGTGTAATCACTTGCAGTTGCTACACGTCGTTAGACATATTGACCATTACAATGCATTAGTAGCCATTCATTAGTACCCTAATCAGTTGCATTCGCTACAATCCGGCGTTACAATAAATGTAATTAGTAATCATTATTATACGTTATAACATCTACTAATGTCTATTATAGGAGAAGGAGGAGGAAACAACTTTATTCAGCTCATAATTAAGCGTGAAGATTGTCCTGGGCCAGGGTCAACAAGGGCAACTAATCCTGAGCTGGTCATATGCTAACCAAGCCCGCCACGTTGGGGGAGGAGGGTGTGCAAAGTGGGGTGAATGAATTAAGAATGGGCATGAAAACAAGCAATGTTCTAAATTTGCATACTGTGCGGAATAATTTGGGCATGCGGGGAATGTCTGATTTGGTATAGAAACGATCTGGCAGGAGTAACCAGTGTATTTATTTGTATGCGTCTAAGAAAGCATAGTTGCGTGGTAGTGAGAGATTTATCCGGAAAAAGAAGTGTACGAAGGCTTTCTCTGATGATGTCATAGTAAAATGTTCAATTCTTTTTTGTAGTGAAGAGTAGTGTCCAACGTGGGCAGATAACGCCAGCGAATTCCAGGCGCCGGGTGCTGAAGCTCGCGGGCGAGGCGATGCACTACCTCATTGGCTGTGATTCCAGGGTGACCAGCAATTCACCTCAGTGTGACAGTGTTAGGACGTAGTTTGGTGAGAGCTCCGTGCAGATCACCCTGCAGTTCTTCAGGAATGCGACCCATATGAATGGCGCGTATAGCCTGTATTGAATCACTGTATATGGTATATCCGATGTCTTGAATACTGGCGGCTATTGACAGGGTCTCGAAAGTCGCTGTAGGAGAAGGAGCTATATAAGGATTGAGGGTATGTTCCTGATGTTCCCTCGGTCTCAGGTGTATTTTGCACAAAAATTTCTTGAATTTGGCATCTTGAGTCACTCTTCTTTCTTCTTGGCTCCTGGCTGCTTCACTGTTGGCATGTAGCAGGACTTCAAAAAAAATCAGCGGGAATGAGCCGCTCCAGATGCAGCTGGGCGCAATAAATGTCGTTTTATAGTCGCCTGATAGTGGATTTTGTTTCGAGGATCCTTGCCTGCAACAGCGGCTTTTCTGCTTGGGCGATAGTCTCTCTTCCAGCTGGCGTCTGGACTAGCATTGGCAGGCGTAAGGAATTGGGGACCAGCACACACGTGAATGACTCGGCACAGTTTGTAGAAAAACTAAAGACAATAACGTTTGACGACGACCACGTCATGGTATCTTTCGACGTGAGATCCATGTTTACGTGTGTGCCGGTAGACTTCGCAGTCGAATGTTGCAAAACAGCTACGAACAACGACTTGTCTCTGCTAGAACGTACACCTATTAAAACGGACGATCTATGCCAGTTCCTCAAATTCTGCCTGTCCAACACATACTTTACGTTCAACAAGACGTTCTTCAGGCAGGTCTTCGGGACAGCAATGGGCGCTTCCATTTCAGTGGTTTGTGCCAACCTGGCCCTAGAAACGATTGAAAACCGCGCACTGACGTCATTCGACCCTCTACCAAGACTGTTCCTTCGTTACGTTGACGATTGTTTCTGCCTCATCCGTTGAGAGGACGCCGAAAGATTCCTGCGGCACCGTAACTCGTTTCAAGAAAGCGTCCAGTTCACTATGGAAGAAGAAGTCAACGGGCGATTCCCCTTCCTTGACGTCCTTGTTGAAAGAACAAGAAACGGTTTAGCGACGAGTGTATACAGAAAGCCTACCCACATGGGTAAATATCTGAATTTTCATTCAGCACATCCATTAGGGCATAAGCGATCGGTTGCCTCTTCTCTTGTTAATCGGGCCTTCAGGATTTGCTCAAGCCCAAGAAAAACACGTCGTGAGCTGAGTCACATACGGAAGGACCTTAAAGAAAACGGATACTCATCCCAAGTCCTCCGTTCGCAAGAACTACGTGCTGCAGCCCCTCCAACCGGAGAAAGAAGAGAAAAGAAAAAGCGTGCTGCCATTCCTTATGCCCAGGGCGTCAGCGAAACCTTATGCAGGATATTCGCTGCCTACGACGTCCAAGTATCCCATGTACCATCCAGCAAGCTTCGAAATCATCTGGTACGGGTCAATGACCCTTTGGAGAAGACAAGCTACCCTGGCGTCGTCTACAAGATTCCTTGCAAAGATTGCAGCGCTTCCTACATAGGCGAAACTGGTGACTTCACAAGACGATTGAAGGAACACCAACGTGACGTAAAGAACAAAAAAGTGACTTCTAACGCTCTAGCAGAGTACAATCAAGACACGGGCCACCTGATTGACTGGGATTCCGCGCACATACTTGAAAAGGAAAAACTGTCATCTAGCCGCCCACTCAAGGAATCATTACACATCCAAATGACAAGCGAAGCGATAAGCAGGACGCGGGGAAATCTACCAGAGATGTACATGCACTTTGTACGCAACACTTTAACTTCATAAGCAACGGCCCATCTCGTTTCATTTCCATTGTGAACAAGGCACCCGTAGCGGTGCCGAAATGTCAATGTGTTTATCTTTTGTTTTTTCTTTTTCTTTATCGTCTGTGACTTCGGCGAGTGCTGGTTTCGTCAATATGCTGAATTTCCCTTGCCTAACGGGTTTCCGTCGAATCCTCAACTATAAATGAATGCTATGTATAAGGGCTGGTTATATTCCTATTGATGGTATGGTATCACCTGATTGATGGTATGGTAATGATCGATTGTAGAGTACCGTTTCCGAAAACCTGCTTGATCCTTTGCTTGGTGGCAGCCTAAGGTTGTCCTGATTCTATTAGCAATTACCTTAGTAAATACCTTATATGTAACAGACAGTAAGCTGATTGGTCAGTAATTTTTAAGGTCCTTAGAGTCCCCTTTCTTATGAATGAGGATATTGTTTGCATTCTTCCATGATTCCGGTACCGTCGATGACACCAGGCACTGCGTATACAGGGTGGCCAGTTTTTCTAGCACGATATCCCCCCCCCCCCCCCGTCCTTTAGCAAATCTGTAGTTATCTGATCCTCTCCAGCTGACTTCCCCCTTTTCATAGATTCTAATGCTTTCTTGACCTCGTCCTTCGTCACTGGTGGAACGTTTGACTGTTTTTCCTTGCCGCCAATCTCGTTACGGTCCTGACTACTTTGGCTTCTTAGAGATCAGTATAGAACTCCTCGGCTACTTTGACTATCTTGTCCATATAGGTGATGACGTTGCCCGCCTTGTCCCTGATCGCATATATCTGGTTTTTGCCTATGCCCAATTTCTTCTTTACCGCTTTAAGGCTTCCAACGTTCTTTATAGCATGCTCAATTTTCTTCGTGTTATACTTCCTTATATCAGTCACCTTGCGCTTATTGATTAGCTTTGATATCTCGGCCAATTCGATCTGGTCTGTTTGATTGGAAGCTTTTATATTCTGGCGTTTCTTAATCAAATGTTTCGTCACCTTAGACAGCTTACCGGTATCCTCTCCAACTATCCTACCGCCTACTTCTACCGCACACTCCGTAATGATATCTCTTTAAATTATTGTTCATTGCTTCTAGGGTAATGCCGCCATCCTCGGTTAGAGCCGAATATCTATTCTGTAGCGAGATCCTGAATTATTCTGCCCTCCCCCTCACCAATAATTCGTTTAAGGGTTTCTTTCTTACTAATCTGCTGCGTTCCTTCTTCAGGTCTAGGCTAATTCGGGACCTCACCATCCTGTGGTCACTGCATCGCACTTTCCCAATTACCTCTACATCTTGCACAATGGCGGGGGTTGAACACATTATGAAGTCAATTTCATTTTTAGTCTCCCCGTTAGGACTTTTCAATGTCCATTTCCGGTTCTTCCGTTTGCTGAAGAAGGTATTCATCATTCTTAAGCTATTGCGCTTTGCAAACTCAACAACTCCCACCTGCTATTCCTAGAACCAATGCCATAGTCACCTACTGCGTGGTCTCCTGCCTGCTTTTTCCCTACCTTGGCATTGAAGTCGCCCATTAGTACAGTATACTGCGTCTTTACTTTTCGCATTACCGATTCTACATCTTCGTAGAAGCTTTCAACTGCCTGGTCATCATAACTACATGTAGGTGCATAGGCCTGTACAACCTTCAGTTTATACCGCTTATTAAGCCTAATTACGAGGACTGCCACCCTCTCATTAATACTTTAGAATTCATCTATATTACCCGCTATATACTTACTGACAAGGAAACCTACTGCTAGTTGTCGCCTTTCTGATAAGCCTCGATAACACTGTACATGCCCATCCTTCAGTACAGTATACGCGTCGTTCGGCCTCCTAACCTCACTAAGCCCTACGAAATCCCATTTCATGCCCTCTAGTTCCTCTAACACACTGCTAAGCTAGCTTCACTAGCTATGGTTCTAACGTTAAACGTTGCCAGGGTCAGATTCGAATGGCGGCCTGTCCAGCGGAGTCAGGCTTTCTTAGCAACCCCTGCTGCGTCACAGGTCTGACCGCCGCCGTGGTCAGTTGTTCCGCAGCCGCTGGTGACTGAGGGCCGGGGTTTTACGGAGCTGATCATGAGAGGTCATGGCCAATTAGTGCAACAGGGTGGCCAACTCCTGTTCTGGTGAGGGAGGGCGTTGCCGGGGGTGTTCACCGGCATCAGCTCGCACCCCAAACCTGTTTATGCAATTCCATTGACAGGCAGATTTTTTTTAATCCGGTGGAGAATTGCGCGGCACCGAGATTTGAACCCCAGTCCTCTTGCATGCGAGGCGGATGTTCTACCGCTACGCCACCGCTGCCACCAACAAAATCAAGGTCCGTCGAAAGGCTTAGCGAGCCTCGGGCATCATCAGAACCTACAAATGGTCGGTTCTTAGCAAAAAAGCGATCACATTCGGCACATGAGGAGTCAAAATTATCCAGCTTACTTGCAGAATAACGCAAGCTGGGCGATTGAGGTTCCAGGGTTGATTATCTGGCACAGAGACGATAGATTCAGGAGCTCGGTGTTCTTCCGTCTTTACTAGGCGACGCCACCTGTTGGATCATCTGTCTATTATAACATCTATTATTCACCGTCACTCATTCTTCCTTTTCTGTTTTCCTATGGCCGACACGTCCTGATGATGCGTCCGGCGTTCACATCCAGCACACGCGCCACGAATCTAGAAAGGTTTTCGCCTTAAAAACGCGTAAAAAAGAAAAAGAAACACTAGTTTGACACAAAAAATTTGAAGCGAAACTAAATTATGCATTATTTCATAGAAACCTACAAAAGCGTACATTGAAAATTGAAATTAATATGATATGGAATGGAGAAAGGCTCTGAACTAACGAGAGACAGAAATTGTAACTCGGAAACACATATAAAAATGGCAATTTTGACCATGTATATACATTTGCTAAGTGTATTTTCAAAGCACGCACACCACAAAACTCAACCGAATGTTTTGGCAACTTGTTCAAAGCAACAGAGGTTCGGTCAAAGAACAATGTTTGAGAAATTAATTTTTAAACTGTAGGATTGTAATATATTTCTAGTGATTTGTCTAAATAGAGCTGAAACTATATAAAGATTGTTTATCAGATCAGCGTTGTATATGGCACCTAAGTTGTGAAAACAATATAAGGCTATTAAGGTCATTGTACCGTACACTCTTGAGGCCAGATCAAAATTTGTGTTCGGTTACGGATGAGGTTCTAGCATACGAGCTAGAAATAAACCTCAGTGATTGTATTTGTAGTCATTCACACTAGACAACATATTATTGGTGGTAGGTCTCCCAGATAGGACTAGCATAGCTCAAAAGAGGACATTCAGTCATAGTCTAACCATAATTGGTATTCTTCGTGTGGTGCCTTGAACTCGTCGCTGTAATGAACAAAGTTTACAAAAAGCTTTATTAAATGTGTCGCAGATGCACTCAGTAGTAGAGATATTTTTAAAATGTATTGCAGGATATTTAAGTTCGGAAACTTGTGACAAATATGTATTTGTTCTGCTACAGAAAAAAATTAACGGATGTTTCTTAGATGCCATAGTTATTTAATAGATTAAGAAGAACTGGGTTACATGTGCCAATAATTGCAGCAATTGGCAATTTCTTTCAAACAATAACATAGTTCTATAGTGGTCGGCTACAAAATGTATTCTTATATTAGAGCTGCGTCACTGCGTGATTTTTTTATTTAATAAGAGCGAAAACGTGAACTCGTGTCAAGTAATAAAATGTTCAACACTAAATGACCTATTACTGAATCCTGAGACATACCGGTTCGAGAAGGTTTGTTCTTACTAGAAGTCCAGTTCAATCGCAGCCATGGTATCCTGTGTGAAATATATGCTGCATCTATTTTATTAACGAAGAATGACCGGCAATACAAGACAATGTTTTAAAACCGTTCTGTAGGAAATGATATCAAAGGTTCTAGTGAAGTATGCGATGATATCTAGTTGACTATTCATGTCAATGGTCTCGATATATTAATGAGTAACCTTATGCGAATAGTGGTTGTTGAGCACTCAAATCGAAAGCAATGCTGTGTTTTGGATTCGTTGCTGATTTCTTCAAAAAATTTCTTTAGGTATTATGCTAACACATCATCCAGCGTATCTAGCGTTTTGCAAAATATACCTCGTCAAAGAGATTAGTCGGGTATTTGTAACATATGTCTTGAACCTTGATTGTAAGCAGTTATCACCTTTGTTGTTTTTCAATCAGTAGGAACATTCCCGCGTTCATGCGGCTTATTAAAGTTATCCACTAAATAAAATTAATACCAGTCGTATACCTTTTCAAAAATAGCGTTTGGAATTTGGTGAGCACCTATACACATTTCGCAAGGGGAAAAGAAAATTAAGAATTCCTTCTTGTCCTAAATAAAGCTCCGATAAAGAATGTTTATTGGAAATCGGTGTGGAAAAACGTCACAAACAAAAACTGTTTAAAAACAATTCCTTGTAGAGGAAGAATAGGTCGGAGTGACTAACAATAGTTTTCGTAGAGGTCGCTAAAGGCCCTCCCACGTTGGGCCTCGGCGACAGCGCTCTCTATGTGTATAATAGACCTGCCAGGCTTGACGAATGAATAAAGGTTACTTGTCCGTCACTCATGCGAGTGAGTTGACTCTCTCTGTCGCTACTCACCGACACCCACCGGGCCTTATAGCCACTCCACACTTTTGTTTTCATTCTTCAAAAACTGAATGCCAGAATTGAGGTCAGACATAAATCTCCGACTTTTACCAGAGACACAATAATGCTTAATAGGCAATTAACAGAAATTTTTCTTTTATGAATGGGCTCCATTTTAGGTGCAGTAAATTCGGTTTACCAAAATGGTGAGCTCCTTCAGGGGTTGACGTTTTCCCTCTCATTCATTCGAAGAACAGTTTTTGTGATTGGTTTCCGGTTATCCGTGGACTTTGTGTCATGCTTATTCGCGTGATTCTGAACAAACATTTCTCTTTAATCCAATACCTCTATCTTGACCTTATCCCAGGCATTGTTTACAGGTAGACAATTCAGGAAGATGAACTTGGTGTTGCTCTAAAGCAATCAAATGATGCCACACCGTTTGCTTTTAAACGTTGGGATAAGCAATATTTTATTGTTATGGGTTTTTTAACACTTGACGGATACATCAGCTCCGTTTAGTCGTTCCGTCGTGTCCGACCCTTCGTGATCTTCTGGACCATATCACGCCACGTTTTCCGGTCTCTCACTATCTTCCTAACATCACATAACTTCATCTGCAGCGCCTCGAGGATGCCATCTAACCATCGCGTTCGCTGCCTACCCCTTCTCCGGCGACCCTCAACCTTTCCCAACATCAAATCTTTCTCCAGCGACTTCTCTCTTCTCATCAAATGACCAAAGTAGCTGAGCTTTAACTTTAGAATTTGACCATCCAATGAGCAATCAGGGTTTATGGTCGACAATATCGACTGATTTGATCTTCTGGCAGTCCAAGGAACTCTCAAGAGTCTCCGCCAGCACCACAATTCAAACGCGTCAATTCTTCGGCGGTCAGCCTTCTTCACAGTCCAACTCTCGCATCCATACATCACAATGACGGATACATACGTGACGGCTATTTTGTGGTCAGGAGCTCGCTATTAGACCTCACGGAGGTGGCCTAATTGTGCACTAAATCAGCTCAGAAACCCCAAAACGAGAACCTATTTTCCTGATTGAAGCCTTCATGTAAGTGCACCTGCAATTTGGAATAGATGCAGCTTGCTCACAATAATTTTGGGGATTATTGATACAGTCAGTTTTTGGTAGATTACGGTCGCCGGCCATTATTATCTTACATGTGCTGCGACCAAAATTCTCGATACACAACCGTAAAATACATGCAAGTTTTTCTGAGAAGATTCAGGAGGGTGACGTTGTCACGTAGTGGTGACAATGTCGTAGACGATCAATGAGCAGACAGATGTAGCACTTGAGTCTACACTTTATTGGGCTCACTTGCGCCCGTAAACCAAATTAGTAACTAGGCCGCGTTGAAAGAAGCAAACTTGCTCGCTGGTGGGCGAACAGAAAACTCCAGTTGCATTCGCAGTGCTCAATTTGAAATAGGCATAGACACATCTTGATAAGCCAGCCAAGCTATACATGAAACGTCCATAATGATAAAATTTACTTGTGCTCACCTGCAAGCTCGTTAGACTAAACTCGTCGCATCCCGTGCTACAAATAATGTGACCAAGGCGCGTTTTCAAACGCCGAGCATGAAGACAGAACGCAAGAACAAGCCGTCCCATTCATGGATGGATGGATGGATGGATGGAATATAGGAGCGTCCCCTTTGAAACGGGGTGGTAGCAGTAGCTATCATGCTCATTTTTCTCCATATATCTTAATTATTGATTTAGAATGGTTAACTAAACCATCATTCTATTTATTAAATTTTGGTCCTACATTACTAACATTATGTCACTTCTCTGCTTTTAAGCCACCAATTTTCCAGCCGTTTTTTGCTAGTTTCCACAGCCGGTTTATTCACTCGGCCACTGTTATCTCTAAACCCCAGAGCTTCAGGAACAGTGATTGCGCCTGCATCACCTTCCGGATGGATACCATTGCATTCGAGTATAATATGGTCAATTGTTTCACTGGAGTTTCCACATACAGCACATGCGTCATCTCCATTGTTACTTCTTTTTGTAGCTGCGTGTTCTAAGGCACCCTGATCTAGCTTCAAAAAGTAGGGCACTGCCTCTTGAGTTATCAAAGAAATCTTCCTTCCTGATCTGCATTTTCCACTTTCGGTATAATTCCACACTGCTTTTTTTTCATCGAATTTATCCAATTTTTACCTTCTGTGTTTTTCACCTGTTGCTTAATGTTCTTTATTTCTCCGTCCTTGGGACTAGCATACTTACTAGTTAGCTTCCTAGTTCTTTTCCTCCATTGTGAGTCAACGCTTTTTAGGTACAGGTATTTAAATACCTTAGCTGCCCATCTGTTACTGTCCAATTTCCTCAGGCGTTCCTCATATAATATTTTACTCTGAGCTTCCCGTACTTCGAACGATGCCCAGCCCATATCTCCCTGTACCGCCTCGTTTGTAGTTTTGCCGTGGGCACCTAGTGCTAATCGTCCAACGGATCTCTGATTTGTTTCTAATGTCGACTCTATCTCTGATTTTAGGCACAAAACCGCATTTCCGAAAGTAAGTCCGGGCACCATAATTCCTTTCCAAATACCCGTCAATACCTCCTACCTATTGTATCCCCACAATGCCTTATGCTTCATTATCCCGGCATTCCTTCGCCCTTTGGCCTTAAGTGATTGCTCATGCTTTCCAATGTATGCCAATCCTTCGTTTACCCATACCCCCAAATATTTATATTCTGCTACTCTAGGTATTTCAAGGCCTTGAATTTTAAGACCCTGATCAGTTGAGCCATTGAAAATCATCAGACCCGGCTTAACTGCGCTGAAACTGAAGCCTAGAGCGTCCCCTTCGTCTCCGCAATATTTAACTAGAGTTTGCAATTCTTCCAGACTCTCAGCTAGCAGCACAATATCATCTGCATACATCAAACCGGGGATGCGCTGCTCTACCGCCTTTCCACCTAATCTGTATGACAGGTTAAAACCTAGGTTACTGTCTTGTATCCTCCGTTCCAGGTTTATCATATAAAGCATTAACAGCACCGGTGATAGAGGACAGCCTTGTCTTAATCCTTTGCATACTTTGACATCCTCCGTACTTCTTATCCATTCCCACGTAATTTCTACTTTGTTATCCCGGTATATTTCCTGTAGGAACTCTATTATCTCATAACCGATACCTTCTTTTAATATGGTCCACAGCAGTTCCCTGCTTACGTTGTCGTACGCCCCGTTTATGTCCAGGAAGGCCAAATACAAAGGTCCATTTTCCACTCTAGATATTTCGATGCATTGGGTAAGCATTCAATCTCAGTGATAAGGCGGCATCTGGCGGCTGTTGAAAGCAGCAACCAACAAAGCTTCTAATGGATTGCGGCATTACTTTCCCCTTAAAAAACATCGCCTCAATGTTGCGAAAGATACAAAGAAAATAAAATTTAAAAATCAGAAACTTTAATCATTGCTGGTTCTTTAACGCACCTGATATGGATTAAGACGTATAACAGGACAATGTGTGGGTGCGCACGCCGCTTTGGTACGCTGGTGACGGAGTTTGTGCAGACTAGAGGATAGAGGTAGCAAATTCTCGCTTCTGCGGAGGCGAATTGGCGCCAAAACCCAGACTTTGTATTTTGGCTTGTAATCTGTGTCGCGTCATCGTAGGTTGTAGTCTAGGGTGTCGGTGTATTGCTGGTCTTTAACATGCAGCCGGGGGAAACATCCAGTCTTTCTCTGTGCGCTGAAGGTATGTGGCGATGTTGAGGTTGTCCTAATTTGCGATCTACGGAAGCGTTGTGTAGTGTGGTCGCATGCAGTCTGCCATATACGAGGCGGAACGAGGTCAATGTCATACTCTCCTGGACAGCATGGTTGTGAAAAATATCCCGATGGTGTCCAAGACTTGTTTGCGGCATCGATATACTTGTCTGCGATATGGTCTTGTTACGACGTTCTGTGTCTTCCGTGTACGAAAAGTACGCTTATGTATGACGGCGAGTTCTATGCCTGTCGATTAAAATTACTTGCAAAATTTTCGTCATGAATGATCTTCCCTTCCCGTGATAAGCACTTCGGTTGCCCACTCATGGCGTCATAGTGCACCATTTCAAGAACTGTGATGCGTAGGCTTTCTGGAACAACAAGAAGCATGCATGCTTCCCGGAAGCGCAATTCTTCTAAAGCAACCCTTCGCGAACGCAAAAAATGTTCTTCACACGACCTTTGGCGGAATCAAACAAAGAGGTTAATGTTTTGCTTTTGCGTTGCTCAGTTCGAAAAACTCGAAGATCGGGGAAGGCTGCGAGAGTGAAGCCAAGTAGAAGCCAAATTTTGTGCGTCGTCGTAGTCGTTTGAATAGGCAAACGCGAAAGACAGCTAGCATCTAAGTGTTTATGGCCGCTTTTAAGCACCATAGTAAACTTAAACTGTTGTAGGCGAAATGTCTATTGGGCGAGCCGTTCACAGGGGTCACGGAGACTCACGAGCCAGCAAAGCGAATGGGAGTCGGTCACGACGGTGAAAGGATTCTCATACAAATAGGAGCGGAAGCGCTGTACAGTGAAAACAACGGCGAGACATTCGTGCTCGGTAACCATGTGTTTTATTCGCCCTTACTCAACGAGCTGCTGGCGTATGCTATCACGTGCTGATCGCAGCCATGGCGTTGTATAAAGACAGCGCCAGTACCGATACCCCCTGCGTCAGTGCATACTTCAATTTGAGCGGCTGGGCACAAGTGGCGTAGGATGGCGTCCGAGGTCAAAACTAACATGAGATGATGGAAAGCTGCATCCTCTTCGCTGGTCCAACTAAATGGTGCGTTTTTATGCAGCAGACACGTGAGTGGGACAAGCTCGATGAGATAAATGTATGAAGCTGAGGGCAGAAAGTCAACTGCGTCATCAATACGTGGAAGGGGGTAGACATCTTTCTTCGTTACTGTATTTAAGCGATGGTAGCCAACATGAAACCCGGTTTTCCAAACATTTTATGCAGTAATACGTTCTATTACGTTCTTCTGAAGATGCCTGTTGTCGAAATTAATGTCGAATAAAGTCTCAGTTTTCCTATAATGTTTAGTCTCTTTACGTTTTTTCCCCTTTTAAGTTCGCGTCCTAAATAAAATTACAATTAAAAATACAGAAAAGCATTGTAAAGTAGGATGCAACGTGACAACACGCTATGCCGTGTCATTGCTCCTAAAGGACGATGAATTGTTTCTCGGCTACGGAAATGCGAAAACGGACCCGTTGGTCAGAATGCTAGCTTTTGTGCTATGCACTCCGCAACGGCGTCCGTGTGCGCCGGTGATAATTTACACAAAGGTCGGGCATGCTTAACCTAGACGCTGACTGGTGGAGGCTTCCGATGATTGCATCGAAAACGAAGCTTATGGCGGCTTCTTCCACAAGAACGTAGTTGCAAACGAGGATGCCCGCCCAGGCTTGCAGAAGCTGGTTGTCGCAATCGACGCTTTGAACAGCATGCTTACATATGTGTCGGGCTACCGGCAACAGCCTTTGGGATACTGTGGCTTAAGTAGAGGTGGCCAGTAGCGATAACCTGACATGCTTGATCTCGAAGAGGGCTTAAGACGCATCATGATATTTCAATTCATTCGAAACTTCTAGCAGCAAGGTGACTAGCAGTGTTCAAAGGTAAACAGCTAACATGCGCCGGCTGCCAAGAGGCCAAAAACAAATCTAGCAGGCAGCAACAAAAATAACTCATGACCAACCGTTTAGAAATTTCGCGAGAAAAACAAAATCAATAATCTCAAAAATTCATTGTGGCTCTATTTAGGCATTTGTTTTTCTCTGTAGTGGTCTCTCATTGCTCAAAAACATGTCACCCACACCGATAAACGCACGAGAAAAAGCCATGCGGATGTGTTCGTGTGGTCACTTTGATGTCGATGTTTAGGGTTGATTGCTTTGTTTCGCTCTGATGTGTTAAGAAGACAATAAGGAACTAAATTGATTTGGGTACCATTTGATCATCTAGTTATGTATTTATAGGTATAAAGGCTTCGTTAGATATAATTTTTATATCCACTTTTTTGTTCTTGTAGAGGCAACCAAAGAATATCCATACACTCTGATATACTGGAATCCCGAACAGCATTGCGGTATATTTACGTTTAACGACTCTGAAACTGGTAAGTGTAAATAAGGAATGAAATAAGGTAATTCACTATAACCTGTGCTCTGAAACCATATCGTGTTTTGATGCTTGCGGAGTTTTGTTTTAAAAGCTCAGAGAACTGTAGGCGTAGCCCGCGGCGATGGGCTTGAGAAAAAGACGAACAGCAACCCCAATAAAATATATGTAAAAAATTAAAAGAAACGGTGCAATTGCAATTTTGGGTATTATATTTTCAGTACTTTGAAACTGTCGACAACAAAGTCTAGTAGCTTTTGAATTTTTCTGTAAAATGTATGGTTCGAAATTGCTAATGCCAAAAAAGGGACTTCATGGACATAGAATCAGGTTTCCTTGTTGCGTTTCCATAATTTGACGCCGCAGTGCCAGGTATAGTCGCAAAATATGTCCACTTCTACATCACCCAATGCAATTACGGTTTCCGTATGCGATGCAAAATGCAGTGATGGCATTTTGGGCAATGCGGTGGAGCCAAGTCATTGAAATTAAAGGCGCATAATTTTGATAATTGATATTTCGAAATTCGCCCCTGGCTGTCAACAAATGAAAAACTTTAATCCCCATTTCTGTTCACAGCACGCAGTGTTGCAATGCAATATTAACGATATGGTGCCAATGACACGTTCCTGAGAAACTTGGGCATCGGTGTTGTCTGCATTACGAGTGACAAGTAACGGACAGGATACTGACAGGCAGTAGCGCTGAATCGTCAATGGGGTTTCTGACGGAACAGGACAACACTTTATAATAAATTTGGTAGGAGGTGCCAATTTGGTCTGATATACATTCAACGGGCGTTGTCTTTGATGCCATAACAACTGCAACCAGAATATTCCTCATTTAGTTTTATCAAGCAAATCAAATCTTATTACATGATAGGTATTATCAATTTCCAGCCCCTGCAAATCAATTACAGAAGCAAACTAATGCATTCTGCTCCAGTTATTTTGAAATACAATGCTCTGCATGGAACTACAAACATTTCAATCTCGCGTTTTCGCGGAAGTCCCAATTATGCAGATGGGGCATGGCAGCTACCACATGGTATGGATGTGGCAGAGCAACAGTTCTCTCTCAACCTCCCTAAAGTCATCAGAAAATAATTGACGGCGGCCATTCGACTTTACTTGGCCCGTTATATCCAAATAGCTTTAGTCTAGAAGGTTAATCTGGTGGCTTCATCAGTATTATCCTGGAAAACGGATTCACTATCTGTAGACGCTTTATATAGGCTTTACAATTATTCTACTCAATATATACGCCTAAATACCAACACCCCCTGGGTGACTGTCATAAGAACTGAGCAGGAAGGAATGAATAATCTCTGTTTAGGTAATGACTAGTGGAGTTGTCCAGTCCTGCACACATTCTTAGGCGATGCCGGCACCTTCTGGCGCGGCCAATGTGGCATGCTAGCATGGACAAGGAGGCAACTTAGAACTTGTAATGTGCGAGATCATTGACACACGTGTTAAGAAATTGATCATAAAGTGAGTAGAATATCGGTGGAGATAACCAGGATCCTGAAAGAAAGTGCAAAACGGGATCACTAGCATTGTCGCGTCATTCTATTTAAATCAGACGTAAAGACTCCATCAAATAATGTATCTTACAATAAACAAAATTTTGATTATTTCAAAATCCTAATTATTTTATGCCATAAACCTTTCTTACGTGACGCCACATTGTAATATAACCGATCTTCTTAGGACACAAGAACGTGTCGTATGTTTTCCAAATTGACACCTGTGCACTGTAATATAGAAAGCGCCGCATTTTCCACAGACTGATTCTCTGGAAAAAGTTTTCTATATCTTCGTTGCTTTTGCATATGTAAGAGTCAATATCCCAGTAACGGAAACCTTAGCGGACTGGTATTTGGCATCACAATCTAAGAGGATCTTATGGTTGTCAGACTGCAAGCTCACCTTCCTATTCACAAGGTAGCATCCAATAATGCCGAAATCTGTCATACGAGTGCATTCTATTCTAAACAAATTAGAAGAACTTATGGTAATAGAATCTGGATTCATAGATGTTTTGTTTAAAATGCTTGACGTACGCTGCTTCGCGGTATCGGTCAGTTTGGCCTTGAAGGCAAACTATATCGTGAAGAGATGTTTCTTCCGCAGAGTGGGATATCCATGCTCGCCGTGTTGGGGAGAAAGCGGTTGTTGGCGGGACTGGGATGGCAAGAATCCACGTAGGCCGAAAGGAGAGCAACAGTTTACACACCACGTTTGTCTATAGGACGGGTGCCTGACATGTTTCTGCTGCCGCTAGTTCAGAGTAGTATAAAAACAGAGAATTTGTGGACATTTCTTCAGGCGCATGTACAATGCTTTTGTAACTCGCTTTGAAAAAATATCGTGGTCATAGGTGAGAAGAATGCTGTAAATGGGCGCTCTTTAAAACCCAATGATGATATTGAAGCAACGTGTACATTCCAATGCGTCAGCTGCAGACTAGCAATGTGGCAGCACATACATCGTCTGACCGGCTCGCATACCGAAAAATATCCGATCTCAGTGGATGCCGCGTGACATTCTCAGCAAAAAGTCTGGCAGGTCCTGCATCCCTCCTGCAAACTCCACTCTCACCAATACTCCGGTTGCCAAGATGCATATTCCTCCCCCTTTTCAGAATAACAAAGCACCTCCAGTACCGCATGCGTGTTGCTGGCTGCGCAGGTGTTCAAACTCTACCCAGGGATATTACCGGCAGAGAGGAGATCGCGCTTTGGACAAACAGGTCCGTCCATGCCCTCACTACTGCCGCTAATCGGATGTGGCATAATTTCAACGCCTATATCTGCGCCGAGATCGCCCTCTCTGTACCTAAAATAGTGATACAGATATATGGGGGGATTTGCCCGGCGTTGAAATTAACGAAAATTTGCAACTGGACACTATGGGGCAAAAAGCAAACAAACGCTGGAGATATATTTCTTGGAGGCACGACCCTGATTATTCTTAGCAACTCGATATAAACAAATCGGCCAGCATTTTCTTATCCACTACTTACTCCCCTTTTATATTCTATGTAGCAGTGAACAATATTATGAAAAGTTATATCCTCACATTGTCGCATCCATTCATAGCGAGCCTTAAAAAGCTAGTGCCTATTCACACACTGCGTAACTGTACATTTGACGAGCGGGACAATGTGTCCTGCCATGGTTGGGCAGTGTTAAAGCGGACGATAACCATATGAGTCTAAAATGAGAATCGATGTGTCAGGTTGCCTTTGAATTCTCGAATATAGTAGAAGACGCAGATGTAGACGAAACGGTTAAAATGAGTTCGTGCTCCCAAAGCTAAACTTTTTCTCAATGTTTAGAGGTTTAATTTCCCAAAGCGGCAAAAACTAACAAGAACATCATACCTGTAGGCTTCCTAAAATGAGACTACCTGAGCTTTATTCATGTGCGCCCATATTGCAAAACACATGGCCTCTTGAATTTTCTTTTCGATGCAAATGAAGCCACACTGGTCGAAAACGGAGGGCAAACGCGTAGCCAATGTGGGCCCTGTTGTGCAGTTACATGCAACTTTCGTCAATTAGTGGCGACGGTGATTCACTGATCCAATTGTTTTCATAAACTAATTTCGCATGACATCTGTGCTCTGCCTTGAAAAGTGACGGTGTAGCCTTTAAAACTATTGTTCGCCTAGTCTCACTGATGATGTTCGTACGTGTTCGTTATTAATAACTAATATTTATTTCCGATGTACTTATACACATTACACTGCGCCACTAAGCACAACTGCGGCACTGGAAGCCAATAACTAATGCTATGAACAACACACATTATTTGTGGTGCATAAAAAAAGTATGCATACGTGATGCGAACATATTCCCGTTTGAATAGCACCTTACATTACAGACTGAACTTGAGCGAAATATATAAATGTTGAAAAGCAAATCAACAAACCCGCAACTGAATTACATTGATCACAACAAAGTGCAGACAATAAAAAGTTCCCTAACAGATATCCTGTTGCGTTCATATTTACCCCAGTTTATTTTATGTTACAGAAAGTTTAGCTAAAGCGCGTCTTCAGTTAGATGAATAAAGAAGAAAGGGAGATAATGCGCCGTGGCAATTCGTTTTATAGCTTGTATAAAATTAGCCATAAAGTAGTTTTCTAAATCAAATTTCATTTGCCTTCTAATTTTTGTAATCTAGTTTCATAACAATGTTTACCTTATATTACATAGTATTGTATATGTTCGGCACTCATATTATTGTTTGCGCAGTAGTAACGGGAGTGTTTATTTTAGCCTAGGACTGCTAGTTCCTAACGCGCGCCAGACTCTGCTTCTTTTACACTTTTACATGACACTGCAAAGCACGTCACACTGGATTCGTAGATGCTGGAATAATCCACGCTTCCAAAGCGGCGTCCACAGCAACAATACGTCACTCGGGACATATAAAACATGCGGGCGTCGATTGTCGTAACGCTCCGCAAATGCTCCTGTGAGTATAGTATGCGTAGGCGGACAATGCGGCGAGCTTCAGCTCGACATGGCTGCGATGGACGACTCTTTGTGAAGGGAGAAACAAACGATGGTATCGAGACAGCTGCGCAGAACTCGAGCGTAAAGGAGGTAAAACGGACTGTAGCCGGTCTATTCTGTTATGCAATGAAAGAAAGGATGTCATCCAGTCATTATACGAAACCACGTACATCCTCAGCATGGCTGTCAGAGTGCAGTTGGTGAGTTCAAAAAGCCCATTTGTTCGGAAGTGATACGGCGACGCATGACGGTAATCGCAGGCATAGAAACGAAGTGATCTTCAATACCATCAGTTGTAAATTGGCGCTCAGGGTCACTGACAAACCTCGAAGAGGGTAATGTCGCGATATAAGAAATTTCAGAAGAATATGGATACTTCGCAGGCAGTGCCTGAGGGTATGGCTTCTGTCTCTGAATATCGATTAAGGTGGTCAACACATCCCTATATTCATCGGTTAGCGCTCGAAGACTGCCGAAAAGGTTAGAAGGGTCGATGCCCACCTACTAAACGGGCATGGTCGGAGTTGCAATAGGGTACAGCGCTCCTGGTCGACGGGCAGTAGGCAGCTTGTACCGCTGGCACTTGGCATAACTGGCTACATAGCACTAAAGGGTCTGACGCATTTTTGGCCTAAAAATGCGTTCCTGACTGAGGTGAAGGATCCAGACGACACCCAAGTGGCTGGAAGCAGCATTGTCCTGCATCATTTCAAGTACACGAATGCGAAGATTTTCCGGCGCGGCGAGAGGGAAGCGTCCACCCTTGGGTTGAAATTCGTGTAAAGTAGGCCGGCACGCACGCAGCAAAGCGCACCTCTTGAAGTCTGAGCGGCCGCAAAGTGCGCGGCAGTCCGATCGTTGCATCGGTTGGTCTGGAACGAATGAAGATCAGGGAACATTGCTGATATGTATGCCAGGTAGTACTCAAAGCTATCTGCATCATTATAAATAGACGAAAGCAGTCAAGAACGAGAAAAAGCGCCAGCAAGTTGACGGCCACTTTTTTATGTCACAGTATCTTGCAACCGCAAATCCTATCGCACCAGCGGGCCGCAAGGGTCACAGAGATTTACAAACAAACAAAGCAAATGTTGGTCGGTTACGACGGTTAAACATTCCAGTATAGGTAGGAAGGAATTCGTTCTCAACGAAAGCGACTGCGAGGCACTGCTGTCCACTAACTGCGCAATTATTTTCTCATAGTAATCGAGAGCAAAATGACAACCACTGACGAGAAGAAAACGTGACACAAGCGCTACATTCGGACTTCCTCATCGCGCGACTAGCATAACCTATAACAATTTGACGGCGACCATGGCACTGGATGAGCGCAACTCCAATACCCATGCCGCTAGCGTCAGCGTTAACTTTGATGGGAGCAGAAGGGAAGTAGTGCTGTAGAATATACCGATGTCAGAAGAAAGTTTGGATGGAGAACGGCAGAATCGCAGTCAGTAGTCCTATTTAATAGGGCACCTTTATGCAGAAACCATTTCTTTTATTTGAGGACGATGCCAGCTTTTCAGTGAAGCCAAGAAAAATCGAGAGGCGGCTATTATATTCCTGAAAGGTGTTATCAAACATTAGAACGTCGTGCAAATAGGACAAAGTTTCAAATTTATTACGCGCAGAATGGTGTCCTGAATAGTTCAAGTGTGGTAGGCGCACTGTCAGTCCAAAAAGTATTAGGTTAAATTCACAAAAACCGTCACGTGTCACAAATGCAGTCTTTTCTTTGTATTCGAAGCGCATCGGTATCTGCCGGTACACTGATCTGGAGTCCACTTAGGAGAACCATGACGCTGAGTGAAGACAGTCAATCACATCAAAAATATGTGCAAGCTAATACACATCATTTCGTTTACCACATTTGGCCAATGATAATTTTCACAGAATGGTTATGCATTGTCTTCCTTTTTATCGAGGATAAATGCAGCCACCCAATGACTGGGGTAATCCTGGAAGACGCCACGTTTAACATGTCTTGAACTTCCTCATTAGCGAGCTGACCTGTTTTTGGCGACACAAGGTAGAACTTCTGTCTGATAGGGCGAGAGGTTACAATAATAATTGAATGATAACAGCTAGAAGTTCGAATCGGTTGTGGATAATACATACAGAAGTCGGAGACGGAAACAATTTTGGCAAGCAGGTCACTCAAACTTCGATGCTCCTTTGTAGGCAAAGGTGTATTATCATTGCCTGGATTCGAAACTCTGCAAAAAGGGTTCGATTTCTCTTCAAAAGTACCATCACTTAGTGCCGCCATTGAAATCGACAACCTTCCTGGAAAGGAGCGATTTTCATGACACAAGGTAACACCGCTGGCTCGCCTGAATAGTTCACAGCATACAGGAAGGTGTTCAGTCTAGTTATTGAAACTATGCAATGGGGCACCAAGACACCCTTCTTTGTACAGGTAAGTTGTTTAGTTTCCACTGCGTCATCAAAATCATCGCTGAACTTGGATGAATTCTGCAGACACTACTGGGATGATTGTATCTTCAGACACAGACATCGCGCCAAAATCGAGCGACGAGGATTCTACAAGAGCTTTCATCGATGTAGTAGTCAGTGAAATATTTTCACTCCGGCAGTCTAATAGTGCACCACTTTGTTGCAAAATGTATACTCCTAGGTTATTTCATGTCAAGGAGACAACCACGTGAATTCTGTCCGAAACGTTTGGCCACCAGTAGAAACTTTCGAGCCGCAATTCTCTGAAAGCTAAATACATAAGAAATTACCGCCATAGTGCTGATGCCCGCACTGAGTACCTCAAGTCGTCCTTAACATAAATGCAGGCAGAGGTATACCGAACGTTGATTCTCCAGTGACCTCACCTACATTAGCCGTGCCTTCTAGTTTCCTGCGGGAAGCACGGTGGCGAAGAAAGGGTGATCGTCGCTCTCTTTGGATTGCCGGTGTCAGGCGTCGGTCAGAGCAAGCGAGCCATTTCCCATCTGTGGCTGGCGATAGGTATCTGGGCGTGCACGTAAAAAATTCAGCGTTGAGACGATCAGAAGCATCTGGAAGCGGGTGACAGTGTTGTGGCAGCAGGCCGTTTCGACGGCAGTAACGGGAGATGTGTCTGGTCATGCCACAGCTATAACATACGGGTTGCGGCCGCGTAGGCGATAGTAAAAGTTGGTGTAACTTTCTGGATGGCAATTGAAGCCCGCCTTTCGTTGCGACGAGCCGCCTTTCCGCGACCTTTCCTTAGCGCGTCCTCGATTTGCTTCAATTTATACTTCCTGAAGTCGGAACGTTTGCACATATTGATTACCTATGATAACTTTGATGTCGCGCATTATGCAAAAATTTATAGAATATAGTCTTGACCACCTTGTTTACGTGAAAGATAGTTCAACATAGACAAATATAGGCCCTTGAGATACCTTTAAGCGTTGTCTATCTAACTCTGTTTCCAAGGGCACCAGGCTCGGTTACCTTGCCGCCTTCCCATGTGAAAGCTTGCCAGGTGGTACATAAACACTCTGCTAGCACTTTGTACCGTCTCAGTACATGTCAGTAATGTGGCCTGAGAAATCTCATATCGAGAAGCATATTCCTAAGTTTTCGATCCTAACGCCTATTACCACCGCATACCATCCTCCTCTGCTTTCAACGCACAATTGCGCAGCTAACCATCCCACTCATCAGGTGCCGCTGCTGTACAGCTCAAAACTCCTGCGAAAGCTTGGAATTGTTTTAATACGGCGCTCATCCGTGGCACCTATTTATTGGTATATTTAATATTCGCATTTATTTCTAAGAGGCGATAGCATTAAAAATCTATCAAGGTCTCAGCCCTGCAATTTACGATATTGGCCTATATGTCTGTCTTCGGAATGACCCTGGCGGGTACCGCGGAGCAGAGTAGGATCTTGAGTGCCGTGTTGGTCAGTTCTGGCTTTGACAGCATGGAGCCCTGAGCTTTTATATGAGCAGTTGCCCAGAATTGCGAACGACAAGGAGAATGGTGGTACTTCTTAAGCCAGAACTAGACGATACAGAGCCGCACCCAAATATTGCGATCTGCAATGAGTGCATTCAGCCACAAACCCAGTGTATGACCCTCGTATATTTCCCATGCCTAGTCACTCGGTCCACGTGCCATGCAAGATTAGTATAGAAAAGTCTTCGTTGCAAGCTCCGCTCCAAGAGGCGCTCTGAAAAATAGTTGTTTGCCGCGAAGATACGATTCTCCGCTCTGAGGCAGTCATGTCGCAAGACTCCACATTCAGTCACTTCGTTTTTGTATTTGTGTATAGCTGCACTTGTTATTCTTGCCTTTCGATGCGCGCCCATTACGTAGAAGTGCCTTAATTATTCGCTCAAAGCGCGAGCACATAGTTCTGTTGCTCGACGTCAGGTGGCGCTTGTAAAACTGCCACCAACGCACCCACTCGAGCTGCCTAACCGTCGGTGGAGGATGCGGGCCGAAAGCACCACGAGACGCATTATGTTAGCTTTCTACTTACGGAGTAGCCACAAGTAGCAGCACTAGCATAAGAGGTACGATTGACACAACCTTTAATTTTGGTGCCTGTATTACGTTCGAAGGCTTTGAAACTGTTTAGCCACAAGCCACTGCCGATAAAACCCTTCGACTCGATTTCAGTCTTCTGGAGCTCTAGAGCACGATATTTTTTCTTTGTAGGGCGCATAGCCACTACTATAGAAGCTTATATAAACCACTTCGTCTCTGAGCGCATTATTATACACATTTTACTTTAGCCAAGTGTGCAAAATCTTTAGGAATATGGAATAGAAGAGTTCGCAGTTGAAGGTGGGACAAGCCAGTAGCTGTTGAGAATGTGTCGAGTCTGTGCTATGTATTCCAAAACCTCTGCTACCTGAGCTGCCATGTAACCAGTTTTCTTTGATTAACGAGGCAACATACACCTGGAGTGTCCTGCAATGTCATGAGCATCCCTCCTCGACCAGACAGCGTGTTTCCTGTCTTAACGAATTAATTTGAGTACTAACAACCTGTATGAAAATTCATTCTTGCATTGAAAAAAAAATGCAGAGTAATTTGGTGGTTGCAGCGTTTTTTCTTTCCTGCCAAACGTCGCGAAATGTCTTCACTCATGCCTTTTCTCCATAAATACGCCAGCAGAATAGGCTGAAAGTACAGCTCTCTAGAGAACATGGTGCCACTAGCAGCTCACACTACTGGCAGATATCTCATCAGAGAGCGGACGCGCTGATGCAGCACTGTTCTGTCTTTCGCTGTGTCCTTTAATGCAAAAGTCGCTATTCTTTGAACTCGCCGCCTTTGATCGGGGCTTGGATATCAATGGAGGGTATGGATAGACTGACTCAAGTAATTGCCACATTTGCGCGCAGCCAAAAGCTGTTTCTCTCGAGTGTTAATCCGATAGGTTTAAGTGCTATGAGCCAAACAATGCATCTTAGTAGCTCGACATTTTCTCGAGTTGGTGTCGGCATCGATATCACATTACATAAATTGTTTACGATAATACACAAATCGCTCATGTAAGTCTTTAGCTGGGAGCGTAACGCAGCGACTGGTGGGGGACGTCGTTCAGTTTTATATTTAGACCTTATGCGAACACGTCAGTGACCATTCGAAAAATATAAAAATACACAGAAAACAAAATAAAAATTATTGTCTGTTCATGAGAAGAGGGTAGCAAAAAGAACTCCACGTAATTGTCAGGGCCGTACAATATAATCGCCTTACACCATTATGTCGGAGCCTTGGTGCTACTCAAACTGTCATATGTATTGGGCATTTCAACGCACCACGTATTCACTGGCTTTCCGTTTGATGCTTGATTATGGTCGTGGCTTTAACAAAAAACTGAAATTCCTTAGCCATATTTTCAGCCTTAAAGTATTTGCAAAACTTGCTATCGAAAAATGCTGCTTCCTCCTGAGATTATTATACGTTACGGTAATTTTATGAGAATGTCTTTCTGTCTCAGAGTTCTGCTGCTTCAGCATCAGTGATCGCATTTTTTAATCTGTACACTTAATTCTTGCCAAGCGAAATGTCCTTAACCCGTCACTGAAGCTGTTGCATGATCTACTAGATATTAAAGCGAAACCTTCACAACGCAAGGTAAAGCTACAGTGTGCTTTTCGTTTGTCAAAGCATCTAGAAGTAGCCTAACAAGGTCAGCACTATCAACACTAATTCCTTAAAAAAAATATATGTGCATCTTGCATCGTTCATAAACTTCTAAAAGACGCGTTACTTCAGCAAAAGAAAAACAAAGATGTTAGGACGCAATATATACTTTGCACGTTTGTACCAATGCCGACATTTATGAAGAATACAACAGCTCTTTACAAATTGGAATCTTCCGAAAGTTCTTCTTTGACAGCTAATTTCTTTACATATGGGACACGCGATTGAGATCAATTACCTCCCTCAGATCCTCCTGAAAGTTTTCCTATTCTACAGAAACTTAATGCAGCACGTAGTGTGCATTACGTTGGTGTTGAAATTAAACCTGTAAAATTTGTAGCTGGTATAGCAGCCTCATGCTTAGCGCACATAATAGACATTTCATTCTGTTTGTGACTTTCCCAAGTGAAATGAAGAATGGTCCAGTTCCTGTTATATTTAAAGGATGACAAAAAAGAACAACGTAACCAACAGTAGTGCAATTTACGTTCGCATGAGAAATATTTTTTGCGAAGCTTGCAAAAGGTTAGGGAAAACGCAAAGTTTATTTAATTCACTTGCTAATTTAGGATCGTCTCAATTTGAATTTTATAAAGGTAAGTCTAATGAATCGGCATTTCTTAAACAAAAAAAAATTATAACGCAAAACATTGAAAAAAAAAAGAACTAATGGGGGAAATTTTCTACTTGACTAAAACGTTCGATCGCCCCAATAACTACATATTACTACATAACAGATATATTCAGTTTGTGATTCCTGTCACAATTTATTTCGGTCATACTTAGCAGAACGTCCCTAGGCAACTCCTGTTGACCGTAACAAAGACAGCCGCAACCAACTCGTTGTGGCGTTGCCCTAGGTAGCCACCTAGAAAAGGGCCTCTTTTGTATATATGATATAAACAGTATAGCAGAAGGTATAACGTACATATATCCTCTATGCTGAAGACAGCAGTCGGTTCCTTAGTGGCCCTTCTCCGGAAGTCTTACTTCATAAAGCTAATACGGTTCTTAAACCGCTCAATGAGTTGTCCAAATCAAACCGCTTAAAAGTTAACGTGAAAAAAATCACGTGGGTTTCTTTCGGGCCGCTGAGTTTTCGGTCACTGCTAGAACCCCATTTCTGTTCACAATAGAGCAAAAATTAGATGTCTTTTTCAGAAGTTTTTGTACTAGTCGAAATAATGAGCGACTTATCAAATATAAATAATGTACTTGTTTCACTTCAGTATTGACTTAAAGACAATTTCTTCATTTTTAGGAAAAGAGCAATGCCGACTCCACATATGGGAGCGAGAATTTGTGAAGTTTCCTGAAACGTATCCTTGCGAACGTGACTATGACAGGTTGTGCGAAGGGAAAGGAAAGTATACTGTTTCCGACCGTAACTGCCTAGGCCGCCAGCAATAACCGCGGGCGGATGTGTTGTTTTCCAAGACTGATAACGCTATAAATAAACAATTTTCAGAAACTCCTCTGCTTTTGAAGTCTTCCTTCCTAAGAAATATAGTATTAATGTAATAAACAGCTGTAGTTGTTCGAGCGCTTACGTTTGTGGAACTAGCTTTGTGTTAATATTAACCTGATTTATTCAAGAATAGGGCAAGCTCAATTCCTGTAACCGCAAGATCAGAAAAGGATAGCTTGACTTTAGTGTTTACGTGAAAAGACATCGGACATTGTCGTGTGTACTATCGAGAATTAGCGTGTTGTGGGGTAAGTGATCAGTACACGACATCTCGGCTTGTTCAGATACCTTGTGTCTATTACACGGACGTTTTGGTCGTTTATTGTCCGCTCATAACCCCTCAACATCACCATCAGCGGCCTGAGTACTCCCACTGGTGACCAAACGCCTATTCCAGATTTCTCCAAATAGCGCATTTTACAAATCTCAATCTATACGGATGTTGCGTGCTGAAATTTAGGTCGTAATAATGTCCTGAAGACGAGTTTAATGAAGATGAATAGTTTGGTTTGTGGGGTTTGACGTCCTAAAGTGACTCAAGCTATTGGAGGACGCCAGAAATTTCGACCACCTGGGATTCTTTAACATGCGCTGCCATCGAACAGCACATGGGCGACTTGCTTTTCACCTCCATCGAATAGCGGAGGTCCGGGATCGGATCCCGCATTCTTGGGAACAGTAGTCGAGCGCCGTAATTGCTGCGCCACGCCGGCTGAGCGGAAGAGACATAGGTGCAAAATTACGGCAAATGCGGCAAAGATAACGCAGCATAGGGTTGGCATTATCAATATTATATATATATATATATATATATATATATATATATATATATATATATATATATATATATATATATATATATATATATATATGTATGTATATTGTAAGGAAGAAGATGATACAGCGCCGAAGCTAACGACGATGAAGACGCGGATCAGCTGGCGCGCGCACTGAGAGCTCGGACCATCTTGTTCGGGCGATATTGTGCCTCGCTCTGCGATCGCCTTGTGTCACCGGTCGCCGTCTCCAGTCCTCCAAATAAACCCCAATAAACCCCTCTTCATTTGGTGGAACGTGCCGAGGTACGACCCTTAAACGATCACCGTGGAGCTCCGCAGCCGTACGATACCTGTGGCGAGAAACGAGATAGGCCAACAGCCATTGGCAGCCCCTTCGCAGTCCATCTCATGCTCCGGTACCATTCGGCAGCGAGATTCCGCAGTTTTCAGCGAGCAGGGCGACCAGGACGTTGAAGATTGGTTGGCCTCGTACGAGCGGGTGAGTCGTCATAACAACTGGGATGACCGCATGAAGCTCAACAACGTCATCTTCTACCTGAGTGACTTTGCTTACCTCTGGTATCGAAACCATGAGGCAGACATGCCAACTTGGGCAAACTTCAAGGCAAAGTTCACGGACGTTTTCGGTCGACCTACAGTGCGGAAACTACGCGCTGAAGAAGCCTTGCGGGTACGAGTTCAGCATGAAGGGGAAACATTCACGAGCTATCTTGAAGACGTCGTGGATTTATGTAAGCGTGTCGACTAGTCTATGGATGAGGCTGCCAAGATAAAGTTCATAATGAAGGGCATTGATGTAGATGCATTTCACATGCTGTGGGCACAGAGCCCAACCACAGTGGCCTCAGTATACAACCTTTGCGAGAGTTTCGATGGAATGCTCAAGCAACGCCTCTGTACTCGTCGCTCTCGCGCGCCTGCTGTGTCTATCTCTGGCCTGGCTGTGAGCAGTGACCTTTTGGCTCACATCAAAGGTTTTGTTCGAGATGAGGTCTCCCGACAGCTTGTGCTTTTGTCTGGTCCACGCCCGTCGTCTACAGCCCAGCTACTTACCCCTGCGATCCGACACACCATCACGCAGGAGGTTGCCGATGCACTTCCCAGTTTTGGCCAGCCAGCGCCTGTCACACCACATGTAGACCCTGTTCCACTGCAGACCACACCTCTTTCTGCACCATTGAGTTACAACTCCCTTGTGCTTGTGCTGCTTCTACCTGTACCAGTACAAATGCCTCCCACATATGCAGCAATGACCGCCCGCCCTCCGCCGCCACAGTCTTTTGCATACGTGCCGACTATGGGGCCACCGACTGTCGCTCCACGGTACCTATCAACGACGCCTCCCTACAATCCTTGGAGCACGAATGACAACCGGCCTATATGCTATGCCCGCGGAATTCCAGACCACGTCGCCCGCCTGTGCCGTCGTACTCTGCGTTCTGCCCCTGCACGCACTATGGCTGACAACAATTATCAGTACGACACTTTGCGCCCACCTTCGGGGACATCAGCCGCCGCCAAAACAATCCAATGCACTCCTCGCCGTCCACTCGTCGTCGGTCCTTGTCGCCAATGCGGCGTCACAGCGTGACACAAGACTCGGAAAACTAGCAGCCGCAGTTTTTGGGGCACGACCTGCGCACAATTCGCCTACCATAAGACCTCGTGTGTCTCCGCCGAACGTTCTCAAAGTTTTTGTCGACGGTATTCGTGCCCTTGCTCTTACCAGGGCCACTCTGTCAGCTATCAGCGAACGTTTTTGCCGCTGGCTTCATAAAGTCACCAGCCCGCCTTCTGGACTTTCTCTTCGAACCGCCAGCGCCGATTCCGTTCGTCCGTCTGCTGCTTGCACAGCGCGTGTAGTTATCGCGGACGCCTTATACGGCGTCGAGTTTTTAGTGCTTGCGTCATGCTCGCATGACCTAATTCTTGGCTGGGATTTCCTTTCCCGCCACAATGGTGTTATTGACTGCGCCCGCGCCCACGTCGCCTTCTCTGCGCTCTCTGATGCGGTTCTTGACCATTCGCCGTCTTTTTTTGCGCCAAACTAGTTGTCGCCGACGACACCGACATTCCGCCCAACTGTGCTGCGATTGTTCCCGTGTGTGTACCCTTTTCTTTCGATGCGACTGTTCTTTTTGCGCCTTCTCCCATGTTCTCCTCTCGCCGTCACCTCCTTCTTCCCTTTGCTATCATTGATATTAACTGCGGTGCCGCTGACATAGTTGTTGCTAATGCCTCCACAGCTGTGGTCCCGCTACTTCGTGGAGAATGCCTTGGTCATATTGAAGTTGCTGACCTCATTTCGCCGTTTGAGGTTGATGGGTATCTACCACAGAGTGCGCACGTAGCCTCCGTAACGCCGATTACTGAGTCTTCCGATATACCAAGTTGGGACCTTCTTCAATCGTCTGTGGCCAGTGACCTCGACCCGACTCACCGTGAACAACTGTTTGCTCTCCTCAACCAGTTCCGTTTTTCGTTTGACGCTCAGACGACTTGCTTGGGCCGTGCGACCGAGGTTGTTCACCACATCGACACCGGCAGCCATGCCCCTCTTCGCCAGCGCCCTTACCGTGTTCCGCCTATGGAGCGCCGTGTTATTGCTGACCAAGTAGACGACATGCTACAACGTTGGTGCGATTCAGCCTTCATCTAGTCTATGGTCGTCTCCCGTGGTACTTGTGAAAAAGAAGGATGGCTCCATGAGATTTTGCGTTTACTACCGCCATCCTAATAAAATTACTCGTAAAGACGTATACCCACTACCGCGCATTGACGACGCCATCGATTGTTTACAAGGAGCCGAGTTCTTTTCGTTCCTGGACCTGCGTTCTGGCTATTGGCAAGTCCCTATGGCTGAGTCTGACCGACCCAAGACAGCCTTTGTTACCCCTGATGGACTATATGAGTTTACTGTGATGCCGTTTGGTCTTTGCAACGCTCCTACGCTCCTGCTACGTTTGAGCGAATGATGGGCAACATATTACGCGGCCTCAAGTGGAACATTTGTCTTTGGTATTTGGATGACATCGTTGTTTTCTCTTCCAATTTTCCGACGCACTTCGTGCGCTTGCCCCAAATCCTGAGCTGTCTCAGTGGCGCCGGTCTCCAACTTAACCTGAATAAATGTCGTTTTGGCGCCCGCAAGCTTACAATATTGGGTCGTGTCGTGTCCAACGATGGCGTCCTACCCGATCCGGACAAACTACGTGCGGTCACTGAATTCCCGAAACCAACGTCTGTTAAAGAGCTGCGCAGCTTTGTCAGCCTATACTCATATTTTCGCCGTTTTGTCTGCAGTTTCGCTACCATCATTGCACCGCTTACAAAAATGCTGAATGGTCCCGCCGACTTGTCTACATGGACCCCACTCTGTGACGATGCTTCCACTACGCTCCGACGTCTACTAACTTCACCGCCCATTCTCCGCCATTACGACCCATCCGCTCCTACAGAGGTGCACACTGATGCCAGCGGCATCGGCCTCGGTGCTGTCCTCGCTCAACGCAAGCAAAGCTTTTCCGAATATGTGGTTGCTTACGCTAGCCGAGCGCTAACGAAAGCTGATTCTAACTACACCGTCACAGAAAAGGACTGTCTTGCAATCGTGTAGGTCTTAACAAAGTTTCGCCCTTACTTATATGGCCGCCGCCTCAACGTCATCACCGACCACCATGCCTTCTGCTGGTTGGCTTCCCTGAAAGACCCTTCTGGGCGCCTCGGCCGATGGGCTCTTCGCCTTCAAGACTTTGACTTTGGCGTGATATATCGATCGGGACGCAAAAACTCCGACGCTGACGCCTTGTCGCGCTCGCCGCTGCCTTCTCCTGCACCCTCGCACTCGATATCCGAACCCTCCGTTGCAGCCCTCACTTCCGACGATCTGCCTTTGGAACAACGCCGGGATCCCTGGATATCTTCGCTCCTAGACGTCCCCACCGCGTCCTCAGCGTCTTCATTCCCGCGAGCCCTTCGTCGCCAACCTTCCCATTTTATGATCCGGGGTGGTCTGCTGTATCGCAAAAGCTATCGCCCGGATGGTCGCAAATGGCTCTTAACCATTCCCCGTCATCTTCGCACAGAAATTTGTGCCCATTCCCATGCCGACCTGCAAAGCGCACATGCTGGCTTGTTGAAGATATGCGAGCGTCTTCGCCAGCTGTACTACTGGCGGGGGGATGTACAACTTTGTCCGCCGCTATATTCGGTCCTGTACTGCTTGTCAGCAGCGGAAGTCGTCTCCACGCCCCTCCGCCGGCCCATTACAGCCATTGCCTTGTCCAGCGCGACCCTTTGATCGTGTCGGCATCGACCTCTATGGCCCCCTTCCATCTTCGACATCAGGCAACCGCTGGATAATAGTCGCCATGGATCACCTCACTCGCTACGCGGAGACTGCAGCCCTGCCTACGGCTAGTGCTCGTGACGTCGCCTCCTTCATCCTGCGTCACTTCATTCTACGTCACGGGGCTCCTCGTGAACTTGTCAGTGACCGCGGCCGCGTCTTCCTATCCCAAGTGGTCAACGAGCTGTTGCAAGCTTGCCAAACAATACATCGAACCACCACAGCTTACCATCCTCATACCAACGGCCTCACAGAAAGGTTTAACCGAACGCTTGGTGACATGCTCGCCATGTATGTTTCTTCTGACGCGTCTAATTGGGATCAGGTGCTTCCGTACATCCCCTATGCCTATAACACAGCGTCTCAGGCAACGACTGGATTTCCCCCATTCTTTCTCCTATACGGTCGTGAGCTTTCCTGTCTCCTGGACACCATACTTCCTTACCACCCCGACAGTTCAGAGTGCACTTCTCTTTCTGCTGTTGCCCGTAATGCTGAGCAGTTCCGTCAGCTGGCGCGCTCTTCACGTCGGACATTCAAGATCTTCGCCGACATGAGAGGGATCACGGAAAACCCGCTGATGACTTTCCTGTCAACACCCTCGTTTAGCTGTGTGTTCCGGCTGATTCCAAATTCTCTGCAAAGTATATTGGCCCTTATCGTGTATTAGAGCATACATTACCAGTTAACTACGTCGTGGAGCCGGCAACGCCTTCTTCAGACAACCGTCGCCGCGGGCGAGAAGATGTTTACGTCAGTCGACTTACGCCATACTACGACCCCCTTGTCATACCGTCGCCTTAAGTTGCCAGAATGGCTCCGTCTTTCCGTCGGGGCAATTGTAAGGAATAAGATGATACAGCGCCGAAGCTAACGGCGATGAAGACGCCGATCAGGTGGCGCGCGCACTGAGACCTCGGACCATCTTGTTCGGACGATATTGTGCCTCGCTCTACGATCGCCTTGTGTCACCGGTCGCCGTCTCCAGTCCTCCGAATAACCCCCAATAGACCCTCTTCAGTATATATATATATATATATATATATATATATATATATATATATATATATATATATATATATATATATATATATATATATATATAAGCTTATTATCATCACAGGAGCCGGCGCGTTCACCTTTGTAGTAGAGGGGGTGCATTCTGAGGCTGACGGTTTTGTCAGCAAATCAGATGCTAAGAAAATTAACGAGTGAAAATCAATTGTTACATGTGCCTAGCATAGAACACGAAAGCACCGGCGATGCGATAACGGTATACCATAGACAAGACAAGACGGCACAGTGGATAAGGCTGAGAGCTGAACAGTAAAATCTTTTCCTCTTCGTTTTCAGGCGCAGCGCATGTCAGTCCCACCAATCTTCTAGAAACAATTCGACCACGCTGCATGGGGTTGCAAGTCATATTGAGAAAGAGGAGAGATCGATAGCAGATAATTGTTATGGTCCTTCTCCCAAAGATAAGAAAATATTACTGAACAATACTTTTTGGGTGTGGTTTTGAAGACATGAGTTACAATTTTACCGAAAGTCGCAAGATGTGTGACAGCAACAGAGAAAATATTTGAAGTTGTACTATGAAATGTGATTAGATTCAATTCATTAAATTTTTTCTTGGATCTACATTAACAGGGAAGTCAATTGAGCCCCATCAGCTGTTTCGTATTAGAGCCACTATGTTGGGCTAAAATATAAATATTTGTTATTTTGGCGGGCTGCAAAATGTTTTTGTTCTATTTTTGGGTTAACTATACCCTTTCAAACTACACACTGAACGGTTTTATGGTATGCGAAATAATCAAGATCTGGCAGATAACAGAAATAGCAGCTGAACGCAATTGATACGATGTCGCAGAACACATATACGCTGTAATTTGCCGTACAAGCTGCAACAAGATATCCATGGCAATGTCATCACTCATACTGTTCCATATAGCAAAGGCTTAATATTTCTTGAATGTACGCACAGACGACCCAGTAGGCTGTGTCATCTATTTTTCATGTACAGTATGCATTGACCTGTCTTTCTGGGCAAAAAGCTTTTCGTTTTAGGACACCTGAATCTTAGCTACCCAATCTGGGCAACATATCAGGAGTATCGGCGCCATTTCCGTTAGTTTTCAGCTTCAGAAACTCGCTCTCATGCCTCTCCGGCTGCCAGCTAGAAGAAGACACGTCCAGGCGCTTCAGTTCTCTCTTAAGGCCCCTGAAGTTTTAACAAAGCCAAAAATATTTCGGATAAGAAAGAGTTTCTGTGCCGCTCTCAAGCGCTCTGTTGCTATGGTCAATACCGATTAGTCAACGTAAAACAATATCTTCCTGGAACTTCTGATTAACACTCTGAATGGGTCAATCTAGGTCTTTGCTTTTGTGTGTATGGAAGGATTGAGCATTGTTTTTACAATACTTGAGAGCTACCTAGGCCACAATCTCCCTATTTCGCCGTGCCTGTACGTGGCTGTAGGGTGCGTGTGCAAAGAGCTAAGAAACAAGAAGTCATGGGTGGGGGGGGGAGGGGGCAGCTGGCAGCTGACATGGCCGATCACTGACTGGATGTAGGGGTTCCTGATATTATGTCTGCCAGGAGCTGCTAACTTGGGCCTCCCCTTTCATATGGGAGGGTGATATCAGAATTAGCCTCCCAAGCCGTTTGCATTCATGTTATCTCTAGGGCACGCAGGCGCGTTTATACGGCTCGGTTAAAGCACGGAGTTATATATTGGCTGGTAGCTTACGCTACCCAAGCAGCGTTCAACAAAGCTGCAGCAGCTTCAGACGCGGTTGTGCTGGTATCACAGGAAGCATGGTGACGCTGCACGCAAATGTGTTGCCCCTTGTGACTATCAGTGAAACGTCACAGGCCAGCACTGAGGTCGACCAACGCCCCAACATTGACGGAAAGTCGCCCATCAGTATTCTTCCTGTGTCCTTCCTGTTGTGGCGTCCGTTTCCTTATCAACACAGGCGCAGAGGTTAGCGTTATACCAGCGTCTTCAACTGACCGCAAGCGTTCGCATTCATCCCCATTGCAAGCAGTCAGCAATGCAATTGCTACTTACGGACACCGCTCCCTCTCACTAGACCTAGGCCTCAAAACATCATTCCGTTGGATTTTCATTATTGGGGATGTGAAGTTTGCAATACTCGTGGCTGAATTCTTCCGCAATTTTGGCCTTTTAGCAGACGTGCGCAACCGACGACTCCAACAACCTGTGTCACAAGTAGCCGTTCAAGGCGAACCGTCAAGACACCCTCCGTTAAACCCTAGGTTAGTCGGACCTGCGTTAACAACGCGCTTTGTGGCCATACTAAACGAGTTTCCAAAACCTACGCACCAACCACAGGCAGACTGTGCGGTCAAGCATAATGTGCGCCACCACATCAATACAACCGGTCCTCTCGTTCATGCTCGACCGCTTCAGTTGTCCCCTGAAAAGCTGCGTTTGGTTCGTCAAGCATTCAATCCCATGCTTGGACTTGGCATCATTCGCCCGTCGTCAAGCCCTTCGGCACCTTCACTCCACATGACCCAAAAGGACCACCTGGAGACTGGCGACCTTGTGGAGATTACCGGGTGTTAAACAAAGCAATTGTGCCTGAACGCTACCCTGCGCCTCACATTCACGACATAACGACCAATTTGCACGGTGCTACCATATTTTCCAAAGTGGGCCTAGTAAGGGTATACCACCAGATTGATGGATGGATTGATGTAATATTGGAGCGTGCCCGTTGAAATGGGGTACTAGCGGCTGCTATCATACTCGTTTTTTTTACTTTATCTTAAATATCCTTATTGATATGTTAACTATACCATCATTCCATTTATTGAACTCTTGTTTCCACATTACTAGCAATATGTTAATTTTCTTCTTTTAGGCCACAAATCTTCCAATTGTTTTTTGCTAGCTTCCACCGCAGGTTCATTCACCCGGCTACTGGTATCTCCTAACCACAGGACATCAGGAAAGGTGACTGCACCTGCATAGACTTCCGGATGGGTGCCATTACATTCGAGTATAACATGGTGTATTGTTTCTATGGGTTTGTCACATACAGCAAATGTGTCAGCTTCAGGGTTAAATTTCTTTTTGTAGCTGCGTGTTTTACGGCACCCTGATCTAGCTTCAAGAAGTAGGGCACTAACTCTTGAGCTATAAAAGATTGCTTCATTCCTGATCTGCCTTTTCCCCTTCCGGTATAATTTATAGCTTTTCTTTTCTATAGAATTTAGAATTCACCTATTTCTTACCCTCTTTTTTTTCTCGTCCTTGTGACCAGCATACTTACTGGTTAGTTTCCTAGTTCGTTTCCTCCATTTTGAGTCAACGCTTTCCAGGTATAGGTATTTAAATACTTTAACTGCCCACCTATTACTGTCCGATTTACTCAACCGTCCCTCATATAATATTGCACTCTCAGCTTCCCGTACATCGAAAGATGCCCAGCCCATATCTCCCTGTACCGCCTTATCGGTGGTTTTGCTATGGGCACCCAGTGCCAATAGTCTGACGAATCTGATTTATTTCTCATGCCGACTGTATCTCTGCTATTAGGCACTAAACCGCATTTCCGAAAATAAGCATGGGCAAAATATTTCCTTTTTAAATACCCCTCAGAACCTTATACCTGTTATGTCCCTACAATGTCCAATGCTTTATTATCCCGCCATTTCTTCTCCCTTTTGCCCTATGTGATTGCATATGCTTTTCAATTTAAGCGAATTCTTCGCTTACTCATACCCCAAGATATTTTTAAACTGGCACTCTGGGTATTTCATGGCCCTCTATTTCAAGACCCTGATCTTATGAACCACTGAAAAGTATCAAACCCGACTTAACTGCGCTAAAACGTAAGCCTAGAGCGCCCCCTTCGTCTCCGCAGTACTAAATAGAATTTGAAAGTTTTCCTGGCTATCTGTAAACAGCACGATATCGTCGGCATACATTAAACCGAGGAGGCACTACTCTACCACCTTTCCGCCTAATCCGTATGACAGGTTAAAACTAGGTTATTTTCTTTTATCCCCCATTCCATATATATTCTATAAACCATGGACACCAGCGGTGTGAGAGGGCAACCTTGTCTTAATCCTTTCATACATTGGCATCATCCGTACTTCTTATCCTTTCCCATGTATTTCTATTTTGTTTTCTCTGGTATATGTCCTGTAGGAAATTTGTTATCTCATTACCGATACCTTCTTTTATTATGTTCACAGGAGTTCCCTGTTTACTTTGTCGTACGTCCTGTTTATGTCGAGGAAGGCCAAATACAAAGGTATATCTTCCACTCTGCATATTTCGACACATTGGGTAAACACGAACAGGCTATCATCTAAGCATCTACCAATTCAAAAGCCATCTGAATTTCTCCGAGTATCACCTTGCTTTCTATCCATGATTTCATCTTTATTTCACAGCCTGCATGGACAACTTGTATATAACAGATGTTAGGGTAATCGGCCTTGAGGATTTTATGTGCATCCTATCTCATTTCCCTTTCTAAATCAAAGTATATTACTCTGCCGCCAGCTGTCCCGAATTTGTTTATTCGTTATGATTGTTTCAAAAGCGTTTAACAATGCTTCCTTGCTTCTTGGACCAAGTTCTTTAATGAGCTTGATCGAATTGTGAATTTCATCTATTCCTCTAGATGTGCTAATAAGAATATATTTTTCACCCTTTCCCCGTTTATATTGTTAAGTTATAAGCGCTTTTGTATTCAGCTATCTTGTGTTGCTTCCTCATTCGCGACGATTACCGTATCGTCGCTCTTAAATTACTCGGCTATAACTAATGTAATGTAGTTCACAGCGTGTCTCCGTTTAAAGAATTTCCCTCATTATCTTGAATTCGGTGCCGCTTTCTTTCTTTCTTTTTAATTAGCCAGCTTATATGGTTCCAGAATTTTATTGGCCTTCCTCTAGTGGAATAGCGTATTTCATCTATCCAGCGATCGGTGGACTGCTTGAGTTTATTTTGGACGAGGGCCTGTACATCAAGTTTCTTTTGTCGATACGATTCCCCTTTTTGGTCTATTTCCTTCTGAGATACCTGTGCTTTCTTTGCCTTGAAGCTGCCCGTTATTGCTGAATGGCTTCCCCGATTTCCATATTCAACCAGCTCCGTGGTGGCTTCCGTTTTCCATTTCAGCAGTTTGTTACTTTAAACTCCGTAATTTTCCTCCTGATGAGTAGTTCTACCTGTTCATAATCCCTGTCTTCCATGGGGCTTTTCTCTATTTCTTCCTCTATGTCTGCTGCTATCTGCGCTATTGGATAGTCGTTTAGTTTTGCGTTTAATTTCTGTCTAAGTTTCATTTCTCTGTTCATCAAGGGCGCCATCTGCAGACTAATACCTTTATGATCACTTCACAGACTACACTCCTCTTGTTTGTCAATTTTAATTTTTGCGAGCTTGGTATAAATTCCCAACGACTTTAAAATGAGTCAATGGTCATTTGCCTGTTCCGGAATTTTCACGCGATTTATCCCTCACATTTTTTATCCATATCTACAACAACTTGGTTGTGCCCACAGCAATCTAGCATTAGCTTCCCGTAACAATCCGTGTATTCATCCAGATCCTCGATGTTGCCGTTCATGTCCCCCAGTAGAATAATATCGGCCACGTCTCCAACCTGGCTTATATTGTCACTGAGGTATTCAACGAGATCCTTGTTTTCCTGCCTGCATTGGTGTCTTGATCCTTTAAAAAGCTACCCCTAACCATATCCTTATGCCGGCAATTGTTCCTGATTCCTAGATATGTTCTTTGCAAGATGATTTTATTCTATGCCAATTTGTACCGTGGTATATGAACATACCTACCCCTCCCCTTGTTTTCCGTTCTCGTTTTGTTGCACCCTTCCCAAACGTAGCCTTCGATAAACGGTGGATCTTCTACATACCTGAGATCAGTCTCGAATAGAGCGTGCACACTTGTTTTGTCGTCCTTCAACTGCTGTTCTATCTCTAACCATTTCGCTCTCTTTCTACCGCCTTGAATGTTTATATAACTGATCCGAGAGTTAAATCTCTTTTTTCTACTTTTCTTTCTGGACCTCCTCTTTGCATTTTCTTGGGCTCAGCCTCCGTTATTACGCCTTCTTCTGTTTCACTTCCAACAACCCCTGCCCCCGGAGCTCTCACGGGCCCATTAAAAGAGCTACGCCAGCCGATCTCTGCTGCCAGTCTTCTGTTAAAATGAATGCCATTCCGTTAAAAAACTTTGCCAAAACCTGCTCTATGCACCTCCCTGTTTACCTCAACCACTTCAAAACGCTCCTCCCGGCTTAACGTTCTTATGGGATAAGTAACGATTACTACGTCCTTTTCAAGCTTTAAGTTCGTTCTTGGCACTTCCGGTACGTGCACACAGCGATCTCCACAACGATATCGTCAACTCCCTGAGCTATACTTTCGACCCCTCCTGCAGCGTCATCATTTAGGACATCGTTCAGCACCTCTCAACAATATCACCATATTTTACTCTGCGGAATTTTTCGATAGCCTATTCTTGGTCTCTTTCAGCACTGCGTTCATTATCCTGTCTGGGAAGCTTCCAACTAATACTTGCTTATCACCCTTTACACGTTTCATGATAGCTCTACTGAACCTGCTCATGTTGGAATCCCAGGCGATAAGAACCCGGGCATTATCTCCCTTCCAACTGCTGGCTCCTGCTACGGGTTAACTGCGTCCTCTCTGGGAAAATCCATTGTTTCTTACTTCTTTCTTTCCAGATGTCTTAGTATCTACTTATGAATAACTGTATCGATTCGGCCCCGCCTACTTTGGTTTTGCCGTCCATGCCAGTGCTGGTCCCAGCCACGTGGCCCGCACTGGAATGTCCATATTTGTTGCTAATAACGACAATGTCGGACATTGTTTTCTTCCATTTGAGGAACCTGTCCCTGCAGTGTCTTATTTTCTGCCCTTAATAAACCTAATTCATTTTCTAAGGCTTCCACACGCGACACTAGACCGACCTTTACTAGTTCAAACCTGTCTAGGTGAGCATTCAGCACGCAGCACCGGCACGGAAATCAGTGCCTTCTGGTTCCCCTACCCAGTAGAAACGACTTTCCTTCAAATTAACTTGCGCCTCACACTGCATACACTTAAACCTTTTTAGAGCGCAGCTCTTTGGCATCCGTTCCTGGGTTTCGCGTCAGCGTCGTCGTCGGCCTCGTAAGCAGCTCCGCCCCCCTTTCATCCCCCCCCCCCCCAGCGCTAGCAGCGACCGACTGATACCGCTGGATGCCGCTGACACCGCTAGAGAGTCAAGATAACGTGACTGCATAGAACACCGTCGCCGCCATGCAGAAAGAGGAGGGGAGGGTCCCCCCTGTTCCTGTGTGGCGGATAGGGTGCTCTTCAGTTGCCGACGCGCCGGATATTTCACATAGGCCCCGGCACGTTGACGAATACGTGACCACCTTCCCACGGCTAGACCTGGTTCTTGGCGCTGCGGAAGCGAGGGTATCATATTGTTTGCGTCGGCATCGGCGGCGTTGTCCCTGAAACCAACTCCGCAGCTGGGGTTGACTCACTATCGGCGTCAGCAGCATCAGTCAGTCGCTGCTATCTCTTCCCTCCTCCCTTTATCACGTTGTCCGCTTGCTGCGCGCGCTTCTGCCCCCATCGTTTGCCGCTAGGTGTACACGCCGCCCACCTCCCCCACCTTCCTGCGAGTCTCCGGTTGTCAAAGCGCCGGCTCGAACTTAATTCCTTTCTTCGCTCCTCCTCCAATGCAACCCCTGTGCAGTGGCAATCAGAGAGCCAGATCGGTGGCGGCGGATCTGTACATGTGCACCGCCCGAGCCGAAATTGCCGCTGCCGTTCGCCACTGCGAAATTATCTGCTAGTTCTTTCTGAGCCATGAGCGAGACGACCGGTGGAAGTCCTCCGTCTGCTGCTGCTGCTGCTGCTGCTGCTGCTGCTGCTGCTGCTGCTGCTGCTGCTGCTGCTGCTGCTGCTGCTGCTGCTGCTGCTGCTGCTGCTGCTGCTGCTGCTGCTGCTGCTGCTGCTGCTGCTGCTGCTGCTGCTGCTGCTGCTGCTGCTGCTGCTGCTGCTGCTGCTGCTGCTGCTGCTGCTGCTGCTGCTGCTGCTGCTGCTGCTGCTGCTGCTGCTGCTGCTGCTGCTGCTGCTGCTGCTGCTGCTGCTGCTGCTGCTGCTGCTGCTGCTGCTGCTGCTGCTGCTGCTGCTGCTGCTGCTGCTGCTGCTGCTGCTGCTGCTGCTGCTGCTGCTGCTGCTGCTGCTGCTGCTGCTGCTGCTGCTGCTGCTGCTGCTGCTGCTGCTGCTGCTGCTGCTGCTGCTGCTGCTGCTGCTGCTGCTGCTGCTGCTGCTGCTGCTGCTGCTGCTGCTGCTGCTGCTGCTGCTGCTGCTGCTGCTGCTGCTGCTGCTGCTGCTGCTGCTGCTGCTGCTGCTGCTGCTGCTGCTGCTGCTGCTGCTGCTGCTGCTGCTGCTGCTGCTGCTGCTGCTGCTGCTGCTGCTGCTGCTGCTGCTGCTGCTGCTGCTGCTGCTGCTGCTGCTGCTGCTGCTGCTGCTGCTGCTGCTGCTGCTGCTGCTGCTGCTGCTGCTGCTGCTGCTGCTGCTGCTGCTGCTGCTGCTGCTGCTGCTGCTGCTGCTGCTGCTGCTGCTGCTGCTGCTGCTGCTGCTGCTGCTGCTGCTGCTGCTGCTGCTGCTGCTGCTGCTGCTGCTGCTGCTGCTGCTGCTGCTGCTGCTGCTGCTGCTGCTGCTGCTGCTGCTGCTGCTGCTGCTGCTGCTGCTGCTGCTGCTGCTGCTGCTGCTGCTGCTGCTGCTGCTGCTGCTGCTGCTGCTGCTGCTGCTGCTGCTGCTGCTGCTGCTGCTGCTGCTGCTGCTGCTGCTGCTGCTGCTGCTGCTGCTGCTGCTGCTGCTGCTGCTGCTGCTGCTGCTGCTGCTGCTGCTGCTGCTGCTGCTGCTGCTGCTGCTGCTGCTGCTGCTGCTGCTGCTGCTGCTGCTGCTGCTGCTGCTGCTGCTGCTGCTGCTGCTGCTGCTGCTGCTGCTGCTGCTGCTGCTGCTGCTGCTGCTGCTGCTGCTGCTGCTGCTGCTGCTGCTGCTGCTGCTGCTGCTGCTGCTGCTGCTGCTGCTGCTGCTGCTGCTGCTGCTGCTGCTGCTGCTGCTGCTGCTGCTGCTGCTGCTGCTGCTGCTGCTGCTGCTGCTGCTGCTGCTGCTGCTGCTGCTGCTGCTGCTGCTGCTGCTGCTGCTGCTGCTGCTGCTGCTGCTGCTGCTGCTGCTGCTGCTGCTGCTGCTGCTGCTGCTGCTGCTGCTGCTGCTGCTGCTGCTGCTGCTGCTGCTGCTGCTGCTGCTGCTGCTGCTGCTGCTGCTGCTGCTGCTGCTGCTGCTGCGAGCTGCCAGAGCAGAGGCCCAGCGCCGTTGCCGCCAGAATCCAGAGCAGTAAGCGAGGCTGAAGCAGAAGCTCATCGCCGCCGTCGAGAAGACCCTGCCGTTTGCACCGCCGAAGCGGGGGCTCATCGCCACCGTCGAGAGCAACCAGGTGTAAGCGAGGCTGAAGCAGAAGCTCATCGCCGCCGCCGAGAAGGGAGTCTTTGTTAAAGGAATACGTGTGAAAAATAAAAAAAAAACATTCTGTGATAGTGCATACATGTGTTGCTCGATTTCTTTGCCTCAATCTATCGAAAAGATGAAACAGCTTATTTGCTGCGCTCAAATTTCGCATTAGGAAGTAACGTAATCGTCGGTAATTTTTTTGGTTGCAAATCTTAAGCCTATATGAACTGAACTATTTCTACCATGAGTTCTCAGAATATACAGACTCTGCAAAGGAAAGACACAAAAACGACTTGCAAACATGCGTTCAAATGAATTCTGCGAATGCCAATAACCTAGAAAAAAGGACAACTAGCTCAAAAGCTAGCAAGCTAACAACATAGTTAAAGAATGTACGCCAAAAACCAAGCTGCCGGCACGAGCACAAGGGCTCTAGGAAAAAGAGCTGAAATTTACTCTTTAGGCTGCACCTAACGTAACTAGCTGAGAACTAAATAAAGTGTATAAAAGAAATAAAACTTATCTATTTGACGCCTGTGTAAGCTCCCCCAGTCGCCAGTCCGTTCGGTTCCGGTAGCCACGTTCAATTCAAGGAGTGGTGAAACACGCGTATGCACCATAAGGCTGTCAATTGAACGAAGGGGTACCAGAGGACATCGAAGACAACTGGACGAAGGGGCACCTGACATACCCGTGGCACCAGAGAACATTTCAAAAGCCGTCATAACACCACCCTTCGGTCTCTTCGAATTTATTCAAATGCCTTTCGGACTTCGAAATGCCGGGCTGACGTTTCTGCGGTTCATGGGCGGTCTTACGTGGACTAGGTGTTTGCTACGTCTATCTAGAGCACCTTCTTATTGCTAGCGCCACACCATATGAGCATGAGGTACACTTGCGCGCCGTGGTCTGACACCTTTCCTCCCAAGGCATCATCGCCAACGTAGCAAAATGCCAGCTTGGTGCACCCGAACGGTCCTTTCTGGGGCATACTACATCGAACGCCGCAATTCGTCCCCACCCGGAAAAGGTCAAGCTGTGCAGGAATTCTCGCAGCCCAGTACAAAGCGGCAGCTCCAGCGAATTCCTTGGAATGGCTAGCTTCTATCGCCGTTTCGTGCGTCAGTGCACACGCGATATTGCACCCTCTACACAAACTACTATCAGCAGCGGAAAGGACGGCGAATGACCTCACTTGGAATGACAAAGCATGCGGTGCTTTCCATCGAGTAAAGGAATATTTGGCAATGCTGCTCTACTAGCATACCCACAACCCGGAATATCAGTGTATCATGGTCGACGCTTCAGACACAGCCATCGGAGCGATGCTACAGCAATGTAGCCACGAAATATTGCGCCCGATCTCCCTTTTCTCACGAAAGCTTACGCAAACAGAAGAGTTCTACAGCCATTTCGGCTGAGAACAACTTGCCATCTATGCCGCCATCTGCCACTTTCGTCATTATTTGGAAGGCGTAGAGTTCTTTGCACTTACAGGCCACAAACCTCTGACATACACCCTGCGTTCCCCAGCTTCAGACACAGGAAGGCTCACAGCCTGAGAATTACGTCAAATGGCTTACATATTCTAGTTTATGAGAGACATCCGGCATGTGAGCGGAGTTACCAATCTGGTCGCAGATGCCCTCGCGTGCAGCCCTGTAAACGTCCTTAAGCTTTCGGAGAGAACAGATTATCTTGAGCTGATGGAAGCTCAGCGAGCGGATCAAGAGCTCATTCACTTGGTAACAGCGGCAACCGCACTGAAATTGCAAAGGCTATCCGTATCCGCCTCAGAGGATCGTGTGCTCTGCGATCTGTCAACGAACGTTCTTCCTCCTTTTGTTCCCACCGGCCTCCGTAGTAGCATCTTGCCGTCGCTGCACAAGCTGGCACATCAAGCAATCCAGGATACTTAGCAGCTAGTGACGACAAAGTACATCTGGCTAAGTATCAACAGAGACGTCCGGCAGTGGACGCAAGAATGCATCGCTTGCCGGTGCTCCAAAGTCCAGCGCCACACCATGACGTCATTGGCAAGGTTCCCTTCACCGGACTCGCAATTTGGCCACGTGCACTTGGGCACTGTAGGACCCCTGCCAATCTTCCAATAGTCAGTCGCATTTCTTACGTGAGTTGATCGATATACGTGTTGGGTTGAAGCTGTGTCTATTGCAGATGTCACCGCTGACACAATTGCCCGCGCTGTTCTGAACCATTGCACGTTGCTCGCTTAGGCGCGCCCTCAACAGTTACAATTGGCGGAGGCAGGCAATTTGAATCTGCTCTTTTCGCCAGCATACTGCGGCTGATTGGCACCTGTCGTATAAAAATGACCGCCTGTCACCCTCAGAGAAATGGCATGGTGGAATGTTTACACCGCCGGCTGAAAGCAGCGCTTACGGCGACCAGAGAACACAGCTGGACAGAAGCACTTCCGCTCGTCCTTCGTGGTATAAGAATAACGTTAAAATCTAGTATTGGCTGCAGCGCCGCTTCGCTAGTCGATGGAACAACATTACGACTGCCAGGCGGATTTTTCATACGGCCCACAGATGAAAGAGCCGTTCCCATTCCTGGCTATGCAAGCCAGCTAGGTGACATCATGGGCAAGCTTCGTGCCATGCCTCCTCGTCAGCCAGCTCCGCGACCCGTCTACGAGCACTCGGAGCTATGGTCTTGCTCCCATCTGTCTGTGCGACATGCCGTCGTGTCGCGATCTTTTACACTGCCGTACGACGGTCCGTTGAAAGTGCTCCGCCGCACGTGAAAACAGTTGAAGATTTACATCCGACGTCGACGCGAGGTCATGTCTACTGATCGAGTGAAACCGGCCGATATCGACCATTCCCCAACATCAGCGCATTTCAAGCGTAGTTGGAGGTGCAGCAATGCGCCACTTCTCGTAGGTCTTTAGTTGCACGTAGGCAACGCACTGGGGAGGGAGTGGTGTAGCGACCTACATGAGCGCGCTGCGCCGATAGAAGCGTGTGCCGTGCGAGAAAACAGACGGACGCGCCTAGCGACCAGAAGGCAGAATAAAAATCAGTCTTGGCTTGGAACTCACTGCTCGCTGTCACTCATTCCTGGCCTATGCTAGCGTCCTAATAGCGTCATTGCGAATGTGGAAGGGAAAACAGAGAAATAGGTGCCGTAATGGAGGGCTTCAGACCACCACGCGATAGCGGCTTTCGCCTAATTGCATTTTAGCAGTCAAAAGTCCCCCCTATGACATAAACGCAGCTGAAACCATAGAGCAAACTACTATGTACAAAAGCGAGTTCTGTACTTTCAAGCCGATCCTAAGCGTTGCACCGGATAGCTCTCGCTTAACTCCAGGTTTAACCACAATCTAAACCACACCTAATTTTTTTATCAGCTACGCCTCTCATAAACTTATCAAATCAAGTGGTGTCACAGCAGCAGAGCCAGGAGAGATAATTTTTCTCTGATAACTGCGGAGATAACCGATGATACACCGCAGAACTAGAGACTTTACGAAAGGTAGTATAAAACCATTTCTATTTCAAAATATAGGTGACAAAGAAGAATAATACGCAGCTACTACCGTCGTACTGTGCAATCCAAATCGTTCAAATAAGCTATGTGCATGAAGCCACAAACAAAATTCTAGGTTAACGTAATCATTTACCACCAAAGCCTCCATTACTCTAATTTCAGTTGAATTCGTTACGAGTTCCACATATCATAAATGTTTAAATGCCGATTGCATTTTCTTAAAAGACGAGAAGAATAAAGGGAGAGGAGTATAATCAACAACGTGTGTGGAAGAAGCACAGAAGATCAATTACAGGATTAATATAATGGGAGAATAATTTCGGAATATTTGCCCTAATGTGATATTGGGCGATGGGGTTAGAGAATAAGTACCATTATCATGCGCGTTATCTATAAAGCAGAAAATTGTTTTAGCCACATATAAGCATTTTTGCGAGAAGATTATAAAGTAGGATATACTCCTGCTCCACCAGGGAGTGACTATACGATCAGAGTAATTCGCCATCTTGCAGTCAATTGTTAACCGCTCTCACACTTTCGAACAAACCGGCCTTTGCTCCAGTCGTCATCAGGCACTTTTTCATGAAGCCGCGCAAAATCGATGAAGACGTGAGTAGAATAATAAAACCTTGGCAGGCACCGGCTGCAAATACTCGCGGACCATATATAGCAGGGTTCCAGTATGATTAAATTTAGTGCCAGGTTTCCCACCTAGATAAAACCAAACGTTTAGTTACGAGACAGACCTTAAGCACACTGCAACCAACTGACAGCGCTTGAGAGTCAGGTGCATACCCTGCTATAGTTCTCTGGTCAAAACTGAAATAATACTTAGGATTAAAATGCCTGTCTTATGATTCACCAACAGAACCAAGTGTAAAACAAAAAGTGTGCCTTAAAGAACTGTTGGAACAAACTTCATCAAGGCTGTTCTATGGCTATTTGGTGGAGCTTTCTGATTGTCATAAAAGACAATGACATGCCTGTCTCAGGCTTCATCAAATGAAAAAAATATATATTTTCCACAAATAATATAATATGAATGTCGCTAATAAAATACAGGCGACTTGGAAAATGAGCTTAAATTACCGAAGGATCATACCTAATCAGCCCGTTCATTCGCCATGAGCTAAAGCGACATTTACAGTGGAGGCTATACAAGCAAGCCAGCCAGCCAGCCAGCGAGTCAGTGAACCAGCCAGTTATTTTTTATTAGCAGGAGAGCACTCCTTCCTGCCGGTGGCAGAGACAAAAGGCATTATTTCCTGAAAAGTGTCTGCCCCGCAATAAACTAACCAGTCTACAGCAGTGCATCATAAAGCTGGAACGATACATAATAAATATGAGCATAGAAACCGCGATAAAAATACACGCGTATATTGATACAGCAATGATGTATTCACTCAACCGCTATGTACTGGAGCGGCTTAATTCTATTCAGGTATAATTTGTATCACATTGAACATTCGTTCAAGCCACATAAAGACAGAAAAAAGGTCACATTGGCATAATGGAAACAAAAAATACATTTTGAAACTTCGCTACACATTGTCAATATAAAACAAAATTAACCGGAGTTGCCATTTGAGCGGTTTTGCGTGTAGACAGAAATGCAGAATAGAAAAATTGCGATTTATCATGTCTATTACCTGATATTCCAAATCAGGCTTTCCGTAGTTTTTTTCAAACTTTGTAGTTCTTAGTTAGGGGTTACAAATTTTATAGGCCATTAGGACCGGCGTGTAAATAGTGTTGAGTTTCTTTGTATATGTGTGCTATGTCTGCACCGATAAATAGGTTTTATTTGCTGGTAAACATCAAAGGTACCAAACGTGGTTGCGTTGGCAACAATTTATTAGGGCCGGCGTGGTTTTATAAAATTCGGAGGAAAAGTTTTTGCAACATATGTAGCCTATCAGAATACAATTTTTTTATTAATGTTGTTTTTTGCCTCAGGGCCATAATGGAATATGTAAAAAGAAAACGGAGGATTATCAGTCGTCGTTCCTTAGACGAAAATACCATACAGAAGTTTGGAACAGAACAGGTAGTAATAGAAGGATTGTCTTAACCAGAGAGGTAGAGGGTAGTGTATTTTTCCGAGACATCGACAGGCTGCCAGTTTGCAGAGCAGGTGATTAACATGGCTTGTCCAAGAGAAGTCTTCACTAGACCATACTCATGAAACTTCTGCACACTTACTGTAAGTTTCGTCCTCTGTATTCTCTGTGAATATTTTTTCCCATGCTTATCCCTACTGAAAAAACTGTACGTTAGCTGTACAATAAAGTGTGAGAGTGAATGAGAATGTATAAGAATATGTGAGTTCTTGGGAGGTTAAACGTGGATTTATTAGAGCACGTAGAGACATTGTGCAGGAATGCATGAGATTGTACAAGTTCTTGTGAGATTGAATGTGCCCATGAGCGAGCTCACAGAAGCACGCACAGCCAATGTGCAAGATTTAATAAGAATGAGCTGGTCACGTATTTGTGCGAGCTTGTAGAAGCACATGGAGCGAGTGCGTGAACAAATGCTCTGCTAGAGCATGCAAACTACGTGGCCATGTACATGTTTGCATGCTAAAAAATTAGTCGTTGAGACTGTGTAGGTCCTTCCAATATGAAAGAGGTAAAAGTTAGAGCTTTCAACTAATGATTACTTCATGATTATTTGCGACAGGTACACTTTTTAATATTTCACAATTTTGGTCTTGGCTTGCAGCATATTTTCAACATTAGTAGAAAACTGCTTGCTTCCTTTCATTGTGCAGAAATCTTTATATGACAACATGCACGCTGAGCAACAACTACTCGACATATCGAGCTCACTGTAAAACAATGTCAAAAGCGAGATACTTCCACTAGATCTAATAGCATCATTTGCTTCTCTTTCAACCATTCGTTTCTGAAAGTTGGACGCAGCCATAGATGCACGACAAAGGCTGTGTGCACAACATTGATGTGTTGCCTGCCAAGTAGATGACAGTCAAACTGGCGATCAAAATCACCCTTACATTTTGTTTTGCCTATGAATGGAGGCAACGCACTATAACTGCACACTATTACCACCATCAGGCATCACAAGTTTGTGTGAAGAACTGGCTTGGAGTTTCATCTGTAGAAGGAAAAGTAAATGTGATAGCAGAAATGTGAAAGCCAACTCTAGTACTGAACTTCACGAGCTCGTATTTACTTGTAAAGACCACAGAAAGACAATTCTCAATCGAATGAACAGCACTAAAAGATGGGATGGGAGGGAACATGACAACAATTCTGCTTCTTTATCTCCCTTACTATCTTAGAGCACTGTTCACTCAATTGACTCATTATAACCTACCAGCCTGACTCTCTTTTTCAGCACAAGGATAGGCTGAGCAAAACCGCTGCTACAGCCTTTTGAGTTTTGACTTGCACATCTACATCTACATACACCATTTTCTAGTTTCCTGAGACTATAACAAACATTTGCTGAACTGCACTACTCTGAATTGAAGCTTTCTGCTGCGTAATGACACTTGCAAATGTTGTCCGTCTTATTGTCAAATAAAAAGAAAAAAAGAAAGGATTGAATCGGTGATCTTAGACTAATGAAGAGATACAGAAATCCTAGTACTTTATGAGAGGTGATACCAACAGTATGTGTTGCATCTTGAAGCTATGCATACTATACACATATATGCTGAATCATCATATTGCAAGGAAATGTCTTTTAGATGGCATATTTTTCAGTGTCACTATAGGCTGCGTCACGCGAGATGCATTGAGGAAAGCTGCACGTGCAACTCCACGATTATATGTTGAGCAGTTTTCACCAGCAGTGCATAATCATTATGCTGCATGGAAAGAGCAGCTTGGTTGCTTTAGCTTCTTTACTGTATGCTGTAGGCCACAGAGATAAGTTGAAATATTTGTATGGTCAGTTTGTTAATTGAAGTAAAGAGCGTGCAAACACCCCCCACTGCCTTCACTGTAAGCTTGACCGGTAAGCTATTTTTGCATATCGCATATCTTTCCTGACAGAGAGGGCTTTCACCCAACTGTCCTTGCTTTTGCTATAAGCTACAAGCATTAAAAAATTTCGTCACCATTCAAGAGTTAAACACTGAAGTAGTGAGGCACATATCACACAAGAAATAATCGCTCTCAGGTGACCAGTTTAAGCTGACAGCCATAGATGTTGCTCCCATAAAGGAACAGTGGGCGAGCCCAATTCGGCTCGCCCACTGTTCTTTATGAGCGAACACAATTCAGCATCTTCTGTTTCCAAACAAATCACTTGATCTGTAAAAGGTCATATAGTCTTCCAATATTAACAAACAAACAATTGCCACTGTTACTGTTTATGAACAGGAGTTTTCGTAAGGAACTTGGCAATGAACTTAGGCCAAAGCTTCGATTCGCCGAACCACAGACCGCGGTCAATCTGACGTCTATGACAAGCACGCAGTTAATTTTCCACGCATCGCGAGAAAAGAAGCGAAATTCACGGTGGTCTTTCGCTAGCACTGCTACATTTCTGAATGTACAAACTACAGGCGCGCATACACGACAAACATGCAGCGTTAGCGCGTAGACACCCGACATCGTGCTTGCCACTGTTCGGCGAGCAGAAAAGCCGTGAAGTCAGTGACTTCCGAAACCGAAACAAGCCGAAACCAGACGAAGCAGCCAAAGCGGATCGAAGTGCTAGCCATAGCCATTATGCGTTGGTCGCGTCGCGCCTTTTTCTCTTCTGTGCTGCTGGGGGCCTTGCTGCTGGTGGCTTCATTCTTTGGAGATATACGAGGCACAGAGCGCAACAAAATAGCTCGTGCGATGTGCAGAAGCGTGGTCAGGTTGTGTGTATACCTGTACAAAAAGCGTGGTAAGGTTGTGTGTATACCTGTGCAAAAAGCGTGCTGGCGTGCCCGACAGGTAGTGCGTTTCCTTTGTGCGCTTTCACTGCAAACACTACGCTGACGGCGGGACTATTGGAGGGCGGCCACCACCCGGCATACATTTGACCTCTCGGACGTAAGTTAATTTCCATCTTTCCTGCACATTCTCCTAAAAACTTTGCGCAGAGCTGATGATGCATGCCAACACAGATCTAGTTCGTAAACATCAAGACGCGCATGTCATTATAACATATGGTTGTTTGCTTTTGACGAGGGAAGGGTGAATGCGTTTGCAGTGTCTTGGAAAAGAGACAGTTAGTGCAAGGGGCTGCACGCTCAGAGTAGAATATGCCGTACAAATCATCACTCGTAAGGCCATTGCGGGGTGCACGATGCTGGCGCCTACTGCATTTCAGCCTTCGGCAAGAATTTAGAATGGGCCAGTTCCAAGTGCCTCGACTCGGGCCTTATGTTGCGCTGCAGTTGAAGATCCGGCGCTTGTGCAGTTGCAGCTACACGGATTGAATAAGCGGTAAAACCTACCTGCGTTACAACAGGGCTAGATCATTATTGTTATGTTGCATAAATATTGCGGATTATGAGATATGGAGCCGGCGAACATGCGACGGCATTATGATTCAGCAGCAACCGTACTTAAACACCATGGTCGAGCCTAGGGTAGTAAAAGGGAAAAAAAAGGTTTTGAGCTGTTTTGAATTTTTTCACCTGTATTGGCTTGGCATTTTCTTTTTCATACTTTGTCGTGACTGAATTAATCCCCAAAAACTACTAAGCGCATATAAATGACAGACACCAAACTCAGACCTTCAGTCCAGAAATGTCACTAAGGTGTAAAGGTAATTATGCATTCAGCAGTACCAATAGTATTGATTTTCTTGTCTAATTATTTACAAATGAAGCGAAAAAAATCTGACTTAGGGCTGAGATGCCCCATTGGCATCTTCTCTGATATGAAATGTGAATCAAAATGTGTGCAGTTTTTCCATACGCTGTATACCACTGATTCATCACAGATGTGGGAATATGAAATTCATGCAGGTTTCAAAATGAAGAGTGAATGCAGAATTCCAAGCAAAACAAGCCTTTACTTCTTAAAGTATCATTCAGTAGTGGTGTTTTTGTTGAAATTTATGCATGTTTTGTAGAAGCAACTGTAGATGTTGACATGGAATTAGTGTTGTGTCTGGATCTAGACTATGAATGGCTACCACATTTATGAATTGCTTGGTTGCCACATGCACTTCCAGACATTGTTTGAACAGTCACATCACATTCTGCATTTGGTTTCTTTTTACTTTTTTGCATGGAAGTGTTTCCACTTTAGAGTGCGTAGCCTTTCACAATTCATAATTGATCGGGTCAGCATGTTTTGGCATGATAAAAGGTTTGGAAGTTTGAGAGCATTGGCCCTTCATCATGCACAAGGGGTAGACTGCTTACTGCACTGGTACCACTATCTTCCTAGATTCCTAGATATCACTCATATTTCTATACAGAATACATATTTTCAGAAATACATATTTCTTGTCCGACTGTGCACATTCTTCAGCTCACATAATGGGAGCTAGGGACGAACTTTTGCCTTTCTTGGTGCACTGCTCCTATTTCGTTTAAAGAGCCACCACATTTTGTGTAACCCGAGTTTGGGTGCAAACACTGCATGCTCATAGGGTGGTGAAGGAGCAAACTTGGTGGCACTGTGGAGGCCATGAACAATAGGCTGATGATAGGCTGCCTTTCGACTGACTGGCTTGCATTTCTCGGTGTGCGGAGGTTCTATAAGCTGCCACATATATTGATTTGAGTTGATGTTGAGGTGACTGGCATGATTAAAAGTCAATGTTATGATTGAAGTCTTCAGAACATTCAGAACATGCTGTGATTGTACTCCTGGCTTAAGTTGCAGACATTGTTTGCTGGTTATACCTTTGAGAGGAAATCTAGTAGATGAAGCTACGGGCAGAGTGCTTGCTTGGTATTCCAACCTAACCACCCAAACGTCACTGTTTACTGGAAACAGATTGTTTAAGCTTCCAGCCATCCGCTTGTTCACTCGTGCATTGCAGTGAAGCGCATTTACGCCTTGGCACATGGCAGGCTCAGGGGCTCTTTCATCGCCACTGTACTAGGCAGCGCTCTTTTCACTCTATCGTCGTCCCTTCTTGTGGTTCGCGCTGCAATACAAGTTAGATATGAACCAACTAGCCCACCAAGCAACCGTTCTAGACCTCCAGTTGACTCGAAATGCATTTTGCCATTGCTGTGAAATAGTGTTTAAAAGAAGGTTCGATGACAGAAATACCGTTTGCTCTCTTAGTAGGCAAAGAAGAGTTAGCATAGCATTTCTTACGAGTTACATTACCTGGCATCTCTAGATGCGTGTTGTGCCTGCTATGGGCACTGAATTCTTAGCGTGAGATCAGAGGTTCCTGCAGAATTGCAGACTTTTCTAGTGCTACTTAAATTATGAGCAGATCGTGGTGATAGATGAAAAGACTTTACTAATGGTCAATTCTAATCACAGGGTTTGGTGACTTACAGAACATTGTTTTCTGCTCTCTTTGGAGTAACTATATTTCAAATGCAGATCCAGAACACAGGTCCCATCTTCCCAATGCAGATGGGGAGCGATTGCTGCGCCAAGATCGGTCCCTGGAGCAGTGAATTGCTCTGCCGAAATCAACAGAACCGGCTAAAAGTTTGCTTGAGTATTTGCTCAGCTGCACGTTCCATTTCCAGTAGCATGCTCTGCTATGCTGACTGTGCCCTCTGTGCTCCATAATAGATGATCATTACTTGCCGCTGCTATGAATGCAAATTGCAGTCATGAACTAGTGCTTATTCTTGAGGACAGCAAGTCTAAGAGCAGCAGTATTATATAATAATCTTTTTTAAAGACCTCAGCTCGGAGTGTGACTAGAAGACTGTGCGGAAACTATCTTTATGTGCTATTCATGAACTTAAAGCCATTCCTGAACTCTGAAATGGTGAACTGCGACTTCCTTTTATTTGATAATAGTGCCAAAGAAATTTTACCTTGCTTGCCAGCACTCGGCTATACGAAAGAATGGCATAAACTGTTGATGTCAGTACCATCCCAAGAAGCAGCTGGAGAAATGCAGATCTAATATAGGTTTAAAAACAGCTGGCACGTGTAGCCGAATCACGGGCTAGCACTCAGAATAACAGGCAATTCTTCTGTCAGTCCATGGGCACCACCTACTTGCGCTGGCATGAGTTCCAAACGCAGAGTCGGGACACAATCTGTACTGGATGTAAGTGCACTTTTGCTGAGCAGGCAGACCACTTCACTTCTGGGATTGTAATTCACTGTATTTGCAGAGGAAAAGCAGGTTAACGTGTCTCTACTGGCATATGTCGCATTGCCTGCTGTCATCACTTTTACTTTCAATATGTGCTAGTGACAGGAATGCTCATAGCACAAGTAGGAGTGAAGACACTGATCTGCGCCATTATAGAAATGCCGAGACGTCAGCATGGGCGAACATCTCTTCGCATCACCGCGAAGGTTTCTAAGGCTCAGTTCCATGTACGAGTAAGCTAGTACAATGCGGGCATATGTCAGACAGCTCTTTAGCTTTGGGCCTACAGCAACTGCTGCCATACCTTTAATGGGAACTCTTGACTAAAAAGGCAACATTTTACAAAAAGCAAAGTAAATGATAAGAATGACTTTTTTTTGTTTAACAAAGCTGGTGGTCACAGTGAACTCATGCCACGACTGTTAATATGCCTCTACTACCCCATTTGTAAAGCAAGCATATTGAAATTCTCGAATGAGCATGGTTACAGTCGTGAGCAGCTCTGTTAGATATGTGTTCGTAAGGGTGGCACATTGTTTCATTGTTCAAAACAATTCCAAACAATGGGTGGTTTGGAACTTAAAGGAGAAAGAACAGAGAAGCTGGCTGTAGAGGCAGAAATACTGCAAATGGTGAGTGCTGGACAGGTGCCAAGTTGTCGTGATCTGCACCTGGACATTGCAATGAGCCTCGTGCTACTCAAGAGCCGCAGCTTGGCCATACCCAGCTTATATAAGCTTGGCTTGTACAAAACATGCTTGCAAATGTAACCCTCTTCAGGGCTGCCTACACCCTACCGTGGCGGCTTCAGTGTTTAGGGCATTTGACTAGTGAGCTGGGTGACGTGGGCTCGGTCCGAGCCGGGGTGGTTACATTTCGGTGGTAGCAAAACACTAAGTCCCCATGTGCTGTACAGTGCCAGTGAACATCAAAGAAGTGTAGATAGTCAAAATTATTCAGAGCTACCTACTATTGCTTACCCTCATTGTCTAAGTTTCTTTGGCATCTTGAGCCTATCATCAAGGCTGCCTACTGTTAGCGTTAGTAGATGACCTTCGTAATGCCACAAAGTCTGCCCCTCACCACTCCCCGAAATTTTGTTGTTTGCAACTCAACTCAGGTTCATCATCATTCATCATCATATTATCAGCCTGATTATACCCACTGCAGGGCGCAGGCCTCTCCCATTATTCTCTACTTAACCCGGTTCTGTGCTAGCTGCATCCACTTGACCCCTGCGAACTTCCTAATCTCATCCGCCCACCTAACTTTCTGCCGCCCCCTGCTACGCTTTCCTTCCCTTGGAATCCAGTTTGTTACCCTCAGCGACCATCGGTTATCCTCTCTTCGCACTACATGTCCTGCCCATGTAGTGCGCCCATGTCAACTCAGGTTACTTACAGTTTGATGACCCCTTTTCTGAAACACCAGCAGTTGACGAACTCACTCCCATGCAGTGAACTCTGAGCAAAGTGCTGATTTGGTCATAAGCGTTTTTTTTCCATGAGAATTTGGGCAGTCATATGACCTTTGAAAAGTCACCTGTTTAAATGTTCATTTGACAAGCTAGGTAGCTTTATAGATGGCTTGGATATGATATCAGAAGTGCTATGATGGTGAACTATGCTTAGTGTCTGCAATACCTTCATAATGAATAAAGTGAATGCAGAATTGACAGATTTTTGCTCCACTTTTATTTCACCAGTGGGTGCCTGGTGAGTTGTCAGGGCAAGCTATTGATAGTTTCACTTTCTTCATGCAGTTTACATAGCTATGTGTTGGAAAGGCGTAGTCAATAGGAACGCCACTGTTGGAAAGGCGTAGTCAATGGGAACGCCGCTCCCGGGTGATGCATCAGACAGCGTAGCCAGGCCAAAAGAACGCCCGTTTATTTTCTGATCAAGGGGTATTATATAGCCAGAGGGGTGAGGGAAAGAAGGAAAGAGTGAAAAGATTGGTGCTGCTGCCGGTTCATAGATGGCGACAGCATTCCTTCCTCCTAATAACCATAGCGATCCACAGGTTTCATGACCTGGGTTGACCTGCGCAGCTGTGTCTCTTGGGGAGCAGGGTCTGCGGGCTCTGACGTGGATGCGTTGTTCTGAATAGCCAGCGGATGGTCCACTGGTTCTGCTGCCGGACTGTCTGTACCCGTGAGTGTGGATCCCTCGACGTTGCGCTTGCAGATTTAATCAGCATGACGACGGACCACCACATTATCCTCCATCTTGACGGTGACTAGTCGGCTCCTGTTGTTGACTTCACCTTTCCGGGTGTACACTTGTCACCAACACCGTAGTTACGGACTAGTACAGGGTCCCCCGGAGCGAAACTCCCGCTGGCGTCGTCCGAAGCTGGCGTAGCTGCTCTGCTCTGGACAGGTTTGGTCGATCCATTTGCTGTGGGAATCAACCACGATCAGCAAAAGTTTGTCCCTGATAGGTCCAACGAAATAGAGGTGCAATCGGGACCATTTTTCTTCTGTAGCTGGCCAGTTTACTGGTTCACGTGCCGGAGGCATTGGTAAAGCCTGGACACAGTTTCTGCATTCATCGGCTATTCGGCTAATGTCCTGGTCGATCTCCGGCCACCAAAATTTGGACCGTGCCACTTTCTTCATGGTGCAGACGCCCTGATGGGCTTCGTGCAATATCATCAGCAGTCTACCGCACGCCTATTTGGGGACTACTACACGATGTCCCCACAGTAAGAGGCCATCCTGAACAGATAATTCATGTCGCGTATTGTAGTAATGCAACTTCTCAGTGTTACCGGAGCAACATGCTTTGGGCCAACCCTCATGGACGTACCTGTGGACAAGTGCTAGTACCACGTCCGTTTCTGTGAGTGACCACAGTTCCTCTATAGTTATGGCCGACTGGTTCCACTGGTCGGTGGCGAGGACAAACTCTGCGTCTCCTTCCGGTGCGGTCTCCGTTTCCTGAAAAGTCTGAGGTAAACGGCTTAGGGTGTCCGCGTTAACCATCATTTTACCGGATTTGCAAAGCAGCTTGTATTTGTACGCTCACAGCAGAAGAGCCCATCTTTGTATTCTCGCGGCGGCCATGATGGGGGTCTGACGATCCATTCGTAGAAGGCCGAGCAGTGGCCGATGATCCGTCACCAGGGTGAACTCCCGGCCAAGGAGGTAGTCCCGGAAACCTGAAACACCAAAAACGAGAGCAAACGCTTCACGTTCGATCTGAGAATACTTCTTATCGGCCGAAGTTAAGGTACGGGACCGAAATCCGATGGGCCTCATTTCCCCATTAATGCGATGCAAAAGTGCCGCTCCCACACCGTGAGGCGGGGCATCGCATTCCAAAAGTAGTTCGAGCTTCGGATTGAAATATGTCAACACAGGGGCTGCACAAAGAGCCTTTTTCGACAGTTTGAATGCTGCTTGTTCTTTATCGCTCCACATCCACCTGGCTCCTTTCGTCAGTAGCTTATACAAAGGCGCAAGTAAGGTGGACAGGTTAGGGAGAAACTTATGGTAGAAGGTGATAAACCCAAGAAAGGCACGCAACTCTGTAACATTACGCGGAGAAGGGGCTAGTCTGATAGCATCGATGTTCTTTTCAACCGGGTGCAACCCGTTTTTATCAATGCGGTGACCGAGACATGTTACTGCTTGCTCGGCGAAGCGACATTTGTCAGCGCGCAGCTTAATGCCATTTTCCCTGAAGCGTTGCAGTACTGCTTTCAGGTTTGAGTCATCTTGGCTCTTGTCAGCTAAACAGCACATCGTCAAGATAGACCTGCACGCCGGTTAACCCTTGGAGCACGGATTCAATTTTCCGCTGAAAGATTGCTGGCGCTGAAGAGATTCCAAATGGTAGCCGATTGTAGCAGTATAGCCCTTTTTGAGTGTTGATGACGGCCAGTTTGCGCGACTCCTCGTCCAACGCGACCTGGCTATAGGCATCTCGCAGGTCTAGCACACTGAACCGTTCTCCTCCCGCTAAATTGGCAAACATGTCGTCAATAACCTGTAGCGGGGATTGCTCAATCTCACACACATAGATTTAGTGTGGCTTTAAAATCTCCGCAAAGGCGCCCTGAGCCGTCCTTCTTCAAGACTGGAACAATGGGTGTGGCCCATTCCGAATATGGTACAGACGATATTATCCCTGCTTCCGTAAGCCTATCGAACTCCTGTGAAACTTTTTCTTTGTACGCAAAAGGAACCTTCCTTGCCTTGAAAAACTTGGGGGTTGCTCCGCTCTTGAGATGAATCCGTGCTGGCGGGCCTTTCAAGAGTCCGGTGCTCTCGCTGAAATGATCAGCATAGCTGTTCAGCATTTCCCAGGCAGGTTGATGGGCAGCTGGCGGAACCGTGCTGGCCATGTTAGTCTGCGCCTTTACGTGGAGGAGAGTCATTCCGGTGTCCTCCAGTTTCTGCAATAAATCCCGGCCACAAAAACTGGGGCCTTTGCAGTTTAACACCACCAGATTGCATTCCACTGTAGTTGCTTGATAACGCACGTCCATGTTCATGACGCCAAGCACTGGTAGCTTTCCGAGATAGCACGATAACTTTATCGGCGATTTCGCGAGCGGAGGCCATTCATTGCGATGTTTGTCATAAATAGCTTTTGAAATGACGCAGACTGGGGATCCTGTATCAATGTCCATTTTTAGGTCAACGCCGTTCCATGTGAATGTTTTCTGAATGGGCGGTAGCAGCGTCTGCGCCGCCGTACGGAGGGACCATATCTGCGATGTACTGCTATCACTGTCTTCCGATTCCTGCCGCTTCTGTGCTTCCATAGTACCAGTTCTGTTAACGCTGTCAGCCGCTGAGCACATCTTCGCTAGATGCCCGTATCGTCTGCATTTGAAACATTGCCGTCTGTTAAAGCGACATACTGCAGTCTTGTGGCCGCAGTTACCGCAGCACTGGCATATCGTTTGTGGTTGCGTTCGTATCTCTGGTTGGCGCCGATGAGTTATCTTGAACACGTTTGGATCCCGAGCCTCCCCGGTTATGCCTCGCGAATCAAGTTCGGCGCTTTCTGCAGCTAGTGCTAGAGCCTCTGCTTCCTTTAGCGACAGGTCTTTTATTGCCAGAAGCTGCTTTTGTTAACTCTTTGATCTGACGCGACACACGATGCGGTCTCTGATCATTCTGTGTAGCATAGACGAAAAATTGCAGTTCTGTGCTATTTGTCGTATAGCGACAATAAATTCCTGCACGGATTCTTCTTTCTGATAGCGGTTGAAGAACTTGAAACTTTCTGCTATTTCGTTTGGTGCAGGATCATCGTAGCTGTTCAAGGTCTCGACTACCTTGTCGTAGCTCAACGAACTTGTTTTTGCTGGCGCTACTTTACTGCATAAAACTTGAATGGTCTTTGTCCCAAGGGCGGCTACGTCTTTTCCTCAGCTACGTTCTTTGCATCAGCTGAGATTTCATTGGCCTCAAAGTACGCTTCTACTTTCACCAGGTAAGCTTGCCACTTATCGTTTTCTTCATCGAAGTCCGGTAGCTTGTGACGCATGTCTGGCGCCGTCCTGGGCCCGATATCCTTGCTTCAGCCTCGTCGCCACTGTTGGAAAGGCGTAGTCAATGGGAACGCCGCTCCCGGGTGATGCATCAGACCGCGTAGCCAGGCCAAAAGAACGCCCGTTTATTTTCTGATCAAGAGGTATTATATAGCCAGAGAGGTGAGGGAAAGAAGGAGTGAAAAGATTGGTGCCGTTTCCGGTTCATAGATGGCGATAGCACTATGGAATCCTCATAATAGCAGAAGTATTATATTTATCGTTCACTAACTACTGTTTTTTTTAATATAAAATGAGTAAATACGCCGTCAGCAACCCTGGAGTGCAGCGTGCTATTCACCTAGAGGCCATAGATATTTTAATCATGCCATGCCCCTGTGTTACTTTGTTTTCAATTCTACAAGTCTTGATCACGGTAGCACATCACTATACTCAGGGATAACTGTGGATATGCAGCTTAAGTTAGGCAGGAAGGAGGAGGAAACATACCTCTTTCTCCTTGCCATGTAGAGTGGGTTACTTCAGCCCTAGTGACCTTGCATCAACTCTCCAACTTCCTCCCTTCACTTCAACCCTGTACACTCCTAGCCCAAATAGTGATCAAACCACTCTTCACGGCAAGGGGACAAACTTTCCTCCTTTCCTTTCGTACCTAGACTCGGCTGCATAGCCCCAAAACATTGTCCTCATGTACAGCAAGATTCAATGCCACATTTCTTCTCAGTGTCAGAGCACCCTCTGCTTGCTCTGTACCACACTTGCAGCAGCCCAGTGTTTTGTTTACCACAGAAAATCATGTCTGTGCAAGCTGTGTTGGCATGGAGAGCTGCATATCTGAGCCAACGTTCATGCTTTATGGTAAGGCTCTCATTGATTGGCTTTAAGTTTCATGAAACGTGGTCATGTGTGTTGATTAGTGTCACATGAAGTAAAATTTCACTGATTAAAATACAATCATAAGGATGGCAATTTGGGTGAGTTGGTAAGGTGTCATCTTGAAAGTAGCAGCACGAAAAAACAAAGACGTGAAAAGAAGCGAGCAGATGCTAACTCGCAACTAAAGTTTATTGATGCAAATAAGAAATATATAATGCCAAGCAACACCGCAAATCGCTCAATCACCAATAAGCAGACAGCAAAACATGAATCACTAAAACTTCCCAACGGTTCCATTTGAGTAGATATAGGTAGAGGTCAACTTGGCTGTGCATTGTAAAGAATGCACTGGTTGCTTTCAGTTTCTGCTGCGCACATTCTGGCTGTCATCCATTGCAAATCAGCTGGGAAATCATTGAAGCTAGACACATTTTACAAGTAGGTAATGAATGTGTTAGTGAGCCATCCATTGTGTTACCATGCAGTGTGTTGGGTTATCTAGATAGGCAACTGTTCTTAAATTTTAGTGATTCATGTCTTGCTTTTTGCTTATCAGTGATTGAGTGGTTTGCATTGTTGCTCGACTCCTTTATATATTTCATGTGTGCTTCAATAAACATTAGTTGTAAGTTAGTGCCCGTAATGTCTGCTTTCATACTCTTGTTTTTTCTTGCTGCTTCTTTCAAGATAAAATACAATCTTTGCTACTTCGATCATAAATTGAATTTTAATGAAGTTCCGCATCTCTTAAAAATGCAGTATTGTAGTTGCAGGCATGTATTAGGCCCTGCAGTACCAATTAAGGTGCTCGTTCGATGTAAAGCATAAAGAAAGGGAGGTCTTGTCTGATCTCGAACCTAGTGGGAACTGGTGGATTATGGATATGCTGTTAAAATGTACTTGCAGGTAAAGTCAAGTAAATGCTTTTTTATTTGTAACTAGGGGCACTGTGATGCCTGACTTGCTCGTTTGCCAGGCTGGCGACGAGATGGAGTGAAAGGAGTCATTTTATTTCACTATTGGTATGTCTCGGGTGATGTCAACATTGTTTCTTCTCTGGCATTGTAGGCAATTGCCCTTCAACTAACTGAACCCAAAAGCGAAATTTTGAATAAAAAAATAATAATTTAGGATTATTTAGCAGGCAGAGGCAAACTTCATGCAGTGAACTGCACCTGCATGTCGTGCATCATTTCAAGAAAAAACAAAAACAGTATTGTGGTGTTCCTACTCTGTGCCTTTATTTCTTGCTCACAAAGCCTCTGCATGTACGCGTTGCACTATATTACGTTTTCACTAATTTGTTGGGTCATGGTGCTTTTTACCTTACAGCAAGGTCCATGAGGCTTCATAAGCAATGGCTCCTTCAAGCTCTATACCCTTTGCCGGAATTGTGCTGTGCTGTGGTGGGCAAGAAGCAGGACATTGATGTAAGCACTGTAGACATCTTTCAGCATGTGTAGTTTCTTATTTGCCTAACACACTACTGCATTTACGACCCCTCATATTTATTTTGACATTTAGGTTTCTTCTGTGTTTTCTTTACTTGCTGCCGTTGCTTCCTGGCTATGACATTTGGCTGTTGAGTTTGAGAATGCGGAGTGGAATGGTGCCTGCTGCCTGTTGATAGAGGCAAAATGCAAATTTGCCCACATTTGGTGCCACTGCATAGCTTGAAGAAATTTTGTGGAAAAGGGCTCTGGAAATTAACCCAGAGCCCTCCTTCATGATGTCTCTCATACGTCATGTTCAGCTTTAGGGTAATAAAAGGACATTGAGGACAAGCTGAAGCTTGCTTTTATTATAAATTACTGCATTGTATCCACTAAAGTGCTACTTACTGAAAATGCGAGCTCAATTTAAGATAGGAAAAGCCAGAAGGTTTGGTACAGATCATTACCAGCTGATTTCATAGGTTCTACATGATGCATCCATACTTTATTGGGCACAGGCCCCAGAGGCTGGGCTGGTAAGCCGTTCCCTTCAATATGATGATCATAAAGTGTGGTTTACACACGCCTTTGATATCATTGAGTACCCTTGGTTTTCAGGAAGTATTTCAAGGAGCTTTTAAACTCCTGAAATTATTTGCTTCTTAAAATTCTCAAAAAACTGCATGGTTTTTCTCTAAAAGCGAGCCTACATGAAAACTAAAAGTGCACTTCAGAGGGAACAATCGAAGAGAGCATGAGCCTATATAATATAAACCCAAAGTGACAGCCTGGCATGCGTCCAGACCAGGGGTACAGGTGGCCCACTTTTTCGCAGTTGCCACCTCTTTTGCACTATTTAATTTTTCTTTCTTTTTCAGCATGTCAGCCTTTGTTTTCCTAAATTTCACACAACATTTATGCAAAACTGCTGTGAATAAATTTTTCTCAAATTGGAACTCCTTGATGACCTTTCTGGAGGGTTATTTTTCTGGTCTTCCTGTCTTCAACTAGGCCTGTTGATGGCTGCTTTCTTATAAATCAGATCCGACAATTTTCCTCTCGAAAAGGCCCCCCTGCACTTTTTTGGTAGATAAACTGAGTGCGAGTACATTTTGTATGTAAAGTGAAAAGAGAATAGAGGGGAGTGTTATTGATAATACTATGCCATATGTAATCATAGACCATGAATGAAGTATGGGGTTTTTCTGGCAGAATATTTCTGCAATGCTCATTTGCTCAGCGCAAACCCCTTTACTGTGGCGGCCAAACCTGTTTTGGGGGCAGATATAGGCAGCTGCCAGGAGACATTTCATGTGACCATAACCACATCCATTACCTGCTCCACTCAGTAACAAAATTCATAACCCCCCTCCCACTTCCGCCCCTCCTGGTTTTCAATAGTGAAGGCATGCTCCTCGTCAGATTCGGGCATAACAAGAAGTTTGATACAAAAATATTCAGCATTGCACCCAACTTCTGCCCCAAAGATAATTGGGAGGATATTTTTGCATGTCTTCAGTGTACAATTACGTGATACATCAGTGACATAGCCTATATGTTACGTACACATATCTTGTGGAGTCTGTATTCTTTTTTTTTCCTTGAGAGAAGCACTACTCAGTGCAAAGAATGGCTTTTGCGGAACCGGCACCGAGGAATAAGCAGCCGCATTATAATTTCGAGCATCTCCATCAGAGCCACACTAGCCCCATCGGCATCATTGGCTAAGCAGGAAATCAATCAAAGCAGACTTTAGCCGAGCAAGAGTGTATGTGTCGCTGGCTGCGAAAACAGTTGGTGTACTGCGTTTCTTGTAGGCAGCGGTGCACAGCTAATGCAGCCACAGTAGATATAGATGCTCTGCTGGCTTCACTTTTGATCTCAGCTAAGGGCAGCCACTCAGTGTACTTGAGGTTAAAGGCTTTCCCCAAATGTCATGTTATCTGATCCTTCTTATTGAGCACAGCCGCATGCCTTATGTTACCAAGCTGCTCTATGCTCATAAATGACATGATTGCTCTTTTTTCGGAACCAATGCAGCCACCAACGGTCACGGACGAAATTACCTGTAAAAGGGCTAGTTATGGTTTTGCATTAAAAACTTAAACAGCGCTCCGATGGTGCTGAGAAAACTGGTGGTGGGCATGCAGATCAGTTTTGCGTTGGCCATAGAGACGTAGTAAGAACGCTCGGTGGCGGTCTGCAGATATCTCGAGAGACGCACACCTTTAGGCATGCAGTGCATGCTTGCTGCTGCATGTGTTTATGCTTACGATGTTCAGATTAGGACGCATCAGACACTGCCTGAAAGTAGCAGCCCCCTCCCCATTTTGTACACAATCGCAGCCTCTCCCCCTCCATTTTTGCAGCGCTCCCATTTTTGGTCTTAGCAAGTACGTACAAAGGAAGCTGGGGCCACTATAGTGCGATTGAGCCTTGTGAACAATGTCAACATCTGTGCTACAGGCATCAATGGCTTGCTTGTCACATCAGGGCACTATGTACATCTTCGGACACACGGTGCTGTCAAAGCGGTTGGTTCACTTGTTCTGTGGAGAGATATTCACGGTAGGCAGGAGGCATGGCTTTTCAAGTGCAGTGACCATTGTGGCTCCCAGCTTTGTTTGGAAACTGAAGTCAGCGAGTTGAATTTGTTTTTTTTTGGGTGTATATGTGGCGAAGGAGCACGCATATTTTCTTCCCTTGCCCCTGAGCCCTGCAAGTTCAAAGATCAACTGTAGCAGCAACTTCAAACCAAACCTTAATAAACAAATTTGGTCACTAAATTTCACAGCCTTTCTCAATGCATATGTCATGTTCTACATGAACAGTATCACAGTGGTAGCGACATTTTGCCTGACATTAAGCGTTTTCAGCTGTTTTTCACAGCTGCCTTTTCATGCAGCCTGGGAAACATGTTCCGTTAGCCTGTGAATATAGAGTTTGCTTCTGAATGTTCTGAGGACTTGAAAATAGGACATGAGTGTTTTGCGTGTGGAATAGTTAATTCAAATTTTTCCCTTGTGGCCGAATTCAAAAGCATGTCTCCACTCGACGCTACCTCAGCTGCATAAAGTGCAGAAAACAGTCTTTTCTCTACTTAAGGTTCAATACAGATTCTTGAATGCTTTTGAGCATTTCCTCCGACATACCCTTTAGAAATATTTCTCCACTCCAGGCAGCACAAGTGACATACGGGGACAAGACTGATGGCGAATTCGAGTGGGAGAGCAGGCGCCCTCGAGAGCACTTCGAAAGTGCTCTCAGACAAGCGGCTGCCCTCCAGTGGTAGAGCAGTAGAATCACTGGCTTCCGATGGTAGAGGAGGAGGTCTTTTCCTTCGCTGAGAGCACCTAAATGCACTCCCGGCTGCTCCCTCGTCTAAAGCGAGTGTAGAGGAAGTCACATGACATAAAGCGATATATTCGCGTCATCTTTTTTTTTTCTCGAGTCGGTGACGCTCGAAATGGCGGTTGCAAAGCATTGTTCAGGTTTGAGAGTCACTGCTGGCGTCGAAAGAGCCAAAGAAGGCAGATCGCCGCACTGTGAGAACAAAGGCGTGCAAAGCAAGCAGTTCTACACGTAGTGTTTGCTTCTCCTCGGGTTGCAACTGCTGCTATTGCGGGCAGGCGGAGAATGCTGGGGAGAGAAATGCGGTCACAGTGGTCGTGGCGCACTGCTCTCGGCACGCAGAGAGCGTTACCGTGGGAGGACAATTACACCCTCGCTCGGCGTGCTCCTGTACTTCCCTACTGCTCGGCACCCCTGCCCTCGTCCCACCAACCGAATGGGCCATAACGCAGAACTTTGGCCCGGAAAGTGCATGCCAATACGCGTAACACGCTCATTTTCTAATGTCAAGTCCTTGTGAACAGCATCCATAAGCTGCCTCAAGCGTCACAGGCTAGCAGGCTGTGGCGGCTGCTTTTTGATGGAGACTAAAAGCAAGGCGCCTGTGTGCGGTGCGACATCAGTGCATGTTAAAGAACTCCAGGTGGTTGAAATTTCTGAAGTCCTCCAGTACAGCATTTCTCATAGCCTGAACCGCTTTTGGACGTTAAAAAAAAGTCCCAGCCTAGTAAAACATGTTTCGCAGACTGCAGGAACAAAGCAGCTGTGAAAAATGACTGAAAACAATTCACGTCTACCAACATTCACTGCAAGTGAAATATGGCTCATGTAGAGCAGGATTTAGGCATTGAGAACTGCTCGAACTGCTGTGAACTCTAGTGACCTAGTTGCATATTTGCCCTCTGAGTGCTTAGCGGCGAGCGTTGAGCACATGTGAGGTGCAAAGAAGCATGTTATAACGCATGCACCCGAGCCAACAAAGTTGACTATCCAGAAGCAAATGCCGCTTCTGTTTCCAAGCAACCTAGGAGCTATAATTGTAAGCGCACTTGAAAAGCCATGCCTTTCACCAACTGCAAATATCTCTCCACTGCTAAAAAGACAGAATTGACCCCCCCCCCTCCCTTCAGCACTGCATCTAGACAGTGGCAATCAGAAAGCCATTGATGTGTGAGGCAATCAGAAAGCCATTGATGTGTGCTGCACATGCGTTCCATAGCACAACTGCACCTTCCTATTTACAATATGACATTCCCCACGATTGCACCACTGTCCACAGTAGTGCACAGAAACCACTGCACATCCTTTATTTCCTGTTAGCCATCAAATGCTTTCTGCAACTTGGCACTCGGCATGCTCTGAAATGTTGCTAAAGTAACTGGTGATGACTTGAAATGTGCCTACACCACAGTAGCATAATGCGATGATCAACTACAGCAATAAAATCTGCAACTGACGATAGTTATCCATGCTCAACGTCAGCCGCAGGAACTTAGAAGGCTTGTCTTGGTCGTACTTGAAACGGTGTTTCAGTATTTTCGAGTCAGATTGAGGTTCTCAGAGCCAATGCTTCAGAGAGTGGGTCTGTGAATCCTTATTGTATTCACTTTCATGAAAGGCTTGGTATGCAGTAGACCGAAGTCTGCACAGTGTGTGAAAGCTGCGATGCCCCATGTTTGCAAGTGGAAGTCTAGGTGTCCCCGTAGTAGTGTCATTGCCACTTATAGATTCTCGGTTTTCTCCTGTACTCGAGAAGCAATTCAAGTGAAGCTTCATTTAAAAAACAAAGGGGGCTCGGGGGCCGCTTGGAGTAAAGGTGTTAGTCAAGGCATGTTTGTGAATATCAGTTAACCGGATCCCTATGCACTGTTTGCACTGCCTCGGGTGGTTAGAGTATTTCTCAAGACCTTATTGGAAGAAAGGCTGAGTGGCCGTCATGAATCCTAACCAAGCCTTTAGTAAACTTGGGGGGAATTGTGCCACTTCTACATGGCATTCTCGATCACCATTCCAAGATTCCATCATCTCACTGTAAGCTCTTGTACCCCCGCTGTTGCAATCGATAATTCGCTGCTGGGCTGAAGTAATACTCGCGCACTTTTGGAGATGTGTTATCAAGTGTTTTTGTACAAGTTGCAATCATGATATACTTTCCGCACTGTTCTGTGTGCAGTTTTGTTTTCCTTCTATGATCATATATGTACGATTGCATAATCTTTCATTTCAGGTTTGGTTTTAATCCTTAGCCCTGTGTGCTAAGCCATATCCTAGGATGCACACTTCTATTTCTCAAAGGCCATTTAAATCTCCAGTTTTTCACTGCTCTGTTCACTCTAATTATTGTAGCTTTCCATGAAGCAATGTCTTTGATTGATAGGATATATGGTTCAAAGACCCTTGAAATATCTGTTCGACCAAGGTATTAGAATTTGTGTTGAACTGATGCTGAATAGGCTGTATTCTTGTGTCAGTTCCTCAGATTTCTGTAGTTCAGAATCGAACCTTTCTGAATTATTAATTAATAATAGAGCACCTGCTTACCCCTTTCTCAGAATGTTTTGTAAAGACATGAGCTGAATTTTCGGATTTTGGAATTTAGCCCTGCCTTTTTTATTGCATTTTGGCAGACGTCGCACAGTGAAAACCTGTATCCAAGCTCGAATCCAACAGGCCAAGAGCAGCTGAAGAAGGAAATCTGTATCCAAGCTCGAACCTGGTGGACCCAAAGCAGATGTTTTGTGACCACGATGTATCTGCCAATAAAGCCAATCCAGGCGACCACATGTATCTTTTGGAAGCTTGCATTTTTTGCACTTCAGACTCATCTCATGGAGAGCATCATTTCTGCAAAACATCTTGTGTCATAACTGTAGCAGACACTGATTGAGGCCTTGCACAAGGCCTAAAGCTGGCGTATTACTATTATGCGCAACACAAACATGAGGTGTGATGTAGGAGCCTTGCAACCATGCAGAGTATCACCATAGCATGGTAGCACTCCCATTCCGAATGTCTCTCGTCTGAGATCGGACTAATGTCTTGCACCTTCAGAGTGCACTCATTCCTTGCACTGAGTGTCCACATCCATGTACTCCGAATGATGATAGCTATGCACAAATTTTGCCGCACACACACACGGGTACAGAAGTCCTCACAGTGTGCACGCCTTCGCGCCGTGAGCACGTCGCGCGTTCTCCCACCGTGCACACGTCGCACGTCTTCGCATCGCACACCCTTGCATCGCACATCCTAGCATCGCACAAACTCGCATCGCACATTCTCGCGCTGTGCGGGTCGATAACCACGCATAGATAACCATGCAGAGCCTCGCACAATATTTTCAGTAGGGTATATTTATTGCCTCTGTAGTGACCTACACGAGAATATACGAAGACGAGGATGAAGTAGGCGAGAATATCACGAAGACGAGGATAAGGACGACGAAGTGCCGCTGTGCTGCTCGAGCTCGCTTGTGGAGACCTAGGCTGGTTGTGTTCTTGTGTGGTTCGCCGTGCAACTTCGAGAGGGCTATTATCCCAGTTAAAACACAGTAAAAACCCCCTTTCACTTGGTGGTGGTGAGAATTTCCTGCCGCCCTGGAGCTCCGCAGCCGCACACTTCCGACACAAACAAATGACCGACTCTACCACCCCTAGTCCAACCGGCCCTCATCCGCCGTGTTCTGCGCTGGAGCTTTGCGCCAGCGTGATCCTCCTATCTTCAGCGGAACCGGCGACCATGACGTGGAAGTCTGGCTGGCCTGATATGAGCGGGTCAGTATTCACAACCACTGGGACGACAACCAAAAACTCAATGACGTCATTTTCTACCTAACGGATGTTGCAAACCTATGGTTCCGCAACCACGAGGCCGATATCACATCGTGGTCTACTTTCAAGGCTAGTTTTGCCAATATTTTTGGCCGGCCTGCAGTGCGCAAATTGCGCGCTGAGCAATGCCTGCGCGGCCGTGCACAGCTTCCTGTTGAGAATTTTACCAGCTATATTGAAGATGTCGTAGACCTGTGCAAGCGCGTGGACGATTCAACGTCAGAGAACACCAAGATTGATCACATTGTGCAAGGAATTGATGATGACGCGTTCCAGATGCTTCTGGCTAAACCTCCAGCCACCGTCTTCGACGTTATCAACGCATGTCACAACTTTAGTGAATTACGCAAGCGCCGTAACATCACTCGCTCTTCCCTCTCATACCCGGCGCCGCTTGCAGCTTTAACACCTGAAGCAGACCAGTCCACCTTGCTGCCACAAATAAAGCAGTTCGTCGAGAAGATGCCCGTCAACTACCCCTCGTTCACCAACGTCCTGACGCTCCCACTCCTTTAGTGCCAAAGTTGCAGCAAGTCATCCGCCAACAAGTTGCGCAAGCACTACCCACTCTTCCTGAAGCTCCTTCTGTTGCTCCTTTGACATACGTCGAAGCACCAGTCCAGTATAGTCAACCTGCTGTTCGAGCCCCTTTGACCTACGCGGCTGTGGCTGCGCGGCCACCGCCTGAGCCGTCACCACCCATGCCGCGAGTGCTACGCCCTGCACCGCTTCCTCAAACGGCCCCGCTTCATCCTCCCACTCCGCGCTATTACAACCCTTGAGTACTTCGGACAATCGTCCTATTTGCTACTACTGTGCTTTCGCTGGACATGTGGCCCGTCGATGTCGTCGCCGCATGGCCGAGCCTGCGTCTTCTGATTACTCGCCACCGCTGCTTCGTTCTGCCCACTCTCCGCCTGCGTATGCCACAGAACAGCGTTCGTATACAACCCGTCGTTCTCATTCTCCGCGTCGCCGGTCACTGTCACCAATGCGCCGGCGACCACCACCTGCTGAGGAGGGAAACTAAGCCCCGCGGTTCCTGAGGCAAGAACTGCGTACTCTGCGAAAAGCTCAAGGCCTCATATTTCGCCCACGAACGTTATAATGATTTCTATCGATGGTCTGTCCGCATATGCGCTGGTCGATACGGGTGCTGCAGTGTCAGTGATTCATGAGCAACTCTGCCGACGATTACGAAAAGTTACGACGTCATTTAACGGTTTGTCGCACCGCACTGCCAGTGAAGAGAGGATTGCACCTTTAGCAGCATGTACAGCGCGTGCCGTCATTGAAGGCATTTTGTACAGTGTCGAGTTCGTAGTTTTGTCGTCTTGTTCCCACGACGTGATCCTCGGATGGGACTTCTTGTCTAAAAATAACGCCGTAATCGATTGCGCCCGAGCTGAAGTAGAAGTTTCTGCACTGTGCTACGCACTGCCCGACGACAACCGTTCAGTGTGTCCTTAAAATCTCACCATCGCTGAAGATGTCGACGTAGCACCAGAGGCTTGTGCCCTTGTGCCTCTTTTGTGTCCAGCCGTGTCAGACGTTAGTGTTTTATTTACGCCGTCTGCATCCTTCACCCACCGCAAGCACCTGCCGCTGCCATCTGCTGTTCTCGATGTTCACGATGGCTTCACGAAGCTACTCATCTACAATCCGTCTCCGCGCCCGATTACTCTGCTAGGTGGGGAATCTCCCGGTTCTATTCAATCAGCCCACCTTCTCTCTGACCTGGACGCCTCCGAGACCTACCGCAGTAACTACATTGATGCTCTGCAGTCCGATCCGACGCCTGATTCGTTGCCAGACGACTTCTTTCGAACCGCCATCAATGACGCTCTTCCTTCCACCTACCGGACTCAGCTTGTGGCCCTTTTACAGACATTTCGCTTCGCCTTTGACCTCACCCACACACCTCTCGGCCGCACTTCCACAGTTGCGCATCACATTCAGACCGGCTCTAACTCGCCTTTTCGACAGCGCCCCTATCGTGTGTCAGCGGCAGACCGTCGCGTGATCAATGAGTAAGTTGAAGGCATGCTACAGCGTGGTGCATTCCGTCCATCACACAGCCCCTGGTCTTCACCAGTGGTGAGAGTGAAAAAGAAAGATGGTTCGTGTCGCTTTTGTATCGATTACCGGCGCCTCAACAAAATTACACACAAGGACAATTACCCCCTTCCGCGTATAGACGACGCTCTTGATTGCCTCCAAGGTGCCGAGTACTTTTCATCTCTTGATTTACGTTCAGGTTACTGGAAAGTACCAATGGCCGCCTGTGACAGAGAGAAGACCGCATTTGTGGCGCCGGATGGCCTCTATGAATTTAATGTGATGCCCTTCGGTCTGTGCAATGCGCCCGCCACATTCGAGAGGATGATGGATAACATCTTGCGGAAGTTCAAGTGGCACATCTGCCTCTGCTACTTGGACGACATTGTTGTCTTTTCCACTGACTTCGCTACGCACCTAGAGCGCTTGCGGCAAGTTTTGGTTTGCCTTACTGACGCCGGCTTGCAACTGAATCTCAAGAAGTGTCACTTCGGTGCCAGGGAGTTGACTATTTTGGGGCACATCGTCTCTAAGGAAGGTGTTCGCCCCGATCTGGCCAAACTACGCGCAGTGGCGGAGTATCCTAAGCCGGTTTCGCTCAAGCAGCTTCGAAGCTTCATAGGTCTATGCTCATATTTTCGGCGCTTCGTGCCGAATTTTGCTTCGATAATTGCACCCCTGACGAAGGTGCTCGGAGGAAACAGTGACTTAACTGCGTGGTCGGTCGAGTGCGACGAAGCGTTCAACGCATTGCGCCGTCTTTTGACTTCGCCACCAATCCTTCGCCACTACGACCCGACAGCACGCACCGAGGTCCATACTGATGCGAGTGGCGTTGGCCTCGGAGCTGTCTTCGCACAACGGAAAAACGGTTTTCACGAATACGTCTTCGCGTACGCGAGTCGTGTCCTCTGTAAAGCTGAATGCAGCTACTCAGTTACGGAAAAGGAGTGTTTGGCAATTGTGTGGGCATTAACGAAATTCCGACCCAACCTTTACGGTCGCCAGTTTGACGTCGTCACGGACCACCACGCGTTATGTTGGCTGTCCTCTCTTAAAGACCCGTCCGGCCGCCTCGCACGATGGGCTCTCCGCCTACAGGAATTTGACATCCGCGTTATATATCGCTCTGGCCGTAAACACATGGACGCCGACGCACTGTCTCGTTCTCCCCTCTGCAACGAACCTGCTTGCTCCACGGCGGCTGATTCCGTCCTCTCATCTCTAACGATCGCTGACATACCTGCGGAGTAGCGCAAAGACCCGTTGCTCGCATCTCTTACCGACATCGTGTCCACTTCTCTTAACGCTGCTGCGCCTTCTCGGGCTTTACGCCGTCAAGCACCACACTTTGCTCTACGAGACGGTCTTCTTTACCGCCGCAATTATATTGTTACGACGTTTATTTATACAGATGGTAGGATACGCTGGAGATTAGCACACCACAGCGGACAGACCCAGCTTCCTCGTCCTCTTCTGCTTATTCCGCCAAACCTCATCTTCCTTCAATAAGGACCGCGGGAAGTGCGTTACACTGCCCCCTTCGCAGACGATGCCCGCCGGGCGAGTCAAGGTTCGTCACGTTGATAGAAGGGCTTCATGCGGGCCACGTGGACTACTTGAGTCTTCCGAGAACGACGTCCTTGGGTGGTCACGCGAGAGACTACAAAGTTTACTGCGCTGAGGCGTTCCAATACAACGAAAGGGCCAGTATAGTGGTGCAACAGTTTCTGGCACAAGCCACGCTTACGCAACAGCGTCCAAAGCCACACCAAGTCACCAGGGACATAATTAACATCTTGATGACGCTTGTCGTAGCATTGCTTGTAGCGTTCCTGGGAGGCTAGCGTGCGAAGTCTAGTGAGTCGACGAGCTTCTTCAGCCAAAGAGAGAGTATGCGCTAGTGAAGTTTCAGCAGGGAGTGAGAAAGGCAGAAACGTGTCCAAAGTGCTTCGTGGAGGTCGTGCATAGAGAAGAAAAAACGGACTGTAGCCTGTCGTTTCGTGCTTAGCAGTGTTAAATGCGTATGTTATAAACGGAAGGACTTCATCCCAGTTTTTGTGGAGAGAGTCGACATACATTGCGAGCATGTTGCTAAGCGTCCGATCGGTGGGTTCGGTAAGACCGTTTGTTTGTGGGTGGTAAGGAGTTGAATGGCGAAAATGGGATGAGCAGAGGCGAAGAAGTTCTTCGACAACTTCTGCCGTAAACTGTTGGCCACGATCGCTTATTAACACACGAGGAGGCCCATGTTGAAGAATGATGGACCGTAGGAGGAACGTCGAGACATCAGAAGCAGTGGCTGACGGTATAGCAGCAGTTTCACAGTACCGCGTAAGATAGTCTACGCACACTATGACCCAGCGGTTTCCGTTGGAGGAACGGGGAAACGGTCCTAGAAGATCAATTCCCGCCTGTTCGAATGGGGTTCGTGGTGGCGTTATAGGCTGAAGATGACCCGGCGGTGAGCAGGTTGGGTGCTTGAAACGCTGGCACTGGAGGCAGCTGGCCACGTAACGTTGAGTAGTTTGACGCATCTTCGGCTAATAAAAACGTTCCTTAGTCCTGTGCAATGTTCTTGCGAAACCCAAGTGTCCAGTTGTGGCATCGTCGTGCATTACCCGAAGAACCTGACACCTAAGACTTGTAGGAACTACCAGAAGAAGCCGCGCACCTACTGACGAGTAGTTCTTCCTGTATAGTACACCGTCACGAATGCAGAATGAGGTCGTAGGGGTTAGAGAACTTGCTGCCTCAAAAAGCGGCGCCAACTCGTTGTCGTGCCGCTGCGCAATCTTGAATTCACCAACACCAGGGAAACTTGTAGAGATAGCAGCTATATATTCATCCAAGACCTCATTGTCGCAATCAGTAGTTTCAAGTGGCAACCGTGACAAGCAGTCAGCATCACCGTGCTTACGACCACTTTTAAAAGACACAGTAAAATTGAATTCTTGAAGGCGCAAAGCCCACCGCGCAAGGCGTCCACAGGGGTCACGAAGGTTTACAAGCCAACATAAGGAATGATGGTCCGTCACAATTTTAAATGCACATCCATAAAGATATGACCTAAACCGTTGCACACCGAATACAACAGCTAAGCATTCCTGTTCAGTTACTGTGTAATTACGCTCAACCTTGCTCAAAGAACGGCTTGCATACGCAACGACATGTTCATCGCCATTGTGGCGCTGTATGAGCACAGCACCAATTCCAACTGCGCTGGCGTCAGTGTGAAGTTCTGTTGGAGCTGATGGACAGAAGTGGTGTAGTACTGGTCCTGATGTCAAAATAAACTTTAACTGACGAAAGGCGGAGTCACAATCGGCAGTCCCCTTGAAAGGCACATCTTTTTGCAGAAGACAAGTAAGGGGATATGCTAGATCAGCAAACTTCGGAATAAAACGCCGAGAAAAGGAGCAAAGCCCCAAAAAACTCCTGAGCTGTTTTAACGATTTCGGCGGTTTAAAACAAGTGACAGCTTCGATCTTTTTCGGGTCAGGCCTGATTCCATCCTTGTCAATGAGATGTCCAAGTACCACAGTCTGGCGTTCTCCAAAACGACATTTCTTGGAATTGAGTACCAGACCAGCTTTCTCAATACACTCCAAGACAATCTCTAATCGACTGTTGTGTTCATGTAAAGTTGTCCCGAATATCACTACATCGTCCAAATAACACATACAAATGTGCAACTTCAGCCCGCGCAAAACTGTATCCATGAATCTTTCGAACGTGGCTGGAGCGTTACATAATCCAAACGGCATCACATTAAATTCATACAGCCCGTCTGGGGTGATGAATGCCGTTTTTTTGTTTATCTTCCGGGTGCATGGGGATCTGCCAATAGCCTGATCGCATGTCAACTGAGGAAAAATAGGAGGCGGAATGTAAGCAATCAATGGCGTCATCAATACGTGGCAGGGGATACACGTCCTTCTTGGTAACAGTATTCAGACGTCGATAATCAACACAAAATCGCCATGTGCCATCTTTCTTTTTGACTAGAATCACAGGGGCAGCCCACGGACTAGACGATTCCTGAATGATGCCCTTATGCAGTATGTCACGAACTTGTTCTTCGATTGTTTGGCGCTCTGATGGGGATACACGATAAGGCTTATGGCGGATTGGATCAGCAGTTAATGTATTGATTCGGTGCTGAGTACGGGAAATGGGAATCCGTGGTGGCGAGTCCCGAGAGAAATCGAAAGCCGCAGTATTTTTCGCCAGAACTTCCACTAAACTGTGACGGTCACTTGTTGGCAGGGATTTGTTAATCATGGCAAGAAATTTTGTCTGATCTCCTTCTGAGCATGCGGTAGGCTGGGAATTGTCTGTGCTGAGCACGGCCACTGATTTAAAAGTGTCTTCGTCAAAGTTGGCAAGTTTTAGACCACGTGGTAATAAAACAGGCTCGTTAGAGCAGTTATCGTCCACAAAGAAGAATGGCCATTCATGACGGAGATGATGCAGCGGGGAATCAGAATACTTTTCTTCGCGCAGTTGAGGGTGAGTGGTTCAACCACAGCGTCGAACGCATCACTGGCACAGCTGGAACTAACAACTCGTATAAACTCTGCTGACATTGCAGGAATGACTATGTCTTCCGAAGCCGCAAGCGTGCTAGGATGGGTCCGCGAATTTTCACGAAAAGCAGATTCAATTCGAGTGCTCACAGAAATGTCTCCATTGTGAAAGTCGAGAGTGGCCCCACATTGCTCCAGAAAATCGAGTCCAAGAATTACGTCATGCATTGATCGAGTAAGTACTGCAAATTCAGTTCGGACTGTGTGGCCCGCGATAACAAGATTCACTGAACAGACTCCAAGTGGGTTAAGCGGTTCGCCACCAACACCACATAATGTTGTACTATCCCAAGCAAACATAATTTTACGACCAAGGCAGTTTTTAAAAGCGAGACTTATAATAGAAATAGTTGCACCTGTGTCCAACAACGCCATAGCATGTACACCATCCACAAACACTTCAATTCGGTTCTTTAACATCGAAACGGGCAGAGGTATGGGTGAGTTAGAATCATTTGCGACCTCACCTCCATCGGCCGCACTCACTAGTTTCCCGGAGGTGGCGACCGTCGTCGGGGAGAAGGGGAGCGTGGTAGGCGCCGAGATGGTGGTGTCAGGCTACGGTCAGAGGCCAGTGATTCGTTTTCGTTCAACGCCATTGTGCGTTCTTGTCGGCTAGTTCTTGCTCTGTACTCATTCCGGCCAGGTGTTCTTCTATATGAATCATCATTGTCAGCAGGAAGCCTTGTACGGGAGTTCACCCACTGTCGGCGATACTGCTGGTACGGAAGACGGTTGCGGCAAAAGCGGGAATTGTGGCCGATTATCCCACAGGCATAACACACTGGCGGCTCGCGTTCATTCGATGAACAAGGCTCATCGTCGCTTGTATTAAACGTTTCATGCTCTGGATGTGGTCGACGAGGAGGACGAGAGTGCTCGCTGTTGTAGGCGTTGATGGTGAGAGGCTGGATGTTCGGGCGATGAGCAGCAGAGCATCGGGTGTCCGAAGGAGGCGTAACAGAGGGATCATAACAGATAGAAGATGGGCTATTTTCTGACGAAGAGGTGCCACTGTAGACGGGTCTGACGTGGCCCCCAATATCTTGATGCCTCCGAAGCTCTTCGCGGACGATCTGGCGAATTGTATCTGCCAGGCTTGTCGTTTCAGACACATCCACACTAGCGACAGTTGTCACATTAGGCAGCCGACCAAACTTCGGAAGGATACGGCGTCGCTTCAAAGATCCAAACGTGCGGCAGTGTCGTGTTACATCAGCGGTGGTATTCAAATCGTCCGTGCAGATAAGAAAGTTGTACACGTCTTGCGCTATTCCTTTCAGGAGATGACCCACTCTGTCTTCCTCAGTCATCCGAACATCAACTATTCTGCACAGCTTGAGGACTTCTTCTATGTAAGTTGTGCAGGTCTCCCCCGGTACTTGCGCTCGTTGAGCCAGAGTCTGTTCGGCGCTTTTTTTTTCGAGCATCGGCATCACCAAATCCCGCTCTCATTTCTTCCATGAAGCAATCCCAGGTGGTAAGAGATGCTTCATGATTGTCAAACCATGTCAGCACAGTTTCTTCAAGAAAAAATACCGCATTCGCCAACTTGGTAGTCGCATCCCAGCGGTTGTGTTTGCTCACCCGATTGTAGTGGGTGAGGCAGTCATCCACGTCTTCCCCGGGCTTGCCATAGAAGTGCCGGGGTTCCCGATAAGGCTGTACGGTGGTCGGATGAGCTGCTGGCGTGGGCTGCGTTGAACCATCTGCTTGCGCCATCTCCGTCCGAAGGGAGGGGGGTAGCCCCGCAATTCTTCTGCTCCAGCGAAGCAGGAGAGGTTCCGGGATGATCTGTACCCCGCACCTCCACCACACTTGTTACTTCGTTTATTTACACATATGGTAGGATACGCTGGAGATTAGCACACCACAGCGGACAGACCCAGCTTCCTCGTCCTCTTCTGCTTATTCCGCCAAACCTCATCTTCCTTCAATAAGGACCGCGGGAAGTGCGTGACAATATGACTGATGGTCGACGGTGGCTTCTCGTTATTCCCCGCCATTTACGACATGAAATTTGCGTCATCCACACCTAGTGCTTCTGGCCCCTTACAACCACTTCCATGCCCGGCCCGCCCTTTTGACCGCATTGGCGTTGACCTTTACGGGCCACTTCCCTGCACGATTTCTGGGAACCGGTGGATTATCGTCAGCATCGACCACCTCACCCGGTATGCCGAGACCGCCGCTTTACCCGCCGCTGCTGCCCGTGAAGTTGCCCTGTTCTTGCTACATCATTTTGTTCTTCGCCACGGCGCACCGCGAGAGCTGCTGAGTGAAAGAGGACGCGTCTTCTTTTCCAACGTCGTTGAAGCTCTACTGGCCGAATGTCACATCATACATCGGACCACAACAGCCTACCACCCTCAAAATAACGGGCTGACTGAGCGCTTCAACCGTACTGTCGGAAATATGCTGACGATGTACGTTGCCGCCGATCAGACTAACTGGGACGCTGTTCTTCCTTTCGTGACATACGCTTACAACACCGCCACGCAGTCAATTACTGGATTTAGCCCTTTCTTCCTCCTTTATGGGCGTGAGGCGTCGTCCACGATGGACACTAGTTTACCATATCGTCCCGACTCCTCCGAGTGTACTCTCCTTTCAGACGTTGCCAAACATGCGGAGGAATGTCGCCAGTTGGCCCGGTGTTTTACATCGGAATCTCAAGGCCCCCAAAAGCATCACCACGACAAAGATCAGACGCCACACGTTTTTCCTGCAGGATCCCTTGTTTGGCTTTGGGTTCCCGGCACCCCACCGGGATTGTCATCAAAACTTCGAACCGAGTATCACGGCCCCTACAGCATTATCCGTCAAACCTCCCCTGTGAATTACATCGTGGAGCCACTCACTACCTCTTCTGACATGCGTCATCGCGGCCGCGAAACTGTGCATGTTAGCCGCCTCAAAACGTACTACGATCCACTCCTCTTGCCCTCACCATAGGTGGCCAGGATGGCTCCTCCTCGCTCCGGGGGAAATTGTAGTGAACTACACGAGCATATACGAAGACGAGGATGAAGTAGGCGAGAATATCACGAAGACGAGGATAAGGACGACGAAGTGCCGCTGCGCTGCTCGAGCTCGCTTGTGGAGACCTAGACTGGCTGTGTTCTTGTGTGGTTCGCCGTGCGCACTTCGAGAGGGCTATTATCCCTGTTAAAACCCCCTTTCACCTCCAATACTATGTAGATCGTTTTTACTTATATCAAATGAAGTTTCTTTTGTTTAAACTCCCGGATAGTTCGTTCGAATAACAAGTTCTGATTGTTCAACATTGTGCAATGCCCTATACTCGCAAAAACAACTACTTTCGTCTGCAAACACGGTTACAGTTGATGGTGTTTTTAATTCCGTAATATCATTCACATATAAGCAGAAAAGTAACGGTCCTGGTATCGACCCTTGCGACACAGCTAGTTTAATGTCAAGTTGCTTTGAAAGAAGACAATCTTTTTTTACTGAAGCCGAAATGATAAGTCGGTCTTCATAAGATCCATTGTAATGTCTTGGAGCTTATAGTAATCCAATTTTATAGCTAAGATTTGATAATCAACAGAATCAAGAGATTTACGCAGGTCGGAGAAGTATCCCAAAGATGAAGACCTGATATTCTAGATTTCAGATTATTTGCTGCTTTATGCTAAGAAGAGCGTGCTGAATTGTCTTATTCTTCTCTAAGCTATATTGTGAGGGTGATATATGATACTTGGTTAGGTCGCAATATCATCAGTTCTACTTCCTTTGTGCATTGGTGTTACTTTTGTCCAGTTTGAGTTTCTTTGGTAAGACTCCAGCAGAAGATGAGAGGTTTATGACATTGGCTAAAACAGGGCTGACTGTTTCTAATGCCCACTTTAAGGGTTAAACTTTATTATCATCATACCCACTCCAGAAAATACTATTTAGGTTTCTTCTAACATCATTAATTTCTGTTTCGGTAACGGCATCAAACAGGCATGAATTTCATTGGTGGCAATGCCAGAAGTCCCCACTTTATTGAACAGATGGCTGTGGTGCGGCCGCTTTACTAAAATGCTCCTTGATTTCATCTGCTATCGCCTTGCCGCTTATGGACCAATTGATTACTGTTTGGTCTGCCTTAACCTGTCAGGAGTTTCTGTCGGTAATGTAATTAACCTGGCTCCAGATCTTTTCCGAATCCGTCCTTATCGAAAACACTGCTTCGGAACATCACGTTTGGCTTTTTTGAGACCAGTGTTTAATTTGATACGATCCGTTTTAAATTCTGTGAACAATTTGCCGCTTTTGAATTGTAGTATTATTCAACTAAAGAAAGGTGTTACTTCTTAGAATAAAAAGGTAGCCAAAAGGACAGAAACGCACGAAGGGGCACAAACACGAACGCTTCCCTTCCTCCATCCTCGCCCTTTTGCGCCACCTTCTTATTGTAAGAATGTGTCAACAACTATCCAAACAGAAATTTTTATTGATTGGTGTTACGACCAAGACATGATCTTTCCAGTGCTATTCACCACACGCTTGTAGCAAATATTCAGATATTCCAGTTGGAAAAAGAATATGTGGTAATGAAGAATACCCGAATTATGCATGATTCACTGTCCGCTTTAAATTTTTAGGCAAATTGGGCATAACTATCGGAGAACATTCGATGCCCTAAGAAGTTGAAGTAGATGGCGGTCTGGAGATAACAAAGATAAATTCGTACTCCTTGGTAAGCAGCAGAAGCCTGGAACAGGTAGGAAGAATTTCGAAGCCATGCATGAGTACATCTACATGCAGATGTACGCCTGTACAACTACGTATACCTAGGGCTCGTTGTAACAGGGGGCATTTACTGCAGGTTCGGAGACCAATAGGAAAATAATGAGAATTGATTAAGCTAAGTGCGTTCAACAAGTGTTCTGATATCATCACTGGCATTATACCACTCCCGCCCTCAAAACTAAATATTTTGAATACTTTCTATCAGCACTCGCCTAATTTCGGCCGGAAACAAAGAAAGTGAAGGACAAATATAAAACAGTCTTTATGCTAAAACTACTATAATAGAAACAATTTTATCTGACAGAAAACGAGTATAGTGATTTAGAGAGAAAATTCGATATAATGACATTAACTCTGAAATTCTGAAGTGCATATGAAAAGGGTACGCATTTTCAAAACGATACCAGTGATGTTCTCTATGGGTACCTGCGTGAATATCTCAAGAAAAGCTTATAAAGAAGTGCTTTAAAAGTAATAATGTGGGCGAGATATTTATGCGCGACGAGATTAGGTAGCTATAAGCAGCACAGCATCGTGAACGTATGATAATGCATTGCCAAGGATTATCTTTCTTCAACTGATTATAGCACAAAATCATGGGCAGTTTTTGTCTTGTTTGTTTTAACTCAGTGTCTTATGCATGTTAGAAACTTTTGGGGTTATGCGCCTACTTAGGTCTAGTTTATATCAAATGGCGCTATATGCTCTACCTTGGAGCGCTCGTGGTGCCATTTGCTCCCTTGTCAGTGTGGAGAAAATCGCTGCTTTACTCGCCCTGCACAAGTTCTCGCTCACAAGCGCGAGCCGGTGCAGCATCCACACCAGAAATACTGCGTCCATATGCCGAACCAGGCTCGGCTACCTCTGCTGCCCTAATTAACTCCATCGACCAACAGCACATGATCTGGACTGTCCTGACTTGGCGATCGTCCGCTCCATATACACATCTCGGCGTGAGAAGACTGGACAGCTACCAGTAGCTCCCAGTATCGAAGTCAAGTGCATGTTTAGTGCGCTGCTGGACTGCATGTCGGCGTTTGGCGCCCTGAACCTCACCTAACCACCAACTTCCGCTCTAGGCTTAAGGTCAACCTTATGAATAAACATTTGTGTATGTATTTCTGACCTCCGAATTTAGTACCGTTGTGATGGTACGGTTGGTCGAATAGGCCCCCGATTTGTGGCACCATCTTTGACCCGCTGGGCTGATGTTTTGTCCTACCTAAATACGTTCTGAACTAGCTAAGGATCTGATGCGGAAATTGAATAGATAAAACTGCACTGCTGCTGATTCCGAGTACACGGATTCGATCCCGATTATTTCAATAAGCTCGGATAGTTTGTTGTTTAACGCAAAAACGCTATAAAGTCGTGGACAGTCGTTCTTCATTGTAGTGATCATCACAATATCTCTTGGCTGAGAACATGAAACACCTGTCGGTACAACTCGCGTGTTACATTCTCCACACCGAATCCAATTCAGATTATCCGCACTGGTCCACGTGGTTGTGACCTCAAGAATGAATTAAACAATTGGGGCTGATCAAAAATATTAAAGACTGGACAAGACGCTTGGCGGTTGGGGTTGAACGCCTGAGTGGTTTTGCTCTAATAAGAGGGAAGGGCCTTCAGAGGCATCGTTCATGATGATGTTGGCTGAGGGAAGTAGATAGATATGATTGTTTGCCGCTGACATTAGCAAAACAGTTCTGGTACACTTCTTCGAGAATAAATTCAAACATGAAATACTATGCAAAAGGATGCGTTATAACAACAGCAGTTCATTTAGATTACCAGCCTTTAACCGAATGTTCCGCCGTAAAATTTGCTTTCATAAATGTGCATGTAGCACATTGTAGGACTTGATATGCAAAATATTGATTTCCGATTAATATTTGATTTTACACTTGCTGAGAGCACCTATATAGGCTACATACTCAATAAAGCTGGCATTTTGAAGAATGCTAATTGGTTTATATCTTGAAAAAAAAAGTGAGCATGTAAACTATAAAATCCTGTTTTTCATAGTTTAAAATAATTGAAAATAGTTATTTCGAACTAGCAAAAACATGATATTATATTTACACTGAGCCAACCCTAGCAATGCTTTTGTGCCGCTGTCTTAGCAGAAAAGGCGGTTACATATTCGCTCATTTCCTAGGAAGGAACCTTAACGGGCAAGTGTACGGCAGTGAAAGGAACGATCAACCGCTGACATTTCTTGTTGCTCTGGTCGGGGTTAGAGAAAACGGCATATTATCATGTAGTGGTGCCAAGGCCGTAGACACCAAAAGAGAACACAGGCGTGATAGTACTGAAATTAACTCTTTATTGGGCTGATTTGCGCCCGCAAAAGTACTAAGCAACTAGGCGGCGATAGCGAAAAACGTGCTCGTCGACCGTCGAACTAGGAATGCCTATGGAACGCGTTAACGCTCGGCGCATTTTGCGCGACAAATAAACTGATTAAGGTGCGTCTCGCGACATCGGAGCATTAACAAAAAATTAATATGCATGCCAGAATGACAGTGATAAGGCCGCATGCCGGCGACTGATAAAGAACAACGCAGTTTTGAAGGTTTCGCGGCAATATTTTCGGAATAAAGTTCTGTATCAAAATTCCGCAACATTGAAACCCATTGTCATTGCCATTATCTTTGACCTCTTGGATCTCAATACAAAGAACGTCTAAAAATATTTTCTAAGGAAGCATCCTTTCAGTTTCAAATCAAATATATATACGTTTAAAGCTGTAGTAAAGCACCACAGGAAGCGTGGGCTATTTAGGCAGCACTGCGTTAGTGACACCAAATAAGGAGCGTTAGGTGCAGATTTCAAAATATCCCATGGCTAAATTTATTTTAGTTTCGGGATAATGTGATCTCCATGAAGGTCCCAGCAAATTAGCTATAAATTATAGTTATGAGAAAACCTAAAATTAGCATCGAAACACAGCAACAAATAAATGAATCAGACGTGAAGCGCCTTATTTACTAATGAGCGAACAGCTGCCGAAATCTTTGTCTGGTATTCGTGACGGCCGCATTTTATGTGATCCTTCAGCGTAGGGTGTAAAATGTCGGGAAGGTAAAAATTATGCAAGGCATTGGCATCGCTTTGCTTATATATTTACTTTTACCAGGTTTACGTCTTTGTATAGCGCACTGAATTACGGACAATACGGCCGTCACGCAGGCTAGTTAAAGATCTGGCCGGCTCTACATCTAATGTCGCAATGTATACTTAAATCGCACAGTGTTACCGAAACCCCGAAGACGACGAAGCACAGTAGCATTGAATAAGGCGATGGTGTTACTCAGGATTGAGCAAGCGGTCTGGGCTCCATTGCTGTTGCGCTAGTTCTCCCATTACCCTGCTGAGCGGAGGGGTCTCCTGCGGCCTTTCCCATGTGTTTAAAGATGTGATGTGAGTGAATGAGCCAAGTAAGTACTTCATGCAGTACATCTCAACACGCAATTTGAGCGCAGTCTTATGTCTCGGCCATCTGACTTTTTTTTTGGAGTCCAAAGTTTCATCTAACGTCCCCGCTCAGACATCAGCAAGGCCAAAAGCCGGAATTAAGGCTCCTCTATGGTGAGGAAGTCTCGGGATAATGTCACATCTGCCCTCCTAGTCACAACATCCTGACAGACCATCTGCACCGCCGCTAGTCTACGGGCTTTTGACCCCAAGACTGTGGCCCCGTTCCGTGCCGATGGCTTGGATGACGTTGAAGACTGGATCCGACATTGTGAACAGGTTCCTAGCCACAACCAGTGGACATCTGGTAAATGTCCGCAAAACATTTATTCTCCCTGAAGACAGCGGCAAAGTACTGGTTCGAGAACCACCGAGCTTTGCCGACATTGAGGACACGTTCAAGAGCTTACTGGTAAGCATGATTACAAACCAGCCCCGACTACAGCATGCAGATCTGCCTCAACTGATACTCAGGGTCCAGAAGCGAGCGTCACAAGCTTCACCGACGAAATGCGCATAAATGCATACGTCACCCGATAGTCTACAAAGAGAAAATGGCACATGTTTACGGGCCATAAAAGCTTTGGTGGTCTAATCGCACTCGTCCGACTACAGCTGGCTGTTTCGGCGCTGAAGTGATTACTGTCGTGCGTGCGTACGCCACAAGGACCAGTTACTATCAATAACTGGACAATTCGTGGACATGTCGAGCGTTGCTTCCTTTAACATAGATGGTGTTGGCCTCGTCAATATCCACGTAATTATCCGCGAAGTCATGCGAGAAGAGGTTAAAGAGATTTTTCCCATTTCCTGAGCAACATTCCGCAGAAATTGTCGGAGCAGCTGATTAGGAAGACGCCAACACGAATTTGCTTCCAAAATAATCCCAGCTGTTGCTATGGACACACAATTGATGGTGGGCTAAGGCGCTGTTACTCGTCATCGCCTCCAGGTATTCGGCAACCCCCGTGGGCCGACGATTCCTGCTCTCAACGACGCGAATTTCTGTCAGTGTGAAGCATACGCGGAGCGACGAGAAAGAACTAGGCTTGACATCTGGAGAGCGGCTACCAAGTGGTCATTGTGTTTCCAATGCGGGAGCCGGAAAATATGTACCGTCGCTTCCCATATCAAGACCTCGTCTTCGAGGACTGAGCGGACGCGATCCACACCGCTATTAACGTGTCGAGCCACCATTAACATTTCAGATTTACTTTAGACGTCCTTCGTAAGCAGTATAAGATCCATTAAATGCATTGCACTCGTCGTCACCACGTCGCCATTATTCCTTCGCTACCAACCAGCTGTGAGGTCCCCTGCTCTATTCCCCGCCCAGAAAACTAAGTACTACGAAGGCTGTGCTTACCGCCAAATTATTCGCTGCTAGTTCAAATGCAGGCTTTAAACAACAAGGCCGACATATCATCAAAGATACCCGCAACGGCCAAGTAGAAACACAAGATCCGGACAAAATGAGAAAAGAGCCTGCCATCTGACGGGTAGCAGTTAGATAAAAAAAATGTCAACCATGTGTAATATATGTCGAACTATGAGCTTTTCTTCTTTTACGCACTTTTGATACAAACTTGGTTACTTTAGGTGGCGAGAGGCTTATGGGTAATGCGGTTACTTATAACCTAGCTCAAAGAAACTTGCAGGAAACATCTATGACATTACCCTCATCTTCCTCCTACCTATAGACCATTTTAGGACCCTTGGAGAAACAGGTTTGACTGGGCTGTTAAGGGGGAAAGTCGTCAATATTTTCCTGCGCTAGGATAACAGCCAGCTCCCCTATATGGCAGCATCATTCACCCTTTTGTAAAAGCATGTATAGTAAAAGCTTATCTTGTCTTCAAAAACAGCAACAAGTTCCCTGATTCCACAATGACAAATTACTTTGAGATAGGCCAGCCACCGCCAACCGACACTTTGCTCAACCTGTAACGGTAAGCATTATCTTCTTGGATTAGTATAACGGTGTGTGCCCTTGGTGCGGCGAGACCATCACATCATACCACGTTAGTTGAGGATACTCTAGTCATAAACACCAAAGACTAGTGGGAGACCAGCCTGATGAAGTCATATTTGCAGACAGCGAAAACGTGTGTACGAAGCCAGAGCTGAAAGTTGTGGCTGAAAGTTTGGGGCAATAGTAGGATTGATTCACTCGTGCTAGTGTGCGCGTACACATCAAATGGAAATGCTGGCTCATCGTGAAAACAGGGATGATGTCGTCTCGGAGGTCGGAGAGCACGACTAGAAGCTAGACTCGGTCGCCGTTGCTCGGGTTCTTCAATAGGATGCTACTGCGGATACAAAAAGATGAAGGGTTGCGGGAAAACTGTAAGGGTATGTTGGAAGCTCGGCTCTCGAGATATCTGAGCACAGGCCGTATATCCAAGTCAACTTATTGTCTTGCTTTAAGGTCAGCATCGCTGATTAGACCGAGGAAGCCAATGTCCTCATCGGAGTTGAAGTCTGCTAACTCTATGGGTGCGCGCGAGAGCGTGTCTGCGTCTGCATGCTCACGGCCAGACTAGTAAACTATCGTATAGTACAGTTCCTGACAGCGGAGGCTCCACCATGCTAGGCGGCCGTACGGCTCCCGGAGGTTGGCCAGCCAGCTCAAGGCATGATGATCGGTAACTACTTTAAAGCTGCAGCCGTAGATGTAAGAATGAAATTTCATCGTAGCCCACACGACTGCGAGACACTCCTTTTATCCGATGTCGAGTAGTTAATTTTGGCACGTGAGAGAGTGCGTCTAGCAAAAGCGAACAGGCGTTTGACGCCCTCTTAGTGTTGGACGAGGACAGCTCCAAGACCGATATAGTTGGCGTTGGTGTGGATTTCAGTGTGGGCGTCCTCTTCAAACTGCGACAGCGCTGGAGTAGGTTTTGTAATAGGACAAGCAGTTCTACAAAAGCCTCTTTCTGCTCCTCAGTCCCACACAAACGGTATATAGTTGCGGGTTAAACGGGTTAGCGGTTCGGCAATCTTTGAGAAATCGGCAATAAATTGTCGGTAGTAGGAACACAGACTGTCACCCGTTAATAATTAGGGGGTATTATTAACGATGCGCCCTTAACGGTGCGCACACTCCCAGACACCCTTAGAGTGAGTGGGGGTAGCTGTTCCGGTCGCAAAGGAGATGCCCTCGACCTGCGTGGCAAGCTCAGCCGGAATTCAACTACCTTGTAGTGACAGAAGGGGGTGGTCGTTTGGTGCCCAGCGGTCGCCGGTTCAAACCAGAGAAAGGATCGGAGTCAGAAGTAACAAACAAAACACAATTTATGCGCAGCAAGAGACGATACAACGGAACGCACAAGATAACTTGAAATGCACAGACGAGAGGTTCACAGAATAACAGACGCTAAGCATGCAACTACAGAATGATTCAATAACACAGGCTTTACAACAAATCAAACACGAGAGAGTTACATAAACAAACACTAAATTGTTCACCGGGCACTGTTGCAGTCCGACGCCTCAAGAGTCACGATGTGGCCGCCATACGAGACGAGCGCCGCTCCCTTGAAAGTCCGTGGGCTTGCCAGCAGAGGGTGATCCCCGGGAGTTCAGCCGAAGCACAGGCGAGCACGTCGCAAAACACTGACGAACTGACTGACTGACTGACTGACTCAACAAGCGGCGCGGTCGCTTTAAATAGGGCGCGCCGCGTCTGTTTGCTAACATGCGCCAAAGCTAGCGCGCACACACACTTAGCTTCGCTCGTTATAGCGCTCTCTCTTCCTCCTGTCGAGCCGCGCGTCGCCATTGGCCAGGTCCCATAGAAGATGCTGGAATTTTCTGGCTGATTCCAGTCCGATGAACCACCGTCCTCCCCGGGCAATGGGAAAGAGGGTGACGGCAACGCGTAAAAAGCTACGCGCTCTCCCGCGCGGGGAAGGGGGGCTTTTCTCTACATGCTTTCTACGCGACGCCGTGCGGGCCTCGCGCCGTACCGGCTTGATGAAAATGGGCGCCGATTTCGTGACACTGCCCCTCCCTTAAAGAATATTGTCCCAAAATATTCACAACCACAAACATCGCGCGCAAATGCATGCGCTCACAAGTATATGGGGCAAATGACCATGTCACACACATTGCACAAATTTCACAAACTGCAATAACACATTACGAAATTCACACATCAATGCCATGATGTTCACAAACATAGCACCACGCTGCCGTCAGATACAAAAAAAAAAAATCAACAACACACCGCTTTTCAAATGCGAAGCGCACGAACCTAAATTCTGAGCGTAATTACAGCCCGCGATCAGTGTGTGACACGCTTCTGTCCGCCAGAGATTCTGCCTTCGCTCTAGGCTCTCGCATTTGAGACACTTCTGTGTTCCCCGATCGGGCTACTGAAAATTCCCAGAGGCATGACTTATCCTCTTGCAAAGCACACAACCAATGTGTGCCGATAATTGCCCCTACAACCAGTAGCGCCGACGGATACACGGGAACCTGTGCTAATGCGCACAGACCAACAAAAAGAATCACTGTAATAGTGTTCTTTCCTGGGCACCGGTATTCCTTCCGCTGAAGGTGAAGTATTCCAAGTAACGCCCCCATAAGTAGGACAAACACTTGGGCTACCTGCATCACTGACGGCCTAGGCATTCCTGACTTAATTTTCTGAGCCGTCCCTTTCTTTTCAGTTTCCTCCTGGGAGGCTTCCCTTTGTTTATTCTTGTCTCGAGGCTTTTCTTCCGGCTTCTCATGGCCTTGCTTTCCTCGCCTTGGCTTTTCCTTTTTAGATTCCTTGCAGCGCACAGGCGCGGCACCTTGATCAGGATCCTCGGGAAATTTTGCGCCCTTGATATTTCCCAACACCAAATCATAGATAGGACGCTCCATGCACAGGGCTGTCAGTTTTCCAGAATAATATGGCGTCTGCCTTCCAATTTTGCCTGAGGCAGCAATTGAATTGAGCCGTCAATCAACCTCACAGGGCATTTCTCACCAGTCAGATCATTCTCATGAATCAAACTGCGTTTAATAATTACGGCACTGCTACCTGTATCTCGTAGCACAGAAACTGATTTTCCTTTTATCTTTCCCCTCGAAACCGGCATCCAATTCACGGCAGATCCAGGTTGGGCATGTACTACGGCGTTCACCACCCGGATTTTCTTCTCCTTCTTCCGATTAACCCCTCTCTCTGCTTCCTCCTCCTCTTGGCCGTGCACCACGCGGACTTTCTTGCCGTTCTTAAGCTCAACAAAGCCATCGGCATCTTCTTCCTCCAGGCGATATTCCGACTCTGACGGAGTCCTCGCGCATGCCGCCTGCGGAGCTGCCTTGTCACCGTCCGGACACGACATTGCTTTGTGGCCCTTCTGTCCGCATTTCCAACACGAGGATGGATTGTTGGTTACAATTTTGCGGCAGTTAGGTGCGATGTGGCCTAGTTGTCCGCAGAGATAACACCTCGGGGTTGACTTCACGCTAGGTTGTGTCTGCCGGAATTCGGGCTTTCGAGGGGTTTCAGAATTTACAATTTTGCTCAAATTTTCGCCTCCCTGGGCTTCCAAATATTGGTCTGCCAGTTCCATCATTTCTTCCAGGTTATTCGCTTTTCTTTCTTTTAAATAAAGCGACAGACCAGGGTGACAGCTGCCCAGGAATTGCTCCTTAATTAGGAGTTCGCGAAGTGCGCCATACTTTAGTTGAATTTTTGAGAGTTCAGTCCAGCGGTCGAAATAATGACTCTGTCGCGCAACATAATGTGTTGCCGTTTCACCGTCCATGGGCTTTCCAGTCCTGAACTTCTCACGAAACCCATCCGTCGTAAATCTAAACCTTTTAAGTAACGCAGCTTTCAATTTGTTATAGCTGCCTGCATCCTCAGGAGGAAGTCTTCCAAACACACCTAATGCTTCGCCGCTAAGGCAAGTGCTCAAGATGGTAGCACATTCACTGTCTGTCCAATTTGCATTTATGGCGATCCTTTCAAAACGCAAGAGGAACGCGTCGAGACCGTCTCTTCTCTCGTCGTATTTCGGGATCAATTTACTTGCGTCTATCCGCAATCTGCTATGTCCTTCACTGGAGCTATGCACTTCAGTTAAACCGTTATTGTTCCCTGAGTTTTGAAGCTGAAGTTTCATAGTAAGTAATTCCTTTTCTCGCTGAAATTCCTCTTCACGCTCCTTTCTAGCCTTCTCTCTTTCTTCCTCGGCTTCCTTTCGAGCCCTCTCTCGTTCTTTTTCTGCTCTCTCTCGTTCCTTTTCTTCTCTCTCTCTTTCTTCCTTTTCTCTCTGGCTAACCCATTTGCGCAGTTCGGCACCGGACAACCCCAGCTGGGTGCCAGCCTCAACCAACTCTCTCAGATTCATATCTGAAGCGCGAACCGTCTGGGTGTAGCCTAAACACTGCTTAGCGAACTTCGCCTAAACGCTTCCGCGCGGCACAAAATCTCGCTATCGCTCTGCTGCTACACAGTTTACGACCTCTTCGTAAACACTTCTAACTCGTTCTCCGTCCTCTGAGCTTGAATGCACCAGACGTCCTGTCGGGGACGCCAGAGTGATTGTCACCCGTTAATAATTAGGGGGTATTATTAACGATGCGCCCTTAACGGTGCGCACACTCCCAGACACCCTTAGAGTGAGTGGGGGTAGCTGTTCCGGTCGCGAAGGAGATGCCCTCGACCTGCGTGGCAAGCTCAGCCGGAATTCAACTACCTTGTAGTGACAGAAGTGGGGTGGTCGTTTGGTGCCCAGCGGTCGCCGGTTCAAACCAGAGAAAGGATCGGAGTCAGAAGTAACAAACAAAACACAATTTATGCACAGCAAGAGACGATACAACGGAACGCAAAAGATCACTTGAAATGCACAGACGAGAGGTTCACAGAATAACAAACGCTAAGCATGCAACTACAGAATGATTCAATAACACATGCTTTACAACAGATCAAACACGAGAGAGTTACATAAACAAACACCAAATTGTTCACCGGGCACTGTTGCAGTCCGACGCCTCAAGAGTCACGATGTGGCCGCCATACGAGACGAGCGCCGCTCCATTGAAAGTCCGTGGGCTTGCCAGCAGCGGGTGATCTCCGGGAGTCCAGCCGAAGCACAGGCGAGCACGTCGCAAAACACTGACGAACTGACTGACTGACTGACTGACTGACTCAACAAGCGGCGCGGTCGCTTTATATAGGGCGCGCCGCGTCTGTTTGTTAACATGCGCCAAAGCTAGCGCGCACACACAATTAGCTTCGCTCGTTATAGCGCTCTCTCTTCCTCCTGTCGAGCCGCGCGTCGCCATTGGCCAGGTCCCATAGAAGATGCTGGAATTTTCTGGCTGATTCCAGTCCGATGAACCACCGTCCTCCCCGGGCAATGGGAAAGAGGGTGACGGCAACGCGTACAAAGCTAGGCGCTGTCCCGCGCGGGGAAGGGGAGTTTTCTCTACATGCTTTCTACGCGACGCCGTGCGGGCCTCGCGCCGTACCGGCTTGATCGAAATGGGCGCCGATTTCGTGACACAGACCCAGAAAGCGTTTGAATGCTTTCCTTGTAGCAGGAACAGGAAAGTCGGCTACGGCGGCAGTTTTGTCAGGGTGAGAGCGGATACCCTCGGCGTTCACAAGGTGGCCAAGAAACATGAGGTGTTCGTATTCCAAGTGACATTGTTCAGGCTTCAGCATTAAATTGGCCGAGTACAGAGCATCTAACACTGTTCGGAGGCGTTGGAGTTGGTGGTACGAATATTTCAGAAAACACGTCATCTATGTACACTACAGAGTATTGTCATTTAAGGCCAGCTAGAACAGTGTCCATCATCCATTGGAACGTCGCCAGCACTGAAAATTGACCAAAAGGCAGTACCTTAAATTTATAGAGATCATCGGGTGAGATGAAAGCTGTTTATTCACGATCCCATTCATCCACGTCTATCTGCCAATACCACCTTTTTATGTCGATCGAGGGAAAGTACTTGGCTTGGCACATTACGTCTAGTGAGTCATCGATACGGGGCAGTGGATAAACGTCCTTTTTAGTAATGGTATTCGGCTTCCTGTAATCGACACAATGGCGCAGAGTCCCATCTTTTTCTAGCGAAACCGACATGCGACGACCAAGGGCTGTAAATGGTTTTAAAATGCCGTCATTTTGCATCTCTTTCACTTGGGTTTGCATGATATCGCGTTCTTTTAGTTCTAATCGGTATGGCTGTCGGCATATCGGGCAGCCATCATCGGACGTAATTATTCGGTGTTTCGCGATAGGAGTTGTACTTTGGACGAAGACGCGAAACAGGATCTATAGTCGAGCAATAAAGAACGGTGTTCACAAGGCTGTATCGCCGACAGCTAGGGGCTGATATCAATAATCTAAAGATGTGCCCGGACGTAGCACAGCTACAGCCGCGGCAAACTCAGTACACATCGGTAACACGTTCAGCGAACGCGATGACAGTAGCGCGGAAAAAGTGTCGAGCCTCAGCGGTAAAATATGTTACCAGTATTTCCGACTGGCCGTAAGCGATGTTGATGAGTCTTCGAGCTTAACATACACCGTGCGTCAACAGAAGTGGCAGATTGCTCTCGTCGACTGTTGTTCCGTCACGTAACCCGTCGCATTCATCAGTGACAAAGACACTGACACTCTGGAAGGATCAAAACGCTACCTGCAGAAATGCGAAGTGCGGACCTGCTTTGACGAACATCAACGTTGTCATCGACATTCTCTGAAGACATTTCCACGGTTTGCTGTCTCAGGTTCATGATGGTGCAGTACTCGCGAAAAATGTCAACGCCGGGAATCACGTCACTTGAACATTCAGGGACAACCATACTGCTGACGTCGAATGTGGAGTCTCGAATCTATCCTGGCAGTGCACTATCCAAGCGGAGTTATAACTAGGGCGCCGCCAGCCATGCAAATCTGCGTACAGACCATTGTGTCGTTACTTTCTTATCATGCATCACTAACTTGCCACTTAAAATGTAGAAATCTGCTCGAGTGTCCTCCAATGCTCTAATGTCCTGACCGTTCAAAAGCACAGGTGTGTCTAGCGATAACGGATCACGGAAATTAGGTGCTGTCGTCGTGTTCGTTGGAGTTTCATCCGCCAATGTCCGCGTTATCGGGAGCTCTTTATCACGTCAATATGTAGCGGCCACGCCCCAGGTAGCCACGCTCGTTCATTTTTCACGGCACCGTCTTCGTCACCGACCCTACACCGCTCTCGACGAGTTCGAGATTTGCGGAGAAAGTGATGGCGTAGGGGGACGGCGATCTGGACTGTCGTCGCGTTATTGTCATGGATAGAAAGTGCTGCTGTGTCACACACTCCTCAATGACACGCGAAAGTTTGCCAAACCGTGGGGACGAGCGCTGGCCGGAAAGCTCCGCAGTCCAAGCTTTTGACATAGGCACTGGCGGTAAAAAGGACCAGGCTCCACGCAGTGACAGCATAACCGCCTTCGGTCGGGGGAACGCCAGATATCCGCTTGGCGCAGAAGGTACTATCATTGTGCGTATAACGCACTGTCTCCACGGAAGGTGGTTGAATAGGAGGGACAGGAAAAAAAGGTTGCAAAAGTCGGAGTAGGTCGCCGGAACATATCAGCTTGGTAGGCCGGACATACTCCGTCGAGAAGGGCTACGGTACGTCAACCAGCAATGAATTCACATTACGTGCACCTCGTCGCGAACGATGCTAACAATAGAGCCGGCCGTTGGTTTTGGCACACCACAAAACCTCTGCAGCTGTTCACGTACAATGGAACGGACCATTTCGCTTAACAGGTCAGTGTTGTGGCTGACATCCGGGAGGGACTCCGTTACTGAAGCGGCGACGACAGGTATGTGGTACACGGTGGAGCGCAGTTGAAGAACTTTCTACATCGTTACTGCCTCCGTTAAAAACTCCTCAACAGTTCCTGGCACCTTGCTAATGAGGCCCGCAAAAAGCGGTTCTTTAACGGTGCACATTAGGTAGCATATATTTTTCGCCTCCGAGATTGCCTGGTCAGCTCGCCAGAATAGCCGCATCATGTACTTTACGTACATCATTATCATCTTGTTCGGCCGCTTGATGTGGGCCTGAAGAGCCAGTTCAGCTCTTTCCCGACGATCCGTGCCGGCGTATGCTTCAAGCAGTTTGCTGCGGAATTCACGCCATGATGCTGGGGCGTCTTCCAGGTTTTCGTACCAAGTACGAGCGCCGTCCTCTATTCTGAAGAACACATTCCTCAGCTTCCTGGTGTCGTCCCACTGATTGAATGCGGTGACGCGTTCATAGTAAACAAGCCAGTCTTCCACGTCCTCAAGATGAGTACCGTAGAAGGGCTTTGGCACTCGTGGGTTGTGAAGGGCGCAATACGTAGCGCTTTGCATGCTTGGTCTAGGAGCAGACGCAGGATTATTGGGCGTGAGCGTCACCAGTGTAGCGAACGGCGCTACAGTCGAGCGAGGGGATCCAGTGGGATCACGTGATTCCACTTACTGTGGCTGAAGCAGACGCTCAATTGAATTTGTGCGGTTTAAAAGCTAATAGTCGCGTTTATTTCTGTACTTTGGGTTCAGATAGAATGCCAGCATTGCACTTTTTGATATTGCGTCGTTACTGAGGCTGCTGAAGTTTATTTAAGCTGTTGCTACGGTCCGTTACTGCTCTGTACCTGGACGTAAGCGAGGGAAACCGGCCTAGGCTCCCAATGCTACCCAGATCATAAACTCACAGAACCTTGCGTAATCAAAATTTGAATGGGCAAGCCAGCGAGCTATCATTCTCATGACGTGCGCAGCAGACATTTCAGCGAGCGAGATTGCGTCCATAGAGTTGGCGCTAAACGTTCGGTGAGCAGCAGAAGAAATGACGTGCGCGTTTTAATTTGCGTTTATAACTCGTGAAGCTAACGATACTATTGCTAGACGGATGGAAAAGTTGCTGGCTTCTTATAGTAGCCTTTTAAAGAAAGCAGAGATAGTGCGAAGTTGACAAGGTCTCAAATTGTCCTAATGAACTTGTTGACACGGCAGTTTCACTGAAGTGAACTAGAAGATTCTGCAGCCTCGCGCAGCGGTATGCAGGGTGAGTTGTCTCAGATAGCGTGTCCAGTACTGTAGTAATATTTCAAATGACAAAGTCCATGAATAAACGAAATGTGGAGCATTGCATGCATGTTGTGTTGCGCTGATCGAGATATGCGTAAAAATAACTTACCTTGCGCGAGGAAAACAAATATCTGCTCTTACCAAGAGTGCAAATAACGGCAAGCAGAGCGTAAGCATTCGCTCCGTGAAACGCATGTCTTCACACTTGCTAAAAAGTTAATCCATGTCATCCCCTCAGTCAAACTTGCTTGCGCTATTAAGTTAAAGGGAGCAAGCGAAAGGTGCAGCTTCCGAGGGCGCTATCAGAAGGTTTTTTTTTTCATAATAGCAGAAATGTTGCATCTGGTCCTAGCAGTAAAGCTCGCGAACTTCAATAACTGATTCAGTGAAGTGCTTTTTTGCCGAACGAGTGGGTCTCGTACCTCAAAATAAGCTTATACAGGCCCCCAGAGCGAGGTGTAGTAAATAAATAAATGAACGCAATGCTAACGGGTAACTGCACTGCCTAGGAAATCATCATGCAGCAGCAGTTCAACTTGCGTTATCCCACTTTGTCATTAGGGCGCTTTCGACTGGTAGTACCATGGTATGTCCTCGCGCACAATAACGGCAAGGGTCCGTAATCGCGCCTCGCGAGTTGTCTGCTGCAGCTCCGCTCGCACTCGGAGAATAAACAATAGAACCACAACAAGCCTCTTCCTGCCTCGCGGAACGGTCTGCTGCTCAGCGTGAGTACCACTGATCCTTTATTTTAAGATATATGTTCGTAACGGAGTAGGTTTTTGGGAGCATTTGTTGCTTTATTTGCCTCCCATTTTGCTATGCTTCCCTACAGGAGTAAAGACTCAGGATCACTTTAAAACGGACCTTTGCGTGCCAATTTCCTCTTGGGCTGCTTCGGCTGACGCTACATGCAAGGCTGTGCTCGACGACTAGTAAGATATCCATTCCTATACAGTGCGCCGTAATAACTGGAAAATAATCATTTTGTGAGTCATTGGCACCTGATAATTAAGATTAACAGACTGTGCTTATCTGCTTTTTATGTACACCGAGGGTAAGAAAAGCTTTTGCTTCAACTCAATTGCACCAAACAGAAAATATGCATTCTTAATGAGTTCCAATTTCAGCCCACTGACTTGGACAAACTAATTTTGTAGCAGTGGCAAATTTTGCTGTTCATGAACGGTTTGCCCAAGTTGTACTAAAAACAATTCTGCATAATATTGTCTGTTATTTTTGCGTTCGCTTGCAGATATTTGTACGAAAGGGAGATGGGTGACACGCAAACTGCTCGAGCATACATCGACAAGGGCTGCTGAAAGCTTCTGTCCTTATAACCGAGAACAAAAGGCGCATGCTAGAGATGCTGGCTTGGCAGACTACTGAAGCTGCCTTAATTGCGGTGCCTTCCTAGAACCCGGGATCAGCCGACACCTTGTCAATGGACTTAACCAGAGGTGAAGTCCTAAAAGTGTGCAAGAATTCTACCTATAGGTTTTTTTTTTGCATGCGCACCTAATAAATATCTATGAAACGACCAATACTGGCTTTTTTGTGTGAATACGTGCACACTTTCAGGATGCTGTTTATATATTATTAGTCGCATGTAAAATACCTGCACAAAAACAAATTCAACCCTGTGTTTAGCGCATGATGGCCTTAGCTGCCTCTGCGCTGTCACACCCATCAAATAAAAACTAGTCACAAAACACATTGCACAATAACTGGATTGCTTGGATGCCAATGATGCAAAGCCAGTGGACAAGCTTTGGTTGGCGATGCTGGGCAGCCGATGAGCCTAGCTGGATAGCAGTTATTAAAAGCCAGTGAGTAGGCTTGGTTATAAGTATTAGATAGCCAGTGAGAAAGGCTGGATGTACGGTATATAGGAGCCAGTGGGTATGCCTTGGTGGAAGATATTGGGTAGCCGTTGAGTGAGGTTGTATGCCAATAAATAACCTAGTCTGCCATTGGTGGCCATTTTAGGAAAACCAGTCTAGTAAATTGTATCAAATCTCGGCACGTGTAGCGCCTCAATGAAACACCATTAATAGCCCCAATATTGGGGCCAGTTCCCCCTAATATTCGGCTGATGGCGGTCCTTTGACGGCGTGCTACTTGGGAGTAGTCACAAAAGCTTTGCGCAGCTCTCGAATAGATTGCATTTAGCTAGAGTGACATCTACAAAAAATATACGCTTTGCTATAGCCATCATCTAGGATGATCTGCCACACTATTAAAAATGTCTTCACCTTTCTTTCCTTGCCAGTCCGCGAATGCATGCACTTGGCGCGGATGAGAAATGTGCTGCAGAACCGCAAAACAAAAGTACAGGTAACATGGTCGGGCATGTATTACCCTGAAAGTATTGTGTGCAGCAACATCATTACGCAGCTTCCACTTTCGCTAGGGTTCTGCAAATATATTATTACTGTCCTCTGTGCACAGACCTATTACTTTCGGTGCAGAACGTGTGACTCACCACAAAGGCTGACAGCTCGGTATTTAGAATGGTATCATCGGTTTCGTTATGAAGTGACATCGCTAACTCAGCGAACAACGTAAGGGTTGGGTAAATGTGATCACTGTTATGAAATTTGCGCTGCGAAATAATGAGCCCAAAGGGTTTCAGGAAATATAACTTGGTTTAAAACCCCATGTTACCATAGTAGCCGACTTCCTGCACAAAAATAATATTAAGATGCCACAACTGTAACGAAAGGGAAGGCGGTACGTCGGAGTTGCTGCACATTAAAGTTATGACGGCATGCATAAGAAAATTCTATCGATGCTTTTGATCATGGTCGTATTACGCATCTGTCAGGTATCGAAGGCAATCATAGCTGCTGAAAGCCAAAAAAGCTACAGGCAGCTCTATCAATGCGGCTGAACCTGCTACACAGGCATTATAAGCAGATGCTATCCATGCAGCATATAGCACACTCTGCAGTGTAGACAGCCATGCTGAAGACTGCACTATTAAGGCACTCGCTGGTCACAAGTGAAAGCTGTGCGCACGCCGTTCGCGATATATATGTATGAAATAATTGCCTTGACACTCCATTACTCAAAGTCGCGTGGGATGAGTCCTGATTCTGTTGAATTTCAATGACCAATACTCTTTTAACAAATAAAGCCAGTCTTAAATGCTTGGGTTCTATAACTACTTCATCGAAATTTCAACCAACTGTCACCTAGCAAGACAGCTAGTAAGAATAAATGCAAGCACCAAAAAAGGTTTCCTTTCTGTCCATCAAGCAGTGTACCAGTCCTGCAAAATTTCAAGACATTTCTCAAATGTTTAGTGATACCAGCTGCCAAAAATTTCTACAGTGGTTTTGGTACGACTGAGTCATAATGAAAAGAGAGCTGCTGCTTGCTTTTCCAACAAGCTAGGGGCAGGTAAGCACAGTGAAAGCTGTCTAGCAGCAGGGCAGAGGAGCAAATACAATATTGCTCTGAACATAATCATCGTAGAACAGCTGCTGCTTGGCGTGCACAACGTGACTTCGCTCCTCAAGAGAAAAAAAAAAATAGTGAGCACTTAAGGTAATTTTGGGTGCAGTTACAGAAACGTCACTGCAGAGTCCGAGTGAAGAGTACTTCGTAAGCAAAAAGAGGTAGCAGTTCACATGTAAATTCAAGAAAAGTTTTGAATGCAGAACAGTAGTTGCTCATACTCGCTTTTAGAAGCCCGACGCTGTGAGAGGTACTTCAGGCATTATTTTGAAACGAAACTATTAGCACCAAGCAAAGCTACGCTCAGGTTTTTCTCCTTCAATCGGTTGTATTTCAACACTCATCATTTATTTTTCGTTCATTATGGCCTGATAGTAAAAAGTAATTTACTGGGCGCAGCTTGATGCAACGACGCAAATGTTGCATAGACGCAAGTGTCACCGAAAAAAATATTTATCCGAGTCGCTCGTATAGTAATGTGGAACCACTGGCAACAAATTACACAACCACCTATACGAAATACGTTTTCTGGCTAGGACTTACCAGCCCTACGCACTTGAATTAGTGAGGCACCGGGCCAGGATAAGCTTGCTTGCTCAAAACCATATCTCGAACGCATTAACGCAGCCTTACCAGCGCACCCTATTTTATCCCGTACCAGTAAAATAAAGAATCAACGACAATGGTTTAAAACACTTTTTCGTTCTTTTAAAAGCCTTTATGTTCTTCCTTGGCAGACGCTGCAGCAAGAGGCATTCTAACTGCTTGAAGTGTTCAAGGCGAACGCATTGATAAGGTGAAGAGCTTCCCCCACTTCTCGATGTGTTCAGTGTTTCACCGTTAGCAAACCTCAACAACAAACCACACAGAACTGCACAATAGGCGTACAGCGGCAAAGTGCAACGACCACCGAAGAGCACAAACACAAGACATATTTCAGGCGCAAAAAAGCGCTAGGCACATTCCTACATGGCAGTTGTGCTTCCTTCATGGAAGACTTGCATGGTGTGGCGCGGCATGAATACGCCACTAACCACAAACGCGAGAGCGCTGCATTCGTTTTGCAGAGATCGTCCGCAAATGGAATTTATATATTTCGTATGTTTGTCGCATAAATATGCAAATGTGCATTTTAGTCCTGCAGGCAACTGGATCAGTAGTGATGTATTTGAGAAATAGGACGACAATGAATATTCGAAACCCTGTAAAATGGGTTAAGAATGCAAAACATCCACGCTTCCAGTATTGCAGTCAAAAATAAATATGCGAGGCAGGCGCTGCATCTGCCACCGCGGAATGCCTCAGTTTCACTAATCATTTCAAGTAACTGTACCATTCTGCTTCAACGAAGAGCCTGAAGATATGCTGAAAGCGGACTTTTAAATATTTCTAGCGAATTGCCAAGGAAAGGTAACCTTGTGAATAAAATTAAAACTAAAACCGAATCAGGTAACAAATCTTTAACCTAAATTTCCTGAGCCTCATTATTTGAAATATGTACCCAAAGTGATTTTATAATTACTAACGAAACTGATTACAGCACAGCTGCTAAATCAGCAGCTTAGAAACATCGGAGTTGACGGATATTACAGAAGTTGGTCTGTAGGCTGCTGTGGGTGCCAGTATAAACGGCATAGTTGAAAGAAAAATTGCGGGAAAACTAAGCATGCATGCTCTTATTTGATTTTATTGATTTTTCTTAACCTGGATTGCTCTTCCCAGAATACGTAACATCTTTTATCTTTATTGCATGTAAAAACTTTCGAGGAAGAGAAGCGAAACTTGCTTGCTTTATGGTTTATGGGTTTTAACATCCCAAAGCAACTCAACGCTATGAGAGGCGCCGTGATAGAGGGCTCCGAAAATTTTGATCCCCTGGGCTTTTTAACGAGCACTGACACGGTATGCACACGGTTGCGCCTTGCTTATTGCCTCCATCGAAAAACGATGCCGCAGCCGGGATTCGACCCACATCCTTGGGCACAGTAGTCCAGCGCCATAACCACTGCTCTATCACGGCGGGATAAAGCTAAACTGTGCATGACTAAAATCACCGAGCTGCACAATGCAAGCCTGTTGCTACCCGTTATTTTCAAAGGTAACAAATGTTTAGAAGTGAGGCTGCCGTGACCATCGCCCGCTATAACGCAATTAAAACGCGTAATGCTAGAGCAGTGAAGCTCCTCGACGACTGTCTAGATTTGCCGTTAATAATCAGGATCGCTAAGCCCAATATTACTCATGGGACATATTACCTGTCTGTTTACACAGTGATCCGAAACAATGCATGACACAGCCCCAAATCTACAGCAGGGAGCAGCCCAGCTTTATTTACTGGTTTCATCCCACTCCACCATAGAGAGCTCTATCGACCATGAAATGTAAAATTAATTAACAGTGATTTCATGTCTCACCAGACCACAGCACATCAATAATGCCACATCACACAGTATCAGCAAAACCCGAAATGTCATCTATGTAAGAGTTCAGATTAATTTGTTTATTTTTCAGTGTGTATGTATCCCAGCTATTAAAATGTGAGGAGATACTTTCCAGAACGCACCAGGTAAGTTGGAAGCCCACCACAGACACCACAAAGCTCGTCTGGTGGTTACACCAGGCAGAACAGGCTCGTCAGGCAATTGCACAAGAGTATACCAGGCTTGTCTGTTTGTCATGAGAAAACACATCAGGATGATCTGGTACACCAGGCGCACCAGGATTCCTAGTGTTACTACCAGAGCACACCAAACCAGACTGGTAAATTTTTCGGCATGACAGAATGGGGTTTCTGAAGCAGCTTGTCAACCACTACAAATCTCATTTATTTTGTGAAGGCAATATTGAGTACATTATTTAGGTAAACGACCTTATTTAGGTGCAAAACAAATATCGCATGCGCATGATGACTGCGGGTGATGGATGGGAGAGTGAGATGACAAAAAAGTAACTCGGCAGTTAAAACAAAGTGCACTGACTGTTTCGCATTTATAATTGCTTGGATGCCTATTCGCTGTTGCAACTTTGAAAAGCATATGCGCAACAGCCACTCTACTTCTAAATATGGTTATATATTCTCGAGATTTAGCTAGATTTGGATACTCGGCGAAGTTCTGGGTTATACATTTACATCGCCGATAACCTATACAGTCGTGCCCCGTTAATATGACCCCCGTTAATATGGACGACCCGAATCATGGACAGTTTTTCTGGGAACGAAACATTTTCAATGTATTTATGCCTCGTTAATATGGAAACTCGCTGTCCGGGCAATGGACAGGGGAAGAATGCACGCGCCCCACTTGGGCCCATGTATTTTTGTCTCGTTAATATGGAAAGTGCTTGAAAAAAAAGCACAGGAGTCCGAACGCAAGTTAAAGAAGGGCGCGCCGCCCGCGAACCTACGCGACAGCCGATACGGCGGGATGCCTGAACGAGTCCTGTGGGGTTGCAAAGAACCAAAGCGGGTGTGTCGCCGTTCTAAGGGAGGGGGAGCGCAAGAGCGGAGAAGAACGTACACCGCAAACCGAGGGTCAGCGTAAGAAAGACCCCGAAATGGGGGAAGCGGGAGATTTCTGGGTGCAGCGGAAGTGCCGCCGCAGTCGTGAAAACAGCAACATGTGGTTGCAATAAATTCTGCTGAACGTGAACAGAGAGGCCGGTAAAAGCGTAAGACAGAAATGACAGGAAAAAAGACAAGTGCCTACAGTGGCGGTGGGAACTGAAGTTTTCTCTCCCAAAGCGCAATGTGTGTTCCATGAAGCCGATAACACTTTTCGGTGAGAGTTATTACACACTCACAAAGTAGAGCGATAAAAGAAAGGCGACGTACGAACACGCAACCGGGACCGGGCGTCCCGTCCTGGACGCGCTTCCCTCTCATGCTCCTGGTTTTCGTCCCTGTTGCGCTGCCGAACTGTCAAACTATGCACACTAGGCCGGTGCCGGTTGCGTGTTCGTACGTCGCCTTTCTTTTGGCGCTCTACTTTGTGAGTGTGTATTAACTCTCACCGAAAAGCGTTAACGGCTTCATGGAACACACATTGCGCTTTGGGAAAGAAAACTTCCGTTACGCCGAAGCAAAAGCACTGCCCAATGGTACTGCGGCAGAAGTCGGGAAGTTTTTTGTCGAACAAATTCTCTTGCGACACGGTGCCCCAGAAGTCCTCATCATGGACAGGGCAAAGGCATTTACGGCATAACTGACGCAAGCCATCCTAGAATACAGTCATACAAGTCATTGACGAACAACTGCGTACCATCCCCAGACCAATGTCCTTACGGAGCGCCTGAACAAAACGATCGCGGACATGATCGCATGTACGTCGACGCTAAACACAAGACCTGAGACGCCATCTTGCCGTACTTGACCTTCGCCTATAACACTGTAGTCCAGGAGACGACCAGAGCGACCCCGTTCAAACTTGTGTACGGCAGGGAGCCCAAGACGACGCTCGACGCAATGCTGCCGTACGTAACCAACGAGGACAACTTTGACGTCGCCGCCTACCTGCAGCGTGCAGAGGAAGCCCGACGACTCGCACGGCTGCGTATTAAAGACCAACAGCGCACCGACTGCCGACGATACAACTTCCGGCGACGCCACGCAGAGTACAATCTAGGAGGCCAAGTGTGGGTCTGCACACCTATTCGCCGTCGCGGACTAAGTGAAAAGTTGTTGTGTCGATACTTTGGGCCGTATAAAATCATTCACCGCGTCGGACCACTGGACTATGAAGTCATTCCAGACGGAACGTCAGCATCACAACGGCGATGCGCACGCCTAGAAATCGTACATGTATGACTGAAGCCGTAATACGCGCGTTAAAGAATCTGTGGTGTTTAAACTTTGCAGTGTTTATGTTTAAGTTGCTTTGTTTTGGAACATCAAGGCGTATTTTTGTAAGCGGGGAGCATGCCGCGAACTGTTTAAATCTTCATTTGTTCCTGTTCGACAGCGGCTGGCATGCGACCTTTTCATTGTGATCCTGGCGCGCTTATCAATTCTGTATCCCGTGTTTGTTCATGCTCGTTGTCGCGATACGACGCGTTATCATTTTTTTTTTGTCGCGAACGATGCGCTTAGATCTGTCTCAAAGATTCTGATCACTCGCGTATGTTTCTACAATGTTCCAGGTTGTGCTAGTGGCAGTTTGCGACGTTATCTAGATTGTTCTGAGCAGCCTTTAAATTGAGCGTTGACGAGTGCGACGGGCATTTTTTGTTCGACGATCGACGAGCACGTTTGTTGCTATCGCCGCCGCCGAGTTGCTTAGTTCTATTGCGGGCGCAAGTCAGCCCAATAAAGAGTTAATTTCAGTACCATCAAGCCTGTGTCTTCTGGTATCAACGACTTGTCACCACTATGTGACAATATCAAAGCTAATCAATAAGCGCAAGTGGCCGATATAAGGAAGTATAACAAGGAGAAAATTGAGCATGCTGTAAAGAATGGGGGAAGCCTTAAAGCGGTAAAGAAGAAATTGAGCTTAGGCAAAAACCAGATGTATACGCTAAGGGACAAAGCGGGCAACGTCATCACGAATATGAACAAAATGGTCAAAGCAGCCGAGGAGTTCTATACAGATCTCTACAGTAGCCAAAGTAGCGAGGATCTTAATGAGATTGGCGGTAGGGAAAAACAGTCAAACGTCCCACCAGTGACGAAGGACGAGGTCAAGGAAGCACTAGAAACTATGAAAAGCGAGAAATCAGCTGGAGAGGATCAGATAACTACAGATTTGCTGAAGGACGGGGGGGATATCGTGCTAGAAAAACTGGCCACCCTGTATACGCAGTGCCTGGTGTCATCGACGGTACCGGAACCATGGAAGAATGCAAAAATTATCCTCATTCATAAGAAAGGAGACGCTAAGGACCTTAAAAATTGCATACCAATCAGCTTACTGTCTGTTACGTATAAAGTATTTACTAAGGTAATCGCTAATAGAATCAGGACTACCTTCCTGCAATCAAGCAAAGGATCAAACATGTTTTCGGAAACGGTACTTTACTATCGATCATATTCATACCATCAATCAGGTGATAGAAAAATTCTCGGAACACAACCAGCCCTTATACATAGCATTCATTGATTACAAAAAAGCATTTGACTTAGTAGAAACCTCAGCGGTGATGCAGGCATTGCGAAATCAGGGGGTAAACGAGCCGTACGTGAAAGTGCTGGAAGATATATATAGTGGCTGCACAGCAACCATAGTTCTTTCGTGCGACACCACGGACCCCGAGAACCCACGCTTAGCCGTGCTTGGCATCGTCGTGTCTGGGGAAAAGGGGATCCTGGTGGTTGAGCCGATGCCGAGTGTCCGGACCTTTATGGCCCCTCGGCGGTGGCAACACACCACTTTGGCCCATGCTTCCCATAGACGGCAGCTACGGGCTGACCCACCCAGCGGAAACCGTCAGTCGCTTTTTCCTATCCCCCCCCTCCATCTTTCACTCTCCTATCTTCTATCCTACAACTCTTCTGTCCAATACTCTCTTCTTGGTTTTTCCTTACTTCCAGGCGGCGAGGGCTAACCTGGTGTGGCTGACTACCCTGAGTTACGCCATATTAGGTTATAGTTACGGTGTACAGCTGACGTGGACAGGACGTGCCTGCGAATTCCTGCGCCGTCCTCTCGTTGGGCTCCATGAAGGATGGCTGGCGCCGCGGCCGAACAACTTACATTATTTATGGCTTCTTCCTCCAAACAAACTGATCGCCTTTCCAAGAAAAGGCGGATCGATATATCAGCCCAGTTCTTTTCAACGAAGCATGAAACTTTCCCTAAATTTCATGTGATCCACAGTGAAAGCCCCGCCAAACAAGCTCGGCTAATATCCCCTTTTGCAGTATCTAGGTCTCTCACAATCATACTAGGCCCCGGATACAAAGTTAGTAAACTGGCTAGCGGGGATCTCCTGCTTGAGCTCCAAAGCAAACAAGAGTACAGCAACCTTCAGCAACTTGCCACATTTGGGGACATCCCAATAACAGTCAGTGCTCACAGATCCTTGAACACAGTCCAAGGCGTGATCTCAGAGAACGACTTCCTGTCACTCACCGAAGAACTTCTAGAAGGTCTTCCCGAGCAAAATGTAATTGGTGTGCACAGGATCAAAATCTGAAAGAACAACCAAGAAATACCAACAAAGCACATAGTTCTGCCTTTCAACTCTAGCAAACTCCCTGAATACATTGAAGTCGGCTCCATCAAAGTAGACATCCGGCCCTACATCCCAAACCCTAGACGTTGTTTCAACTGCCAAAGATTCAGTCATGGCTCCCAGAGCTGCCGTGGCCGACAAACATGCGCAAAATGGGCCTCAAATGAACATAAATATGACGAGTGTGAAGCTGCGCCACACTGCGCAAACTGTGCAGGTGAACACGCCGCATACTCACGGTCATGTCCTTCTTGAAAGAAGGACAAGGACATTATTACCATAAAAGTCAAGGAAAACATAACGTTTAAGGAGGCACTACAGCGATATCTTGTTGGACAGGGCACCTTTGTGTTCACAGCCAAACCAAACTATTCCAATGTGGTGAAGCGTGGGAGCACCGCACCACACCAAGATTTGGTCTCCGCCGAGGGTAAGCCTCAGGCAGGGCAATCCCCGCCCCAGGCAGAAGCACCGAAAGCAGCTGCCCTGTCATTGCAGAAACAGGGCACACTGGCCCCACAGCCAGCAGCCCAAAAGGCTTCTCTCCCAAAAGAGAAGCCTGCAACCAACAATCCCAATTCTCCCCAAACGTCCAAAGCCCCCGAGGCAATGGACACAACCCCTTCTTCGTCCCCGCTGCAGCGGCGGCATAACTCTCTGGAAAGAAAACGCAGAGAAAAAACTTGTATAACAGGAGCAGACAATCCAGGACCAGACGCATTCCTTAAAAAAAGATGGCGTTCCTCATACACTCAAATTGCCAAGGTCTCATAAACAACTACAACGATATAAAGGACATTTTACATTCATGTTCGCTGGTAGTCATTTGCCTAAAGATACCTAACTTAGGACCACATTAAAACATTTTAAAAGGACACGTCTTTCGCTGCGATCGAAAAGAAGCAAATAGGCTATCTGGAGGTGTCGCTATTGTAGTGCAGAATGGAGCTGCAACACGTGAGATTAGCCTCAAAACCAAGTTGGAAGTTGTTGCCCTCTCTATCATTCATTACAAAACAATAACTATATACTCACTCTACCTCCAACCGCACCTATTTGTAACCCTTCACGATCTGGAAGAGCTTTTAGAACAACTGGCAGAACCATATCTGGTTGGTATAGATTTTAATGCGCGCTCCATTTTTTGGAGAAGCGATCAAACAGACACTAGAGGCCGTATTTTAGAATATTTCATATTATGCAATAATGTCTGCCTGCTATATACAAGAAAGCAAACATACTGCTCCCCAAGCACGGGGCAAATGAGCGTTTTAGATTTATCATTTAGCTCCCCATCAATTTTTACTGATTTTAAATTGGACGTCCTTGACAATTATCTTGGAAGTGATCATTTGCCTGTCATTATCAGCCTAACACCCTCACCCTCCATCATTCTAAACAAACCCAAGCGGTGGAAGCTGCACCTTGCGAACTGGGTTCTATTCCAGTCTGAAGCCAGCCAGCAAAAGGTCTTTTCCGAAAACCTCAGTGTTGACCAGTTAAATGAAAAATTTACGGCCTGCATCATTGACGCAGCACTTGTGTCTATACCACAGTCTTCAGAAGGGGTACTGAAAAATCGCAGTCTGGTATTATCAGGAGCGCAGAAAAGCAAAAAACAAATAAAACTAAGCTTGGGGAACCTTTCGCAGGTACCCAACAAACGAAAACCCCGTAAAGTTCAAGCAGGCGAAAGCTAGGGCACGGTATGTGCGCCGTAACGCTGAGAAGGCTTCTTCGCAAAAGTACGTATCATCAATAAATAGCTCAATCACATCAAAGCAAATGTAGGAGCTTGTTCATAAACTGGATGGTAACTTCTCCCCGTACACAATCCCCTTTCTAACATCTCCTGGCCCTCAAACAAACTTACAGGAACAGGCAGATATTCTAGGCGAGCATTTTTCTGTAATTTCAAGCTCTCTACACTACCCAAAATCTTTCATAATGTACAAAAACGAGGCCGAAAAACAAAAACTGCCAACAAGTGGAAGTACAAATGAAGCATATCACAAGTTAATAACACGATAAGAAATAAACACGCTTCTATCTGTCGGCAAGAAGAGTGCACCTGGCCCAGATCAAATTCACTATCAGATGCTTGCACATCTTTCTACACCTGCTTTACAAGCACTTCTAAACTTTTTCAACAAAATATGGGTATCCGGTAGTATTCCTGAGGCCTGGAAAAAATCTATTATTGTGCCTTTCCTGAAACCAGGAAAGCCACCATCAGCCCCCAGCAGTTATAGACCCATAGCGCTCATAAGTTGCCTTGCAAAGTCTTTTGAAAGTGTTCTTAATAGCAGATTAGCTTTTGCCCTTCATTCTCGAGAACTTCTAGACATTCCCCAATGCTGTTTCAAAACAGCATGTTCTACTACGGACCATCTAGTCCGCCTTAAAAACACTGTTCATGAGGCATTAATTCACAAACAGCCCTGCCTTGCCGTCT